>NC_090271.1:197117045-197758045 GCF_040414725.1 Anabrus simplex
AAGTAGGCCTACCCCGACACCACGAAGGTAGCTAATGCGATTACAAAAGTAAACCAAAACAAATCCCATGTTGCTACAACCCTGAGGGGCTTCACCTATCGAGCGACCATTGCTCAGTCTGAAGATTACGAGGTAACGTGTGGTCAGTACGTTGGCTTTCTAGACCGGGGCCATTATTTCACCGACGGACAGCGCCTCAACTTCCTTGATATAAGCTGAATGGGCCATAAATCAGCCCTCAGATCCAGATAAAAATTCCTGACCTCACGAGGAATTGAACCTGGGATCTTCGGGTGAGAGGCAGGTTCGCTAACTCTAGACCACGTGGCAGCAATGTGTTTATAAGCATGATACTATTTTTTGGTCGTACTAACACACTGAAGGTTTTCGGCGACGCAAGGAAGCGGTTATGACCTTTAAGGTACAGCCTTTCCTGGTGTGAAAATGAGAAACCACGGAAAACCAACTTCAGAGCTCCCGAAGTTGGGTTTCGAACCTACCACCTCCCGAATGTAAGCTAAGAGCTATGTGACCCTATCCACACAGCCATCACGCTCGGTATAATATAATTTATTTACTATTCCGAACTCAGTCTAGTTTATGGAAATTTAAATGCTGAATTACACGTTGCTTGAAAACAATGGAATTCTCGTGTAAAGACAGTAATCATTCACCACCCCACAACTCTACCCCCCCAATGTCGTGTCTTTCCGTCGTCAGGTCCGATTATACCGTGAATTCCAGCACCATTATCACTAGAAGTGTCTACCTTCGTAGTGTAATGATTAGTGCTATTAGCTACCGTCACCCGAGGGCCCGGGTTCGATTCTTGGTACTGCCAAAATGTTAAGATTGGTAGAAGGTCTATAATGCGTGCATGCATATCACTTCCATAGAGGGTGTGCTTGAGAAGCGCTGCAGCACCTCGGGACGAAGACACGAATCACAAAAAGTAAAATATACACTGGAAAGTTGTAAGAAAGACGAAAAAAGTTTCCCTTGAGTTATTTCATAAAGGTGTTCGACACACCACTTGTCGATGCAACACGGTACCGTACATTATTTAGAATCTCGCTTATTTAGAATGCCCTCCACGAACTATCGATTTCAAGATTCTGTGCGTCACATAACAGTACAATTGTAGCTAATTAATTGTAGAGCCTTGTCAAGCTTGGGTATGGATCTTCTTCTTTATATGCTTACTCTCCAGGATCGGTTTTTCCCTCGGACTCAGCGAGGGATCCCACCGCTATCGCCTCAAGGGCAGTGTCCTGGAGCTTCAGACTCTGGGTCGGGGATACAACTGGGGAGGAGGACCAGTACATTGCCCAGGCAGCCTCACCTGCTATGCTAAACAGGGGCCTTGCGGGTGATGGGAAGAATGGAAGGGATAGACAAGGAAGAGGGAAGGAAGCGGCCGTGGCCTTAAGTTAGGTACCATCCCGGCATTTGCCTGGAGGAGAAGTGGGAAACCACGGAAAATCACTGCCAGGATGACTGAGGTGGGAATTGAACCCACCTCTACTCAGTTGACCTCCCGAGGCTGAGTGAACCCTGTTCCAGCCCTCGTACCACTTTTCAAATTTCGTGGCAGAGCCAGTAATCGAACCCAGACCTCCGGGGTTGGCAGCTAATCACACTAACCACTACACCACAGAGGCGGACTTGGGTACGGATACTTAAGAAAATATATTTACAATCGTCTGATGGGGAAAATGCGGTCATCAGCGCCATACTCTTAGTCTTTTCGCGGCCGTCTCTGTTAACGTGATATCTGTATGAGCTTAATTAAACTACTGATCCTTTTGAAATTCTTCTCCATAGTAGTCTATAAGGGTTGTTCAATTGAAACGTAGATTGATGTCTACAAACTTAGACTGTATGTATTACACAACATACACTTTATCAAAACGACCACATATTGGTGATTGAGAGAGACTGTACAGTAGATAATCAGCCCCAAATTTCAGGGTAATGTCCCAACTTTGAACAAATTTCTCTATACCCTCCAGTCACCAATCAATCACCACTGATCTACATTTAGGTCAGGCATTCAGGTGACAGATTCCCTTCAGTTGTTTACCTAATCTTTTCTTCATTTCAAAGAAGTTGGAAATTTATCGAATACCTCCATTGGTAAATTCATATAAACGAATATTTGCCCCAATTTATTCTCTGAAATTCCAACTTAATCTTCATCCTGTGACCTCTCTTACTTTTAAAACCACCACTCAAACTTATTCGTCTACTCATGTTATTCCCAGCAATCTCCCAACGACAGCTCGGAACATAGGCTTTCTGCGTAGTCAAGCAGCTCGTCTCCTTTCTTCCAAGGCACCACAATGAAAGACACTGGCTGCTGATTGGACCACTCTTCCACAGCAACAAGAAGCACTTGATCGGTGGCGAAACGCTTACTCTTCAGGGATTCCTTCAGAAGACCACATACATCACTGCTACACGGGGATAGATCTTTGCTATAAGGCGGCTGATCCAGAAGACCGCAGTGAAACCAACGCCGACTGTCCATTATTGCATTGACAGCTTGTTGACGTGCATTACTTGGAACACAACCTCACTTCTTACCAGTTTCCCCGATCTTCTTTGGACAAGAATTGAATCATGTCACGTGATCATTTGCAGGTAACAATAAATACGAACCTGGATTCAAAATTTGACCAGAGGCGTCATTCAAATTGGGGTCACGGGTCTTCGGAGAGAAAGAAAAAGTCATGTGACTTTTTTATGTAACCCAAAAAGTATTATATTACGCATAGTGTACAGGAATGGTTTCTATCTACACTGACTGACAGAGCAAATGCAACACCAAGAAGGAGTGGTTCGAAAGGGATGAAAGTTGGGAAAAAAACAGAGACGGCACGGAAGAATAATTGATGTTTATTTCAAACCGATATGCAGGTTACACAATGCGCACGGCATCGACTCAGTAGGATGTAGGACCACCGCGAGCGGCGATGCACGCAGAAACACGTCGAGGTACAGAGTCAATAAGAGTGCGGATGGTGTCCTGAGTGATGGTTCTCCATTCTCTGTCAACCATTTGCCACAGTTGGTCGTCCGTACGAGGCTGGGGCAGAGTTTGCAAACGGCGTCCAATGAGATCCCACACGTGTTCGATTGGTGAGAGATCCGGAGAGTACGCTGGCCACGGAAGCATCTGTACACCTCGTAGAGCCTGTTGGGAGATGCGAGCAGTGTGTGGGCGGGCATTATCCTGCTTAAACAGAGCATTGGGCAGCCCCTGAAGGTACGGGAGTGCCACCGGCCGCAGCACATGCTGCACGTAGCGGTGGGCATTTAACGTGCCTTGAATACGCACTAGAGGTGACGTGGAATCATACGCAATAGCGCCCGAAACCATGATGCCGCGTTGTCTAGCGGTAGGGCGCTCCACAGTTACTGCCGGATTTGACCTTTCTCCACGCCGACGCCACACTCGTCTGCGGTGACTATCACTGACAGAACAGAAGCGTGACTCATCGGAGAATACGACGTTCCGCCATTCCCTCATCCAAGTCGCTCTAGCCCGGCACCATGCCAGGCGTGCACGTCTATGCTGTGAAGTCAATGGTAGTCTTCTGAGCGGACGCTGGGAGTGCAGGCCTCCTTCAACCAATCGACGGGAAATTGTTCTGGTCGATATTGGAACAGCCAGGGTGTCTTGCACATGCTGAAGAATGGCGGTTGACGTGGCGTGCGGGGCTGCCACCGCTTGGCGGCGGATGCGCCGATCCTCGCGTGCTGACGTCACTCGGGCTGCGCCTGGACCCCTCGCACGTGCCACATGTCCCTGCGCCAACCATCTTCGCCACAGGCGCTGCACCGTGGACACATCCCTATGGGTATCGGCTGCGATTTGACGAAGCGACCAACCTGCCCTTCTCAGCCCGATCACCATACCCGTCGTAAAGTCGTCTGTCTGCTGGAAATGCCTCCGTTGACGGCGGCCTGGCATTCTTAGCTATACACGTGTCCTGTGGCACACGACAACACGTTCTACAATGACTGTCGGCTGAGAAATCACGGTACGAAGTGGGCCATTCGCCAACGCCGTGTCCCATTTATCGTTCGCTACGTGCGCAGCACAGCGGCGCATTTCACATCATGAGCATACCTCAGTGACGTCAGTCTACCCTGCAATTGGCATAAAGTTCTGACCACTCCTTCTTGGTGTTGCATTTGCTCTGTCAGTCAGTGGATATATATATATATATAAAATAAGAGTTTTGTCTGTATATTGCTCAGAATTTAAAAAAGGATGATATTTCTGTATCAGTCGTGTCCATAGTAGCAAGGAAATGAACTTTTTTTTAATTTTCCGTAAATACTGTCTGTCTGTCTGTCTGTCTGTCTGTCTGTCTGTCTGTCTGTCTGTCTGTCTGTCTGTCTGTCTGTCTGTCTGTCTGTCTGTCTGTCTGGCTGTCTGCATGTATGTACACGCATCACGAGAAAACGGCTGAAGAGAAGTTAATGAAAATCGGTATGTAGTGTCCGGGAATAAGTCGCTACAATCTAGGTCGTAAATAATCTTATTCACGCTGAGAGAAATGGTAGTTTAGGGGAAGGCCTAAAATTTGATTCTCAAATATTTCTGTTATGAGTGATCCCATCGTAATGAAAATCGGTATGCAAAGTCAGGAAATAAGTCCCTACAATCTAAGTCATAAATAATCTTATTCGCGCTGAAAGAAATGGTAGTTTAGGGAAAGGTGTAGACTTAATATATCGAATTTTTATGTTATTAGTGGTCCTATCTTAATGAGAATCGGTATTCAAAGTCGACAAATAAGTTGCTACAATCTACATCATAAATAATTTTATTCACACTGAGTGGAATGGTAGTTTAGGGGAAGTCCGAAAATGTAATTCTCAAATATTTGTGTTATTAGTGGTTCTATCGACAAATACTATATTACCAAAGGTATATAGTATTAAATTTTCGATCATTTATATCTTATAATACATTTTACCGTATCGGCTATGATAACAGAGATATTCATGAATTTGGATTTTTGTTGCTAAGTCCAAATCAGCGCCAAGTCACGAGAAAATGGGTAAACAGAATTTAATGAAAATCGTTATGTAAAGCCGGGGTATAAGGAATTACAGTCTACGCTATAAATAATTTCTTAAGACGCCCTAATATCACAGAGTAGAAAGAAAACTAATGTAAATGTGAAGGCCTACAATACAGAAAGCTCTATAATAATATACAACAACAATAACATTACATCGACCATTGTTTGTTGTGATGTGCTTTGTGTCTTCTGTTGTCAGTCATGTCCGGTAGATGGGATTACTGCTGTATACCGAGTATTTTTTTTAAAATTTGCTTTACGTCGCACCGACACAGATAGGTATTATGGCGACGATGGGATAGGAAAGGGCTAGGAGTAGAAAGGAAGCGGCCCTGGCGTTAATTACGGTGATGCCTGATGTGAAAATGGGAGACCACGTAAAACCATCTTCAGGGCTGTCGACAGTGGTTTTCGAACCCACTACCTCCCGGATGCAAAACTCACAGTTGCGCGCCCCTAACCGCACTGCCAACTCGCCCGGTCGTTCCGAGTATAACAGCCTGCCTGAATATTGAAGGGAAATAGCTGGGGAGTTAACTTTCTTCTTAAGCATGCCATTCCTCTGGTTCATACATTTTCTGATACTACTGCTGCGTAACAAACTGGTTCATGACAGCATTAGAGCTGTTCAATCCCTACCCTGAGCCCCTGATTGGAATGAGCAGTGTGTATATTTAACGGGGCAATGGCAGAGGAGTGTTCACTGTCTGCGGCGCCTGGTCAATCCAGCACTGGAAGTTTGGACTGTTAGATCGGCGTCGTAGTACTGTTTGTTAAAAGTGAGAAAATGTGCGGTTTTTCATTTGAGCGAGTATTTTATATGATAACATTGCTTTTAATCCCTACATTCCTACTGACGTTTTTGTAATGGCCTAAGTTAACTGTAGTTACGAAAACCACAAAGACAATCTTTCTGAGAATTCCGTAGCGAAACACGGGTACATCAGCTAGTATTATTATAAAGTGGAAGGATGAAAACACAAGATGCAAGTGCGATAGCTCCCGTCATAAAAATATATACAGTCTTGTGACTGAAAATTGACAAATGTTGGCATACTTTACATAATACCGAGCAAGTGGCTGCACGATTAGGGTCACGTAGCTATCAGCTTACATTCGTGTGATTGTGGGTTCGAATCCCGCTGTCGGCAACCCTGAATATGGTTTTCCGTGGTTTCCCATTTTTCTTTCTGAATCTGTTTACCCTCCAGGGTCGGTTTTTCCCTCAGACTCTGCGAGGGATCCCACCTCTACCGCCTTAAGGGCAGTGTCCTGGAGCGCGAGACTTTGGGTCGTGGGATACAACTGGGGAGGAGGACCAGTACCTCGCCCAGGCTGCCTCGCCTGCTATGCTGAACAGGAACCTTGCGGGGGATGGGAGGATTGGAAGGGATAGATAAGGAAGAGGGAAGGAAGCGGCCGTGGCCTTAAGTTAGGTACCATCCCGGCATTTGGCTGGATAAGTGGGAAACACTAAAAGCCACTTCCAGGATGGCTGAGGTGGGAATTGAACCCACCTATACTCAGTTGACCTCCCGAGGTTGAGTGGACCCCGTTCCAGCCCCCGTATCGCTTTTCTTCAATTCGTGGCAGAGCCGGAAATCGAATCCTGGCCTCTGGGGATGGCGGCTAATCACACTAACAACTACACCACAGAGGCGGACGGTTTCCCATTTTTACACAAGGCAAATGCTGGGGTGGTAGCTTGATTAAGGCCGCGGTTATTTTACATCAGGCAATTAATATTACTTGGTGTTAATTTAAGTGATATTATTTCTGTATTTACAACGTAGCAGTCGTAATGTAAGCACGTAATGATGTAAGCGCTACAATTGGAGACCAAAAAACCGTTAAAGAGTAGTTAGTTGGATGTAAAGCACATTCGGTTCAGAGGTCTCGGGTTCGATTCCCGGCCGGGTCGGGGATTTTAACCTTCATTGCTTAATTCCAATGGCCCGGGGGCTGGGTGTTTTTGCTATCCCCAACATCCCTGCAATTCACACACCACACATAACACTATCCTCCACCGCAATAACACGCAGTTACCTACACAGGGCAGATGCCGCCCACCCTAGTCGGAGGGTCTGCCTTACAAGGGCTGAACTCAGCTAGAAATAGCCACACGAAATTATTATTATTATTATTATTATTATTATTATTATTATTATTATTATTATTATTAGACCGAGATGTTATTACACCACCAAATATCTCTTCAATTGTTCTCTGTTAGGCTGAGTAGGCCTCCAATAGCCCTGAAATTTCGGTAAAAATTCTCGGCCGAGAATCATGCCTGGGTCCTCCTGATACTCGCTACCCGTAGAACGCAGGATCGGATTATTGCTTTAAAGGGAAGAAAAATTGTATACCGGTAATTGCCACATAGTAACATACAGTAGTATTCTGTAAAATAGACGCTATCTGCATTCGATTCTGATGAGTCTGTATTCTTAACTGCTTATCACTTCTATCAATTAGTGGATACGTTATCTTATGTTTGTTCAACTCATTAGTTAAGACTTTTTTGAACGGTCGTGTAAATTAATCTGGGTTAAGTGGTATGACGAGAGAGATAACACCTTCCTCTTCGCCCAGGTACGTGTTAAGAAAGAGCAAAGAAGGTCACCTTGTTGTTGTAATTGTGATGTTTACGAGCTGTTGGTATCCTCCCACTATATTTCACCTCATATCAGTAGACTAACAGAACTCAGTGTAGATAGCGTTCATTTGGAATGCAGGATCGTGCAAAGTTACATCGGCACGAACAGTGCTGTAGTTAAGTCGGTGCAGCCCGGTACCGGCATAAATCAAAAACTTGCGTTTATCGTACCGGCAAAACAATATACAGCGTGATTCAACTGCCCCTTCCAATGTAGTTTTATGCAACCCACAATATTCATTCCGTCCTGAAAACATCTGCCCTGCCGGTATGCCCGGACAACACAAACGGATATCTTGGTATTTACCGCCTCACCATAATAGGGCGCCGTAATGTTATAGTCGTATTAAACACAGGAAGACATGCATGTGCCTTCTAAATCATATGAACCTGACACGCCGGCGAAACACTAAATTGATACTGTGACCGCAGTAAACCTAATACTTGCTATAAGCTGCGCAGTGTGCCGTACGGGACCGTAGTGTAGGTGGTAAAAGCCTTGCGAGCGGGCTTGCATATCAGCCGGGATGTGCGAGTCCGGGACGTTGATTATAACATTTTGAAATATTTGTTTAATACGTACCGCACGCAATGTAAGTTCAATACCCGATTTCATGCAAATTGTGTGTGAATGAATGTGTTTGTAACCCTAAGAAGGGCCGATTGGTTAGCAGGCCGGACACATACAGACCGGAAATAATAGAAACACAACTGCCCTGACAATGTTTTATTGCAGCAAATGCTCGGTGTGATGACCGTTTTGGTTTATGCTCATTCGGGCCAGGTGTCCAATAGATCTTCTTGCGCGCTGAAGCATTCCAGGTGAATTTGCTTGGCGGGCGTTCATGATGAGTTGCCGAAGATGGTCGGGGTTTTCCGGCGCTTGAGTGTAAACGAGGCCTTCTCGTCCTATCCATTTCCCTGGCAGTTCCTTGTTCAGATGGTTACGAATGGGCAAAGTCGAATGTGGTGGAGCTCCATCCTGTTGTAACCACATCGTCAAACGAAAGTGCAAGGGCACATCCTCCAGCAGCTGTGGGAGTTCCTGACACAGAAGGTGCAGGTAGCGTGGCCCCGTCCAATGGCCCTCAAAGAAATAAGGTCTAATCAGGCGATCCCCCAAGATTCCACACCAAAAATTCACTCCCCATCGTACTTGATGGGCCGCCTGTCGCACCCAGTGAGGATTGGCCGGACTCCAATAGTGCATGTTGTGGCGATTGACGTTCCCATCATTGTGGAACAAGATATGCAATACGAATGATGCATCATTGCCCATCCTCCCTAATAGCCACCGACAGAACTCCATTCGAAATTCTAAATCCCGCCCATGGAGCTCTTGGGGTAGCTCAAGATGGTATGGGTGAAATCTATGTTCATGCAGTATTCGCCAGACGGACGGCTGGCTGGTGTTCACCTGTCGTGCAATCGCCCTTGTACTGATGTGTGGATTATTACGAGCTGCCTCCAGAACGGCCTCTTCTGTTTCACCCGATGTAACGGGTCAATCGCGGACTGGTGGCTGGTTAGAAATCACGCCAGTTGTCCTTAGGCTCCTTTCAACACGGCGGAATATCATAGCAGCCGGGTGTCGCCTGAAGAGATGCCGTTCCTGGTACAGACGTAGTGCCTCGCACGCGATTTGTCTTGCTTCCACATAAATGAGGAGCATGTCAATGTATTCCTTTGTGGAATACATACTGAATGACATCAGAGATTACGGTACTTTCCGACACTAACCAGCGAAGTGTGCGCAGGGCACAAGATGAATAACAGCGCCATTCTGCTGTTTCATTGTAACAAACGTGGGCCTGTGTTTACGTATTCAAACATCATACCAAAGCAAAAATATTTCAACAATGCAGGACTCGAACCGCCGTTGGCACATTCCGTCGATTGCTAGGCGAACGTCTAACCACATCCGCTACACCGCCGAAAACACGCTGACAGTACGACGAAAGCAGAGTACATCCGCCATGTGGTTCGGTGTTTAAGACTAATTACTCCACTGTGAGGTAGTTTTATGCACTGACTCCCCTCTTCGTTACACCCGGTCACGAGGCACGACACATTAACATAGTTCGTTCGTAATCTGTTTTCCCTCCAGGGTCGGTTTTTCTCTCAGACTCAACGACGGATCCCACCTCTACCGCCTCAAGGGCAGTGTCCTGGAGCTTCAGACTCTGGGTCAGGGATACAACTGGGGGGATGACCAGTACCTCGCCCAGGCGGCCTCACCTGCTATGCTGAACAGGGGCCTTGTTGGGGGGATGGGAAGTTTGGAAAGAATAGACAAGGAAGGGGGAAGGAAGCGGCCGTGGCCTTAAGTTAGGTACCATCACGGCATTTGCCTGGAGGATAAGTGGGAAACCACGGAAAACCACTTCCAGGATGGCTGAGGAGGGAATCAAACCCCACTCTACTCAGTTGACCTCCCGAGGCTGAGTGGACCCTGTTCCAGCCCTCGTACCACTTTTCAAATTTCGTGGCAGAGCCGGGAATCGAACCGGGCATCTGGGGGTGGCAGCTAATCACACTAACCACTACACCACAGAGGCGGATCAATATTAATATAGTTACATGGCAAAAGGATGTTGCTACATGATTTCAAGGCGTCATGTTTTGCGAACGGATGATTAACATTTCGCTATGGTTCAGAATC
Organism: Anabrus simplex; assembly: GCF_040414725.1. Lineage (NCBI taxonomy): Eukaryota > Metazoa > Arthropoda > Insecta > Orthoptera > Tettigoniidae > Anabrus > Anabrus simplex. Next base: position 197,127,466 of record NC_090271.1, read on the forward strand.
ATGTGCAAAATGTGCACACTGAACATTAGTTCTATACAGTACGCCTAAAAGGGAATAGCACCCCTATAAACATGAGCACGTTAGTTGGGCTGCAGCAAACGATATTGGAAGGGGCTGCTGAATCACACTGTATTATGTGCGGCCTTTCGGCCTTGTCATATAACGTATATGTGTAATGGTCTTTCGGCTTTGTCAAATAACATAACTATAATTATAATAATTTATTTTTTACATTATGTACAGTTTCAGGCCATTTTTAAATAATTTGTTTTACGTCACACCGACACAGATAGGTCTTATGGCGACGAAGGGATAGGAAAGACTTAGGAGTGGGAAGGAAGCGGCTGTGGCCTTAATTAAGGTATAGCCCCAGCATTTGCCTGGTGTGAAAATGGGAAACCACGAAAACCATCTTCAGGGCTGCCGTCAGTGGGACTGGATGCAATCTGACAGCTGCGTGCCACTAACCGCACGGCCAACTCGCCCGATAGTTTCAGGCCATTCCTGTCCCAGAATGATAGGCGATTTTTGTTTAAACTTTGTAATACTAGTACGAAGCACACTGCAACCTCAATATTTTTTCGTTTGGGTCGGCTGATCTGTAGTATTTCTGTAAAGTTTCCAAGTAATGAAGCCTCTTCTTGTACTCGTACTTGCTGTTGTATACAGTTCCGGTTTTGCTTTACTCCGGATGGCACTGTACACATCAGTCTGTACATTCTATGTGGCTTCATTGAAAGCATAAATGTTCGGATGGGAGTGATTAAAATGTTTTCTGAATTTTGCGTGAAAGGATTCGCAGGCATTTGTTGTGCGCTCGGATGATAATGTAGTTGATGCTCACATATCTGGAGGGAACATAGAACTGTTGTAAATGTAGTTTTCTATTAAATTGTCAACAAACCTATCAACTTTGTGAGATGAGGGTTCAGTTGGCTCAAGTTCTTCCACATAGGCGTCTCCTACTTTCTCATGACTCAACGAACTTGGCCTAAAAATCATAGTGGGTGGGGGCGGTAGAATAACACCCACGGTATCCCCTGCCTGTCGTAAAAGACGACTAAACGGGCCCTCAGAGGCTCTGAACTTTGGAGCGTGGGTTGGGGACCACGGGGCCCTCAGCTGAGTCCTGGCATTGCTTCCAATTAGTTGTGCCAGGCTCCTCACGTTCATCTATCCTATCCGACCTCTCTTGGTCAACTCTTGTTCTTTTCCGACTCCGACGCTATTAGGTTTGCGAGGGCTAGGGAGTCTTTCATTTTCACGCCCTTCGTGGTCCTTGTCTTACTTTGGCCGATATCTTCATTTTTCGAAGTGTCGGATCCCTTCCATTTTTCCCTCTGATTAGTGTTATATAGAGGATGGTTGCCCAGTTGTACTTCCTCTTAAAACAATAATCACCACCACCATCACAGTGTAACCAGTTTACAATGTCTGAGTTAGAATTTTTGTACTCAGCGTTTAACCCACTGAACTGTCTGATAACTGACACTGAGTCTAGAGAATTGAGGTAGTTTTTGTGGCATGGGGGTGGGGGGGTTACGTTAGTAATCCATTCGGAAATTCCTGCCTGTACCTGCTAACTACCCGCCATACCATTTCAACCACCACCTTTCGTTACGGATCAAAAATATCTTTGGAATGTTTTGATCGTCGGACCAGTTCGGCACTACCCGGTCCCAAGCATGTAGGTTTTCGGAAGTGCTTGATAAAACCTGTTTTGAAGTTACTGGATGGCAGAGGTTTCAAACTGATTTCAGTTGGAATAAAATTCTAACGTACCACTTTTAGTATTCTTTTCGAATAGTTACGAATCATCGCAAAAGGCTTTTTCTCAGTGATTTGGAAGTGATAATTAACGCATAGTTATGCTAAACGTCAAATTGAATGCTAGGGTCGAAAACGACCCATGATGTAAATACTACACTTTCTCAATTATTTTCGAAATTCCTTTTTAATTTGCAACAAATTACACTTAAATGAATGGATAGTAACAACAAACATGTATTGTGTAATTATTCCTAACCTGGGCCTAAAATGGGTTAATTTTATTTAAATATAAATAAAGAAATGCAACCTAGTTCATAAGAAAATATTGTACATTACGTACGAAAAAAATATCGTACAACTCACACAAAAAACCTCACTTTCGACCCCTGTAACATAATTACAAATTTCCGGTATGGGCTAGAGAAATTCTATAAATCTGTCTCGTTTTTTCCTTTCGAGTTTGGCAATTATGAAAGTGAACGAGATATGAGCGTTTTTAGTAATGCCATTCCTTATGCAGCCAGTCCCTGTGATGGCGGTGTAGGGTGTGACTCATAGCGTAGGTTGGTGTACGAGGCATTCCATATGAAATCGGACACCAGAACATGAGTATTTTTAAAATTTTTAAGTAATGTCTTAGACAATTAAAGTGGTTGGAGATAATAATTTCTGCACATTTTCAACAGCCTTCATTATATTGAATGTTAACTATAGTACATGTTTCCTAAATTCAACTTGTTATTGAAATATTAGGAACGAATTATAAAGATGCCACTCCTTGGTGGCCCGGGTTCGATTCCAGGCTCTGCCACGACATTTGAAAAATGGTACGAGGACTGGGATGGGGTCCACTCAGCCTCGGGTCGCTGAGTCCGAGGGAAAAACCAACCCTGGAGAGTAAGCAGATTAAGAAAGAAAGAAAGAAAGAAAGAAAGAAAGAAAGAAAGAAAGAAGGAAAGAAAGAAGAAAGGTTATTAAAGGATGCTCAATTAATAACAGTTATAAAGATAATACAAAGTCTAATAATAACTATCTTAGAAATATAATTATTTATTAAAATGTTATAAACAGAAATTTGATCAACTTGCTCATACACATTTTGACCTCATGAAGCATTCGTGTCTACAGTACGTCCATGTCTAGCTCCAGCGGCTGCAGAACGTGGTAGGAATCGTGCACGGCAAATTATAAATAGATTGTGATTTATATGTGCAAGAGGAACTTCAGATAGGCCTGCGCCTTGTACAGCAAGAAATATAGAATCCACTCATAAAACGTTGTATTATTATTATTATTATTATTATTATTATTATTATTATTATTATTATTATTATTCAGTCCCGTGGTGTAGGCATAGCGTGCCTGATTCCGCCTCCTACCTGGAGATTTCGGGTATGATTCCCGCGCAGTGCAAGTATTTTAGTTCTGTACTGAGGGCTGGGATGGTGTTCACTCACCCTCATGAGACTATCTGAGGAACTGTCAAATAGGCTGTTGTGCTGCGGGATTGTTAAACGCCGAGGAGCCGGAATGTTGTGTCACAGGAGTTATTTTTGTGCCAGTAACGAGGCTAGCGTAATTTAGAACCTTGAAATACCACTGGAGTCCGTCTCTGTGGTGTAGTGGTTAATGTGATTAGCTGCCACCCCTGTCACCACTCTGCCATGAAATTTGAAGAGTGTTAAGAGGGCTGGAACGGGGTGCACCCAGCCTCGGGAGGTCAAATGCACGGAGGGGTGGGGGTTCGATTCCCTCCTCAGTCATCCTCAAAGCGGTTTTCGGTGGTTTCCCACTTCTCCTCCAGGCCAATGCCGGAAGGTACCTGACTTAAGGCCACGGCCGCTTCCTTCTCTCTTCCTTGTTGATCCCTTCCAATCTTCCCATTCCCCCACAAGACCCCTGTTCAGTATAGCAGGGAAGGCCGCCTGGACGAGGCACTGGTCCTCCTGCCCAGTTGTATCCCTCCGACCCAAAGTCTCACGCTCCAGGACACTGCCCTTGAGCCGATAGAGGTGGGATCCCTCGCTGAGTCCGAGGGTAAAACCCTGGTGGGTAAACGGATTAAGAAGGAAGAAGTACCACTGGACTTTAGAAGTTTTTATTAATAATAATAATAATAATAATAATAATAATAATAATAATAATAATAATAATAACAGCTGGGCTGATCGGCTAAGACGGTAGAGCACTGGCTTTCTGAGCCCACGTTGGTGGGTTCAAACCCGGCTTTGGCCGGTGGTATTTAAAAATGCTCAAATGCACCGGCGTTGTGTCGGTAGATTTACCGGAACCTAAGACTATTGTTATTCTATACATGTTCGAGGTGGTGATGATTATTGTTTAAGGAGAAGTAGGAAGAAATAATAATAAATGATCATAGTGCTACTGGTTTTACGCCGAAATTCTGTCTCGCAGAAGTTCTTTTACATGCCGATAAATCTAACGACACGAAGCTGACTTATCTGAGAACTTCAAGTACCACCGGGCTAAGCCAGGATCGAACCAGCGAACTTTGGCTTTGAAAGCGAGCGATTTAACCGTCTGAACCACTCAGTCCGGCAGAAATAGATAACCATCCCTTCTTAACTCTGGGCAGAAGGAGAAAGAGTAATAGGCCTGATAGTTCTAAGAATGAAGGTATCAACAAAACAATTAAAAAAAAGGACAGGAAAGGTGTGCAAAAGCCTCCGTTGCTCAAACTGCAGCACGCCGGCCTCTCACCGCTGGGTTTCGTGGTTCAAATCCCCTGTCACTCCATGTGAGATTTGTGCTGAACAAAGCGGAGGCGGGACAGGTTTTTCTCAAGGGTGCTACGGTTTTCCGTGTCATCTTTCATTCCAGCGACACACTCTAATATAATTTCATTGGAAATAGACTGAGGATTTTCATGAAAGGTATGCAAAGAAAGGTTCCTTAGGCCTCACAAAGCTAATGCGCAGAGCAAGTCTTGAACAAGGGCGGTCTGTGATGTAAGATGAAAGGTTGTTTGTTTTATTTTTTATTACAATTTGCTTTACGTCGCACCGACACAGATAGTTTTTACAGTGAGGATGGTACACTAAGGGCTAGGAATGGGAAGGAAGCAGATCGAGACCTTTATAAGATGTGAAAATGGGAAACTTTAAAGATGAAATTGAGGAGACTTACACAAGTATGTGGAAACAACACCAGACTCAGCTTAGGACTCTGAGGTAACCCCTCCATCCTCCTAAGTGGAGAGTCTCTGGGAAAAGTAGGCTTTGATTGTATCTATAGATGTTGAATCGTAGGAGAGTTTAAAAGTGAACAGCAGATAAATAAGGCAGCTTGTTTTTACTCAGTAGCAAAATAGAGGCCAAGGTCTAACTTCTCTTACATCACAGTCACCTGTTTTCCTTAATCTAGTATTACAAGGTTGCTTCATGCTGCCAAGGGATATCCCGGCTCGCAATTCTCGCGAACATTGACTTCCGACTTCTGAATTCATCCGTGTTCAGTAGCTACATACATGCTATTTTTGTGTTGACTGTTTTCTATTGCTGTGGTTATTTTATTAAGGACTAGCGCGACGCTACACACATTTAACATACTGTGCTATAGTTATACTGAAGTATAATAAACAACGAAAATAAACATTTTCGTAATACCTATCCATAAAGCCCATTGAAGGACTCAACCAAGCAGTTTTGCTTGTGTAGTCCTGTTATGGTTTGTGCCTCTCTCTGTGTTCAAGGCTATGGGGGAAGGTTAAAGCAATAGTCCATTTCCAAATTTTCTTCCGAAACTGACTTAAATATACCACCTCAATCAATCAATGCTGATCTGCATTTAGGGCAGTCGCCCAGGTGGCAGATTCCCTATCCGTTGTTTTCCTAGCCTTTTCCTAAATGATTTCAAAGGAATTGGAAATTTATTGAACATCTCCCTTGATAAGTTATTACAATCCCTAACTCCCCTTCCTATAAATGAATATTTGCCCCAGTTTGTCCTCTTGAATTCCAACTTTATCTTCATATTGTGATCTTTCCTACTTTTATAAACGCCACTCAAATTTATTTGTCTACTAATGTCATTCCACGCCATCTCTCCGCTGACAGCTCGGAACATATCACTTAGTCGAGCAGCTCTCCTTCTTTCTATCAATTCTTCCCAGCCCAAACTTTGCAACATTTTTGTAACGCTACTCTTTTGTCGGAAATCACCCAGAACAAATCGAGTTGCTTTTCTTTGGATTTTTTTTTTCCAGTTCTTGAATCAGGTAATCCTGGTGAGGGTCCCATACATTGGAACCATACTCTAGTTGGGGTCTTACCAGAGACTTATATGCCCTCTCCTTTACATCCTTACTACAACCACTAAACACCCTCATAACCATGTGCAGAGATCTGTACCCTTTATTTACAACCCCATTTATGTGATTACCACAATGAAGATCTTTCTTTATATTAACACCTAGATACCTACAATGATCCCCAAAAGGAACTTTCACCCCATCAACGCAGTAATTAATACTGAGAGGTCTTTTCCTATTTGTGAAACTCACAACCTGACTTTTAACCCCGTTTATCAACATACCATTGCCTGCTGTCCATCCCACAACATTTTCGAGGTCACGTTGCAGTTGCTCACAATCTTGTAACTTATTTATTACTCCATAGAGAATAACATCACCTCTGTAGTGTAGTGGTTAGTAGGATTAGCTGCCGCCCCTGGAGGCCCGGTTTCGATTCCCCGAGGGTTGGAATGGGGTCCATTCAACCTCGGGAGGTCAACTGAGTAGAAAGGGGGTTCGATTCCCTCCTCAGCCATCCCCGAAGTTGTTTTTCGTCGTTTCCCAATTATCTTCCAGGTCAATGCTGGGATGGTACCTAACTTAAGGCCACGGCCGCTTCCTTCCCTCTTACTAGCCTATTTCTTTCACTCTTTCCATCTCCTGCAAGGCTCCCCATAAGGCGCCTATTCATCATAGAAGGTGAATCCGTCTGAGCGAGGTACAGGAGCCTATTCCACAAAAGTATGGTCATGTACATTACAAGTATATTCTCTAGTAACTAGTACAAATACGAGAGTTTCTGTTCCACAAAATAATTTTTACTTGTCCATACTTACAAATTACCAGTGAATTTTTATGGGTGTGTTCCTCGGAAGTACTAGTACTTGTAACTTACTAGAGTAGAACGCAGCCCGGAAGGCGGTTTCGTTGCGCAGAGAGAGACAGAAGTATGAGGTGCGGTGATGCCAATGTGGCTACTCATAACAGCATGTATGTGTAAACATTTTTTCATCCAGTTATATCTTGAATTCAAAGCGATGACCTATATTTTTTGTGGGCTTAAAAGTTTCGTGAAAGTCTAAATTAATTTTTAATATCAAACCCCGAGAAAGTGTTGAGTGAAATTTTTGAGATATTAAATAAGTTAAATGGAAGTTGAGAGAAATGAAGGCGAAGTGCAGAGAGCATAACAGCATGAATGTGTAAACATTTTTTTCTTCCACTTATATCTTGAATTCCAAAGCGATGACCTATATTTTTTGTGGGCTTTAACGTTTTCTAAAAGTCCAAATTAATTTTTAACGTCACACCCCGCGAAAGTGTTGAGGAAACTTTTCGAGATATTAAGGAAGGTAAATGGACGGTCCAGTTTCAATGCCGTATGATATTCGCCGTTTTTATACATATCAAATATTGTTGTACGCAGAACATTTTTAATGAAATCATCGAGGACCGTCACTAGCTTCTTCCTCTAAGGGTTCTTCTCTGGCGACGTGAACACCGCATTATTTTTATTTCCGAAGCTTGTTTTATCCTCTGTACTGTTTGCAGGCCAATACCACACGCGAGTGCTATCTTCTTTTGAAGCGTGGCAACATGGCGTTCCTCACCTTCTCCGCCTATGAACGCCTACTGCTGTAGGCTTACCAAATACAAATACACTTTAAATACTATTTCCCTCGCCTGTCGACGGAATACTTGTCTTTTTGCTCTTCCTGGATCTATCGTACACACGCAAATAGTTCCCTAAACTCGTTGATTATGATGTTTACAAATAAAACTCGAAACATTCACTCGTGACCCGCACAAACAGGCACCTCTTACTGAAATGATTCTATTGGCTCAGCTGAAAACACGTCATACGACAAAGCGCGCGAATGTTACTGCGCAACCCTCTTCAAACCGCCTTCCGGGCTGCGTTCTACTCTAGTGAATTGGGAAGTATTCTCCACCAGTGAAAGGACAATATATATATATATATATATATAATTATAAAAGGAAGTGTTTGTCTGTCTGTCTGTGCGCGATGGCCAGCAAAATCTACAGCACGTAGAGATCTGAAATTTTGAACATAGGTAGATGGAAAGGGGTCCGAATGCACCTCGAAGCCGGAATTTTCATTTTCGCTTTCGTTGGTGAGTTATGAACGAAAAACCATCGGAAAACGTGCATTGGGAAATGACAATCCAACGTGCTGTCACCAAAATTAAATGCATCGAGTCGCTGTCGCTAGGCAACGTACATAGAGATAGGTAGAGAACACAATATTCAAGGAGCCATTTTACGTCCAGGACGTAGGAAGCTGTTTTTGGTCTTATATGGTGTGAGGGCATATGACGGTGTTGATGATGATTCGTCCGTCGGATCGGGACGTTAAGTCTTGAGCTATTCGAGAGGAGTGGGCATATGTGCCGGCGCCGGGTTTATCCTCTTCATTCTTGCTATCATGCCATTCATTTCTTTCAACAAGCAACTTTTATAAGAATTACCCGATGTTCTACACATTTACAAGTCAATCGACTACACGGCAGAGCTTCGAAAGACTTGGAGTCACCTGGAGTACCCTCGAACATCTTAGAGCGGACGATTGTGGCACCAATTATCCTTCTTAAGAATAAAAATCCTGCCCTCTGCAATGAACGACTCTGAAATGATGACTAATATTATTGAAGCCATTCTCATGATTGGGCATGCCGCGAGCGAAGTAATATTCATTCCTCGGATTCGAATAATTTCTTCGGATATACAGTTTAAGTTTAGATCTCTGCAGTGTTCAAAATAAAATATATCTGTGTAATAATAAAGCAAGCATAATCTTCTTCTTCTTCTTCTTACTAAATATAAAAATGGATGTATGCATGTACAGTATGTGTGTGTGTGTGTGTGTGTGTGTGTGTGTATGTGTGTGTATGTGTGTGTGAGTGTGTGTGTGTGTGTGTGTGTGTGTGTGTGTGTGTGTGTGTGTGTGTGTGTGTGTAAATGACACATCTCCTCCTAAACCACTGGAGCAATTTCATCCAAACTTGGTACACTTATGACTTTTTATCTGGAGACGAGCACTGTGGGGGTAAGCCATCCGTAGCTCCCTTAGGGGTGGGGGGTCAGGGGGGAAAGGTATAAAAATAATCGAAAAAAGTGCCGAATCCACAGTTTTCGGGGTCGCTGAGATGAACAGTGACACTCCCCATTTTTCAAATGTCAAAGTTCAGCTCCCTTTCGCATGGGGGCGGGAGTGATATATAAAATTAAACGAAAATAATGTCGAATACATAGTTTTCCGGGGTCGCCGAAGTGAATTGTATACTTTGGATTTTTAGTATCAGGAAACAAACAACGTGGAGGTATGAAAGCCCAGGAACCCTTAGGCGCGGGGGGGCGAGGGGGTCAGATAAACAAATTAACGAAAATACTGTCGAATCCATACTTTTTGGGGTCGCTGAGATGAATATTGACACTCCGGAATTTTTTTAAGTTCAAGGTCAACCCCCTTTGGGGTGGGGGCGAGGGGGAGTGATATATAAAATTAAACGAAAACAATGTCGAATACATAGTTTTTGGGGTCTCCGAGGTGAATTGTACACTCCGGATTTTTAGTATCAGGAGGCAAACAACGTGGGGGTAAGACAGCCCAGGAACCCTTAGGGGCAGGGGGGGGGGCGAGGGGCTGAGATATAAAAATCATCGAAAATAGTGTCGAATCCATACTTTTCGGGGTCGCTGAGATGAACAGTGACACTCCCCATTTTTCAAATGTCAAAGTTCAGCTCCCTTTCGCATGGGGGCGGGGGGGGGGGGGAGTGATATATAAAACTAAACGAAAATAATGTCGAATACATAGTTTTCCGGGGTCGCCGAAGTGAATTGTATACTCTAGATTTTTAGTATCAGGAGACAAACAACGTGGGGGTAAGAAAGCCCAGGAACCCTTACGGGCGGGGGGCCTAGGGGGGTCAGATAAACAAATTAACGAAAATACTGTCGAATCCATACTTTTTGGGGTCGCTGAGATGAATATTGACACTCCGCAATTTTCTTTAAAGTTCAACCCCCTTTGGGGTGGGGGCGAGGGGGAGTGATATATAAAATTAAACGAAAATAGTGTCGAATACATAGTTTTCGGGGTCGCCGAAGAGAATTGTACACTCCGGATTTTTAGTATCAGGGGACAAACAACGGGGGGTAAGACAGCCCAGGAACCCTTAGGGGCAGGGGAGGGCGAGGGGCTGAGATATAAAAGTCATCGAAAATAGTGTCGAATCCATACTTTTCGGGGTCGCTGAGATGAACAGTGACACTCCGGAATTTTTTAAAGTCCAAGTTCAGCTCCGTTTCGCGTGGGGGCGGGGGGGGGGCAGTGATATTTAAAATTAAACGAAAATAATGTCGAATACATAGTTTTCGGGGGTCGCCGAAGTGAATTGTATACTCTGGATTTTTAGTATCAGGAGAAAAACAACGTGGGGGTAAGAAAGCCCCGGAACCCTTAGGGGCGGGGGGGCGAGGGGGTCAGATAAATGAACGAAAATACTGTCGAATCCATACTTTTTCGGGTCGCTGAGATGAATATTGACACTCCGGAATTTTTTTTAAAGTTCAAGTTCAACCCCGTTTGGGGTGGGGGCGAGGGGGAGTGATATATAAAATTAAACGAAAATAGTGTCGAATACATAGTTTTCGGGGTCGCCGAGGAGAATTGTACACTCCGGATTTTTAGTATCAGGGGACAAACAACGTGGGGGTAAGACAGCCCAGGAACCCTTAGGGGCAGGGGAGGGCGAGGGGCTGAGATATAAAAGTCATCGAAAATAGTGTCGAATCCATACTTTTCGGGGTCGCTGAGATGAACAGTGACACTTCGGAATTTTTTAAAGTCCAAGTTCAGCTCCGTTTCGCGTGGGGGCGGGGGGGGGCTGTGATATTTAAAATTAAACGAAAATAATGTCGAATACATAGTTTTCGGGGGTCGCCAAAGTGAATTGTATACTCTGGATTTTTAGTATCAGGAGAAAAACAACGTGGGGGTAAGAAAGCCCAGGAACACTTAGGGGCGGGGGGGGGCGATGGGGTCAGATAAATTAACGAAAATACTGTCGAATCCATACTTTTTCGGGTCGCTGAGATGAATATTGACACTCCGGAGTTTTTTTTTAAGTTCAAGTTCAACCCCGTTTGGGGTGAGGGAGAGGGGGAGTGATATATAAAATTAAACGAAAATAGTGTCGAATACATAGTTTTCGGGGTCGCCGAGGAGAATTGTACACTCCGGATTTTTAGTATCAGGGGACAAACAACGTGGGGGTAAGACAGCCCAGGAACCCTTAGGGGCAGGGGAGGGCGAGGGGCTGAGATATAAAAGTCATCGAAAATAGTGTCGAATCCATACTTTTCGGGGTCGCTGAGATGAACAGTGACACTTCGGAATTTTTTAAAGACCAAGTTCAGCTCCCTTTCGCGTGGGGGCGGGGGGGGGGCTGTGATATTTAAAATTAAACGAAAATAATGTCGAATACATAGTTTTCGGGGGTCGCCGAAGTGAATTGTATACTCTGGATTTTTAGTATCAGGAGAAAAACAACGTGGGGGTAAGAAAGCCCAGGAACCCTTAGGGGCGGGGGGGCGATGGGGTCAGATAAATTAACGAAAATACTGTCGAATCCATACTTTTTCGGGTCGCTGAGATGAATATTGACACTCCGGAGTTTTTTTTAAGTTCAAGTTCAACCCCGTTTGGGGTGGGAGCGAGGGGGAGTGATATATAAAATTAAACGAAAATAGTGTCGAATACATAGTTTTCGGGGTCGCCGAGGAGAATTGTACACTCCGGATTTTTAGTATCAGGAGAAAAACCACGTGGGGGTAAGACAGCCTAGGAACCCTTAGGGGCAGGGGGGGGGCGTGGGGCTGAGATATTAAAATCATCGAAAATAGTGTCGAATCCATACTTTTCGGGGTCACTGAGATGAACAGTGACACTCCGGAATTTTTTAAAGTCGAAGTTCAGCTCCTTTTCGCATGGGGGAGGGGGGAGTGATATATAAAATTAAACGAAAATAATTTCGAATGCATAGTTTTCGGGGTCGCCGAGATGAATTGTACACTCCGGATTTTTAGTATTAGGAGACAAACCACGTGGGGGTAAGACAGCCCAGTAACCCTTAGGGGCAGGGGGGGCGAGGGGCTGAGATATAAAAATCATCGAAAATAGTCTCGAATCCATACTTTTCGGGGTCGCTGAGATGAACAGTGACACTCCGGAATTTTTTAAAGTCCAAGTTCAGCCCCCTTCGTGGCGGGGAGCGTTGGGAGAGTTATATATAGGAATAATGATGATATATAGAAATAATAGTGTCGAATACATAGTCGCTGAGATGAATAGTAACATTCCGGATGTTTAAGTATAACTTCAGCCCCCATTGGCATAGGGGGTGAGAAAGGGCGAAAAAATAAATTGTTAGAAATGACCGAGATAATGGACGTGTGTATGTTCCAGTATGACTTTCAAGTATGACTTACTACCTGGAAAACGTACTGTGGGAGTAAGACGCCCCTAGAACCACTAGGGAAGCGGGTAAAATATTATCCACACTAATAAATGGAAGTCTGTTTGGCGCGATCTATATATACTGTACTATATGTAACTTATACATAAATTAAGGCATAAAAATGAAACCAGATGTAAATTAGTGAGACCATTCTAGGCATCTTAGAAATTTAAAACTTGGTACCAGACAACCTGATGACTTCAGGATCCCTAGAAAAAACTCAAATTCTCATAATTCTCTGAGGGGTACATGCTGGGAGTTTCAAACCTGCATAAGAACACAGTCGGTGATATTTATCCAGAACCTACAGGTTTTATGGGCTTAAAAGCTTCCTTAAGGTCCTGATTTTTAACCCATATCAAGAAGTCAGCAGAATCTCCCAGACAATTTAGAAAATTGAAATTTGGCAAAATTATAGCTTTTAGCATGTAACCGATGGAAAATTTACTAGATGTTTAAAAATTTTATTTTTTACCCCCGAAAAAAAATCGAAATATGGAGGCAATTTTAATGACGGTGCAGTCCTTCCTTTCGATGTATTTCGTGGCTAAACGGTAAGTCGTATCACAAAACGGATGGCACAATCTCCGTTCAATTTAGAGTGAACTACAACTTCGGTCCTAGGACCTTTTGTCGTATCTCTATCTCTTATACATTAAATTTTTCTCTATTTCTGGATTTACCTAAATTTTGCACTTTGTACACGTACAATTGATGGCTTGATTCACTTATAGGAAACATGGGATCATCAAATTCTACACGAATATTGGCCCACCCAGTAGCCATATGTGAGCCAAATTCTATGTTTGAAGCTGTCGCATAAGTATCTGAAAAGTAATGGAATGTGTGAAAATCTTACACAAATTTCACCCTATTCAACGTTTCTAAAACATAATGAATTGTGGTAGACAAGTGCACCTGTCGTTATCATCACAACTCCACAACTCGCACTTTACATTGGAAACATAGTCTGCGGAACTCCTTATGCTTTTTCTCGGATAACGCCAATTTACATGCAATTTAAAAATTATTATTCACTTCATGTACAGTAATTTACTTCGATATCCGTATACAATCTGGAATACCGTAGCGAAGCATATATATATATAATTGGATGTTGGTATATTAAGCGTTAATAGACTCAAAAACTACTGGTCCGATTTCGCTGAAATTTTCACAATTTGTTCTTATTTCATCTGAAAGGGATTATGAAGTGGTTTGTACGAAATCGGTAAGGCAGTTTTATTATTATGAGTAATTTTATGTAATTTTATTAAATTGCAAAGCCGCACCAAGATTTGATCGACTTGATGGACAGATTGTTGCTAGGCGACAGCAACTTACGTTATACCATGATAGTCCGCTAAATGAAATGGCGTATGGTTTTAATGCCGGGAGTGCCCGAGGACATGTTCGGCTCGCCACGTGCAGGTCTTGTGATTTGACACCCGTAGGCGACCTGCACGTCGTTATGAGGATAATATTTGCTGTATATAGGAGGATGAAAACACGCCGCATTGACTTACAAAGTACCTTTCTTGATAGGAGGTGCATTCTTATGCCTATTATTTTGAAATAGCAATCCAACATGCCGTGATCGAGATGTACTTTCATGTCATAGTACCAACATTGATAGGTCTGCCCATTTCGAAGAATGTAGCTGTGTATTAGACGTGTAAAATATTTAAGAAACTTTTAAAAATATAGAATATCAACAATGGAATGAAAAGAGTAATCACCCCCCTCCTAACGAAGAGCAACTGGGGGTTCCCAACGAACAGAGGTGAGTCTATGTAATCTATAGGTCTATAGGTGGGTATGTAGGTATATATGTATGTATGTATGTATTGCATCTCCTCCTATACCACTCGAGCGATTTCAACCAAACTTGGTACACTTATGACTTAGTATCAGGGGAAAAAACCTCGTGGGGGAAAGACACCACAAGCACCCTTAAAGGGAGGGCCTTGGGGGACGAGTTAAAAAAAAATCGAAAATAGTGTTGAATTCATAGTTTTCGGGGTCGCTGAGATAAATAGTGACACTCCGGATTTTAAAGTCCAATTTCAGTCCCCTTCGGGGCGGGAGCGAGAGGGAGTGAGAAATAATAATAATATTATTAATAATAATAATAATAATAATAATAAGAAGAAGAAGAATATAAAATAGAGCCGAATTCATAATTTTCAGAGTGGCTGAGATGAATAGTGATACTCCGGAATTTGTTGAAGTCCAAGTTCATAACCCTTTGTGGTGGTAGGGACGAGGGGGGAATGATATATAAAAATAATCGGAAATAGTGTCGAATCCATAGTTTAAGGGGTCGCTGAGATGAATAGTGACACTCCGGATTTTTTAAAGTCCATATTCAGCACCCTTCGCGTGGGGGGGCGAGGGGGAGGGAGATATATACATATTAATAATAGAAAATAAAAGTCGAATCCATAGTTTCGGGGTCACTGTGATGGATAGTGACACTCCGGAATTTTTGAAAGTCCAAGTTCATCACCCTTTGGGGGTGGGGGCGAGGGGTAATGAGATATAAAAATAATCGGTAATAGTGCCAAATCCACAATTTTCGGGGTCGCTGAAATGTATAGTGACGCTCCGAATTTTTTAAAGTCCAAGTTCATCACCCTTTGGGGTGAAGGACGAGGGGTGAGTGAGATATAAAAATAATCGGAAATAGTATCGAATCCATAGTTTTCGGGGTCGCTGAGATGAATAGTGACACTCCGGATTTTTTAAAGTTCATATTCAGCACCCTAAGTGGGGGGGGGGACGAGGCGGGAGTGAGATATAATAATTATAGTAATAGAAAATATAAGTCGAATCCATAGTTTTCGGGGTCACTGAGATGAATAGTGGCACTCCGGAATTTTTTAAATTCAAAGTTCATCACCCTTTGGGATGGGGGGCGAGGGGTAATGAGATATAAAATTAATCGGAAATAGTGACGAATCTATAGTGTTCGGCGTCGCTGAGATGTATAGTGACACTCCGGATTTTTAAAAGTCCATGTTCAGCATTAAGAGATAAGAATTTCGTAGTGTTCCATATTGAAGTGAGTTCAGCGACCTTGGGGGGGGGGGTGAGTGAGACATAAAATTAATCGAAAATAGTGTCGAATCCATACTTTTCGGGATGGCTGAAGTGAATAGTGACACTCCGGATGTCGTTTAAGTCCAAGTTGAGCCCAAGTAAGCAGGGTTGTGAGAAGGGGTGAAGAAAAGAAAATGTGCAAATGACCGAGATTTTGGGTGTTTGTATGCATGTTCCAGCATAGGTGTCAACTAAACTTGGTACAATACTAAATTTATTTAATAAATGCACACTATCTGTAAAAAATACTGCAGGGGCAAGACACCCCTAGAAGCCCTAGGGAAGGGGGCGAAATATAATTATAACTAAAAACGACCGATATTAGTGTTAAATCCATAGTTTTCTGAACTACGGGAGAGATTTCAGCCAAACTTGGTACATTTATGACTTACTATCGTGAGATAAACTGCGAGGAGGTATGGTAGACCTAGCACGCTAGAGGTGGGGTGGGAAGGGCTGAGATGTAAAAATAATCGAAAATAGTGTGGAGTAGTGAGGCGATTATTGATACTCCGGGCGTCGTTCTGTGCATGTTTCTTCCAACATAGCCCTCATACAAAATTGGTACACATATGACTTACTATCTGAAAAAAATACTATTGGGTAAAACACCAGTAGCACTCCTCGTGGAGGTGGTGAAATATAAAAATAAACGAAAAAGACTGATATTAATGTTTACGATGTCGCTGAGTTGAACTGTGACACTCTGGATGGATAAGTCATACTTCACCGCAATTGGTATGGAGGTTGAGAAGGGGTGAAAATAAATGTAAAAATAACCTTCAAAAATTTAAAAATAATAGAAAATAACCGATATTAATGTCGAATTAATTGTTGGGACTCCCTGAATATCGTTTAAGTCGACGTTCAGCCTCCATTGGGACAGTGCACTGAAAGGGGTTTTGTAGTGTATAGTATAAAATGACCGAGATTAGTGGTGAATGCACTGCGTTTGGGGTCTCAAGGCTGATTGATGAGAGTCTCAATGACAGTTGAAATCGTGTAGATCATATCTATACCGTGACTGATAAATACATGAAGTTATCACTTATTATCTTTTTGAAAGGATCAAATACTTCCCAATCAATTCGAGCTTCCACAAGGATAAAATTTTACCCAAAAATGAAATCATTTAAAACTTGAAATCAAACACATCTAAATAACTCTAAAACTCTATAATAGATGGTAAAAATTCATATCCCAGAAAGGAATTCTATAAAAATTCACTTTAACATAACTAACTGGTGATACTAATCTTAAAAGTAAACATCCTAAACCAACCGGGCTACGCCGGGTAGTCAGCTAGTATAGTATAGAGTTCAATTCGGAAAATATATTTTTTTTTCGAGAGGAGAGCTGAAAAGAAAAGATAGGATAAGGTAATAAAGGAGGAGGATTAGTAGATAAGAGAAGATTAAAAGAAAATGGGAAAAGATAGGATAGGGAAATAAAGGAGGGGTAGTTTTGAGTGGGTTAGGAGGATGGATTATTGGAGGTAGAAAACGTGGGTAGGAACTGTTTAACGCATGGGAAATTGAATTCGTGTTTAGAAATTTAGCATTTTTGAGAAGGATTAGGAAGTCGAAAAGAATATTGGGTTTTTCAGATATGTCGTTTAAATTGAAATTAGGGTTGAAGTATTGGTCAAGGTGAATAAAACTATTTTCAGTAGTGCTTAGAAGGGGGCGTTTGTTAATGATTTTAAGTATTTTTATGTCTTTTTTCAATATTGGTGAAATTATGTTTGGAGTCTCGTATGTGTTGTCCTATAACAGAGAATCTGTTGTATTTAACGGCGTTGATATGTTCGGAGTATCTGATATTAAAGTTGCGTCCAGTTTGACTGATGTACGAGGAGCTGCAGTTGTTACATTTGAATCTGTATACTCCAGATTTAGAAAAAGCACTGGATTTATTTTGTGATTTAGAGTTGTGTAATATATCAAAAGGCCCCCTTGGTCACCAACCCACGCTTCCAAGTTAAGAGCCCTGGGGCTTTCATGTTCTTGTATAAGCTTCACAGAAATTGTGAAAGTATGTGATGGAGTGTTAAAAAAGGTTAACTGTTATATTAATATGAGATGTAGCTCGTGGGGGAAGATTTTAGAATTAGTATTTAGAATTTATGGGACATGCATGTGGACTCTCGGGTGGATGAAAGCCTCGATACGGCCTGTATATCACGAAGGAAGTTCTCTGAATAACTGGAAATGATATTACGATTCAGTTTTTGGAAGCTTGACATGTCGGATTTGTTTCTAAGCAAACGTATAATCTCATTATTGTCACGAAAACGTATTAATATATGAGAAATTGGCAGCTTCTCATACATGCGAGACATAGTAACCACTGATCATTGAGCGTGATGCACCATCTTCAGGCCTGAGGTAGAAACATTACTACAGTATTTGATATCCTTAAAGGAAAAAGTGTCCAGAACAGAATGCGAGGGCAGAAGTTTCACAGCCCAGTTCAACAATCCTCCGGAAGGAAACAATATAATGTACGAGAGAAACTGAGTTCTATTTTCTTACGACCTTATTCCTTAGTGTAATATACCTATATAAGTTCTGGTAGGAAATAACGTAATTGGAAGAAGCCTTCATTCTGCTCCATAATCGCAACACATTCGGTGCACAGTTAACAATAAGACACGACAGAAACATACTATTGTTGAACAGGTCGTTTACTGTGCAGTCCGCATTCAGTTCATATAAGAAGGATAAGAAAATTTGTCGCTATTCCCCGTTCACCCAGCACGCGTGCGTAAGGATTCCGGGGGCAATCAAGCGTGCTGACTCTCTGGATGGTTGCCACGGGTGATGGCGGGGAGGGGCCATCACTACGGGGAAGCCTGCTGCGATCGCAGTTGGTACTACCCCACTGTACTTGTTAATATCGTCGGGGTGACAGTCGAACTCGACACGAGGTACTGCTCCTCAGAACAGGGGTTTTCTCTGTTTGGGGATTCAGTCCCGAGTGTCGGAAACGACTGAAACTTCGGAGATATTAACAAATACGCGGGATGAGGTGCGCGTCCGAAAGGATTCCGGGGGCGACAAAGCGCATCGACTTTCTGGATGGTCGCCACGGGTGATGGCGGGGAGGAGCCATCACCTCTACGAAAGCTTCCTGCGTTAGGTCAAGGAGGCATGGTGGAGAAGTTCTACCCACTATCTGACAAGAAAGAAGAAACGTGCGGTGAATCGACAAAATGACGCATGTTCAGTTGATGTGAAGAGTTTCAATTGTAAAATGTTGGTAAAATGGATGGTAATAAAATCTATGTATGGATGATTTTGTATATCCCTATGATATTCACTAAATAAAATTAATGATCAATGTTCTTAACTGCAGTATTTTTTAATATTCAATCAAATAAAGAAGGCTAAATGTATTTACACTGATGGGTTGTTAAAAAGCTCACAACCATAGTGTTAACGGGAGATTTAAGATAAGATAATACACACCTCCCATAATTTCGGAAATCATAGAGCCGGGAGATGGTATTGATTATTTTAATCTTAATTTTCGATACATGCAGTTTACAAAAATGATTATAGTATAATTGAAAAACGTGCACTAAAAGCACAAACAAAGAATAACCTGTCCGGAAATATGATGAATAAAAATTCAATACAAGATTTTGTGAGTAATTTAGAAGTTGAACAGTAAATAGAATGGCGTGAAAAGTGTGTTAGAAATATTATTGTAAGAAATGGAACTTCTCGGACATGCTATCGAGGAAACATGGCACCCGCCCCAAAGAGGTCAGCACAGTAGTTATCCTCAGTCCCTCCATATGTCCGACTCCTGAAATGAATATTAATATTGACTCTCGAAAGAAAAGCAAAAGAACGTGCAGACTAATAGAACTATTACGATAAAATTATTATATGCTATATCTATAATCTACGTACCTAACTGCTCTACTCTTCAACGGAGTTATATTTTCTAGTATATACATATAAATGAATGTTTGTTTGTATGTCACAAATGGACTCAAAACCTTCTAGACCGAAATGTCACAATGTTTTCTTATTACTCTTGGGAGGGTTTAGGAATTCATTTGAACGAAATCCGATGAGTAGTATTTTTGTAATGAGTCATTTTATGTAATTAATTTAATTGCAAACCCGCACAAAGATCGGATCGACTTGATCGACAGACTGTCGCTAGGCGACAGCAGTTTACGCTAAATGAAATGAAATGGCGTGTGGCTTTTAGTGCCGAGAGTGTCCGAAGACACATTTGGCTCGCCAGGTGCAGGTCTTATGATTTGGCTCCCGTAGGCGACCTGCGCTTCGTGATGAGGATGCAATGATGATGACGACAACACATACACCCAGCTCCAGTGCCAGCGAAATTAACCAATGATGGTTAAAATTCCCGACCCTGCCGGGTATCGAACGCGGGACCCCTGTGATCAAATGGCTATGGAGCCGGACAGTTTACGCTATATCATGATAGTCCGGTGAGAAATGCTGTACATAGGAGGATGGAAACACGCCACCAAGCTTTATAAAGTACATTTCTTGCTAGGAGGATCATAACCGTGCCTGTTATTTGGAAATAGCAACCCAATATGCGGCGATGGAGATGTACTGTACTTTCATGTCATAAGACCAACTTTGATAGGTCTGCCCAGTTTGAAGAATATAGCTGCGTATTAGATGTGAAAAAGTGAGGGTAATTGTAGCCTATCTCAAAACTGAAGGTCACAGGCGTGAAAATTGGTACTTGGAATCTCCGTTAAAAAACGAAAATGTATTCTTTTGTTTTGGGAAAATCTACTTAAGGGGGTGCGTGAAAAGAAGTGAAAAAGAAGTTGAATTATTCTTATGAGGATAAGTATATCTCAAAAAATGAAGATGTTATAGACGCGAAAATTGGTACTGGAATCTCCTTTGAAAATAAAGACACAAGCATATTCTTTTTTTTTTCGGAAGATCCACTTAAGGAATGGGAGGGAGGAATGTGAAGAAAATGAGGAATGGTTTGAATTATTTTTATGGGGAAACTTATAAAACTCATGTTACAGATATGGAAATTGTTATTTGGAATTTCCTAAAACAATGTATTATTTTTCGACTTGAGAGTGGGCTGTTTCTCACATGGACAGTTCCATGTCGCAAGATCCAATGCCACACGCGGTTTTCAAATGGTTACTGGGGTAAATGAACCTCACTTTTCCGGTGAGTTTTTGTTCCTTAGGAAGTTTCAGAAAATCTCTTAGTGCAGTAGCGAGGAATGATTACTTTTATCAAAGTACGAAATCCACGCGAGCAAAGCCGCGGGTAACAGCTAGTATATATATAATTGTACTAGTGCTATTTAAATATGATTATTTCAAATACCCCCCATGGCACTACAGCCCTTGAAGGGCCTTGGCCTACCAAGCGACCGCTGCTCAGCCCGAAGGCCTGCAGATTACGAGGTGTCGTGTGGTCAGCACGACGAATCCTCTCGTTCGTTATTCTTGGCTTTCGAGACCGGGTTATATCAGATACATTTTGATAAATATGTGGTCTAGCAGTAGTAATAGTGATGTTGATGAAAATGAAAACTACCGTCTGTACAGGGAAATAATAAACGTCCAGTTTAACACTGTATTTGAATAAAATGAGCGTTTTAGGTTAAGCACAATACAAGTGGAAGAACTTTTGATAGATACTGGGCATATGTTAAGACATCCTACGAGCAGAAATAAATCTCTCTCTGGGCCGATGACCTTCGATGTTAGGCCCCTTTAAACAACAAGCATCATCATCATCAGCATCAAATCTCTCTCTGCTAAACAATTACTAACAACACTACATTGGCTAGAAAATGGTGGTCATTCCCATGGTATTGAAGATATGCATGGGCTGGCAAAATCTTCGGTCTGTATCTGTAGGTCAATACATTCTGTGGTAGCTGCAATAAATGATATAAAATTTCCTCAAATTTTTCGTTGGCCTGAAAATACTGAATGAACATGTTCCAAGAAGGACATTCCTGGAATCATTAATGAGTAGAATATCTCTTACATACGTCCAACTTTTCCCCTCGAAAGCTCCATCTTTTCCCAATTCAAATATTTCCATCCAACCATTTACTTCGTCTTGTTTTTTCAGACTCTCACTGAATGCACCGGAAAGAATATCTTTCCTTCAAAATGAATAACTTCGTTTCTCTTGACACCATTTTAACAATTCATGCAGAGTTTGCCATTTCGTAACAATTAAGTTTACCGGCCGAATATCGTTATTAGCGGCGTCTGATTCTTAATGACAGAATGTCAGATTATCGTGGATCGCGGAACAGAATGGGTGATAATAACGGATTAATTTCCTGTCATCAAAGAAATAAACTGAAAAAATAACATTGTAGCATTAAGAAATTCACAGAAATATTAGAGTTCTTTGAATCTTTGCTGCATAACTTACCTTAAAATACGATATTACGATAAATGAGGCAACCATAACGTAATTCAACGAACGGAATGCGAAGATAAACAGCTGATTCATGCTATGGCGTCGTGTGTTTATTTGTATGTCGTCACTTGTAAAACTTGTAACAATTCACTGGTAATATACAAGAGACTTTCAATCTTTTGTGGAACAGGAATGTACAACTTCATACATTACAAGAAACCACACTAGTAACTTGAATGTACAAGACCATACTTTTGTGGAATAGGCTCCTGGTCTCTTCTCTAGCTGTATCGCCCCGTCCCAAAGTTTCACGCTCCAGGACTCTGCCCTTGAGGCGGTAGAGATGGGATCCCTCGCTGAGTCCGAAGGAAAAACCCTGGAGGGTAAACAGATTAAGAAAGAACTAACCTAAATATATCTTTGTCAAATATCTGTGACACTACGGCCCATTTTGAGCGGTGACTTGCCTAGACGACTGTTGCTTAGCCGGATGGCCTGCACATATTGGAGTTGCACGTGGTCAGCGTAACGACATTATCATCCGTGTTGCTTGGCTTTTGTGGCTGAGTCTGCTGACTCCAGATCTCCCGAGTTGGTCTCACAAGGCTGACTGAAACTCGTTCCATCCCTCAATACAGAATTAAAATCCTTGATTAGTAAAGGAATCGAACTCAGTGTCTCTGTGTACGAGACAGGTTCACGTACGTCCATCAGTAAATGTAATTAATAGAAAGAACTTTGATGCGTAACTTGCTAATTTGATTCCATTTTTGTGTCTTCCCATCGCGTGTTAGACTCGATGCAGAACTTTCCGTTTTGTTTCTTCGCAAATATTCTTGCCGTACTCATGTGGTGGGAATCACGTTTCGCAATCTCCCGGACACGTTACAGCAGGCCGGCTTATTACTGTCGACCTTGTTTCAAGCAGTACGTGCTAGGAATTCAGTGGAAGCTAACCTACCAACAGACTGACGCTTCGAATGGGTTTTCTTCATCGCAACCTCTGACACCCACCGTCTTCATTGACTCTGAAATAGTTGTCGTTATTGTTTTTGTTTAGATCATGGGTAGGGATGGTGTAGTCATTGCTCAGTCTGCTGACTGTGTCTAGCCGACTTCAGTAGTGAAGTCAGGTATTCGTAGGTCGTCTGTTACCAAGATGTAGGCCTATGTATGAAAATCGTCTTCTTCTTCTTCTACTACTACTACTGCCGTTTTTTCCACAACTTGTGGGGTCACGGGTGCGAACTTGTCACACATGTGACACGGCCGGATGCCCTTCCTGACGCCAACCCTATGTGGTGAGATGTAATCATAATCACTATTGCGTGTTTCTGTGGTGGCTGGTATTGTAGTGTGCTGTCTGAATATGAAGAGGAGACTATTGTGACAAACAAAAAACAGACGCCGAGCCAGAAGAATTAATCAGACGCGATTAAAATCCGCGATCCGATCGGGAATCGAACCCGGGACCCTCTGAACCGAAGGCCTCAACTCTGACCATTTAGCCAAGAAGTCGAACTATGTATGAACATCGTCTAAATAGACTATATTGTACTGCTAGGAGGCACTGTAAGGTGTCTTTAATTTAGAAGACGAATTGGGAAAATCCCGTCCTTGATACCTAGTTGCAGTACCGCAAATAATCAATAAGAAAGGTAATCAGACATTTCCACTTTTTTTCTATCTGCGTAACGTCACTCTGACGCAAATAGGATTTCGATGACACTAAGGAGACGTGGACCTTGGCTTTAATTAAGATGCCAGGGTATTTTCCTGTTTTGAAAATGGAAAACAATCGAAAACCATCTTTAGGCTACCGGCGGTGGGGCTCGTGCCCACTTATAGCACAAGACGCATATCGTGTAGTTAGCTCGTTCGATAGCAGATTGTACACTCATACCTACACAGTTACGTGGGAGTTGCTGGTTGAAGACGATCCAAAGTCCTAAGATAGGTTAATTAACAATATAAGAGGAGCCTCCAAAATACGATGTCAGAGCCGAGTCTCTCATAGTCTCTTTTACTGTAACTTGTGCCAGACTTCTCCTGTGATTTTTCCCTTTGAATTTTACTTAGTGAACTCTTTGTTTTCTTTTCTTTTTTTTTTTTTTTTTGCTAGGGGCTTTACGTCGCACCGACACTCTTTGTTGTCTGGGCCGATGACCCAGATGTTAGGCCCTTTTAAACAACAGGCATCATAATAATAATAATCATCATCATCATCATCATCATCATCATCGTTTTCAGACTATTTACACTATATTTCTATTCACTGAGATACTGGAACCTTTCTTCTTTAGACATGGGGCTGTTGATCCTCAATGTAAATATCCGTTATTCTGAAAGAAGAAAGCAGTTTTTAATCAGACACACAATTCATATTCCCATATCAGTGCAGCAGGAAAGGAACGGAAAGAACACCAGAGGTTTCCAATAACCGTGTAAGTGGGGCAGAGTGATTAGCCTTATGCCGGTCGACGGGCCGTCGTTCGGTGTAGGCCAAGGTGATGTGTTTGTTCCCAGTCAGTCTCGTAACAGAAGAGCGTACTCAAATTTTCCAACCTTAACGGGACCTCTGACGTTTTCAAAAAAGCAGCAAAAATAATTTCTTTCTTTCCTTCTTAGTCGGTTTACAGTCCACGGTTGGTTTTTCCCTCGGACTCAAGCGAGGGATGCCACCTCTACCGCCTCAATGACAGTGTCCTATAGCGTAGGACATTTGGTCAGGGATACAACTGGGGAGGAGGGCCAGTACTTCACCCAGGCGGCCTGAACTGCTGTGCTGAACAGATGGGGATGTTGGAAGGGATAGACAAAGAAGTGGGTAGGAAGCGGCCATGGCCTTAAGTTAGGTAGCATCCCGGCATTTGCCCGGAGAAGAAATGGGAAACCACCACTTAGAGGATGGTTGAAGTGGGAATCGAAGCCCCTTTCGTCAGTTAAGCTCCCGAGGCTGAGTAGACCCAGTTCCAGCCCTCGTACCACTTTTCAAATATCGTGACAGAGCCTGGATCGAAACCGGGTCTTCGGGGGTGGCAGCTTATCACACTAAACCACAGAGGCAGACGGCAAAAATAATTACAGGGATGTAATTTCATTGTTTGTTACAATTTTGCTTTACGTCGCATTGATACAGAGAGGTCTTATGGCGACGATGAGATAGGAAAAGGCTAGGAGTGGGAAGGAAGCGGCCGTGGCCTTAATTAAGGTACAGCCCCAGCATTTGCCTGGTGTGAAAATGGGAAACCACGGAAAACCATCTTCAGGGCTGCCGACAGTGGGGTTCGAACCCACTATCTCGCGAATACTGGATACTGGGCGCACTTAAGCGACTGCAGTTATCGAGCTCGGTCATTGAAGTTTATGATGATGATGATGATGATGGGTACAATATGGACTCGGCTGCAATAACGCAAATATTTTGATTTCAGCTGGGATAGTATCCTGCAAAGTCATACCTCCTTAACTGATGTTACTGTTATAAGGGTGCCCCCCACCTCCTGCCTTTGTGAAATAAAGCATCTATATTGTAATGTTATTACTAGTGCAAGTGCGTAAAGGTTCACTGTTAGCGCCCTCTGGACTGCGGGTCCTTCCTTTCTGTCTTTCTTTCTTTCTTTCTTTCTTTCTTTCTTTCTTTCTTTCTTTCTTTCTTTCTTTTCTTTCTTTCTTTTTTCTTTCCTTAATAAATATTTTTTTCTTTGCACTTATTCTTGTCCTCCTTCAAACAAATCCGTGTGCTAACACCATTTTAACTCATTCTAAAATGTCTGTAACTCTAACTTCGCAATAAAGCACCTGGCTTACCTTTCTCCATCTCCATAAATTCCGTACTAGTACAAAAACTATTAATGAACAGAAGTAAACAAACTAAAAAACACAATACCGTGGCAGATATAACGTTCTCTGTGACAGAACTAGATCGGTAAGATTGGTGGAAGAGGGGTTGAAAACCCTGGAACGATCTGGCACACTTCCCAAATATTTTGTGTCCGCTATCAACACGCAACCGTTATGAGTAGACTCATATTAACTGGCTATTGTGTATCCTTTACTGCACTGACGGGCCGGTTTCTTTTTGTAATATCTCTACGGATCAGTGATTGGCTGTCCGCCTTCGGTCCCCAAGATTACAAGTACAAACCTGGCAGAGGTCATTGGATTTTTGAAGGGCTGAAGAAAGTCCATTTGACACCCCATCTCGTACGATATCGTCATTTAAAAGATCTCCGGTTGCAAAACTAATTCAAACTTAGCCACAGATCGCCCAACCGGTTTACTCTGCCATCTCTTAGAATAAGAAACGGTACGTCAGAATTGACGAGCAGACAGCCAGATGGCGTCAAATTAAAATGCTTGCACGCGGTAGCTGAGGTCATACGATTATTATTATTATTATTATTATTATTATTATTATTATTATTATTATTATTATTATTATTATTATTAGCCCGCCTGGTGGCCATGATCGTTAAGGCGTCAAGTTTATATGGTGTGACACCGTAGTTAGCCGGTTCGGTCCCGTTGGTCTAAAAATTTTCACCATCAGAATGTTGGCCTGCAGGGTAGGAGAGGCGGTGGCATACAATTTCTGGTCACTAGATTGCGTGCCAAAAGCCTGGACTCAAACTCTCCACATTGTTTATATGGAGTGAGGGTATATGATGCTGTCGAATGGAGACGTTAAGCACTGACCAGACAGACCCCCTTGGTGCCATCCGACAGGAGCAGGCTGTTTGCCGGAAACGGGTTTCACCCTCTCCTTTCAAACTATCATATATCGCGTCATTCTCATTAACTTTTCTGATGAGGTTGACGTCAGGAAGGGCATCTGGTCGTAGAAACTCTCTACGATGATTCATCTCATTTCATACAGGACCCCATGGAGAACCGGGACAAGGGTTGGACACAATAATACAACAATCTGCTTTACGTCGCACCGAAACAGATAGCTCTTATGGCGACGAGAGGATAGGAAAAGGGCTAGGAGGGAGAAGGAAGCGAACGTGGCCTTGATTAAGGTACAGTCCCCAGCAATTACTTGGCGTGAAAATAGGAAACCTCGAAAAACCATCTTCAGGGCTGCCGACAGTGGGGTTCGAACCCACTATATCTTGAATGCAAGCTGATAGCTATGTGACCCAAACCGCTCAGCCACTTGCTCTGAATAATAATAATAATAATAATAATAATAATAATAATAATAATAATAATAATAATAATAATAATAATAATGCTGTACCAGTAGTGCCATCTAAAGGAGATGTGTGGAAACAGAAGAGACAAAGAACACCTCAAGGGGAAAACGTCATAGGCACAGACGTCGTTAAAGGCCACCGACTGAACAGAAGGTGGTGGTGACAGTTGTTTTAAGAGGTACAACTTGGCCACTATTCTCCCAAAACACTAATCGGATGAAAAAAAAATGGAAGAGATCTGACACTTCGAAGATGAGGATGGCGGCAAAAGAAAAGGAAGGGGCACGTAATAGCTCGAAGAAAGGACATAATAAATTTAATACTACTGAGGTCGGAAGAGAAGAATAGTTGATCAAGGAAGGATAAGTAGGAAAGATGAAAGTGAGAAGTTTGGCACTACAGTACACCTGGTAAGTGGATGCCTTGCCAGACTCAGCTACGAGAACCGTTGTCGTAGTCCACGCTCTAGCTTAGAACCCCTGGATTTACACCTTATAGTAGCTCTTACAACAGACGGTGAATAATGTGGATGTATTCTACCTATAATAATAATAATAATAATAATAATAATAATAATAATAATAATAATAATAATAATAATAATAATAATAATAATAATAATAATAATAATAATAATAATATGGGGGTTGTGAACAGCAGGATAACGTTTCAGTAATCAATCAATCACTACTGATCTGCATTTAGGGCAGTCACCCACATGGCGGATTCCCTATCTGTTGTTTTTCTAGCCTTTTCTTAAATGATTGCAAAGAAATAGGAAATTTACTGAACATCTCCCTTGGTAAGTAATTTCCACTCCCTAATTCCCTTTCCTATAAACGAATATTTGCCCCAATTTGTTCTGTTGAATTCCAACTTTATCTTCAAAGACACTACTCAGACTTAATCTTCTACTAATGGCATTCCACGCCATCTCTCCACTGACAGCTCGGAACATACATTGACCGACTCCAGAATAGACACGTGCCCATTCTAATCAGCATGTCGTCCATACTAATGATATAGATTCATTATTCGATGCAGATTCGTTTTGCAAGTCAATGCTGACTTCCCATGTGGCCTTCAAACTTCCGTAGACTATAACACGCTTCAGTTCTATTTCCAGATGCTACTGCCCACAGCAGAACCATATCGACCGCAGACCTAGTTACATGTGCGGTAATTCTTCAGAATGACGAACAGTGGAGTGCCATATTCCAGTAATAATATATCTGTGGCAGGGCGTGATAACCGATTACATAGTCACTGACTTCTCACCACCGTCGTACATTATTGCTGCAACATCTGAATCATCATGACTTCTCATCTTCACCTCTCAGTTCACTGTATTGCAATAGTTCGTCCCACATCAGTAAGAGTTTTCGTCTATTAAAGCCCTCGAATACTCTTCATTTTCACACGGTGTTAACAAGGCGAATCTTTAGTAAGAGCTATTTTATTTAAAATATAACAGTACAATGAGATTTTGTTCGTACAGGACGGCACAAGAAGGGACAATTAATCAAAGAGAATATCTTACGCAGGTGGGGCGGGGACAAGCTGGCAAAAGCACCTACTTGGCAAAGTTCCGGACTTTTTTTTGCTTATCTCATCGCACATTTGAACTTTTTCATTTGTTGCTACCTTCGTAATTAAGTCCTATAAATACAAAATAAAGGCTACAGTCTAGACTTATATAAAGTCACCTCCATTCAGGCCATGAAGACGCTGGGGGGGGGGGGGGGGGGGGTGGAAGGGGGGCGGGAGTAGAAGTTAATGTTTTCCACTATCCGTAACCTCGGCGCTGAGTGGGATAAGTGGTTAGCTCAACGTCCGGCTGCCTTTGCCTGCAGGAATTACCCTACTACTCATTTTTGATGCAGGCTGAGTGAACCTCAGGCTCATGGTGGAAATCTTGTTTCCACATTTTTTGACTTCGCACATAGAATCGAACCCGTGAATCGAGCAGGTTTTTACACTTCATCAAAATTCGCCTCGAGAAAAGTATCATAGGACATGTCGTTGCGCCTAGAGAAACCGCTATGTGTTAATATCTCAGCTTAGAACTCTGACCAGAACTGTATCAGCCAATTTTCGTTCTAAGTGATACATGTGCTGCAGGTCAGTATTTCTCCCCTTAACATTTTCACATAACGGTACTTCGAGGCGCAACTACGATATCATCTATTTAGACACCCAGAGGTGGTTTTGGTTTCGGAGCAAAACACAAGAGTTAAAGGTGGGAAAGGCAAGGTATGCGTGTGTTATACAAATTACAGAATAGTTTTATAGAAATTAAGAAGGTAGCATTGAGAACTGCATAAAACCAATTTGTGGACTGATGACCCAAACGACAACATTAAGATGTCCACTATACAGCATATTACATCAAGCATGAGAACTGAGACAAGACCAATCTGTATCTTGCTGTCCACTCGAGACACATTACGACATTTGACGGGTTCCTTGCAGCTTTACATCTTATTATATATGACCTTCACTTACTTACCGCTAACCCAATAATTACTGGCCAGAATTGCAAAGCTCTTGTGCTTGTAAGACGTCTTCACGTGCAACTCCACGCGAACGTCACGCGTTGCTGGTAGACATGTGAACTAAATCGCTTGAGTAAGGAAAGGATGTTTTTTTTGCTATTCGCTTTACGTCGCACTGACACAGATAGGTCTTACGGCGACGATGGGACAGGAAAGGCCTAGGAATGGAAAGGAAGCGGCCGTGGCCCTAATTTAGGTACAGCCCCAGCGTTTGCCTGGTATGAAAATGGGAAACCACGGAAAACCATCTTCAGGGCTGCCGACAGTGGGTTTCGAACCCACTATCTCCCGAATACTGGATTCCGGTCGCACTTAAGCGACTGCAGCTATCGAGCTCGGTAGGAAAGGAATGTGATGAGGCGGTGGTGGTGATTATTGTTTTAAGAGGAAGTACAACTGGGCAAACATCCTCTATTAACAGAGGGAAAAAATAGAAGGGGACCGACACTTGGCAAAATGAAGGTGTCGGCCAGAGAAAGACAAGGACCACGAAGGGAGTGCAAATGAAAGACTTCTCACGCCACGTTATAATATAGTCGGGGTCGGAAAAGAACAAGAGTTGATCAAGGTAGGTCGGATAGGATAGATGAAAGTGAGAGGCCTAGTAAAAGTACGTGGAAGCAACACCAGGACCCAGCTAAGGGACTCGTGGTCGCCAACGCACGCTCCCAAGTTAAGAGCCCGTGGGGTCCCTTTTAGTCGCCTCATACAGGCAGGGGATACCGTGGGTGATATTCTACCGCCCGCACCCACAAGGGAGGAATGTGATGAAAAAAGATATATTTCGTAGAATGAATGGCTTCTTCTATTGTCAATTTTGGTGAGTTGATGAAAGGATATGCTCAGTGAACAGCAGCAGAAGGTAAGCAACGTTATTAATAATTCGTCTATTAAACAAATACATTATATTATTTTCATCATCGTCGTCGAGAGAAGACAGAAGGAAATGACTAATCGACACCGCATTATTATTATTATTATTATTATTATTATTATTATTATTATTATTATTATTATCAGGCTGAGGGGATCAGATGACAGATGATAGATCTTTCTGAGCCTAGGTCGATGGTTTAAATCCCGGTTCAGTCTGGTGGTATTTGAAGCTGCTAAAATACACCAGCATGGTGTCGGCAAATTTACCAGTTATTGGATTTTACGTCCCAGTACCTATTTTTCACGGTTTTCCGAGACGTTGAAGTGTCGGAATATTGTCCCGAAGGAGTGTTTTTACGTGCTTTCAAATATACAGTCTGAGTCACTCAGCCTAACAATATCCTTGCTCAAATTGCATGAAAATAATTTACCACTTCTTCCCAGGAGCACATTTTGGTAAACGGAATGATATTTCAAGCGGAAATATTATTGAAAAGGCGGGTTTTCTCTCATTTTTCCAGTTTCCTCTGTCATTTATTATTTATTTATTATGCCTTCGTTCATGTGGCGAAGTTAGGGCACACGGCTCTCTCTTACACTTAACCACAATACAACAAATAATATTAAGGTTGCCTATTACTAATTATACTAATTATCCTACTTATACTATTTCCTAAATTAAGCTTAAGTTACACACCCACACAATATGCAGCTTATTAGCTCGTTAATTCAGTCCTCTTTTCTAGCTCACACAGACACAATTCTGCTCATTCATTTCACACATATCCAGAGATTTTTCACAAAATTTGTCAGTCAGTTCATTGTTATATCTCAGTGCTAATTAGGTCTTGGCACCTTTTTTCAGCGTAACTACTGTTTAACTTCAGGGCTTGATGAGATTGGGGCTAGAACCCACCCTCTTTCGAATGTAAGCTTACAGCTAAACGCTCCTCACCGCATAGCTAACTCGTTTGATCATCAGTATTTTACCAGCATATACAGTATATTGCTACATTTCACCGCTGGGTTCCGTGGTTCAAATCCCGGTCACTCCATGTGAGATTTGTGCTGGACAAAGCGGAGATGGGACAGTTTTTTCTCCGGGTACTCTGGTTTTCCCTGTCATATTTCATTCCAGCAACACTCTCCAATATCATTTCATTTCATCTGTTAGTCATGAATCATTGCCTCAGAGGACTACAACAGGCTTCGACAGCCGGCATAATTCCTATCCTCACCGCTAGATGGGGGATTTATTCATTCCATTCCTGACCAGGTCGAATAATGGAAACAGCCAAGTTTATTACTTTGTCATACATGGAATACAATAATTAGCTTAAAGAGAGATGTATTATACAGCGTTCAATGACAAAGGAATATCAACGATGAGAGACAAGTAAGTTCCCGCTTTGGATTTTAGTTATCGAACTTGTTTGTTCTTGACACACTAACACGTTGATGCTGAATCCGTACAAGGTCTTCGAGAAGTGAGGAACTGAATAGCAGGGTACAGTCACCGCTGAAAACAAGAGTCCAGGTTAGGAAGAGAATGCCGTTATATAGTCCTTCTTGTTCCTACTAAATGAATTTCTTTAAATTATTAAATTATTTCACTGAAACAGATATCGTAAAATTATCTTTCACACTTATTGTTCATAGTATCATTTACTGACAGGTATAAAGTGGCAGGGAGGGATTCATTTACTGGATCTTGGAAAGAAATGCAGCGAATATGACATGAAAATAGCACTTAAGATTAAGGTGATGCGGAAGAAACGTAAGAGGAATGAATGTCTGGTAGGAAATACGAAACTGAAACGTGGATAATTTCAAATACTTAGGAAATTTATTATTCCAGGATGACAATTTAGTAAGTGAAATCGAATCGAATCAAGATGTAATGCCCTGTGCCCCGCCCCCTTTAATTACACACCTATGATTATATCTTTCACTCTTACAGTTACCTTCTTTCTTTCTTAATTCGTTTACCCTCCAGGGTTGGTTTTACTTCAGACTCAGCGAGTGCTCCCACCTCTACCGCCTCAAGTACAGTGTCCTAGAGCGTGAAACATTGGGTCGGGGGATAAAACTGGGGAGGAGGACCAGCACCTCCCCAGGCGGCCTCATCTGCTGTACTAAAAAAGGGCCTAGTGGAAGGGAGGGAGGGGGGGGGGGGAGACCGGAAGATCGGAAGGGATAGACAACGAAGAGGGAAGGAAGCGGCCGACATTTACCTGGAGGAGGAGTGGGAAACCACGGAAAACCACTTCGAGGTTGGCTGAGGTGGGAAACAAACCCCCCCCCCCCTCTACTGAGTTGACCTCCCGTGGCTGAGTAGACCCCGTTCTAGCCCTCGTACCACGTTTCAAATTTGGTGGCAGAACCGGTAATCGAACCCGCACCTGCGGGGCTGGCAACTAATCACACTAACCACTACACCACAGAGGTGGACCCTTTAATTACACGCATGTGATTAATCTGTTTCTCAGTATCTTTCACTCTTGCAGTTACCTTTTTACAATATGTTTTTTCATTTCATTCTGAATCTATCCCGGCAGCCTCCCATTTCTATTCATTTTGCTTACACAGTAATCATCATCATGTTATACGTTTCATTACATCATGGAGTATCATATGTCTCAGCTACTTCATCCTTGGTTTATTTTTAGAGGGATAAAACTGTCGGTCGTCAAGAGCCCACAGGTCAGTGGCCGACGTAATCTCAGTTCTCTGTAGTGCACGATACCATTTCGTGACAGCTCAAGGTCCTTATTGATTGTACTACAAGACGAATTTATAAAACAGAATAAGGGAACCCCGGTATTATTTTCGGCCAATATACAATAACGTGAAGCATATATAGCTTGGCCTTGTACTCTTTTCTGCAAACACAAGTAAACATTATGCATTTTATTATAGGCCTATTCATTTTGCATGAGAACGGAAGTACACGCAAAGTTGACATAATAGTGATAGAAATAAACTAGTACTGATTTCATCATACACCGTTTCAGGACAATCAATATCGGCCCCTTGACTGAATGGTCAGCGCAGTGGCCTTCGGTTCAGAGGGCCCCAGATACGATTCCCGGCCGGAATTTTAACCGTAAATGTTTAATTTTCTTGAATCTGCTGTCCACAACATCCCTGCAACTCATACACCACACGACAGTTTCCCGTAAACGGCGGATGCCATCCATCTTCGTCGGAGGGTCTGCTTTATAAGGGTTGCATCAGGCCAGCAAGGCCACAATAAATTATTATATTATAATCATTAGTTCCATCGTCATCATGGCGTGATTCCATATTAATTTCCAGGTAGGATACATATTTTATGACTTCGTAATGTTCTACCCACAGACCGCTTTAAATCAGCGAGTCAAATTTGAGTGTGAATATATGGATAGTACCTTTGTAAGATGGGGCTGATGACCTAGATGTTAGGCCCCTTTAAACAATCATCATCAGCAGCCTTTGTAAAAACTGATGACCGAGCGAGCTGGCCATGCGGTTAGGGTCGCGCAGCTGTGAGCTTGCATTCGGGAGATAGTGGGTTCGAATCCCACACTAGGCAAATGCTCGGGCTGTACCTTAATTAAGACCACAGTTCTTCCCACTCCTAGCCTTTTCGTGCCCCATCGTCGCCTTAAGACCTATCTGTGCCGGTTCGACACAAAGCAAATTGAAAACAAAAATTATGGTCGATTTCTTCCTTATTTCTTGACTGGATAATGCGAAGGCCCAGCTTACAGTCGGCGAGGTAAGTGGTGGCTGCCGAACTTTTCCAGCTGTAGCCCCGCTTCGCCTCCTTTGTTAGCTCTGCAAATTCCATGCCCGCTCCAACTTTATTACAAATACCCTCTTTTCTTCGTACAAACGTATTTGGCAATAACGATAATAAAATCCATGTATTACATTAAAAATCATTTTTTTAAACTAGAATGTATGTCTAAAACAAGCACGCACGCGTCCTTCGTTTTGCCAACATAGAGAACTCCTCCGGAACACAAGACATCATCTCATATAATGTAACAACGTCGGTCCTGACAGACAGGATTTGCGATATGCATGAAAACGTCTCCTGGGTTGCTCGAAACGGAAGTACAGTACGGGCAGAGGTGACATAATAGTGATAGACAGAATACTAGTACCTTTTTTTTTCTAGTGGCTTTACGTCGCACCGACACAGATAGGTCTCATGGCGACGATGAGATAGGAAAGGCCTAGGAGTTGGAAGGAAGCGGCTGTGGCCTTAATTAGGGTACAGCCCCAGCATTTGCCTGGTGTGAAAATGGGAAAGCACGGAAAACCATATTGAGGGCTGCCTATAGTGGGATTCGAACCCACTATCTCCCGGATGCAAGCTCACAGCCGCGCGCCTCTAACCGCACAGCCAACTCGCCCGGTAGTACCGATTTCATAATAGATCCTACGGTCCACTTTGAAATGGACAAAGAACAATCGCAAACTATCGACCGTGAGGAAAAGGACGTCTATGAACCCACAGTGGACTATTTTAGGATCAAGTGCGACCGCCATGCGGTTACAGTAACAAGGTTGCTTGTGGGATGCAGAGGCATTATTACCAAATTTTATAGCGAATTTTGTATCCGTTCCTGTCTAACAAAACAAAAAGTAGCACTACTAGCTCTAAATGGCTCTCCGCAGATTTTAAGAAATCGTTGTTCGCTATAATCCTCATCAATTAGTTTCGAAATATTATTTTAAAGATTTTAAATTGCGTAATATGCTTTGTCAAGACGGCAACCATATTATTGGGAAACGGTTATAAATAAGTAAAACCCTGAAAATGGTTTTCCGTGGTTTCCCATTTTCACACCAGGCAAATGCTGGGGCTGTACCTTAATGAAGATAAAGTTGGAATTCAAGAGGACAAACTGGGGCAAATATTCATTTATAGGAAGGGGAGTTAGGGATTGGAATAACTTACCAAGGGAGATGTTCAATAAATTTCCAATTTCTTTGAAATCATTTAGGAAAAGGCTAGGAAATCAACAGATAGGGAATCTGCCACCTGGGCGACTGCCCTAAATGCAGATCGGTATTTATTTATTGATTGATTGATTGATTGATTGATTGATTGATTGATTGATTAATTAAGGCCACGGCCGGTTCCTTCCAACTCCTAGGCCTTTCCTATCCCATCGTCGCCATAGACCTATCTGTGTCGGTGCGACGTAAAGCCCCTAGCAAAAACACGCAATAGTGAATGCATCCCTCCATATAGGGTTGGTGTCGGGAAGGGCAACTGGTCGTAAATCTCGGCTTAAACCACATCAGTGGTAAAAAGGGCATGAAATAATAACAATAATAATAATAATAATAATAATAATAATAATAATAATAATAATAGTAATGATCCTATGCCAACAGAGTATCAGTCCCAAGTTGTTGCTTCAATTCTAAAATGTTACCCCGAAGAGAAGTCTAAATAAACATGTTACTAAATTAATTAATATTTCCGCTCACATTAATTTACCTGAAAATTACCAGTTCTACAAAAAACTCTCACTGTAATGCCGTATGTACAGTTTCTCTGTTTACCAGGTATTGTCTGTGCCCCCTTGTATACATATCTCTCACGCCCTCCAGTTTGTGTAACACTGACTAAACATTGTTTGCTCTATGACTTTTGTCCTCTGGCCAGTTTTAGGTATTTGGAGTGTTGTCCACGGGATGGCTAGTTCTATTCGCTCTACTTCAAAAGCTAATATTCTTGTAAATCCCTAAACTCATCGATACGGTCTTTACTCCCGATAATTTGATAATTCTATATTGATCTCAACTTTATAAGTGCTAAAGCAAACCAAATGACTATGATCATAGTGTTAAGTTTCCATTGAGCTATGTGGGCGTGCACAATTGCCCACTGTTTGACACCCAGAAGTCGTTTTACGCCTGGCGAAACAGATTTGATAGTCCAGCTTAGTGAATGATCGGCGGGAACAGTTAAGGGCAGTGACACCCTGCAATCATGTAGCCACTTCCTTTCTAAACCACTGTATACCTTATACGTATATTTCACTTGACAAGTAAGTTCTTTCATAATATTATTCAGGAAATTTCAGGGCTGTGCCTAAATTAAGGCCACGGCACTTACCTTCTCCATTTCCAATGTCACAGGAGATCTGTACGTATTAGCGCGACGTTAAATCGCATCGAAAAGTCGGAATAAGTTAAGTTTCACATCTCACTAGCGCTATTTTCAATAATGTAATTTTAGCAAGCACCCAATACTGTACGGGTATTTTTAAACTGTGGAAGACAGAAATCGAGCTGTGGAACTTACGAAATATAATATGCTGGTATGTAAAAGACTAGTTTTTCAAATGATCGTTATGATGAATATGTAATTCGAGACATATCCATTACGTTCATCCCAAGGAACTCACAGTTTGAGAGATATGCATAGCAACCGCATCAAGCCAGCTGAATCTGCCGTTGCTTCCCTGTGTTGTAAACAGGCTAACTTCCTTCATCATTCCAATCCGACCTCCGTCGGTCAGCTCCTACACCCCCTCCCCCCTATATCAACGATATTAAGTTAGCGAGGTCAGTGAACTCTTCCATTTTCTTGTCATTTAGGGTCGGGTCTTTTTCTAAACCTACCGAGCTCGATAGCTGAAGTCGCTTAAGTGCGGCCAATATCCAGTATTCGGGAGATAGTAGGTTCGAACCCCACTGTCGGCAGCTCTGAAAATGGTTTTCCGTGGTTTCCCATTTTCACACCAGGCAAATGCTGGGGCTGTACCTTAATTAAGGCCACGGCCGCTTCCTTCCCACTCCTAGCCCTTTCCTGTCCCGTCGTCGCCATTAGACCTATCTGTGTCGGTGCGACGTAAAGCAACTAGCAGGAAAAAAAAAATCTAAACCTTAATTCTTCGAAAGGTGAAACCCCTTCTATTTCTTCTGAGATTTGTGTTAATAGGGGAAAACCTCCCTTTTTTGAACTAAAAACATACAACCACCACCACCACGACCACCACTTCTTAATATTAATCTCACACATACCAATATAGCCAAAATGATCATAGACAGACTTAACACTCACTACTAAGCAAATTGGCTGTATGGTATTATTGTGTTACTGTGAGCTTGTATTCGGGAGATAGCAGGTTCGAACCCTACTGTATACAGTCTTGAAGATAATTTTCCATATTTTTCAGTTTTCACAGCAGATAACTCAATCGATGTAATTTAAGACAAGAAACAAAGAGAGGAACGTCATTTGCAACGGGGACTTCACGTTCCAGGAATTCTATCCCTGTTGAAATTAGAGACATAAATAATCTAGAGCTATCAAAAGAAACTGCTGGTAGTTGTACCTACATAGCATTTGATGAAATTACGATATATCCTCAAATTTAGATTATTAGATAATTATTATGTAAATGTAAGGTTAAGAAATATTACAGTTTCAAATTTTCTAGATTTATCTTTTAACCATAACAGAGCAAAGTCATCTCCGTACAGGCCACGAAGAGCATTGGGAGAGCGGAAAGTATCCGTAACCTCTGCACCAAGTAGGAAAGAGTACTTAGCTCTATGTCCGATCGCCTGCATCCCCAGGAATTAACCTGGTACTCATTCTTGATGAAGACTGAGTGAACCTCCGAGCTATGTTTCGCTCCAGAAGTAGAAATTTCATTTCTAACATTTTAGACTCACTGATATCCTTTCAAACCATTAATTTACTGTATTACTTGCTGATAATATTAAAAATGGTAGTGAACAGTGTAATTGGAGGAAACAACAATAAATAAATAATCCTTCCGGATAAATCGAACATGCCTTTGCTACCTGGGCCAGGCAGCGTCTAGTGTTTAATCCTAGTAACAATATTTATTTTCATTTTATGTTAATTTGAATTTCAATTTATTTTCACTTTTTGTTATTAATGACATTGAATTCACTTATAAATTTAAGTAGTTATAGGGCAGAGTATATTCAGTTTATGAAGGTGTATATGGTTCGGCATAACAGAAAACTTCATAACCTGAACTCCATCATTTACGGAAATAAATAAATAAATAAATAAATAAATAAATAAATAAATAAATAAATAAATAAATAAATAAATAAATAAATAAATAAATAAATGAAAGAAGATAAACGAATATAAAAATTCAGTAGACGTTGACATCACCACTACTCAAAGCCATAGCAGAAGTGAGGCGCTTTTTCAAACATAGATACGATCTCAGGAAAATCCGGGCATGACGTACATTTAAAGTGCTTGACCTTATAGAACCTGTCCTACTATGTTAGCTGTTACGTAGAAATTCCTTCGTTTTCTTCATCGCTGCTTGAGAAGGTGAAATCACACTTATCGCTTTTTGACGAGCTTTGCACAGCGGAATCATTAAAAATGACATTATAAAGTAATATTTCATGTCCATTACCCATGAGGAAGTGGGGGAGGTAGATACGTCCACGGTATCCCTGCCTACCGTAATAGGCGACTAAAGGGACTACCCATCAGGAAGTCATAATTTGGAAGAGTCACTTGGCGATCACGTGGCTCCTAGCTGAGTCTTACATTACTTCCACTTGAATGTGTCAGGTTCCTCACGTTCATTTTCCTTATTGCACCTCGTCTGGTCAACTTTCGTTCTCTTCGGACTCCGATGGTAATAGATTTCTGAGGCCTAGGGAGTCTTTTATATTCATGCCCTCATAGTCCTTCCTTTTTGCCGATATTTTAATTCATCAAGAGATCGGACCTCTGTAATTATTCTCTATTCATTAGTAGGCCCCGGAATTTTAGGTGCAAAATTTTGGTTAAAAAGGTGAAAGAAAGGGGCTTTAATGTAGTCGAAAAAGGTGCAAATATTAAATGTAAATATTCACACAAACATCACCAGAACCAATTTTACATCATATAAAAGGACAAAAAATCACTCATATTATCATGTATTAAAAATCTGCCTAAAACAAGTCCCAGAACACAACGTTATAAAAAAAACCAGGCCAGAAAACTGTAAAAACAGATAACATTGTACATTGCAACGTTATTTTTAGTGAGGTTGCATCTCCGGTCACTGAGTAATGACTTCTACATAGAAAGGGAATGTTCAACGTCAACAGACACAATTGATGCACATTTTGTTTGCAGTCGATATTAAATGCGTGTTTGTTGCAACATCCTTAACATGAGGGTTTTTGGCTAAGCTCTGTTCTAGTTTCTGCTTTGTAATACCATCCAGTGCTTCTTTCACATCCATCACAACAGCCCATTTAAGACACTTCATACAGCCGTCTTATTCTTCACATCTTTTGCCCTAGCTATATGCAGCGTAACATGATTATGTTGGTGCTGTTGTTTTTGGTAACAATTGTTATTGATAAATCACAAACTGACTCAGCACTCTGAATACCATCAGCACTAAACTGTTTAGCACTATCATGTATTTTCTCGGCGTTCATTTTCAGCATACTTAATATTGATACTACAGTAATAGAAATTAGCATCTAGGGATGATGACCTAGATGTTAGGCTCCTTAAAGCAACAAGCATCATCATCATGAGAAAATAGCATAATATTAAGCTGGCCGACACCACATACAGTCAAAGCGTATTCTGAACCGTCACCTACGTAATACTAACAACGCCGGCAGATAAGCAGCTGGCGAAGGTCGGCAAGCTAATCAACAATCACCAGGTTTGAACTTTGAACTTAAGCTCCTGATTAGTGCGGTATAGGGAGCGTACGATTCTAGCGACGAATTGAGGAATTACATAAAACCAAGCTTTATAGACAAAATGTTCGGTTGTTTTTCTTTTCTTTAGGAATAAAATGCGGCGAAGGAGTAAAAAAAAAAAATATATATATATATATAATTAAACAAGTGGAAAAAGGGGCTGGCATTAAGAAAAGGTGCAAAAATGTATTAACATTGAGAAAAGATGAAAGCAATTGCAACTTAAACACAGTTAGAGCTTTTCATTTTATATTTTCTTTGCAAGATAAGCTAGTTTGGGAATTTTAATAGCGAAAAAGAATTAAGGTGCAGCACCTAAAATTCCTCGCTCTAGTAATTACATATTCCACTCCTTCACTTGTAACCAACTGAAAATAATAATTTATAGTTTCGTGTGGCTATTTCTAGCCGGGTGTAACCCTTGTAAGGCAGACCCTCCCATGAGGGTGGGCGGCATCTGCCAAGTGGAGGTAACTGCGTGTTATTGTGCTAGAGCATAGTGTTATATGTGGTGTATGCGTTGCAGAGATGTTGGGGACGGCACAAACACTCAGCCCCCGAGCCATTGGAATTAACCAATGAAGGTTAAAATCCCCGACCCAGCCGGGAATTGAACCCGGAACCCTCTGAACCGAAGGCCAGTACGCTGACCATAACAACTGAAAATGAAAACTGTCGATGAATTGTGGTTCTGATTTATGGTTATACCTGTGTTTCATTTTACATATTCTTAGTAATATTACATAATTTTACATATTATAACATTTTTTGTACATATCTAGGTAATTATAAAAAAAATGGAAAATTGTGTCAGCTTGTTTACTTTTTGGATTGTAGTAAAATAAATGGCGAATTTCATCTCATATAGAATATATTTCTATTGCTAAAGCTGGCTTTAAAACTCCTTTAAATTGGGATTTATAACCATTTGTCTGTGAAATACAGTAGGTCCGAGTGTCTCTGCTGCATAAAACAGAACTAATCCTTTCTCAGATTCTGGGATGGCTAGGTGCCTTTCATGGGTCAAAGTTTCTAACAAACTCCATGCAGTCTTGGAACGAAATCTAGGTTGTTTAAGTTTTCTATCTCTGTGCAAGATCATTATTAGTGGCGAAACTCCTGTTCAGCTTATATATATCTGATCTTCCTGAAGTTACATCACGGAAATTCTGCTATGCTGATGATATAGCATTAGCTGTGCAACACAAAGAACTGGAGAGAACTGAAGAGATTTTAACAAGGGATTTGTCCATTTTGGAAACTTACTTCAGGAACTGGAGACTTAAGCCCAACACCAATAAAACGGAGGTGTCTTGTTTCTATTTAAACAATCACTTAGCAAATACTAAATTGAATGTAAGTTTCTGTGGCAGGATACTTCACCACAACTGGAACCCAAAATATCTTGGAGTAATCTTGGATCGAACACTATCCTACAAGCAACATCTGCTGGGCTCTGCACAGAAACTGAAAACACGTAACAACATCATTCATAAGCTTTGTGGAACTACCTGGGGTTCTTCGGCAAGCGTTTTACGGTCTTCAGCTTTAGGCTTGGTATATTCAAGTGCTGAGTACTGTGCTCCAGTATGGATGAACAGTCATCACACAAAACTCATTGATACTGAATTGAATTCCACT
This sequence comes from Anabrus simplex, assembly GCF_040414725.1. Taxonomy (NCBI): domain Eukaryota; kingdom Metazoa; phylum Arthropoda; class Insecta; order Orthoptera; family Tettigoniidae; genus Anabrus; species Anabrus simplex. The sequence goes on from NC_090271.1 coordinate 197,169,544, forward strand.
ATGCGCATAATAACTGGCACAATTCGATCTACACCAACTCATTGGCTCCCGCTTCTATCTGGAATAATGTCATCTGATTTACGCAGATCCACCGCTATTATCAAGGAATTCAATAAAATCTTAAGGAACCCCGATCTACCTGTACACGAAGATCTACGAACTATCAACCAAAACAGATTACGTTCACGCCATCCAACTTTACGTAACGCCTCAGACATGGTTGCTAGAAGCTACAACCCAACTGCAGAGTGGAAAAGACCGTGGGAATCAGCAACAGAGACGCACCTGCACAGTATGTTCTCGAATGCCAAACTTCCAAGTGGATTCCAACTACCACGTAAAACATGGTCTGCTCTGAACAGAATAAGAACAGGCCATGGCAGATGCAGAGACATGCTGTTTAAATGGAACAAGTTGCCGACACCAGCCTGTGACTGTGGAGCTGCACGACAAACCATACATCATATTGTCAGAGAGTGTGAAACGCGGGCGTACACGGGCAGCAAAGTGGATTTCCTGATGGCAACTCCAGAAGCAATACAGTGGATCAGTGATCTTGACATTCAGTTGTAGGGAGCCTTTTCTTGTTCATTGTTTTCTTGTTATGTAAATATGTATATAATGCATATCTAAACTCAATTTGATTGTATGGGCCATACGCTAAATAATAAATAAAATTAGTGGCGAACAAGAAGAGCGCCCGGAAGATATTTCACCCAGCTAGTTTAATTTTTTTAAATATACACCGATGACTTCCTGCGATGACGAATGTGCCTTCTCAGTCTACAAGATAATTTTATCGGATCAGCGCGAAAACATCACAATGGAAAACATGGAGAAGTACTTGGTGACACGTTGTGCATCACGATAAAAAAAAAAAAAAAAAAAAATTACCGTACTACTCGTGTTTCTTAACAGGAGTTTAAAGACAGATTTATTGTTAACTTTATTTTGTAACATTTATTTGTTTCATTTTCAGACCACGAGAGTAATAGTAAATTAGTTACAACAGTACATTGTCTAATAAACTCCGCGATTTACAGTGCATAACATTATTTTTAAATATTTGAAATATTTTGATTATGCTTTAAATTTGATTATTTATACTGTCAAAATTAGAAAGCAGTAGACTTTATAAAATATCGAAAGCAACAACGATGACTTTGTCATAAAATATGGAGGTATTTGAAACAATTTTATTGTCTCATATCATAATCATAAGTCATAATCTATATATATAAATGAATGTTTGTTTGTATGTATGTCTCTAACGGACTCAAAAACTACTGGACCGATTTCACTGAAAAATTCACAATTTATTCTTATTACCCCTGGGAGGGTATAGGAATGGTCAGAACGAAATATGATGGGTAGTTCGGCATAGGGAGTGAGGAGGGTGAAAAATATTGGGAAGGGTAAGTGAACTGCATGACAAGTCTGGTCAGTGGGTTGCCTAACCACCAGTATGTAAATATTATGATGTGTTTCTTAAAACTTATCTTCTTCTTCTTCTTCTTCCATTATAAACTGTACATAAAAATGAGAAGTCCAAGCTCAGTTCCCATGACATAGGGGGTGAGAAGGAGTGAAGAAATAAAATGTCGAAAATGGCAGGGATTACGGTTTTTTTTTATTTTGTGTGGCTATTTCTAGCCGAGTGCAGCCCTTGTAAGGCAGACCCTCCGATGAAGGTGGGCGGCATCTGCCATGTGTAGGTAACTGCGTGTTATCGTGGTGGAGGATAGTGTTATGTGTGGTGTGTGAGTTGCAGGGATGTTGGGGACAGCACAAACACCCAGCCCCCGGGCCATTGGAATTAACCAATGAAGGTTAAAATCCCCGACCCGGCCTGGAATCGAACCCGGGACCCTCTGAACCGAAGGCCAGTACGCTGACCATTCAACCAACGAGTCGGACAGGGATTACGGGTGAATGTGTGTGTGTGTGTGTGTGTGTGTGTGTGAGAGAGAGAGAGAGAGAGAGAGAGAGAGTGTGTGTGTGTGTGTGTGTGTGTGTTTCAGCATAGCTTTTAACCAAACTAGATACACATATAACTTAATATCTGGAAAAATTACTATAGGAGCAAGAAATCCGAGTTCATAATCTTTGGGGTAGCTGAGATGAACCGTTAAACTCTGGATGCCGTTTGAGGCAAGGTTCATTCCCAACCAGGATGGGGGTTAGAAGGGGTGAAAGGAATGTCCAAAATTACCGAGATCATGTATGTATGTGTTCATATTCCAGCATAGCTTTCAACCAAACATGTTAGTCATATGACTTACTGTTTGGGAAATGAAACTGCAGGGTAAGACACCCCTACGGGCGGGCGTTAAAAGGGGGTGAAATATTAAAATAATAGAAAACAACCAATATTAAAAGTGAAAAGGATGTATGTTAATAAATATAGTTTTGCTTTTGCATTTAATTAAACGGTTTAGAAAAGTCTAACGCGGGCGAAACCGCGGGCACCTGCTAGTCAAAGGAATGTACGAACATTTTTGTATATTCAGTGCATTAATACGGCACTATAATATATTTTATGAATGTTGCATATTTAATTACGTACTTCATTGACATTTGCTACATGTTTATGTATACATTTCGGACTTTGATATTACATAAAAATCAGGGCCCTATTGATTAGTGTTAAGAAGAGGTAGGTACACTTTATCTTTTAAAAAATAATCATCACTCTCAATACTTAAACGTCATTGTTAATGATTGTCTATGTATTTCTTGTCCACAGATGCAACGCGCGGCCGAATTCAAGGAGAAGAACGCGTCGCTGCTGGATAACCTGAAGCCTACTGACGAGAAGGTGACCATTTGTGACCATGACGTAGTTAATGTACTGGCAGGTCGCGATCAGCATGGCCGCAGAATTCTCTTCGTGAACGCAGGCGGTAAGTAAACGTTTTAAACACCTGAGCAAAGGTCAGAAAATAGTGGTAGGCTAAGGAGCAACAGTGTTCGCAATTCCTAGGTTCGAATCCCGGCGTTAACAGTGGTTGCAACTCAAAGTAGTTTTCCACATATTTTTCTACACATATTCAAGGAAAATTCTGGGAAATTACTCTAATTTGATGGCAGGAGTGAGAAAGACAAGCGAGGAAAGCCTCTCTTAAAAAAAAAAATTTGCTCACTTCAAACATAGATATGCATAATGGAAAGATGTTTTAAGAGACGTTTGTGTAGAGCATGGCATTGTATGGAAGTGAAACATGGAGAGAGAAGAGAAAGAAAATAGAAAGTATTTAAATGTGGTGTTACAAAAGAATGCTGATGGTAAGATCGATAGGTAGTAACACAAATTAAGAGATAATGAATCGAGTTGGTGGAAGGGGAACTGTTTCGCGAAATTTAACCAGAAGAAGAGAGGAATATATAGGACAGATCTTGCGATACCAAAGATTTGTTCAGTTAGTTTTTCAGGGAAGTATAGGGGGATAACAGAAGGAGTAGATCAAGACCTGAATTTGGCAAATCAATCTGTCATCATTGATATGCAGTTAGGGCTGTCATCCAGTAGCATATTTCCTATCAATTATTTACCTTTTCTTAAATGTTTAAATGAAGTTAGACATTTATTGAACATTTCTCTTGATAAATTACTCCAATACTTAATCCCAGTTTCTATAAATGAATATCTTCCCCAGTTTGTCCTCTTGAATTCCAATTTCATCTTCATATTATGATTTTTCCTACCTTTGGATTGAACATGAACCGGCCCCGCGATATGGGAGTAGCGTGCTTGCCTCTTACCTGAAGGGCCCGGGTTCGATTCCCGGCCAGGTCAGGGATTTTTACCTGGATCTGAGGTCTGGATCGAGGTCCACTCAGCCTAAGTGATTAAATTGAGGAGCTTTATGACGGTGAGATGTTGGCCCGGTCTAGAAAGCCAAGACTAATGGCCGAGAAGATTCGTTGTGCTGACCACACAGCACCTCATAATCTACAGGCCTTCAGACTGAGCAGTGTTTGCTTGGTAGTCCCTGCCCTTTCGGGGTTGTTGCGCCAAGGAGTTTGGTTTGGTTTGGTTTGGTTTGGTTTGGTTTGGTTTGGTTTGGTTTGGATGCAGTAGTTGTGTAGAAATGAAAAGGTTAGCACAAAACAGGATGGCAGGAAACTGCATCAAACCAGTCTATAGATTCATGACCAAAAGAACAACAACAACAACACTGTGCTTCGAATCTCAATCCTGAGCTGATAATTACAGTTAAAAGTAAAAATGTTTCACTCGACCGGTCATTTGACTGAGATGAGTGAAAGGGCTGATGCCGGAAGCAATGTTTAAACAAACCAAACATCCATAAACAGTCCGGCTCCATGGCTAAACGGTTAGCGTGCTGGCCTTTGGTCACAGGGGTCCCGGGTTCGATTCCCGGCCAACCATCATTGGTTGATTTCGCTGGCACGGGGGCTGGGTGTATGTGTCCTCTTCATAATCATTTCATCCTCATCACGACGCGCAGGGTCGCCTACGGGAGTAAAATCAAAAGACCTGCATCTGGCGAGCCGAACTTGTCCTCGGAAACTCCCGGCACTAAAACCCATACGCCATTTCATTTCATCCACAAACAATTCAGATTTCCTGCAATGTGAAAAGTCTTTTTCCTTTTTTTCTTCTTTGCTAGTGGTATAACGACCCAGAAGCCCGTGGTGTCGATTGCCTGTAAGAAAGTCGAAAAATTTAAGAAACGAGATTTCCCAGAGATTCCCTCAGCCTACGCCAAAGATGAATTCTAATTCTTTTGGGCAATAGATCTAACCACTCTAACTTCCATAGTGTCCAAATTACGGAGGTTACTATCCACTCCTCCGACGGCCTTCATGGCCTGTTCGGAGATTTTTCCTTAATGAAAATCCACAGCATGTTTCCAGTCATTCGATCGGATCCGGAATGGAATGAATGAAAGCCCCGTCTAGCGGCGAGGATAGGAATTGTGCCGGTTGCCGAAGCCTGTTGCACTCCTCTGGGGCAATTATTAATGAATGATAAATTAAATTAAATGATATTGGATAGTGTTGCTGGAATGAAATATGGCAGGGAAAGCCGGAGTACCCGGAGAAAAACCTGTCTCGCCTCCGCTTTGTCCAGCACAAATCTCACTTGGAGTGACCGGGATTTGAACTACGGAACCCAGCGGTGAGAGGCCGACGCACTGCCGCCTGTGCCACGGAGGCTCTGAAATCATATGCCAAATTATATACCATTTAACGGAATATGTTTTTTTTTTTTTTGCTAGGGGCTTTACGTCGCACCGACACAGATAGGTCTTATGGCGACGATGGGACGGGAAAGGCCTAGGAATTGGAAGGAAGCGGCCGTGGCCTTAATTAAGGTACAGCCCCAGCATTTGCCTGGTGTGAAAATGGGAAACCACGGAAAACCATCTTCAGGGACGGAATATGTTAGAGAATAGAGTGACTGAGGATTGAAATTCAATTGGTACTATAATCAGTAGATTTCTATAAATAGAAAATAAAATAAATGACACTCATACACATATACTCAGTACACTGTACATATAGCATAAACAATTCAAATACAGTGGGACCAATAATTTGTCAGATCGTAGGCTTCATGCGCTGCATCCATCATTCTTTTCTGGGGAGCATCTACAGTAGTCGGGCACAATTTGCAGACGACGAGATGATCCACATTTCGTTCTGCACCACAGTCTCACAAGGTGGAGTCGCAAGCAAATTGCCACTTCTTAAAGTTAGTGTTTGGCCTGCCAACTACATAATGGAGCCTGTTGAGTGTTTTCCGTATAGACCAGCTTTCCTCGTGACCAGGAGGGAGGCTTCCAGATGTTATCATCCATCCTGCAAGGTCGTTGAATCTAGAACGCCAGGAATTCAGCCTAAATCTCGAAGGTAGTTCGGTCAGGCTTTCTGTCGCTCAAATTGAGCCATGGGGGTTGCTGGTAAATATCCATATAAAGTGCTGATCTGCGAGTACAATGCCTTAGATCTCTCTAGTCCATTTATGTTATTTGTTTTATGTCGCATCGATACAGAGAAATCTTATTACGCGATGGGATAGGACATGGCTAGGAATGGGAAGGGAGCGATCGTGACCTTATGTAAGGTAAATCCCCACCATTTACGTCGTATAAAATTGGGAAACCACGGAAGACCATCTTCCGGGGTGTCGACAGTGGGATTTGAACCTACTATCTCCCGAATGCCAGCTGACAACTACGTCACCCAAATCACGTAGCCAACTCGTTTGGTGATATAGATTTCAAACAGCCTGTAATGAGTTTGCAGGTCTTATTTAAGGTGATGAATTTGCTTTCTTCCTTTTTAGTGGTTTAACGTCGCACTAGCACATTGAAGGTTTTTGGAGATGCAAAAAATTGCTAGGATTGGAAAGGTCTCGGCCATGGCCTTAATTAAGGTACTTCCCGAGCATTTGCCTAGTGTTAAATCGGAAATCATGGAAAGCCATCTTCAGGGCTGCCGACGGTGGGATTTGAGTGCACCATCTCCCGAATGCAAGCTCACAGCAACGCAACTCGAAATATGCGTCCAGCTCGCTCAGTTTCCCTAAGCTGACAATACATTAAATTAATAGTGCTTAGAGAACATGAAAATAAATTATCTAAAATATGAACTATGACTAAGGGTATACATCTGATAAACAGTCATTTCTGAACAGTTGGCAGCTATTATTCCACGTAGATCAACTTTTATGATCCAGAAGAAGAGGAAAAGTCATTGAACACCTTCTCACCGGCATACTCTAAAGAAATAAATTATGTAAGATGTTAGTCCCTTCAAGAACCGGATGTCGGCTACACTATAGTTAATTTAAGAAACATAATGGGAACATCGAGATTCTGTTGTCACTCCAACAGCAACGCTTAGTCTTACCTTAGCCTTGGTTTCTCTTTAACGGTCTGCGACTCTTAACAATATAAGTTACGACTTCCTGGTAGAATAGGACTTTTTAAAGTCCAAGAGATACTTAAGAAAACCGAAATCCATCTTTGAAAGGAATCGTTATTATAAATATTTAGTCATTTTACATCCCTCTACATAGGGTTAGAGTCAGGAGGAGCATTCCTTCGTAAATATGGACTCAGTCCACATTAGCACCTACCCCAGAAAATGGCCAGAAAATAATAATAAATCTGTTCTTCAGTTAGTACTTAATAAATACATAAATAAATAAATAAATAAATAAATAAATCTTAGAACCATTGTAACATTACACCATAAAATTTGGATTAATGTTTCATTTACTACATCAGTAATTCTAAATGTTTTCGACCATAAATATACCTGCAAGAACTTTCAACGAACGAACATAACTGATTTATTTATTTCTTGTACTTAAACGACATTATATAGTAAAATGAAAACCTAAAACCTGTTTTCCAGTCATTGATCGGGTCAGGGATGGAATGAATGAAACCCATCTTGCGGCGAGGATAGGAATTGTGCCGGCTGCCGAAGCCTGTCGTACTCCTCTGGGGCAATGATTAATGACTGACAGATGAAATGAAATTATAATGGAGAGTGTTGCTAGAATGAAAGATGACAGTGAAAACCGGAGTACCCGAAAAAAAAACATGTCCCGCCTCCGTTTCGTCCAGCACAAATCTCACATGGAGTGACTAGGATTTGAACCACGGAACCCAGCGGAGAGAGGCCGACGCGCTGCCATCTGAGCCTCGGAGGCTTCACATTATATAGTAAACATGTGATAATGATCTGCTTTCGTTTGATTATCCGACTACCAGGAAGTACAGCAGTGATGTCAACAAGTATGCTGTTCTATTTTGCCATTTGAAATCTGCTTAATCTGTTTACCCTCCAGGTTCGGTTTTTCCCTCGGACTCAGCGAGTGATCCCAGCTCTACCGCCTCAAGGGCAGTGTTCTGGAGCTTCAGATATTGGCTCGGGGATACAACTGGGGAGGATGACCAGAACCTCGCCCAGGCGGCCTCACCTGCTATGCTGAACAGGGGCGTTGCGGGGGGATGGGAAGATTAGACGGGATAGACAAGGAAGAGGGAAGGAAGCGGCCGTGGCCTTATGTTAGGTACCATCCCGGCATTTGCCTGAAGGAGAAGTGGGAAACCATGGAAAACCACTTCCAGGATGGCTGAGATGGGAATCGAACCCACCCCTGCTCAGTTGAACTCCCGAGACTGAGTGGACCCCGTTCCAGCCCTCGTACCACTTTTCTAATTTCGTGGCAAAGCCGGGAATCGAACCCGGGCCTCCAGGGGTGGCAGCTAATCACACCTAACCACTACACCACAGAAGCGGATATTTCTTAGTACGGTACAAAATACACTTTAATGAACATCGCTCAGTTAGTTTTGAGAAGAGTGCGAGACTCCTCACGCTGACAATATATTAACTTCGAAATTATCAAAATACTTCCTTCTAGAATAATAATAATAATAATAATAATAATAATAATAATAATAATAATAATAATAATAATAATAATAATAATTTTACGCCCCACTAACTACATACTTCTGTAGTTTTCGGAGGCATCGAGGTGCCTGAATTTTGCCCTTCAGGAGGTTTATTTACGTTACAGACAAATCTCTCGACACGAGGCTGACATATGTGAGCATCTTCAAATACCACTGGACTGAACCGGCATCGAACTCTCCAACTAGAGCAAGTCAGAAGGCCAACGCTCTACCATCTGAGCTACTCAGCCTTGCAAGCAAACGTTACTTTTATAGTTAATGTAAATGGTAACTTCAAGGGACTTTTGAACAATTCAAAGTTTCGAATTAATCGATTCCGAACTTAGCACATATCTACTGAATGTATTAGCTAAGAAGAAAATGGCGTACTTTGCTTAGCCAGAAGCTCCTGCTTTCGGTTCCCCGTTTAAGAGTTAAGAACACCGGGCGAGTTGGCCGTGCGCGTAGAGGCGCGCGGCTGTGAGCTTGCATCCGGGAGATAGTAGGTTCGAATCCCACTATCGGCAGCCCTGAAAATGGTTTTCCGTGGTTTCCCATTTTCACACCAGGCAAATGCTGGGGCTGTACCTTAATTAAGGCCACGGCCGCTTCCTTCCAACTCCTAGGCCTTTCCTATCCCATCGTCGCCATAAGACCTATCTGTGTCGGTGCGACGTAAAGCCCCTAGCAAAAAAAAAAAAAAAAAGAGTTAAGAACCATGACTGCCACTCTAGGAAGGCACATGGTCCAGAAGTTTACGCCGCTAACAGACAGTTATACTATGTAACCAAGCTAATTTCTGGGTAGAGTGACCAACTGTTGAAGGAAGGAATGAGGGACAAGACAGTCGAAAAAGGCGGACATTACACAATTGTACAAGACAGCTACATTTTTAGCTGTAATTTTAAAACGACAAAAATTGAAACATTTCCAAAAGCATTGTGTTGCAAGTTTCTCTCTTTTTTGACCAAGAGTACTCTTACTGAAGTAACAATATATATATTTTTTAAATCACTCATCTTTATTGTACAATTATTTTCCAGTCTGTGGGTTGAAAAACCTTTATCCATGAGAAACACTGAATGTATTCTTGCAAACTTTACAAAATGCCCCGTGGACGTTACTTCGATCAGGAGATAAATTTGGCGTGTTGGTTTCCCGCTTTGCATTATATTCACATACGTGTGTATTTTTTCCCTTTTGCCTTCTCGTGTTCAGATGATGGATTTCTTTCTTGTGACGACGTAGAAGTACTGTCATCACTATCCGACATCGCATCCATATCAAAAAGCACAAACATTTCCTGAACTCCAGTTTTTACATGTTTATGTTGACGCGCTTTGTGCTACAGAATGGCCCCACACTCCATTCGGCGGACTAACGATAACTCGGAAGTCGGAAGGTACATCCGGAACGCTTCTCCAAAGATGCTATAACATGTTTCTTTGCACTTTCAAACATCATACTGTCGGCAACAATCACGCTATGTTCAGTTGAAGCTAGATGGCACGGCGGTTGCTTATTGTGAAAATTCTTAGCGATGACAATAACACGAAAATACGTTCAGATAGAAAACGAAACAATTGCGGGAAAAATGGCGGGGGATATTCATAAAAATACCTTAAAATGAAGGCGGTTGGTCCCCCTATTCTTGGGTGTAAAGGCAGATAAGCATATAGCTACCAACCCCATCCCCAATATCCCCGGTGAGATGGATAGAGGCAGCTTTCATCCTCTACGACTGCAAACTGCAATGATCGTTCCCTTTTTAAATCTAGCACATAGCGATATTTAGTGAGGAAAATTTATGTTCAATAAACAGAAAAGTCTTTTAGGCCCGGTTTCATCAATGAGGGTTAAATATATTTTAGCCCCAAGTTTGTTAACTACGGCTTAATATTTAAACTCGTTCTTGCGAGTCATGTGTTTCTCTTTCTTTCTTAATCTGCTTACCCTGCAGGGTTGTTTTTCCCTTGGACTCAGTGAGGGATCCCACCTCTGCCGCCTCAAGGGCTGTGTCCTGGAGCGTGAGACACTGGATCGGGGGTACCACTGGGAAGGATGACAATTACCTCGCCCAGGTGGCCTCACCTGCTATGCTGAACAGGGGCTTTGGTGGGGGACAGGAAGATTGGAAGGGATAGATAAGGATAGACAAGCGGCCGTGGCCTTAAGTTAGGTACCATCCCGGCATTTGCTTGGAGGAAAAGTGGGAAACCACGAAAAACCATTTTCAGGATGGCTGAGGTGGGAATCGGACCCACCTTTACTCATTTGGTCGCCCGAGGCTGAGTGGACCTCGTTCCAGCTCTCGTACCACTTTTAACATTTTATGGCAGAGCCGGGAATCGAACCCGGGCCCCCGGGGAGTGGCAGCTAATCACACTAAACACTACACCACAGAGGCGGACTGAGTCATGCGTTTACCAAACTATTTCGGCAGAGGGTTACCTAACTCCGTATCACACCCTCACTAGAAGCAGCTACCGCACCCATTAAGGAGACTGTGACTGAAAATTAGAGGTTATGAACACACTTCCTGTTTGATTGTTTGTTTCTTCTCTGCGTAAAATTTTGTTTCCTTCCACAGTACCCTGAATTATTCTTTCGTAATAGGCCTGACAGCCGGCCCCGTGGTGTGCGTGCCTGTCCCTTACGTGGTGGCCCCGGGTTCGATTCCCGGCCAGGTCAGGAATTTATTTGGATTTGAGGGCTGGTTCGAAGTCCACTCAGCCTAAGTGATTACACTTTGAGGATTAATGTGACGGTGAGATGGCGACCCAGGTCTAGAAAGCCAAGAATAACTGCCGAGAGAATTCATCGTGCGGACCACACGGCATCTCATAATCTGCAGGCCTTTGGGCTGAGCAGCGGTCGCTTGGTAGGCCAAGGCCCTTCGGGGATGTTGCGCCATGGTTTTTCTTAACAGGCCTGATATCAGTGATCGAAGAAATGGAAGAGATTCAAAAGAGAAACAGAGGCACAAACTTTTGTACCGGGCTGAGTTGCTCAGATAGTTGAGGCGCTGGCCTTCTGACCCCAACTTGGCAGGTTCAATCCTGGCTCAGTCCAGTGGCATTTAAAGGTATCAAATACGCCAGCCTCGTGTCGGTAGATCTACTGGCTCGCAAGAGAACCCCTGCGGGCAAAATTCCGGCACCTCGGCGTCTCCGAAAACCGTAAAATTGTAGTTAGTGGGACGTAAAGCTAATAAACTTATTACAAATTTTTGTGTTTTGGAAAGAACAGTATTCGCTAAGTTAGTTAAGAAGACTGATAGTGTGAGATGAAAAGAAAATGAGGACATATGGGAAGAAATTGCAGCATTATAGGATTGCCCATGTGACAGTGCGAAGTAGCAAGCAAACAGTTCTACAAAAATATTGTGTTAGCTGCAGCCACTTTTAGAGACCATTCTGCTGAAGGTAGTTTTTGATGCCCCGACATTATCTCCGACCATTATATGAAACACTCTATTGCCATCAGTAGGCCCTACATGCAGTATAGGAGAGAGATGCTTGTTTCTGTCTGTTGTGTACTCTAACCTCTCGCGAATTTCATCGACGGCCTTATTGACGACGGTTTTTGAAAGTCCGCAGTATATCTGTTCAGAACTTGTTTCTCGGATAGATTTTGAAAACAGTTCTTCCCTATCGGCCTATATGTTAGGAACACCATTTAACATATTGTAAGTAAAACAATTCTACACCGAACGCATGATTTACAGTTGTTATTTTGCTTTTAACCACGAGTTAACAGTTAAACCCAGATGAAAGGAAGGGGTTAACTTAACTCCGACCTTAACCTAGATTAAAAAATAATCTTCCTTAGTGAAACCGAATGAACAGTCAAATTCAGAGTTGAAATGTCGTATGGCTTTTAGTGCCGGGATATCCCAGGACGGGTTCGGCTCGCCAGGTGCAGGTCTTTCTATTTGACACTTGTAGGCGACCTGCGCGTCATGATGAGGATGAAATGATGATGAAGACAACATATACACCCAGGCCCCAGGCCATTGGAATTAACCAATTAAGGTTAAAATCCCCGACCCGGCCGGGAATCGTACCCGGGACCCTCTGGACCGAAGGCCAGTACGCTGACCGTTCAGCCAACGAGTCGGACAATTCAGAGTTAAAACTGTGTGACACGGGGTTAAGGCGGTTTAACCACGTAGAAACCGGGCCTTAAAATCAACGTCACCGAGCTCGATAGCTGCAGTCGCTTAAGTGCGGCCAGTATCCAGTATTCGGGAGATAGTAGGTTCGAATCCCACTGTCGGCAGCCCTGAAAATGGTTTTCCGTGGTTTCCCATTTTCACACCAGGCAAATGCTGGATCTGTACATTAATTAAGGCCACGGCCGCTTCCTTCCCACTCCTAGCCCTTTCCTATCCCATCGTCGCCATAAGACCTATCTGTGTCGGTGCGACGTAAAGCAACTAGCAAAAAAAAAAAAAATCCGAAATATTTGTTTCCGTGCTTATCAATAGGAGGTGTGACCTTGGGATGTGGACTGGTTAGCCGATACGGTAATGAGTTAATTGACTGTGGGTTTCGATTCACCGCCAGGAAATAAATAGTTATTTTTGGAAATGATACTTCTAATACCGGAAACATTCATAGTCCCGGTGTTCGTTGAACCTACAAGATGTTTCAGAGGTGACGTCTGCTCTAGTGGATACGGAGAGTTGTTGAATCTACCCACAGGAGCACCTTCAGATACCACCGAACTGAGCCGGGATCGAACAAGCCAACTTGAGATCAGATGACCAGCGCTCTACCATCTAAGCCTCTCAGCCCAGCGATATTTTTAGAGATATTTTTAGAAGAGACTCGGCTAAATATCCAGTATTAAGGCAAAATTGAATGTATGACGCATTTTGAAAAATTATTGCCAAACTGAAATTTATAAACTCGAATAACGATTGGTTGTATAGGCTACTGCCCGGAAGAACGTGGGTTCGAATCCCCGTCAGGAAGTCGTAAAATTTAAGAAACGAGATTTCCACTTCCGGAGGTGCATATGGCCATGAGGTTCACTCAGTCTACACAAAAAATGAGTACCAGGTTAATTCCTGGGGGCAAAGGCGGCCGGGCGTATAGCTAACCACTCTGCCCCATCACGTGCCGCGGTTAACAATGGTGGAAGCCTTTACCTTCCACTCCTCCAAGGGCCTTCATGGCCTGTACGGAGGTGTCTTTGTCTTTGTCGTTGTATAAGCTACTATATTTGGTTAGTACTTTAAAACAATAATTGTTTGTTTTCAGTTAATTCACTCAACTATAATTGTAACAGCCGGCCCCGTGGTGTAGGGGAAGCGTGCTTGCCTCTCGCCCCGAGGCCCCGGGTTCGATTCCCGGCCAGGTCAGGGATTTTTCTCTCGACCTGAGGGCTGGTTCGAGGTCCACTCAGCCTACGTGATTAGAATTGAGGAGCTATCTGACGGTGAGATGGCGGCCCCGGTCTCGAAAGCCCAGAACAACGGCCGAGAGGATGCGTCGTGCTGACCACACGACCCGTCGTAATCTGCAGGCCTTCGGGCTGAGCAGCGGTCGCTGGGTAGGCCAAGGCCCTTTCCAGGGCGTTAAGTGCCGTGGGGGGGGGGGTTATAATTGTAACACTTCGGCTGATTCCGCAACATGGTATGGCTAATTCCCACCGACACAGATCATATGGTGACGATGGGATAGTAGAGGGCTAGGAGTGGGAAGGAAACGACTGTGGCCTTAATTAAGGTACAGTCCCAGCATTTACCTGGTGTGCAAATGGAAAAATTCCGGAAAACCAACTTCAGGGCTGCCGAGAGTGGGGTTTGAACTCACTATCTCCCGAATGCAAGCTGATACGATTAGCTACGTGACCGAAGCAGCTACTTGCTCGGTGCAAATATTACTACTACTACTAATAATAATAATAATAATACTTGAAAGTAGTAATAAATATTGTAGAAGTACTCGTAGAAGTACCCACATTTATTTCGTTCTTTTACTGTGGGCTTCCTTTCTGTCTTCAGACGAGGTTGTTCCAGTCTTATTCTTTGGTTTTTCCGTTTGGTCAACTTGCCATGTGTGAATTCTGGATCTGAATATTACCCTGTTTTGGACGTCTGCTGATGCAATTTCTGCCTGTTTCAAATTGGTTTTAATGTCGCCAATCCATTTCACTGTGTCTGATTTAGCTTTACAGTACTCCTATCTTCATAGAATTTGACTATTTGTTTGGTAAGTCTTTCTGGATGCATTTGTTTAATATGACCATAGAATCTAAGCTTGCGTTTTCTAATGTCACTGTGAATATTTGTGTATTGTTTGATTTCCTGTCTGCATCTAAGTTGGTATTGTCCGTTGGTGAGTTTTTGGCCTAGAATTTTTCTTATGATTTTGCGTTCCTTTTTCTCATTTTCAGTTTCTGCCTTCCTGTTCAATATTAGCGTCTCTGATCCATAGACATTCTAGTTTAATGACTGTATTGTTATGTCTCAGTTTTGTATGCTTGATGATACATTTTTGTTATAGATATTTTGGATTAGTCGATGTGCAGTTTACATCTTTGGGCATCTAATTTCATTGGCTTTTATTTCGTGTCCATTTTCCTGAATTCTTTCACCAAGGTACTTAAATTGTGATTTTACTCGTTTAATTTTGTCATGTTTTGTTTCCATGAATTTTGGTGCATGTTTGTTGCAGGTGATGTATTCTGTCTTTTCAAAAGATATCTGAAGGCCGACTTTTTCCGCAATTTCTTTCAGGAGTTCAATCTGATTTTTGGCTGTTGTAATGTCTCGGGTTAGTCATCCGCAAATTCTAAGCAATCTATCGCTAGTTTGCCCCTGCCTAAAGTGAATGGTTGGTGAATACTGAGGGCCAATTTCTGTTTGCGCCATTCTTGTATCACTTTTCCAGGACTCAGTTGAAGAGTAAGGGCGAGAGTCCATCTTCTTGTCTTACTCCCGTTTTGATATCAAAGTGATCTGCGGTTTCCCACATGAATTTAACCTTGGACTTCGTATCTGTCAGTGTCTGTTTTATGACTGAAAGTGTTTTCATGTGTAAACTTTGTTCTTTCAATATTTGAAAGAGTGATTTGCGATCCACTGAATCATACTACGTATGTTTTTTTGAAATCAACAAATGTGCGGACTAAATTTTTGCTACAAATTCTCTGAAGTCGTAGGATTAGCTTTAGGTTCAAGATTTGCTCTGGACACGATCGGCCTGGTCTGAATCCTGCCTGATATTCTCCGATTTGCGGTTCTAGTTATTGTTGTACTCTATCAAGAATACATTGGGATAGATTTTTGTATGCAACCGATACTAGTGAGATTCCTCCATAGTTGTTTACATCTGTTCTGTCTCCCTTTTTGTGTAGCGGGGTGAATTAATGCATTTTCCCAGTCTTCTGGGGTGTGTTCTGTTTTCCAAATGTCTTGCATGATTTTTGTGATTTCTTTTATGGTGTTTGGACCTGCTGATTTGAGTACTTCTGATATGATTCCTTCCTCACCCGATGATTTGTAGTTTTTAAGTCTTTTGATCTTCTTGTGATTTTTCTTCTTCTTCTGGTAGCAATGAATTTGGATTAGTATTTTCAGATTTTTGTGGAGAAGATCTTTGTATTGGTTCTGGACAGTTCAGTATTTCTTTAAAATATCTGGCGAGTTCCTCACAGTTTTCTTGGTTGTTTAGTGTCAACTGTCCATTTTCTTTTCTGAAGCAGATACTTTGTTGTTGATATCCTGCAAGCTTAGTTTTGAAGTTCTTGTAGAAATTTCGTGTGTTGTTCCTCTGAATGTCTTTCTCGATTTCAAGTAGTTGATCCTTTTCAAATTTCCTTTTGGTCTGTATGATCAATTGAGCTGTCTCTTGCCTCACTACCAGGAATGTTTTGTAATTATTCTCCGTCTTTTTGCTGTTCCAGCTGTTGTATGCCTTCGGTCGAGATTGGATTGCTTGTTCACACTCCTCATTCCTCTAAGGGTTTCTCTACTTTTTCTGCAGAGGAATTAGTGTTTGTGCTGTTGTAATCAGTTTGCTTTTGAGTTGTTGGCAATTTTTTGCCTCCTTTCTCTCTAATAATTGTGTGAGAGATGGTTGGCTCCTAGTGAGGTCAAATTTTGGGATTAATGGTTCCTTCTTTGTGAATCTCTAAGGTTTCAACTGTAGTTTGATTCTGGTCAGGTAATGATCTGAGTCTATGTTTGCACCCCTTATGACATGAACATTCATAATTTCTGTGTGGTTTGGATAAGTGATTGCTACATGATCAATTTGGAATTCACCGATGAGTGTGTTTGATGATCTCTATGTCATTTGTTTTGATGGTTTATTTTTGAAGTGTGTTGACATGATTTTAAGGTTGAATATCCTGCAAAGTTCGACTAATCCTTGTCAATTTTGGCTGGTCCATTCATGTCCTGGCATTTTTCTATTGTTCTTCTGTGTTTTCTTTCTTTGCCTAATTGTCCATTGAAGTCACTTAATAAGATTTTGACTTGGTTTAGAGGAATTTTGGATATTATTTCTTCTAGAGTTTACCAGGATTTATCTACCTTTTCGCTGTATGTTGTATTGTCCTCATTGATTGACATATGTGCATTAATTAGCGTGTATGTTTTATTTGCACATTTTACGGTGATTGCCATTAGTCTATCGCTTACAGGCTTCTCATTTGTTCTTGAGTTGAGTATGTTTTTCTTGATTGCAAAAGTGACTCCTACAAGTGGCGTGTTTTTCAGAATTCGTTTGTCTGTTTTACTTTTAAAGTGTCTGTAGTTCCCGAAATCCACTGTGTTTTCGCTAGTCAATCTTCTCTTGTAGTGCCAGTATCTGTATTTCTTGCTCATTTAAGGTTTGTTCTAGTTCATACAGTTTTCCTGCTCGTTGAGAGTATTTATGTTTAGTGTTCCGAAAGAGGTTTTGTAGTTCGGGCAAAGTTGGCCAGAGATCTCCGACTCCCTCTCTTTGCGTGTCAGTCTAGACTTCCCAGAATCCGACAGTCTGGTTGTACTGTTCTTGACACCTGGGGTAAAATTTTGATTTCTAACACGCCTCATGGTACTTGATTATCAAACGTTTAGACCTAGGTCCAGTTCTTAGGACTGGAGTGGTGAGTTCCAGAACATGAATCTCCAGCCGTGCCTCTGGTGATCAGACGCTGACCACTTTGCTGCTTGCTGCAAGTCAGACGCGAAGTGGATTTGAGTTGGGTCTTCCGTCCTCTCCGCCATTGGGGTATGTCCTCTTCTGCCTTCGAGGCCGTTGACCATTTTTCCCTTTACCTCAGTTGATCCGCGGGTGCTAATTTGGCTATGCCTTATTCACACCTGCCCTACATATCTACAGGAATTTCCCCTATCAGCCAATGGGACGCGCCGTGTCAGGGTTTTCAGGGGCCCCACCACAGTTATCTCACGCAGGGTTATGCCTAGCTCATATTCAATTCAGAGCCAAACCCCCACGCAAGCTGACCAGTCACAGAATATTATTATTATTATTATTATTATTATTATTATTATTATTATTATTGAAGGGGTGCTTTTATTTTTTGTCACTGTTAATAATTTGATCGTAGCTAGTGGATTTCCAGTTGTGCGTGGATCCTAACTACAAGACATGGCTTTTCATTTCAAAATTCTTACATACATTGGCTGAGATTCGAACCACGACTACCATTGCGTGAAGCCATCGAATATGCCGCTCATCCGTCACACCCGCTGTTATTATTATTATTATTATTATTATTATTATTATTATTATTATTATTATTATTAGCAAAACCATGGCCTTCTAATTTGTATCTTTAAAACCCATTTATATGTTTTATCATTCCTAATGATTCACGTGATTTGTGAATTCGATGCTGACCCCTGCTTACTCCGTTTTTACTCCGGTTACATCGGATGGCTAACTTATTATCATAAAATTAGTATGCAGTACAGTCATATTCATTGTATATATGAAATATGGGGCAACATTTCAGAATAGTTTCCATTTATGATGAGAGGAAAAAATGGGTCATGCATGCACGAGTCAGGAAATGTTCATTTGCATGTTGTATTGTTGGAGAGAGTTGAAGAGGAATATTTTAGTAATACATCATTAATTGATTTTCGTTTTTATTTACAGAGAAATGGGATCCTAAGAAGGTAACAACCGACAATATCTTCCGTGTTTTCTACATGGTCCATATTGGTGCCATGATGGAGCCTGAAACCCAGGTGACAGGAGTAGTCGTTATCATGGACTTCTTAGGCTTGTCCATGAAGCAGGTGGCAGGTTTCTCCCCAGCATTCTCCATGCGCCTCCTCACTTTCATCCAGGTAAGTTGTTGGAGGTATAATAATAATAATAATAATAATAATAATAATAATAATAATAATAATAATAATAATAAATAATAATAATAATAATAATAATAATAATAATAATAATAATAATAATGGTTTTACATCCCATTAACTTCATTTGTTACGGTTTCCGGAGACGCTGAGGTACCGGAATACTTTCCGGCAGGAATTCTTTAACGTGCTAATGAATCTACCGCCACAAGGCTGACGAATTTGAACACCATCGAAAAACTCACTAGACTGAACCGGGATCGAACCCGCCAGTTTGAGCTCAGAAGGCCGATGCTCTACCATTCCGACTGCTTGGCTGAATGCTCATCGTTGAGGCCTTCTGTTCAGAGTGTCCCGTGTTCGATTCCCGGCTGGGAGGATTTTAATCGCTTCTGATTAATTCTGCTGTCTCGGGGATTGGATGATTGTGTCTGTCCCAACACACAATGGTGATTACATTCCTCCATATAAGGTTGGCGTTAGGTTGGGCATCCGACTGTGAAACAGGGCTAAATCCACAGTGCGACACAGTTCGCACCCATGACTCCGTAGGTGTGGGAAAAGCGGTAGAAGAAGAAGAAGGCCCATGCTCTACCGCCTGAGCTATCCAGCCCGGCGAGATGGTAATGGTTGTATTATTGTTTTAAGAGGAAGTACACCTGGGCATCCATCCTCCAAATAATACTTATCAGACGGGAAAAATGGAAAACGTCTGACACTTCTAATGAAGGTATCGGCGAAAGAAAGGGAAGGAACACGAATTGCGAGAAAATTAAATAATTCCCAGGCCTCGCAAACCTAATGTCGTCGGGGTCTGAAGAGAACAATAGTTGACTAAGGAAGGAAGGAAGGAAGGAAGGAAGGAAGGAAGGAAGGAAGGAAGGAAGGAAGGAAGGAAGGAAGGAAGGAAGGAAGGCCTACTGGCATGAAAATGCCTGTAAAAACAGGCTGCATACATTCAAATCTATGTGTATCGAAATCATGTGCTCAAATTCGGGTTTACAACTACGAATTTAAAGATTCGATCCGAATAATTGAGGGCCTACGGATTAGAGATAGGCTCATTACTGTAGTCCTTTGATCCGGCTTTTAAAGTACTACGCGCTTCATAATAATATAAAATAATGAATACATGATAGTAGAAAGTTAATTAAATGTAGCCTGTATGTGGGCAAAATATAACTTTATATAGCCTACCCATATAATGTGGAGCTACATAATCGCATGGTACCCTAAGCCATGACGAGGTACACTGTTATGAAAAAGTATTAAGTAAGTTATACGATATTCTGCTCATCTGAAAATACCCAGCACTCATACGTTAAGAGGGGCTGCCTGGTCGAGGCGGTAAAGGCCTGCTTGGTTCACTCGGAAGGACGCGGGTTCGATTCCCCGCCAGGAAGTCGAAAAGTAAGAAACGAGATTTCCACTTCCGGAGGTGCACATGACCCTGGGGTTCACTCAGCCTACACCAAAAATGAGCACCAGGTTAGTTCCTGGGGGGCAAAGGCGGCTGGGCGTAGAGCTAACCACTCTACCCCATCAAGTGCCGAGGTTACGGATAGTGGAAGCCTTTACCTTCCACCCCTCCAAGGGCCTTCATGGCCTGTACGGAGATTTGTTTTGCTTTTTACTCATACGTTAAGGGCCTTCCTCTTTTTTTCTTGCACAATTCCTTCACTCACTACGAATAATCTTAGAAGGGTTGACGATCCTCTCACTTTTCCCCCTCAGAAAAATCACCACCAACACCATCACCACCACCTCACTCTCCGTTAAAATAACAATTGTCATATTGTACGTTTCTTATGTTTTAGCATACTTTCTTTTTTTGTGTGTGTGTGTCGGAAATGTCCGAAAACATATTATTTGGCTGCTTTCCCGGGTGCACCCCATGGGGACGAGTTACATGTATAGCTGTGTGGAGTTGTAGGTGTAATTGCATGGGCTAGGAATGGGAAGGAAGGGGTCGTGATCTTGAAAGAGGTACCATCCTGGCATTTGAAATGGGAAAACACGGTAAACCATTTTGAGGATGGTTGGCGGGGATGGTTGTATACCGAGTTTATCGCTAGCATGGCTGTGCTACAACGCATTGAGCTAACCTGCTCGGTATCTTATTCAATAATTCACATCCACACTTTGGAAACATTTAGTTATTAACACCGAGCGAGTTGACTGCGTGGTACGCACTGCATGGCCGTGAACTTGCATTCGGGATATTGTAGGTACGAACTCCACCGTCGTCAATCTGAAGACGGTTTTTAGAGGTTTCTATGCGAAGTCGATATATTAGCCTTACTCTTGTGATTGGTGTTACAAGAAGCTGATAATTTCGTTAGTTTGTCTCTAAAAGCAACAATACCCATCACTACTCCTGATCGAGACTGGCTGTTCGACTCGTTGGCTGAATGGTCAGCGTACTGGCCTTCGGTTCAGAGGGTCCTGGGTTCGATTCCCGGCCGGGTCGGGGATGTTAACCTTAATTGGTTAATTCCAATGGCTCGGGGCTGGGTGTGTGTGGCGTATTCAGCATTAGAAACCATCCTACGTGGTGCCTAATAGACCTTCTACTAGAAAAAGACCCGCACTAGGCCTCTCTGGAGGCCATACGCCATTATACATTATCGAGACTGATAAGTGCTACAGTCTAGGGCAGGGATGGCGAACCTTTTCCAACTAGTGTGCCATTTTAGGTCTGGATTATTATTTTCAACTGTCTACTGTGCCACTTGTTATTTTCATTTGTAATGCATACAACCCCCTCCCCAACTCACCATCGCCACCACCGACGTTTATCCCTAATTCCAAATTATGTTTCATAATATGTTATTACTTATATATATATATATATATATATATATTGCAAAATACCAAATACATGTAATTGCATGTTCCATAGTCGTATTTTGCGAATACCGAAAAAATACATAGTAGCTTTGTTATTTATGTTAGGTTCATAACTTGTGTTCACAACGTTCATTGTAGAAAATAGCTGCTTGCAGGCCTATGATGACCCAAACAAAATAAGTAGCGCTGTAGCAAGTTCCTTCATGGCCGAAAACTTTTGTGGGAGACTGTTCCACTGTTCGAGTATTAAGTTCTCCGGCTTCTGGAGAGAGTATTCACCTTCAACAGCACACTCGATTTTCACAAATGCTTCATCAAGTTGTACGACCTTTTTCACCCAAACATGCTTTCTAAAAATTTAGTCAACTCCATTTCTAAACTGTCAATATCTAATCACTAAAAAGGACTCATTTTTGCAATATGAGGCTTTGAAATAAAGTGCGATAGTTTCTCCAAATATCGAAATTGGGATAACTTCTTGGCAACTATTTGTCTTACAAAATTCACAACAAAAAACAGTTACTCACTAAGAATAATTACGCGATGCTGGCAACCAAAAACAATCCAAACTTCACTAATTCACTGATATGGGTGAGCGAATGGCTCGTCGGCTGCATCTGACATTTCACTTGACTTCCGAACCTATCAGTGTTGTATTGTTGCCACACTGCACGTTCGAATGGAACTAGAATTTAGATTTTCGGTATTTATTTTTTAAACGTGAAACTTTATGCGATGCACGAGATATGTATAGTCTATAGTACACAATGTACATAAAAATTTTAATATGTGCATGTGGCGTGCCACCGACATAGTGTTCGCGTGTCACCTAATGACACGCGTGGCATAGGTTCGCCATCCCTGGTCTAGGGCATCAAAGCAAGGCTTTGACTCTTGTTGTTATTGTTTCTGTTGTAGGCTACCTATAACAGCCACGGAATGCTAAATTGCGTCAGTCATGTTGTGAGTCAAGTAGTTAAAATGCTTCATTATGCAAGCTTCCTAAGAATGCTGCGACTGCAGTGTGCTTGTCATACGAGTCATATTTTAGACAAGGTCTCTGCTACATGATATGCTGAATCATGACAATTCTTGAAAGGGAAGTTACAATACATTAATCAAAATATATTTCCGGAAAGAATGAGTTGTGACACGAACTTGGGCCTCTTTGCATAACGTGTGGGAATATTATTTTGTAATATTATTAGGCAAGAAGAGAGATTGTTACCGATGTGTGCGTTACAACATACATAGAAAACTGCAGCGATCATTTTACAGTACACAGGATAAAGTTTTTATCTAGTCGAAGCTTGTAACGAAGTCTCTTTTACGCAAAAAATAATCCACAGTTCTGGTCCTTGAGTCAAGCAACTTAATGTTGAAAACTTCCTAGGGATATGAGCTACGAATTTTAGGTATATAAAATATAATAAAGTATGAGAATATAAATTCTTTATTTCTTCGTAAAAATTACAATCCTTTCCTTCTTCTTCTCAATCTGTTTACCCTCCAGGGTTGGTTTTTCCCTCGGAGTCAGCGAGGGATCCCACCTCTACCGCCTCAAGGGCAGTGTACTGGAGCGCAAGACATTGAGTTGGGGATACAACTGGGAAGGATGACCAGCGCCTCGCCCAGGCGGCCTAACCTGCTATGATGAACAGGGGCCTTGGTGGGGGATTGGACAATCGGAAGGGATAGACAAGGAAGAGGGAAGGAAGCGGCCGTGGCCTTAAGTTAGGTACCATCCCGGCATTTGCCTGGTGGATAAGTGAGAAGCCACGGAAACCACTTGCAGGATGGCTGAGGTGGGAATCGAACCCACCTCTACTCAGTTGACCTCCCGAGTCTGAGTGGGCTCCGTTCCAGCCCTCATACCACTTTTCAAACATTATGGTAGAGCCGGGAATCGAACCCGGGCCTCCGAGGGTGGGAGGTAATCACACTAAACACTACACCACAGAGGCGGGATGTCTCTTTTACGTTAAAAAAATCCACAGTTCTGGCCCTTCATGCAAGCAACTTAATGTTGAAAACTTCGTAGGAATATGAGCTACGAATTTTAGGTATATAAAATATAATAAAGCATGTGAATATAAATTCTTTATTTATTCCTAAAAATTACAATCCTTCCCTTCTTCTTCTTAATCTGCTTATCCTCCGGGGTTGGTTTTTCTCTCGGACTCAGCGAGGGATCCCACCTCTACCGCTTCAAGGGCAGTGTCCTGGAGCGTGAGGCACTGAGTCGGGGGATACAACTGGGAAGGATGACCAGTGCCTCGCACAAGCGGCCTAACCTGCTATGATGAACAGGGGCCTTGGTGGGGGATGGGAAGATCGGAAGGGATAGACAAAGAAGAGGGAAGGAAGCGACCGTGGCCTAAGTTAGGTACCATACCGGCATTTGCCTGGTGGATAAGTGAGAAGCCACGGAAACCACTTGCAAGATGGCTGAGGTGGGAATCGAACCCACCTCTACTCATCTGACCTCCCGAGGCTGAGTAGACCCCGTTCCAGCCCTCGTACCACATTTCAAATTTTGTGGCACACTTCTTTTCTTAATCATCTTTATCCGGTCAATTAGATTAACGGTTTGCCTTTTTCTACCACTATGAGCGCTAATGTGAGTCAATGCAGAGTTTCACTCAAGCCCTTCAGTGTGGACATATTTCAAAAGTCAAAAAACGCCTGAGGGTATTGAATCAAGGAACACATTACAGAAATAATTATGTAAATGAGTTAACTTGACTAGGATTTGAATAAAAAATAAAACGAGTAAAGAAACGGGCGATTTTAGGCTGTTTTTTTCGGAACTGCATTTAGGCCGGAAGTAAACTTCGAAATTTGTTCTTTTAGTTTTTTTTGCTATTTGTTTTACGTCGCACCCACACAGATAGGTCTTTTGGCGACGATGGGGTAGGAAAGGCCTAGGAAGTGGAAGGAAGCGGTCGTGGCCTTAATTAAGGTACAGCCCCGGCATTTTCCTGGTGTGAAAATGGGAAACCACGGAAAACCATTTTCAGGGCTGCCGACAGTGGGGCTCGAACCCAATATCTCCCGATTACTGGATACTGGCCGCACTTAAGCGACTGCAGCTATCGAGTTCGGTGTTCTTTTAGTTTAATAGAGCTATCCAAGACTCACAATTTGAAACCTTCCGGGATCTTTAGCCTTCAGCTTTCGGCATAATTGAAGAAATTGCGTAGTTTTACCTTTTTCGTAGTATGGTGACTCCTACTTTTTCTGCTAAGAAATGTTTTCCACATTAAAAGTGAAGTCATATCCTCACAGTCCCTTGGAAGGGTGGAAGATAAAGACTTCCACTATCCGTAACCTCGGCGCTTGGTGGGACAGGGTAGTTAGCTCTACGCCCGGCCGCCTTTGCTCGAAATAATTAACCTGGTACTCATTTTTGGTGTAGGCTGAGTGAACCTCAGGACCATGTGCATCTGTCTATTTTACGTCCTACTGCATAATAAACTAACCTAAAGATTAGAAAATATTTTTCAAAATCATTTGTAAGCGGCATATTACTTTGTGGAAGTAAAAACTGGACAATAAGGAAACAGGGAAAAATACACCCGGAAACAGCAGAACGTAAGCTCAAAATAAGAAGAACGAGCTGGACTGAAAGATGGACAAATAGAGAAATAAAGGACAGAACAATGTTAAAAGAAATGAAGTAAGAAGATAAAAAATAACATTTTTGGGCACCTCATCTTCATCACAAATAGGTTTTCTTTACAATTAGCGTAACGTTGCACCGACACAGATAGGTCTTACGGCGACGATGGGATAGGAAAGGGCTAGGAGTTGGAAGGAAGAGGCCGTGGCCTTAATTAAGGTACAGTCCCACAATTTGTCTTGTGTGAAAATGGAAACCACGGAAAACCATATTCAGGGCTGCCGACAGTGGGGTTCGAACCCACTCTCCCCCGGGTGCAAGCTCACAGCTGTGCGGCCCTAACCGCACGGCCAACTCGCTCGGTCACAGATACTTTAGAAGGCATAGTGTTAATAACGAAAGTACTGAGATCGATCTAGAGAAAAATATCTGGAGAACATCAGAAGGAGAACGGGATGTGAATATTACTCGAAGATGAAACAATCAGCAGAAGAAAGAGAAGATCGTTGTATCGACGAGGTCTAATCAAGGCGTTTACCCAGAAGAACGTGGGTTCGAATTCCCATTTGGGAGTTGAAAAATTAAAGAAACGAGGTTTCCTCTTTTGGAGTGACACATGATCCTGAGGTTCACTCAGCCTACACAAAAAGTGAGTCCCATGTTATTTTCTGGGGACAAAGGCGGCTAGACATAGAGTTAACTACTCCATCCCACTTACAAAGGACACCCTTGACCTCCAACCTTCTGAACCGCACGAAAACATGTAGATCGTCATCGCAATAACAGTGGTCTGAGTCATTCCCATGCTAAATGGTCCATTCTACCTCAAGAGACATCTGAATAATCGTGTATTCAAGTCCTAAGAGAGAAAATTTTATAATGCAAGGCAACATAATATCAATGAGGAAAATCACACACTGTACATCAATGCCGTGAGTATATTGTTACATTTCCCATCAACAGTATCACAAACACTGCTTAAAGGAATTACGATACGCAAAACACATTTGTTCTACTGACCTGATAGTGCTGCTATTAGGGGTCAAAGTGTATATGTGAGATTGTAGCCAGGTGGTTAAAGCAAAGCTACATTTTTATATTCAACATCACTTTCGCGTTCAAACAGTTCAATATCAAAAGCCACATTAATTACATTTTCAAACGATGATATGTGTATGTGAATGTCATAAGCTGCCTTTTGCCAAGCATGTTGCAAGATAGGCTTGTACTTTAGCGCAGAAAAGTTATTGTATATCACAGAGTGAATTCTAACGAAAAATGCCGATCACGTAACTTCACGTGTGGTTTTCACATCGTAATCTTACAAAATCAGCGATCCTTCTCATATAAAGCTTGCATTAACGAAAGAAGTACATATCAAGAGTTTGGCAATATTTTGTTGTTTTCATTGGTAACGTCTTAAGTATAACATCTTTGTTTGGAATTTGCATCTAACAGGGTTCGATCCGTACAACCTGACCAGGAATCACACAACAATAAAAAAATTTCATTTACATGTTCATCAAGGATTGAAGTTAGAAAACGTTTCATACGCTCTTTCGTCATGTTTCCACTTTCGATTGCCTCCACTTGAATGTTTCGTCGACATGTTGCTTGAACATTTACACCGACAGTTCATTGTGTCTCTTGATCTGTCACTCACTGACAAAGCCAGATCGATTGTATTGCTGTGTACATAGCTATGGTAGGCCTACATACTGCAACATACAAGCTGTAGTTTTCTGTCTGTGAGATAGGGGGGCAGTGAAGACATTTCATAATGAAATTGACTTTGGTCACTGTTCACAATCCCGTCTGCTATAAATCTCTTCACCTCCTCACAAACTCTTGTGCCTTCCGACGTTTAGTATCATCTTTTTCTATGTCGTTACGTGGACAAAGCCTGGTTGAAATGCCATAATGCCTTAAGCTTATCGATAAAAGTAATTGAAGTTTTGAGATTTTCTAGGCCAAACATTTTAGAAGCTTCTACTTCCGATATTTTCAAATGCCAATAGTGAACCGTTTAAAGAAGCTCAAATAAGCCAGCCTCTTGTCTGTAGATTTATAGGCAAGTAATATATTTCTGAGGGACAAAACTTCGATACATCGGTGTCTTCGAAAACCGTTAAATAGTTGTGGGACATAAAACCGATAATATTTTTCACCCATTATAGATGGTTCTAACACTGCTTTTGACCACCTTTCTTCCCGTTTCTTAATATGAGGTTGGGGATGAGGTCACTAACATGCGTTTTATTTATTTATTTATTTATTTATTTATTTATTTATTTATTTATTTATGTAGCGTACGGCTGATATCACGTCACAATTAAATTAGAAATTACAATATTAGTCCTAGATAACCAGCAAAAGGAAAAGAAAAAGAAACAAGAAATAGACATACATTATCATTATAGACTGTTATGCCTTTCAGCGCTCAGTCTGCAAGCCTCTGTGAATGTATTAAACGTCGCCACAATCCTAGATTTGCAACTAGTGTTGTGGCCTCATTTAGAAATAGAGTAGTTCTTTAATTAAATATCTCGGCTAATACTATAGATGTTTACAATAAAGCACCATTTGTATTATATCAAGCAAAAAGACAGCTAACAGAAGTGAAATGAGGAAACTACACTGGAGTTAATTAAAATGCAAATAGAATACGATACAGTTATGCTGTCTATGTGATACTTCAATATCTGTTGGTCATCTCGCTAGGAAACAGTTGTGTTGGCAGCTACAACGCTCTCAACGGGAGACAGTTATATTTGATAATAGCTAATATTTGTGATATATTGATTTCAGGATGCGATGCCCCTTCGTCTCAAGGAAGTCCACATCGTGAACCAGCCGTTCCTCTTTAACATGGTATTCCAGATGTTCAAGCCATTCATCCGCGAGAAGCTCAAGGGCAGGGTAAGTTTGAATTTCAGTTTGATCCCTGAAAGTAGTGGATGTCGGACGTCGATTAGAAATAACCGTAATAGAATATAATAGAATACTCCTAGTTCCGGATCGCGTGGAACTGGGGAGAGAGTAATCACTTATTGTAATCCAAATTTTTTTGATACACGCATGATTTTTCTTGTTACAAATATTTACTAGGCTACTAAGTACATAGCCAACGGCCGTAGCCGTGTTGAAACACCGGATCCCGTGAGATCTCCGAAGTTAAACAACATTGGGCGTGGTCAGGGGTTGGATGGGTTGCCACGCGCTGTTGGTGGGGGGTAAGGGAATGGAGGAGCGGAAAGGAACTGGCCACCCTACCGCACGTAAACTCCGGCTCAGGAACACCTCTGCGGAGGTTCGGACCTGCCTTCGGGCAGAATGACCCTTACCTACCTACTAGGTACATAAAACGTTACAATTATGCGTAATCACTATTTACACCCAATCTGTAAATTATATTTTTTGGTCCTAACAATGTTATATAGTCTAGGACAACATGTAGTTTACACTTATTAATTTGTATTACTGCAAGTATTTATTTTTATCACGAGTCTGAACAAATTTAGCTTACAATATACATTATGAATTGTCTGAATGACTATGACTGATGAATGACTGACTGAATGGCTCTGTGAATTTCATGATTAGATTGTATTCATGGATGCATGAATGAATAAAGACTCCTCTCTCCTAGTCACGGATAGCCATCAACTGGGGGAGAGCATTCATTAATGTTTGAATGAATTGAATGCTCTCAGCCAGATCTACGGAATTCCAGCAGATAGGCGAAGGTGAGAACATTCCAATGTGAATGAATGAATGAATGAATGAACGAATGAACGAATGAATAAGCTGAAAAAACAATATCTCTCCCAGTCACGGATAACCATCAACTGGGGAAAGAGCCCGTATTGTTGATGAATGAATGGGTGAATGCATGAATTAATGAATGAATAAATGAATGAATACTCTCAGCCTACATCTACGGAACTCCAGCAGAAAAGGTGAGATCATTCCAATAATAAAGGGAGCTGCCTGGCCGAAGCGGTAAAGGCGTGCTCGGTTTGCCCGGAAGGGCGTGGGTTCGAATCTCCGTCAGGAAGTCGTTAAATTTAAGAAACGAGATTTCATCCTCCGCATACACCAGCTTCTCTGTTTGTTACCGGTTTGCCACAGGTGTTGCACAAGACGTTGTTGTTGTTGTTGTTGCCTTTACCCGTCGTGGAATCTCGTATTTCCAGTTGTTTCAGCTAAAGATAGCGAGTATCTTTGCAGTTAGATCTGCTAGATTGCCGTGACTAGCTAAGACGGTGTCGATCGGTAGCTTACACGTGCTCTGATTCCCCTTGGATTTCTCTCACTGTTTCCTGTATACAGGGGCGAAGCGTCAGGGTAGACAGCGTGTACCCTTAACAGTTTGTGAAAGAAATATTGTCTAGTTAATTCAATTACTTTTTAGAACATTAGATATTTCCCGCTTTACTTATTTTCGTCTCACTTCGGCAATGCTAAGGCTCGCGTTAGTTACACGAAGCACGTAGGCGAAAGTAGACGCTGTCCATTCTGTGTATTTTCCCTTTGATTTTCAAACTTACAGGTAGAGCAACACTAACGCTATCTGTAGGTGCTGTCTGTGGAACTATGACTTTCCTATAGCGAGATGTCTCCGCCCAGTAGACAGACTTACCAGCGTCTCTTCTTGCTCTCATTGGCTAGTATTTGGATCTCTCTTATAAAAGGTGCCCTTATTGGCTACCATCTTAGACATGCTTTTAATGTTATTAATTTGAATTTACTTTATTATAAGACACGTCTAAAAATAAATTAATACATTTTAAATACGAAGTATCGTAAACTTACACCTAATAAATGAATGACAGCATCAAAACCCTTCAAGTACGTGCATTTTCTTGCCCGCCAATATTAGTTGCGGTTAACCCCAATAACTATTGGCTTCCAGTCTTAATAAGGTACTCCAGAGTACGCATACGGAAAAAATTGCTTAACTTGATGCTGAATATTCCGTTAAAGTCAGTTTCTAGTGAACGCGCTATGGGTGCATTCAAATGAATTAAAACGTATTTAAGGAATTGGATGACCAACCAGAGACCGTCTAACTTGGGAACTCTAGCTATAGAGAAGAAATTTCTGTGGAATCTTAGCAAAACGCCTGACTTCAAGACGACAGTAATAGATATGTTTGCCGAAATGAAGGACAGGCGGATTAAACTCATTTACAAGAATATTGTTTAAGGTGACTTGTACGAACAACTATTTATTTCTTATTTCTTTTATTAAATCTACATAACAATGAAATATATTGCTATTTTTATTCTAAAAGTACGTTGTTATTTGACAACTCCCGCGGCCTGATTCGTCTATATTTAAAAATAAAGTAAGTGCACGTAGGGTTATAGGTTGTTATAGGGTTTTTCTTATTTTCAGAGCCATTAATATAATACTAAATACAGATGTATGCGTCGAAAACAAAATTCCATATAATAATATGATTTAAACAATTTAAATAAAAGAAATCTCTGTCTACCCCCTTACTTGGTTCACGCTTTGCCACTGCCTGTATACGCATACACTAAACGTTTTCAACACTACATTTTGGCGATAGCCTATTCATAATATAGGAAGCATGTTTTTTAAGCATAAGTGGTTTAAATTGACTTGAATTCACCTTGTATACGTCAATTTTAATCACTCGTCACTATCGCGCTTACTGGAAACTCTTAGATTTTTCCTTTTTTGATTTTGGTGAAATTTGAACAGAAGAAGAGAAAAATTGAGCTTGTTTATGACAGGAATGTAGAGGGTATGAATGGTAGGGCATGTTGAGACAAACATTTTGGAGTAGATATACAGGGTGGTCGGAAACAACGTGAATCCGGTATATAAGTGTTAGAGGGTTGTTCATACTGATAAATAATTTGAAAAAAAAAAATTCGATATCGCGCCCCGTTGTAATTTTATCAACTGCTGAAGTTAGCCAATCAGATCGCTTCGTGGGTGAATACAGATGGGCTTTTGGGGACAGTGTTGCTAAATCTGTACGTAGCTTAAGACCGGCTTCAGAGCACCAAACGAAGAAAAACTTGGCTAGCGGAGGCGTTTGAACACGTACCTCGGAGCTGACAGGATCGCGCTACAGCAAGGTACACTACGGTGACACTGGCTGAAACCCACGGTGTGTTTGTGTTCGATGCAAATATCTCGGCATGGCTTTCTCTTGGAGTTAGCAACACCGCCTCGGAAAGCCCATTTCGATTCGCCCGCGAAGCGATCTGATTGGTTAACTTCAGTAGCTGATAAAACGACATCGGCGTGAGATATCGATTTTTTTTTTCAAATTATGTCCCTGTATAGCCTACACTCTAACGCTCGTGTATCAGGTTTACGCTGTTTCCGACCACCCTGTATAGGTAGTACTTATGGAAAATGAAGAGGTTAGCATAGGATACGGTGGCATAGAGAGTTGCATCAAATAACCCAGACTTGCATCCGGGAGGTAGTGTGTTCGAATCACACTGTTGGCAGCCCTGAAGATGGTTTTCCGTGGTTTTCCATTTTCACACCAGGCAAATGCTGGGGCTGTACCTTAATTAAGTCCACGGTCGCTTCCTTCCAACTCCTAGGCCTTCCCTATCCCATCGTGGCGATAAGACCTATCTGTGTCGGTGCGACGTAAAACCATTAGCAAAAAAAAAAACAGTGTTGCTCCTAGACTATACGTATTAATTTCATCGATAGAGGAATTTCAGTACCTGATTAAACGCTCTACATTAAGCATAGAAATCGCACATTTTCTAAAATAACGCAGAGTTTTTTTTTCTCTTCAGTTGTTCTTCCATGGTAAGAAGATGGAATCTCTCCACAAGCATTTGGACCCTGCCTACCTGCCCCAAGACTACGGTGGCCAGCTTCCTAAGATGAACTACACTAGTCGTGAGTGGTATCCGGTTATTGAAGGCATCACCGACAAGATAGATGGTGAGTTCACTATATGTAGTTGCCGTTGTCCATTAATGGTTTCATTTGAGCTGAAACATTTTCGTTTCTACACGGTATGTCTCGGATAAGACTATGTTCACCTATTAATTGACTGCAAGAGTATATACATCATCATCATCATCATCTGTTTACCCTCCAGGTTCAGTTTTTCCCTCGGACTCAGCGAGGGATCCCATCTCTACCGCCTCAAGGGCAGTATCCTGGAGTTTCAGACTCTTGGTCGTGGGATACAACTGGGGAGAATGACCAGTTACTCGCCCAGACGGCCTCACCTGCTATGCTGAACAGGGGCCTTGTGGAGGGATGGGAAGATCGGATGGGATAGGCAAGGAAGAGGGAAGGAAGCGGCCGTGGCCTTAAGTTAGGTACCATCCCGGCATTCACCTGGAGGAGAAGTGGGAAACCACGGAAAACCACTTCGAGGATGGCTGAGGTGGGAATCGAACCCACCTCTACTCAGTTGACCTCCCGAGGCTGAGTGGACCCCGTTCCAGCCCTCGTACCACTTTTCAAATTTCGTGGCAGAGCCGGGAATCGAACCCGGACCTCCGGGGGTGGCAGCTAATCACGCTAACCACTACACCACAGAGGCGCACAAGAGTATATACACTGAAGAAAATGGAAATTGCAACACCCAGAAGGAGTGGTGCTACATTGCTGCAATTGAACATGCAAGACGAGTGTTCGGTTTTGCTTCGATAATTACACTTTCAGGTCCCTCTGACCGCAAGTTTGGACAACAATCAATACAGGACGTGACCACCACGAGCTGCAATACATTGATGAATTCGTCGAGGCATGGAGTCAATAAGGCCCTGGATCGCTTCCTGAGGAATTGTGGCCCATGCTTGCTGCACTGCACGGGTTAGTTGTTTCAGAGTTGTGGGTGGCTGAGGACGGTTGGCCAGTTGTCGACCCATCATGTCCCACACATGCTCAATAGGACTGAGGTCCGGGGATCTGGCGGGCCATTCTAAGGTTGTGATGTCGTGGAGAGCTTCTCTGGAGATGCGTTCAGTGTGAACCCGGGCATTGTCCTGCTGAAACATCCCATTAGCAATGTTCGCCATCATAGGGACAACCACTGGATTGAGTACCCTATCAACGTACTGTCGAGCAGTCATAGTGCCCTCAACAAGCACTAATTGTGATTTCACATTAAAGCCAATAGCTCCCCAGACCATAATGCATGGTGTTGGCCCTGTGTGCCTCTCGACAACAAGATCTGGGTGGCCCCTCTCCCCGGTACGTCGGCGCACACGATTCCGGCGATCACTGCGGGCAAGACAGAAGCGCGATTCATCACTAAAGACGACCCTATGCTATTCGTCGACCCACGTCGATCTTTCTCGACACTAGGCCAGCCTTACACGTCGCTGTTGTGGGGTCAATGGAACACCTTCTGCAGGGACACGGGCTCGTAAGCCAGCTGCACGCAGGCGATTACCAACTGTTTGTTGTGTAACGTGGGGTGCCACAGCTGCTCGAATTTGCGCTGCTGTTGCATGGGGTTCCATCCGGGCCACCCGAATGATGCGGCGATCCTCTCTCACAGTTGTCTGTCGCGCTGGGCCTGTGCCAGGTCTATGAGTTTGGGTACCTTCATTTGACCACTGCTGCCATACACGTTGTACCGTAGATGCCTGTCGGCCAACACGTGCAGCGACAGTCCTTAGCGATAATCCAGCCTCACACAGCCCAATTATCCGAGCCCTCTCAAACGGCGACAGTTGTTGATAGCGTGCACTTCTCTGTCGTCGAGGCATGTTTGACGGGGAACACTTCACTGCACAGACTGCAAGTCAACTACGCTACACCAGAGTCCGTATACTGGAGTTGATTCCTCCGCGATCAATCACGTGGGAAGACTTGTAGCAACAATCCAATGGATCTGAAACTTTGATCGTTTACACACCTACATGGTATCGTTCCATATCTTGAAAATCAACACAAACGACCAATGCCTTCATGGTGTTGTAATTTCCATTTTCTTAAGTGTATCTTACATGTATCGAAAATGGTGTTCTCAAGTTGCTTGAATTGGGATGTACTGCTGCAAAAATTTCAGAAAAAAAAATTGCCTACTTAACCTATGAAACCAAACCAAACCCATGACGCAACAGCCCCGAAGGGCCATGGCCTATCAAGTGACCGCTGCTCAGCCCGAAGGCTTGCAGATTGTGAGGTGTCGTGTGGTCAGCACGACGAATCCTCCCGGCCGTTATTCTTGGTTTTCTAGAACGGGTACTTAACCTACAAGTAAATAAAAATCAGCTCTTTCATAACACAATGGCTTGCAAAGTCCTATTTTTAAGGATTCTATATTTTCGACGCTCTAAGCTAGTCTGACCATGTAGGAATTTGCTGTTTCGGGGATTCTCAAATTTTCATTACCTTATGTATGTACAATCTTTGTCACAGCAGTTTGCGTACTACCCCGTATCAGATAAGACATATAATGATTCATTAATAATTAACTGTGATGCAATTTTGATTTTTTGCTGTATTGTTTCTAATACATTATATTTTAAATTAGCATGGATGAATTGTGTTTCGAACAATTATTTCGCGAACGGCCAAGCATTTTTTTAGTTTTGTTTTTTCTAGAGGATGGTCGAGGAAATCATGGTAGCCTATAAGTTGTTTGAAAACATTTTTGAATGGAAGCACTTAGCACACGCAGAACATGTGTCGCTTATCAAACGAATCCCAAGAAACGCTGATGTGCAAGATGCTTCCATTCAAAATTTATATCAAATTACTTATACAGTAATTACCATTATTTTCTCCACCCTTGTCTAGGAAAAAGCAAAACTGGGAAAATGCTTGGCCACTTTCGAAATATATTAAGGAGTATTTCATCCTTGCTAATTTAAAATATACTGTGTTAGAAACAATCCAGCAATAAATCAAAATTGCATCACAGTTAGTTATTCAGAAATTTTGCATATTATTGTCAAAAATGAACAATAATTTTCGTTAACTTAAAAAAAATTAAATTTTCGAGAAGGGGTAACCATCGTATAGAAACGCCTAGTTTAGGCGAAACAAATACTCGTTTCCCATTGTTAATTAACAATTAAAACATTGTTATTTAACCTAATAATATAGCGACGGGGTCGCCTATGTTAAAAATGCAGGGTGCCCCTAAACTTTCTGACAAAACTGTAGATACTAATAACTCTGGGGATGATGAAGAGGCTTCGGCGTGCCCATCGAAGCTACCACGATCCTGCTTGGTAGTAGGTAATATAGATTTAAAATTCGCCCTAATATGGATGTTGATCAATCAATCAATCAATCAATCAATCAATCAATCAATCAATCAATCAATCAATCAATCAATCAATCAATCAATCAATCAATCAATCAATCACTACGGATCTGCATTTAGAGCAGTCGCCCAGGTGGCAGATTTCCTATCTGTTGTTTTCTTAGCCTTTTCTTAAATGATTGCAAAGAAATTGGAAACATATTGAACATCTCCCTTTGTATGTTATTCCAATCCCTAACTCCCCTTCCTATAATCGAATATTTGCCCCAATTTGTCCTCTTGAATTCCAACGTTATCTTCATATTGTGATCTTTCCTACATTTAAAGACACCGCTCAAACCTATTCGTCCACCAATGTCATTCCACGCCATCTCTCCACTGATAGCTCGAAACATACCACTTAGTCGAGCAGCTCGTCTCCTTTCTTTCAAGACTTCCCAGCCCAAACTTCGCACCATTTTTGTAACGCTACTCTTTTGTCGGAAATCACACTGAACAAATCGAGCTGCTTTTTTTTTTTTCAGTTCTTGAATCAAGTAATCCTTGTGAGGGTCCCATACACTGGAACTATACTCTAGTTGGGGTCTTACCAGAGACCTATATGTACTCTCTCTTACATCCTTACTACAACCCCTAATTACCCTCATAACCATGTGCAGAGATCTGTACCCTTTATTTACAATCCCATTTATGTGATTACCGCAATAAAGATATTTCCTTATATTAACACCTAGGTACTTACAATGATCTCCAAAAGGAACTTTCACCCCATCAACGCAGTAATTAAAATTGAGAGGAATTTTCCTATTTGTGAAACTCACAACCTGACTTAAAACTCCGTTTATCATCATACCATTGCCTACTGTCCATCTCACAACATTATCGAGATTATTTTACAGTTGCTCACAATCTTGTAACTTATTTATTACTCTATAGCACAATAACATCATCCGCAAAAAGCCAAGCCTTATATCAGATTCCACTCCTTTACTCATATAATTTACATATGTATAAGAAAATATAAAGGTCCAATAATACTGCCTTGAGGAATTATCCTCTTAATTATTACAGGGTCAGATAAAGCTTCGCCTACTCTAATTCTCTGATATCTATTTTCTAGAAATGTAGCAACCCATTCAGTCACTCTCTTGTCTAGTCCAGTTGCACTCATTTTTGCCAGTAGTCTCCCATGAGCTACCCTATCATATGCCTTAGAAGGTCAATTACGATACAGTCAATTTGACTTTCTGAGTCCAAGATATCAAGAGACCTCCTTCCATAAGTATGTTACTTCTCACATTACAGACTCACTGTACATCGACTTCCTCCTGAAAGTTAGTGAATTTGTTTAGAAAAAAGAAATAAAATGTCAGCCCATACAGATTACTGATTAGATATTTTGTTTCTACGGTACTTATCACCTCGAAACTCATTCTACGTCAAAACAGTCCTGTTCGAATTTTTATTTCGCTAGTAGTTTTTTCTTTTCCCTTTTGTTGCCGAAGGATGAACAGTCTATATCAGGGCCTCTCAGGGTGCATGCGCGTGGTGCATGCATTGTGCACGGTGCAAAAGATGACTTGGCTTGGTTGACCAGAGTGCAGACCCCCACTCCTCGATTTGGAGCAATAGCGCTGTCTCGCTTGCTCCGCCTGTCTCTCTCTCCCCCACTTGCGCCGTAGCGCTCCAAATCCTGGCTGAGTTGAGCCGAGTATAGCCGAGTAGAGCCGAGCATAGCCGAGTAGCCCAGAGACGAAGCGTTGATCCGAGCCATACCGAGCGGCACCGATGCACAGTGCACGGAGCTCTTGCGCCTCGCTCTGCACGCGTGAGATTTTGGGCGTTTGAGAGGCCCTGGTCTATATACACTGTCAACAGTAACAGAATCTATTAGTAACTCATAAACCAAGGTACAGTGACGACAATGAATTCATGTGGTAGCAATAATTACAATACTCAACTAATGAAATGAAATGTCGTATGGCTTTTAGTGCCGGGATATCCCAGGACGGGTTCGGCTCGCCAGGTGCAGGTCTTTCTATTTGACACCCGTAGGTGACCTGCGCGTCGTGATGAGGATGAAATGATGATGAAGACAGCACACACACCCAGCCCCCGTGCCATTGGAATCAACCAATTAAGGTTAAAATCCCCGACCCGGCCGGGAATCGAACCCGGGACCCTCTGAACCGAAGGCCAGCACGCTGATCGTTCAGCCAACGAGTCGGACTACTCAACTAAAAGCACATTTTTAGCGCTAGCCATTATGATAATTATAACTGTAAGGTCACCAAACTGTCATGCAGAAAATAACGATGCGGTCGATTTACCCCATTGTGTATAATCAAACTTCATTCCGTTCTCACTTCCATCTAGTCATACACTAGCCTTACATTCAAAATATATAAGTTATTAAGACGCCTGATTACCACTCATGGAGATTACATATTGCTGTTGCGCATCCAAAAATCACTATGTGAAATATTTTTGCTTAGATCTTTGGCCGTCTAGTTGCTGTCGTCTAAGCTTCAACACTGTCATCTTTGGCCGTCTAGTTGCTGTCGTCTAAGCTTCAACACTGTGTGAATATGGTCAAGGAATTATCGCTCTTCGTAATACTGTATATGTGCTGCGAGTCAGTATTTCCCCAAACTATTATCATACATCGGTTTTCGTAGGCGCAACGACGATATTTCCGTCGGAGGATGGGAGTGAAGGGGTCATGGAAGACTTAATCATTCACAAAAACTCCATACTGAATGCCAATAGGAATAATAATAATAATAATAATAATAATAATAATAATAATAATAATAATAATAATAATAATAATAATGGCGTACGGCCTCCGGAGAGGCCTGGTGCAGGTTTTCTTCGGGTTGACGGCCTATATGCAAGCCCTGCATGTCTGTGATAATGGGGCCTTACCTAAAATGATTTGTAGTGCTGAAGTCGTCATAAACACCCAGCCTCCGAGCCAGACGAATTAACCAATTAAGGTTAAAATCCCCGACCTGGCCAGGAATCAAACCCGGAACCGCTTGAACCAGACGTTACCATTTAGTCATGGAGATGGACACCAACAGGTATAACAACCTGTCATGAAACTGTACGCATATAGTACATATATGTAGGCTTCCTAAATATACCGGAATGTCAAATGACTCGCAAAATGAACGTGAATTTAATTACTAAGATTATCGGCAAATTCGAAATTACTTCTCATCTGTATTATACATAGTACTGTACGTCCTTTTAATTGATATAGATTTTAAGTTGACGCTACGGCGTCAGAGTTTTACCCCGCAGAAATTCTTTAACTCGAGTGAAGCCAGCAACTCTGCAACCGAGCAGAGGAGGGGTGGCCATGGCGCTACCGTGGCTCTACGCCTCTGCATCAGGAGACGGGAAAGGGCTGGTCCTCACCGTCGGCTGTCCTAAGAATGGTTTTGCAATCTCCTGCACTTAGGCGAGACAGTTCCTCGTATAGGCCAAGGCCGACAAACCCCTCACCTTCTCCGAGCATCTCCTTCACCGTAAAAATCTCAGGGAAGGATGAAAACATTTTAGTAGTAGTTTTAAGATGTTACCATAATAGCTCAATGCCAATTGGCATTGTTTTTATCCTGAATAGTTCCATTGTTGTCAGTGAGAGTTTTCGTAGCTCCATTATACCATACAATACATTCCTCGTATAGAAAGATAGTCCGGTTGTCTGTAAGGTGATCCCTAGGTACGGAAAGTATTTTACTCTTTCTAATTCCTCTCCATGTATGGTTATCACGTCTTCCGCTGTCAATCGTCCTCCCTTTCTGCAGATCATCATCACAGTTTTGTTTCTGTTGATTTTTAAGTCGTTATCTTGGACCCAGTCTTCTAGCCGTTCGATTGCTGTTTGTAGATTTTCTCTCTTACTTCATCCTAGGACCATTTTCTTTTAAATTTATAAGATGGTGAGATGTACAGGTACACTTACCAAAGACCGGGCGAGTTGGCCGTGCGGTTAGAGCCGCGCAGCTGTGAGCTTGCATCCGGGAGATAGTGGGTTCAAACCCCACTGTCGGTAGTCCTGAAGATGGTGTTCTGTAGTTTCCCCATTTGCTCGCCAAGCAAATGCTGGGATTGTACCTTATTTAAGGCCACGGTCGCTTCCTTCCCATTCCTAGGCCTTTCCTGTCCCATCGTCGCCATAAGACCTATCTGTATCGCTGCGACGTAAAGCAAATACAAAAAAAAAAAAAAAGAACACTCACCAGACAAAAATTGTCCGGCACACTCTCAAAATGCGAGGGTATTAGTAAACTATGGATAGCCGGTGGCTGAATCCTACCACATGCACAATTTGTTCATCCCATTTCAAACAAGAGGATTTTTAAAGAAAGTCATCTTCTGTGCGGTGAGTGTACATGTTCCACGAGAAAGATTGTCAACGAGCGTTCATGCATGGAAGCGAGGCGAGGGAGTGAAATATAACCTACACTTAACTCAAGGACTGCAAGTTATTTGGCAGCTGGCACGTTGCCAGCATGCTTCATTGCGTTCAAGAAGAAATCGTGAAGTTCAGGCAACTTAGGATTGGCACACCAGTAACAAAAATTCAGGAAATATTGCGCCTACACGTGTCTTTCCATAACTCCCGTTGCTGAAAAAAACATAACTAACGACAATATTTGAGGATAGCGCATTAAAAAAAAAGCATTAAAATGGATTTATTTTGTACAGTTTAGTTTATATTTGCATTGTTCTTTTGGACCCCCCCCCCCCCAATCCCCCATGGCGCTGCAGCCCTGATGGGCCTTGGTAGCGTCTTTCGATCCTATCAATTCTGAACTAAGCATACAGGAAGGAGGACTCGAACTTCTTGCGACTTTAGAAACAGGTCACAGATTCTGTGCTCTGAGATCATTCTGCACTGCTCTTTGCCGGAGAGAGTTAATAAACACATTTTTGATTGAATTTGGAAGTTACTTAAATTATTTTTCTTCTCAATGTACCGACCAGATACCGCAGTTTGAAGTAGTTCTGTCGATGAAGTATTGAATCAAATCTCCAAATCTCCAATATTTTAAGCCAGTCAATCCTAATTCTTCCCTTGTGTTAGCTAGTTTCTGTTTAAGTATGAATTGAAGAGTTCAAACCTCTCAAAATATCTCATGTGCCCCAGATATTTAAATTTTATTTTCTTTAACTGTTTTAATAATGTTTACATTTTTCCTCAGTCTCCGTAATACTTCATGATTTATTGTGTGGACTGTTCAGGAAATTATTAATATGCATCTGTAGACTCACATCTCAAACGCTTCACATTTTTTGTAGTGGTTGCAGTCAATGTTCATGCTTCTACACCGTATAGAAATAAAAAAAAAAATCGAAATTATTATGCGCAAGGAGAAGAGCTTTAATTTTCCCCTCCCAACAATTGTAACCTTTCAGGATGTTGGCAGGAAATTAAAAATTTGGGTGGGACAAGCCCGCTTTTTCAGGACGTATGGCAACCCTACTTGGGGGATGATTTTATAAGAATCCGACTGGGTTCCTCTGAATGTGAGAATTATGGAGTATTTCTCCCTCCCATGAACGACAATCCTCGACTCGTAATGAAAGTAGTTTGATGGATGACAGTAACTGCCCATTTCAGTCGCTCAGGAGGTAGAGCCCTAGCCTTCTGATTCAAGTTGACGGATTCGATCCAGACTTAGTCATGTATTACTGTAACTTACTTGAAGGTACTGTTTCATAAAACACATTTCACCAATATTATTAATAAAAACCAATACTATTAATTAATAATATTAGTATTATGTTTCATATGCCCGCCTGGTGGCCGTGATCGTTAAGGCGCTGAAGCCTAAACGGTCTGACATCGTGGTTAGCCTGTTCGTGTCCCGTTGGGCGAAAAAATATTCACCATCAGAATGTTGGCGAGTAGGGGAGGTGGTGGTATACGATTTCTAGTCACTAGGTTGCGTGCCAAAAGCTTGGATTAGATTCCAAACCTCTCCGCAGTGCTCATATGGAGTGAGGGCATATGACGCTGTTGATGGTGATTCGTCCGTCGGATGGGAACGTTAAGTCTTGAGCAGACCCGATGGTGTTATTCGACAGGAATAGGCTACGTGCCGGCACCGGGTTTCGCTCTCTCCCTACTATCATATATCACGTCATTCATTTCATCTCATTAGCTCCTCTTATGAGGTTGACGTCAGGAAAGGCATCCAGTCATAAAAAACCCGCCACGACAGATTCATCTCACATCATACCCGACCCCGTTGAGAAACGGGACAAGGGTTGGACAAACAGTATTATGTTTCATCAAGTTTTTAGCTAATAATATTAGTAATTAGTTTTTTTTTTTTTTGCTATGGGCTTTACGTCGTACCGACACAGATAGGTCTTATGGCGACGATGGGATAGGAAAGTCCTAGGAGTTGGAAGGAAGCGGCCGTGGCCTTAATTAAGGTACAGCCCCAGCATTTGCCTGGTGTGAAAATGGGAAACCACGGAAAACCATTTTCAGGGCTGCCGATAGTGGGATTCGAACCTACTATCTCCCGGATGCAAGCTCACAGCCGCGCGCCTCTACGCGCACGGCCAACTCGCCCGGTAGTAATTAGTTTAAGAGTCAAAATTATTAGTAGATGTTCCTAATAATATTAGTACAGTGTTTCATAGACAACATGACTAATAACAGTAACTCATATTATCGGGGTTATTTCTATTAGTGTGTGTTGACTCATAATCCATATTATTAGCGAAACCAAAGTGAGTGGTATTTTATTTTGGCATAAAATTATGAAGATCAGTGAAATGGTTGACTGTGATTCAAATAGTGATGAGGAGACAGTGCATATTCGCCGTCCAAGAACTTTTAGGCTATGAACAGCCTATACTGGTATGGAACAAACGTATGAATACAACGAGAGATTAATAATAATGTTATTTGCTTTACGTCTCACTAACTACTTTTTAAGGTCTTCGGAGACGCCGAGGTGCCGGAATGTAGTCCCACAGGAGTTCTTTTTACGTGCCAGTAAATCTACCGACACGGGGCTGTCGTATTTGAGTACCTTCAAATACCACCGGACTGAGCCAGGATCGAACCTGCCAAGTTGGGGTTAGAAGGCCAGCACCTTAACCGTCTGAGCCACTCAGCCCGGCCAACGAGAGATTTAGGTTAGATTACAGAACATTTGAATATGTGCTTGTAACTTGTCGAGATGTCTGGAGAGCTACATGGATCCTGAAATGAAGAACAATCATTTGGAGGAAGAGGATAT
Source organism: Anabrus simplex (assembly GCF_040414725.1). Taxonomy (NCBI): domain Eukaryota; kingdom Metazoa; phylum Arthropoda; class Insecta; order Orthoptera; family Tettigoniidae; genus Anabrus; species Anabrus simplex. Next base: position 197,212,319 of record NC_090271.1, read on the forward strand.
TTAGGACAGTGAGGAAGTTCAGTTCCAGGCTCAATAGAATCTGCAATTCCTTTACGACCACTTCGCCTGAAGGGACTTTGTGATGACGGAATAAAAAATAAATAAAAGGCTAATGGTATGGCCACCGAAAAGGCATTACCAGTACGTGTTTATATTACCTTACCCGTTCGTTGTATTTTAAACTGCAGATTTTTTTTTCGAGTTCAAACTGAAAGGTCATCTTAATTATCTTTTTAGAAAAGGTAAGCTTTACTACAGCTGACACAAGCTAAAATCTTCTACGTGGATATTCCGTCTCGTTGTCTAAACCACTCAACCCGGCTATACATTGTTGTAATCATAATTACTGTAATTAAATGTATTTGTTTTGCGTCCCACTAAGTATTTAAACGGTTTTCGGGCATGGCGAGAAGCCAAAATTTTCTTCCGCAGGAATTCTTTTACATGCCGGTAAATATACCGTCAGGGGCCTGTTTCATAAAACTAACTAATAATATTAGAACTCATGTCCGGCTCCATGGCTAAATGGTGAGCGTACTGACCTTTGGTCTCAGGGGTCCCGGGTTCGATTCCCGGCAGGGCCGGGAATTTTAACCATCATTGGTCAATTTCGCTGGCACGGGGGCTGGGTGTATGTGTCGTCTTCATCATCATATCATTCTCATCACGACGCGCAGGTCCCCTACGGGAGTCAAATCAAAAGACCTGCATCTGGCGAGCCGAACTTGTACTCGGACACTCCCGGCACTAAAAGCCATACGCCATTTCATTTTCATTTCATTATAACTCATAAAACTTATCATTAATTAATCAAATTCTGTTTCATAAAGATTTATACATGACTAATAAAAATACTTCACTTATAATATTAGTTCATTAGTCACCTGATACAATTGGAGGTTAGAATCGATTTGTTGCATGTTCTTAGTTCGTGTTTGTTCCCTGGAGTAGACTAGTGATTGGCTGCAAACGGCTAAAGAAATATAAAATCTGAAGAAAAGAAAGCTCCAACTTGAAGTTCTTAAACTGTAGCTCGAGGTGTTCGAAAATCGGATATCTTCGATGAGATCGAACCCACGAACTTGCTTTCATCTACAGTTTGATACACGAGGCATTTATCAATCATAAAGTCCGGCTCCATGGCTAATGGTTAGCGTGCTCGACTTTGGACACAAGGGTCCCTGATTCGATTCCCGGCAGGGTCGGGAATTTTAACCATCATTGGTTAATTTCACTGGCACGGGGGCTGGATGTGTCATCTTCATCATCATAATCATCATCATCACGACGTACGGGCGTTAAATCAAAATACCTGCATCTGATGAACCGAACATGTCCTCGGGACACTCCCGGCACTAAAAGCCAACGCCATTTCATCAATCATAAATACATTACTAAACGAATTCATTTTCCAAATAAGTCATGAAAATACAATCGCCATAAAACTAAATAGCCGCTAAAAGAGAATCTATCTGTGAATTCGATTCACTATTCTCTCCTTTGAGCTGATTTCCTTTATGTATTTTATTTTTGGCTCAACCTTGGGTATTCTTTTACGTGGCGGTAAATATACGTGATGAGACTGGTGTACCCTATTGATCAGCTTTAAATACAGTAATACCGGACTACGCCTTGATCGAATCGTCAACTTGAGCTCAGAATATCTTCGGCTAGCCTATTTATCGGATAGATTAAGCTACTACTTCAGCAGTGACAAGGTTGTCCGTGGCCGATACATATTTTTTATTAGTAGTCCTTTTGTTAGCGAACTCATACATATGAGAAGAAAACTCTCTATACTGTGTACATCAGTTTAAACCGACTCTTTCTTTTTTTCTTTTTAATGATGTTTGTTCGTGGCGTTGACCTCTACAGATCTTCTACCACTACTTGCACCATTTTAGAGGAACCTGCGTGTAAGTGTAATTGCGGAAGTGTAAAGTGTTGAATGTGAGGGAAGGAACGTTAAGGAAGACACAAACACCCAGTCCCCAGGCCAGGGATATTATTCAATTACAATTAAAAATTCCTGACTCGGCCATGAATCGAACCCGGGTGACAAGCGGATGCGTTGCTCCCTACACCCTACAACGCGGGGCCGGACTAAACTGACTCTAGTTATGCTCAAACTTATGAATTATTGCTTTCTTTTTAGACCATTCTCGTTTTTAATGTCCACATCTGTCTATAACTACAATGAACTTATATTATTTATTGCTTAAGATTTCAACACTTCTCCCTGTATAACTAGATAACATTAAAATGTTTTATAAATATTTTTTCTAATTCTGTCTCCACGATAGTGAGTGGGGCCGCACAACTCAGATATCCGAAGTTCAAATCACTACTCCGACAGCAATAATCCTGAATGTAATATTCCTCCATTCACTTTATAAAAAATGCTGGAACTGTACCAATTACGAATGTGTACTGTACAATTGGCTTTACGTCGCACCGAGACAGATAGGTCTTCTGGCGACGATGGGAGAGGAAAGGCCTAATTACGAATCTAGACACATCTATACAAAGATCCCATGAATTACAATTTCTCCTATTTTGTTTTATGACGTACTGACACAGACTGGCCTCATGAAGACGATGGAATAGAAAAGGTCTAGGATTGGGAAGGAAGCGACCGTAGCCTTACGATTCAGCCCCAGCATTTACCTGGTGTGTGAATGGGAAACCACAGAAAACCAGGGCTACCGAGAGTGGGATTCAAATCCACTAACACTGAGCTTGATAACTGCAGTCGCTTAAGTGCTGCCAGTATCCAGTATTCGGGAAAGAGTGGGTTCGAACCCACTGTCGGCAGCCCTAAAGATTGGCTTTTCGGTGGTTTCCCATTTTTACACCAGGAAAATGCTGGCACTGTACCTTAATCAAGGCCACGGCCGATTCCTTCCCACTCCCAGCCCTTTCCTGTCCCATCGTCGCCATAAGACTTATCTTTGTCGGTGCGACTTAAAGCAACTTGTAAAAATAAAATAAAAAATGCACCAACTCCCGAATGCCAGTTAACAGCTTCGTGACCCAAACCGCGTATCCAAATCTTTCGGTCTATGAATTGCAATTATGTATTTAGGATATACTATATATTAGTACATATTATCAGATAATTTTCACTCTTGGGCATGATTAGTCCGCTGGATTAGTTACTGACATTACACTCAGACGAACGGGATTCGAATCCTAAAAGATCGCGTGTTATTATCACATGATGAGAGAAAGGACATCCGTCATTTGAGCCCGCTACTAAATATAAAAATGAGCCCGGATGGCACAAGCGGCAAGTCTGAGATAAGAGTATCGGGTTATTTCCATGTTCTTAAAATAATGTGTACAGCGCTGACAGACAGAAATTTCTTCCTTTCTAATACAAATCATTAACAACGACAACAACGAAAACAACAACAACAACGAGAAGGAATATCCATGTAGAAGACTTTAGCTTGTGTCAGCTGCACCAAAGCTTACCTTTTCTAAAATAATAATAATAATAATAATAATAATAATAATAATAATAATAATAATAATAATAATAATAATAATTAAGAGGTCCTCTCAGTTTGAACTAAAAAAATATATTTGCATTTTAAAATACGACGAACGCGCAAGCAAATATAAACACGTACTGGTAATATATTTTATTGATAACCTGCTTACAAGAATTTCGGAACGGTCAGTAGAGTACGATCACTTGCATCTTCACGCTTTCTCTGTCACCAGACGCCGTCCTTTAAGGAACCATGATTTCACATAATCCATAGGACTAGGGGAAAGTTTTCATTCCTCTCCCCGAAGGGGAGGGGCGGTCCACCTAGAAGGTAACGCCTTCTCTCTGGCCAGGAGATTTGGTGGGTTTAGAGGATTGATGGGGTTTGAGGGCGCATAATCCATAGATTTAAAGAGTCTTATAGGAGGGCTAACCAACTCGATAATCGTAAGATTTGTACCTGCGGTTAAATGGAATGATGCTCTTGTTGGAGTCATGATCAAGTTCATTTGTGAGAAGTTTCGTTCACAATCGTTCGTCGAAATTGGGATGTTGTTGATAGTGTTAAAAAGGGACAGTACAGAGGATGGGCATTTCTTTCCGTAAGGTACTTTCGAAAATCTCTTAAAATTTGTATCTCTTCTTCATCCTCTTCTTAGTCTGTTTACCGTCCAGGGTTGGTTTTTCCCTCGGACTCAGCTCTATCGCCTCAAGGGCAGTGTCCTGGAGCGTAAGACTTTGGGTCGGGGGATACAATTGGGGAGAATGACCAGTACCTCGCCCAGGCGGCCTCACCTGCTATGCTGAACAGGGGCCTTGAGGGGGGATGGGAAAATTGGAAGGAATAGACAAGGAAGAGGGAAAGAAGCGACCATGTTCTTAGGTTAGGTACCATCCCGGCATTTGCCTGGAGGAGAAGTAGGAAACCACGGAAAACCACTTCCAGGATGGCTGAGATGGGAATCGAACCCACCTCCACTTATTTAACCTCCCGAGGCTGAGTGGACACCGTTCCAGCCCTCTTACCACTTTTCAAATTTCGTGGCAAAGCCGGGAATCGAACCCGGGCCTCCGGGGGTGGCAGCTAATCACACTAACTACTACACCACACAGGCGGACATTTGTCTCTCAAAAAGTTTTAAACGTTTCTTTTTTTTTTTTTTTTTTTTTTTTTTTTTTTTTTTTTTTTTTGTTTGCTGGTAAGTCACATTAGGATGGTCTGGTCAAGTTGCTCTATCCAAAACTCGTGATGTACATTCAGTTCTAAAAATCACTACTTCTTTACAAGTTCTGCAGTCAAGATTTTAATTTTTTACCACCAGCAACTCATATTTATTGTAAAATTGCAGTTTTTTTCCTACAAATTACCAGTTAGTTAACAATCATGGTCAGAAGCGATTAAAGATGTGAAAGCAGACTTATGGGTCAGTAGTTCTCTACATTTTCTTTATCGCTCTTCGTAAAGAACAGTATCACTTTGATATTTTTCCTTCTTGTTGCTTCTAGCAAAGTTTTTCCTCCTAGTATCAGCATTTCAGTTTTTATCTTATCTTCACCAACAGCTATTTTGCATTCTCAATCTCAGCGATAGTTACGTATGAAATTACATTGTCATTATGATGATGATGTTGATTATTATTATTATTATTATTATTATTATTATTATTATTATTATTATTATTATTATTATTATTATTATTATTATTGGCTTGTGGTTTAACATCGCATTAATATGCAGAAGGCTTTCGGTGACAAGGGTGGGAAAGGGTTAAATTTGGGCAGGTAGCGGCCGTGGCGTGAAAATGGGGAAACCACGGAAAACTACTTTCAGGGCTGCTGATAGTGGGATTTGAACTACTGCTAAAAGGTTTTCATTCCGTACCCTGAAGGGGTGGGGTGGGCCTCTTAGAGCGTTATGCCCTCTCTCTCTCTCTCTCAGGCCAAGGAGAATGAAGCGATGATTTGAGGTGCGGAGAAGGTGAAGGGATGACGGCCATGGTCTATAAAAGGACCTATCCCAGCATTTGTCTTAGTGCAGGAGATGGAAAACAACGGAAAACCATTCTCAAAACAGCCGACGGTGGGTACTATCCCATCCACCTCCCGAATGCAGAGCTGTAAGGCCAGTAAAACTAGCCTTTGTTGAGCCGAAGTACACTCTGCTCAGTCGGGATTTGAAGCCACCATCTCCCGAATGCTAGCTTACAGTCACATGACCCGAACTACGCTATTATTATTATTATTATTATTATTATTATTATTATCAGAGAAGTTTCGAATACACCGTTAGCAAAAAGTGATTATAAAATACCTACGTCTACCGATATCGATTCTTGCCTCATAAGTAGGATGTCTACAATTTTCCAGCGATGGAATCATGGCTATATTTGGCTGATAAATAATACACTTAAAACGATTTAGGTCGACATCAGGTGGCTGATGTAAGAGTTATATTACGCAATTAACCTAGCAGCCAGTAACTTATGTCTAAAAAACTGCTCATTTAGCGTTCGACGGGTTTCAGAAAGCCAATGTAATTCTACTCGTACTTTATATTATTGATTAGTGAAACTCCATTAGCTGAAGAGATCCTAAGTAAATTTTAATAATATTTTCTAACTGTTAAATTCTTCCTACACATGTTACCAGAACTACAAATGGCGTGAAACTCGCCAGTTAATACGCTCTTAAGGCCGTTAAAATTGACATTATTTTCCTTTATAGTGGATATATATTTTAATTTATTTTAATCATATGAGAACTCTTCATATTTTGTCTTTATGTGAATGCCTTCGCTTCTGTCATCCTCGTGGGAGAACGCAGATAATTGGGTGAATTTCTGATAAATAAATTAATCAATACAACACCAGGCAGCACTAGTATATAACCGTAAAGCACGTTCTTATAGTTGACTAAGTGCTCACTAGATAGAAGCACGGAGCGCTGAGCCATAAATGTATCGATATACAGAACTCGAATACAGCAGTCGTTCTTGGCCACACATAAACATAATATTAACTAGTGATGGGCTAGCGACGGAATCGAGTAGAATCGAGTAATGTGCTCTTAGAATCGGTATTACTCGACTCCAGACTCGAGTCCAAGCATACTGGTGTCGCTATCTGTGGACATGCCTTAGAACTAAAATCTACTGTACTGGAGTGCACGGCATTCAGGGTCACCCACAGAATATTTTTGTGGTGTGGAGTGCAATATGTTTGCTGCTGATGATTGATGTTGTTCAGTCATCGGTCGTCAATAATTCGATTGTTATGATTATTATTATCATCATCATAGGCACTAAAGGTTGTGACTTACTAACAAACTGTCAGCTGTTTAGCTAGAACAGAATGACGTTCTGTCCGCTGATTTGCTGCGTGAACGTACGTCATATTCTGGACGCCTCTTCTTAATACCCGACATTATATCTGCCGAAAGTAAGATGTACATATAAACTGCTGTAATTCACCTGTTCCCCCGGACGATTGTAGGCTTTGGCACGGTTAGCAATAGGCTATGGTTACAATAAAACTGTCATACTACCGATCATATTAGCACATCTACGCCCGTGTATATGCATAATGGCTACATGAGATATAATTTACCAGTAGCGAAGCAATACAATGTGTGCAGAAATACCGTCTATAGTCTACAAATAGCACATGTTACCGGGCGAGATGGCCGTGCGCGTAGAGGCGCGCGGCTGTGAGCTTGCATCCGGGAGATAGTAGGTTCGAATCCCACTATCGGCAGCCCTGAAGATGGTTTTCCGTGGTTTCCCATTTTCACACCAGACAAATGCTGGGGCTGTACCTTAATTAAGGCCACGGCCGCTTCCTTCCAACTCCTAGGCCTTTCCTATCCCATCGTCACCATAAGACCTATCTGTGTCGGTGCGACGTAAACCCCTAACAAAAAAAAATAGCACATGTTTAAAATACACTAATTACAACATACATACCGTGACAGGGATTTGAAATAATAATAATAATAATGTTATAACTTTTACGTCCAAGTACGTACATTTGTATGGTTTTCGGGGATGCCGAGGTACCGCATTTAGTCCCCCGGGAGATTTTTTACGTCCCAATAATTCTACCGACACTAGGTTGACGTATTTGAGCACCTTCAAATACTACCGGAATAAACCAGTATCGAACCGGCCAAGTTGGGCTATGAAGGCCAGATAAGCTATATTATCAATATTAGAATAGATGGCATATTCAGTGAAGTGTGTGCGAGACGCTGTAAACGGATATTTTCATATCTTATTATGCGTATTAAGTGGCATTATTATCGTTCTCAAGTTATTATCAAATTTAGGTATTCCTTTTCCGCATTCATTCAGTTTTTTCATGTCGTACCGCGCTGTCGCAATCCCATAAACCCTCAGCGACCGCTTGTACGCATGCTTCATCCATCTACGAGCCGGCGAGTGAGCGAACGTGTGACGTCATGCTATCATCTAGGGCTCTCTAAAGACTAGGTATGCTCGCCCGCCATTATGGTTCATTCCTGCACTATGTTAGTAAGGCGGTTGACTGCCCCAGCCTTATATATTCCTCTTTTTTACTGTTCTCGACGCTAGAAAATAAGGCTAAACTAACATACTGTAAAAATACTCATTCTCAGTATTACTCAAACGGTTACACAACATAAATATTAGTGTATTTCGTACATTATTGTGTAATTTTTACTCGAGACGGTGATTATAAAAACAAGGTCGTTGATAATTTGCCTTTTAATAAACAAACAAACTAGGCATGTACTCTCACTGGATAAATATTAGAAGAAATACCTTACTAATAAATCGTTGTTTTACTATTATATTATTGATAAGTAGACAGGTTGTTCGTAAGCTATGCGCCGCCATACCGTCTAATGAAATGAGGGACACCGTGGTATTGATATAGGCTACTGTCAATTTTAAATCGTGGAATTTGACGAGGTAATCGGTCAGTGTCGAAGATATATAAATTGTGATAGAAGATTTTGATACCACATGATCTCAGTCGGTATTTCACACTTGCGTAAAATTGATTCGGCGCTATTTTCAATGTTGTCGAAATAACAAGAAAAATATTCATCGAACAAAAATAACGCTGAAATGTCATGTACCTGTCTGCATGTAAGCCTACCACAGATCTTAGTTTACAAAAATGCATTTGTTGTACTACCACCAACGTTAAACAAATTATTTCTGTCATATGAAGTTAGTTTTGAAAAATATTGTACCTGTGGTGCTTGGATGTTGAACTCCTGTTCCCGGACTTTGAGGGCAGAACTGAATATTGAATGATCAATGTGACTGAATTAAGGGGTGTAGAAGTGTCAGTGGGAGCTGGATGCAGGTTTAGGGTCAGCAGTTAAATTAGAAGGTGTAGCATAGGGAGTGGATGCATAATGCAGACCAGAAGGGAATCTAAACAACCTGTATCCCGCAGTAGAGATATTACTACAATTAGGTGCAAAACAACCCACCATTATGTAATAAATATCCACACAAATATGACACTACTCTGTCCCTGCACGCGGTGATTAAAGCAATACGTTCAATGTGACGAAGTGAGCGCTAGTAGGAGAAACTAGAGTTTGATCACATGGCCCATTGCGCCATGTATGAACCAAAATGGCGGCTAAGCATACCCATCTTATAGAGCCTTACTATCATCGAGCCTTCGCAAGCGAAGCGAGTCCGAGCCTGGCCTCGAAAGAATCGAGTACCGCGATTCCAGGCATCACTCGCGCACATCACTAATATTAACAGACACGGTATTATCCTAGAGCCTACGTGGCTCAGGCGGCAGCGCGCCGGCCTCTCACCACTGGGTTCAGTGGTTCAAAAAATCCCGATCTCACCATGTGAGATTTGTGCTGGACAAAGCGAAGGCAGGACAGGTTTTTCTGCGGGTACTCCGGTTTTCCCTGTCATATTTCATTCCAGCAACACTCCCCAATATCTTTTCATTTCATTTCATTTCATCTGTCCTCCATCAATCATTGCCCCAGAGGAGTGTGACAGGCTTCGGCAGCCGGCACAATTCCTATTCTCGCCGCTAGATGGAGGCCTCATTCGTTCCATTCCTGACCCAGTCGAATGACTGGAAACAGGCTGTGGATTTTCATTCACAGATATTCGATGTACATTTGCACTCAACCACATTAAAATTGACCGTCGCAGAAGATGACTTTCTTTCAAAATTCTCTTGTTTGAAACATATTGTGCAGGTGCTAAGATGCCGACCCTGCGGTGTAGAGGTAGCATGCTTGCCTCTTACCTGGAGGCCCGGGTTCGAATCCCGGCCAGGTCAGGGATTTTTACCTGGGCCTGAGGGCTGGTTCGAGGTCCACTCAGCCATCCTACGTGATTACAATTGAGGAGCTATCTGACGGTGAGATGGCGGCCCCAGTCTAGAGAGCTAAGAATAATGGCCGTGAGAACTCGTCGTGCTGACCACACGACACCTCGCAGTCTGTAGTCCTTGGGGCTGAGCAGCGGTCGCATGGTAGGCCAAGGCCTTTCGAGGCTGTTGCGCCATGGTGGAAGGGTGGGGGTTGCAGGTGGTAAGATTCCGAGTATCACCTGCCCGGCCACCAGCTATCCACAGTTTACGAATATCCTGGCGTTTCTTTCCCCTCTTATCACACCCATTTAATCAAGGTAAGTGCACACAATATACAGTTCTTTACTACATAAACAATCTCCACAAATTCCAACGTAAACACCGAGTAGCTACAACTTGACTCACAGTTCTGAAGATGGTTTCCCGTTTTCACACCAATCGAATGTTGGGGCTGTTCCCTAATTAAGGCCACGGTCACTTTCTTTCTCGTCCTAGCCCTGTCCCACCCCATCGTTGCCATTAGACCTATCTGAATGGAAAATTCTAAATTAGATATTTTTCACCAATAGAGCATGTCAAAAATGTTAAAACATATCGGATGTAAGGGTTTTCAGGCGTTTGCTTTATTAACCAGCATCTAGTGTCTAGTGTCAGGCCTAAGACAAAACGCTGGTTAATAGAGCAAACGCCTGAAAACCATTACATCCGATATGTTTTGACATTTGAGACCTATCTGAGTCGGTTCGACGTAAAGCAACTATAAAAAGAAAGATCGGTTGGGACTGAGTCGCGATCACGGCTGCAAGTTTTGACAAAGTTTATGTATTACATGATAGGTATTGTGAAAATAAAATATCTTGTCAACCTGGGTTTGAAATTTCCTTTTTGCTGATATGTTGTGTCTTAATTTTAAACAAATGTACACATCTTCAAGACCATGAGTTCCAAATCATATTCCGCCCAGGGACGTTCCGATAAACTAAAATATCGATATTGAATATTGATATCGTACTTAATGGAAGTATCGATATGCCGATATTATCAAAACAAAATATTTTTATTTCTCTATATCAAATTATATTTTTCAAAAATACAAGGATTCGAAATTACATTGAATTGTGTTAAATTTGGGATCACAAAGTTCCAAGAGAAGCAAAATAATTAAGAGGATCAAATATAACGATCAAAATAGGGCCTATTGTGTGTAAAATCATGATCAAAGGTTTGTTGTACTTTCACTGAACTTGGCGTGTTTAGAACATTGGTTGCACACTGTGATACTGCACTATTTCTGTCGAGTACATCCACACTGTACTAGTCGGAGGAGCCATTTTCACTTTCACGAGAAAACACAAACACAGAAATATTTATGCGATGTAAAATAAAGATTTACCCGCAGAGTAAAAATGTCTACAACATGCAACAAGCCAACAGCAGCTAAACTCATGCAAGACACACATACAACACAGATAACCGAAGGGACAGTGAATAATATAAGGACATAGTCTTTGTGATCGGTCCCACCCTTTCTCTGCAATAAAATACTTTGTGCGTTTCTTTTACGGCGGGTAATAATTATTCACGAAGTTTGATCTTAATTATAATTGGGTACACATTGTTCAATTAATACCAATATTCCTTAATTTTTCCTAACGATCTTTTCGATATCGGTAACATCATCTCACAGTAACGTTACCACCAAAGTATGGAAACAAAATATCGATACTCAAATATCGAATATGGATTTGAATAGAATAAGACCAACTACTAGTTGATCTTGGATAGAAAAGTACTGACAATATCGCAACATCCCTATTTTCACCACTGGCGAAATAGATGCGCTCGGATGGGGCTCCAGCAGTAAGAATTTCACCTCATAATCTTCAGCCATCTCATCTTTGAGATGCTCCCGAGGAGCATTTTGACGCTCGATATTGGTGATTTTGGTCTTTTTATTTGCAATTCTTAAACGCTACTCTGTGCTCTACAATGCGTTTTCGATCATTCTGAAGCCATTTAATGTCCAAATGTCGCGGTATTTTGCGAAAGAGAACGTTTTCTCACTTCTCCGCACCACGTGGTTCACTATTTGATTCTGTTTTGACGTATACTTGTACGACTTACTCAGATGAATCAAATGACACCTCACACAATGTGCTACCATGCCAGAGTTCAAAGTTATACTAAATTGTTAGAAACGCAACACGGCGAATTTTGTGCCTTAAAATGGCGGTGCTAATGCATCACCCATCGACTTCACACTGAGGTTAGACTCATGTTGCTAGGTACATATATCTTTACAATGAAATATTAAGCATAATCATTGCACATGTCATCTAGAAATTATTTTTAATTACAAACTGTTACATTTTTTAACACTCATCAGCCAAGTACAGTTCCGAAACTACAGATGTATTTTACATCAGGAAGAAAGAAGAAGGCTAACTTTTTAATGTGCTGTTAACTATCTATCAATCTATCTACACAGGTTTTTATTCTGTCCCTGAAGGGGACAGTGGGCCTCCTAGACGGTAACGCCGTTGCTCAGGCCAGGGAGATTTAACACAGTGAAAATGTTCGAAGAAGGTGAGGGAATTGGCGGCCGTATTCTATACTAGGAACTGTCCTGGTATCCTCAGTGCGGGAGAATGGAAAACAATGGAAAACCATTCTCAGGACAGCCAACGGCGGAGACCTTGTGGGGGATGGGAAGACTGAAAGGGATAGACAAGGAAGAGGGAAGGAAGCAGCCGTGGCCTTAGGTTAGGTACCATCCCGGCATTTGCCTGAAAAGGAAATGGGAAATCATGTAAAACCACTTCGCAGATAGCTGGGGTGGGAATCGAACACCCTATACTCAGTTGACTTCCCGAGGCTGAGTGGACCCCATTCTATTCCTTAAACCACTTTTCAAATTTGTAGCAGAGCTTGGAATCGAAGCCAGGCCTCTGAGGGTGGCAGCTAATCACACTAACCACTACACCACAGATGCGGACTTACTGGTAATTTACCTTTTGAAATAAAATTGTTATCGTTACATTGTAGTAATCGATATTCATCACATTGAGAGTTTAGCAACTTTGGAGCCCAGCACTAGCAATGTGTCACACCATGGGTATAAAGCCAAGAATACGTCACACACTCATTCATTTAATCACACCTTGTTTTACGGTTGAGAGTTTGATGATTGTGAACTACGACTTCCTAGATTTGCACGGGGTCGATAATTGAAAGCCGAAGAAGCACGTGACTGTGAAACAGTTAAATAATTTCCACTTTCCTATTTGAATACAATATCTTGAGTTAGTTGGCCCTCAAAATAATGAGAACATGGGAGTGAAATGGAAACTTTGTTAGGGAACAATCTTTTTGAAAGTTTCAAGGTACCATGCTTAGTCATACTTAGTGATGATAGCCATTTAGTATGTCTATGCTAAAAAAAGTACCACACAAAATGAAGTAATACCTTTCTCCTCAAAATCTTTGGTATGATTCCAGACCCATGTGAAAAGAAAAGTCAGCAATTTCCTAAAGACTGGCATTCTGTAAAGTAACTGTAATAGTAAGATTACTGATTACTTGTTGAAAAATTAATTGGTCATTGGTAAGCGAGTAAAATTTTTGTCACATAACTGTAATTCAGCCCAGTTACTTTTATTTTGTACTTTTTCCATCACTGGTTATAACTCTTTTTTTTTTTTTTTCTTTTCAGAATGGGACAAGATGGGTGTTGTGAAGGCGTGAGACACGCAGCCTCTACATCTATGTTGCAGTTCCAAGTCACCCCTTAATTTATACATTGCGTAATAAAGAAGAATAGGTAGCGGAGGAATACGATTGTTCCACATTGCGATTAATAGTCGCAGCACTCAGCTACTTTCCATGACATTCATCATGCTCTCACCTGACAAGTATGTGGAGGATCAAATGAAGGTTGTGACAGAAGAAGATTAAGAAACAAGAATCAAGATGTTTCACCATCGTCTTCCATCAAGCAAATACAAGATGTTCCTTTATTTTTCCATTCATTTGTGCATTTTATTCCATGACTGAGTTTGTAAAATTAAAAGAATAAAATCATTTCTTGGAGAAAATAATTTCTTTCCACTTTAGTTGGTAGCTAGAAATGATCCACTTTTCTGGAACTTCCAATGGCACTTACTCTCTCAGGCATTTTACTTGGTAAATGGAATGGCAATAATATGGTATTTCTCACAGGGTATCCAATAATTCTGAAGGGTTTATAATCAATTTCAGGAACTCTGTTCCTCCTTAAATTTCTTCAGTGCTCTGTCAATTTCTGTATCGAAACTGAGTTTGACAATTCATACGCAACAATAGACTCTTCTATTTTCATAATAATTTACCCTTCTGTCCGATTCGAGGTTGGTCTTCAACAAGCTGAGGAGGTTGATAAAGAAAAGAAAGCTATCTATGAAAGTACTGTTAATTATTTCAAAGACAGTTATAAGCTCAAATGCGTTCATGTAGTAGGTGTACTGATAGAAGCACGAGGTGCTATACCTTGCTTTTTGAGGAATTTTGGAAAAAAAATCACATTCCATCTTCTGTATGAGACGAGATAGTCACCATAGTCCTAAGGAAGAGTTGTCAAAATCTGAATCACCATCCTAATCCACACCTGTAGGTGTCGTTTGAAATTTTATATCATATTGTTATATTTTAATATTGTAATTATTATTGTAATGTTTATCATTATTGTCGTGTGGATATACTGAGTTCTTTGAGCTACTTCCCTTGGGAGACAGTTTTGTAAAAAAAAAAAAAAAAAAAAAAAAAAACAAAATCATCTACACTTCCATAGCATAACGGTTAACATGATTGGCTGCCATCCTCGGAGGCCCAATTCAGTTCCCAGTACTACCAGTTATCCAGTGATTTAGGAATGGCAGGATGGCTGGTATGTAGTTAAAATGGGTTGTGCAGCTCACCTATATTGGGGGTATGCCTAACAAGATACGCATCACCTCAGGACAAAGACAATAATTTCATTTTTATTGTGTTCCTGACACTCCCATCTATCCAGGCTAAGTAATATGTGATACTAACCTGTCCTTACTTTTAAAATTTGCTGACTACTTAGTGATAACTCTTTCTTCTTAAATTCAACCTTCATAACATATGCCTTAACACTATGTGGTTCTGACTTTGCTCTAATATTGGTGGAAAGCCGGCTGACAAAAAAATTGAAAGCTAAAAGAGTTTTAACACAAAATATTAATGATGTTTGAAATAAAAAAGTGACCATAACAGGTAAGAAGAGAATATGCTGCTTAGAGCAACAAGGTTAAAAGCTAGATGAAAATACTGTTACTGTATAACAAAACATTCCTTATTCATGATTCTGCAGACCAATATCCACATATAATAACTAGGAAAACAGCAATCACTCAGCAAGAGATAACATGTAAAAATACTTAGAATAAATTCTATGAAATAAACAGTACAGATGTTTCATGAAGGGAAGTTGTGTGCATTTAATTTGACGTAAGAACTGGATTATGATCAAAATTATTTGCCTTACCTAGGATATCAAATATAATTTTAATTCTGCTGAATCCAGAATTCTGCTCACCAAAGGAACTCCAATTGAAAACACTAAATAATGAGTGCAGATATACAATACATACAGAGCCTCCATGGCTCAGGCGGTAGCGCACCGGCCTCTCGCCACTGGGTTCTGTGGTTCAAATCCTGGTCACTCTATGTGAGATTTGTGCTGGACAAAGCGGAGGCGGAACAGGTTTTTCTCCGGGTACTCCGTTTTTTCTGTCATCTTTCATTTCAGCAGCACTCTCCAACATCATTTAATTTCATTAATCATTGCCCCAGAGGAGTGCGACAGGCTTCGGCAGCCGGCACAATTCCCATCCTCGCCGCTAGAAGGGGGCTTCATTCAGTCCATTCCTGACCTGGTCAAATGACTGGAAACAGGCTCTGTATTTTCATTTCATGCAGTACCCGGTACATACAGAAAATAGCATGAATATCAAACATTCCATATTGTGGTCATCAATTTGTGACCATGTGTAAGTATTTACATTGAATCAATAACAGTAAATTTCCACCTTTTTGATACTTATAATTTGCTTTAAGCAAATTAATGGATCATTTACAGTAAATGTTTAATTCCGTCTTCAGCAATATTAAAATGCTTAGGTGAAATTACAAAGTATATTTACCGAGCTCGATAGCTGCAGTCGCTTAAGTGCGGCCAGTATCCAGTATTCGGGAGATAGTGGGTTCGAACCCCACTGTCGGCAGCCCTGAAGATGGTTTTCCGTGGTTTCCCATTTTCACACCAGGCAAATGCTGGGGCTGTACCTTAATTAAGGCCACGGCCGCTTCCTTCCCATTCCTAGGCCTTTCCTCTCCCATCGTCGCCATAAGACCTATCTGTGTCGGTGCGACGTAAAACAAATAGCAATTTAAAAAAAAAAGTATATTTATCTTTAAACATTGAATTTTCACGACCGCATTGTAATCGAAACAGACTTTCAACATATTAGGTCGTGTTACGTACATGTGGTACGTGTTGAAGAGATGTTAAGTACAGAACAAAAATGGCCAGCCAGACACGTGGGATCCGAACCCACAACCTCCCGATTTCACGTCGGTTGCTCTACCAATTGAGCTATGGTGGCCTAGGTCATCTTTGTTCTGTTTGAAAGGATCTGAGCTACAGGTCTGGCACTGCTGCTAGCACACTGTAGAGTGCGTTTAAGTCGCCCGTTGTGGGGCAAGTCAATGAATATTGAATTTTCACGACCGCATTGTAATAGAAACAGACTTTCAACGTGTTAGGTCACGTTACGTACATGTAGTACGTGTTGAAGAGATGTTAAGTACAGAACAAAAATGGCCAGCCGGACACCAGTGGGATCCGAACCCACAACCTCCCGATTTCGCGTCGGTTGCTCTACCAATTGAGCTATGGTGGCCTAGGTCATCATTGTTCTGTTTGAAAGGATCTGAGCTACATTTCTTCAACACGCACTACATGTACGTAACACGACCTAATACGTTGAAAGTCTGTTTCGATTATATTTATCTTCTTAAAAACATTGGTATGCTTAATTTCACCTAAGCGTTGTAATATAGCTGAAGATGTTCCAAATGGAATGTAACATGTGTTGTAAATTAATTCATTTGCTTAAAGCAAATATAAGTACCATATCAAAAAGGTAGAAATTTACTGTTATTGATTCAATGTAAATAAGATTTGATATGGGAAATGAAGCTGATTTCTTGCAATATGGTATTTATTTATTATATCAGATTTGACATACTGGAGTAGGCCTACCATAGTACGCATGATTATAAATGCAAAATTTTACACTGAAATTAATCAGATTTATTATAATATATCTCAAATTAAATCCAAGTATTAGATGTTCAGTTATATAATATTAATATTTTATAACAGTACTAAAGGAAAAATACAGATAAAATACGATAAAAGATCTCTTAACTTGAAATTCCAAAACATGGAATCTTACTTCAATATCCATAAGACAATGATTTTGCACAAAACATCTTTCCAGCACACAATATATAAGTTCCATATTCACGCAAACATTCATACAGTCCATGCTATATACAGTAATTTATATACAGTACGTTAATTCGAAGTCGTTGGGACGCAAAAATCGGACTTCGAATTACGTGATTTCGAATTAACCACCAACACGTACCTCGGAAATGCCAACTCTTGCGGCCTAACAGTATATTCTAAGACCCGTTACTGCATGCAGTTAACCTTGATTCACAGTTTAAAGCTCTCAAATATCATGGAAAAAACTATTTCCAAATGTATACAACAAGATGCATTTACAGTAATCAATGCACTTGGATAACTCGCCGGCAAACATAACCTCACGCAATCAAATCAAAAGAAAGAAAACATGATTGAAAGACGAGGAGAAATCTATACTGGCTCCCCTGTGCAAGTGGTTTATTAATTGGATTACTGTACTGTGTGCATTTTTGATGCCTTGTGCTTGCACGGAAGGTACCCGATGTCCTTAAAACATCGCGGCTTATCGAACTTTCGTATGACGAGGGAAGAAAGTCTCTCGCTTCCGTCCACATTACAACAACAGTACAGTGACTATACTTGTACGATTTCCCGCCATGGCATTTCTAAGACCCATTAATGTATGCAATCACCTTGATTCTCAGTTTAAACTTTTCAAATGCCATGGCAAACACTATTTTAGAAATGTATCCAACAAGGTGCATTTACATCATTCAGATAATGCTCTTGTATAAAACAATGACAAATATAACCTCACGCAACGAAAGGAAGAAAACACGATTCAAAGACGAGGAAAAATTATGCTGACTACCCTGTGCAAATGCTTTATTTTTTGGATTAGGCCTACTGTACTGTCTGCATTTTTAGATGCCTTGTACTGGCATGGAAAGTGCCCGACGCCCTTCAACATCGTGGCTTTTAGAACTTTCCTATGACAGGGGAAGGAAGTCTCTCGCTTCCGTGTGCACTGTGCACTGCATAGCAACAAAGTACATTTGCCGGCTGGCAATTCTCTCCTTTAAAACCATTAGTCCATTTGGTTTCAGCATTAAAAAAAACAAAACAAACGAACAATGTAGTTTCATCGGCATTGACAATATTGGTGCGTACGATACGAATTGATTATAGGCTATAAGCCACGCTTTTTCGCCAACTGTCTACATCGCCAAAGTTCGCGGATTCTACCTCTCCGCACACTGCCTGCTACGTGATATTGTGAATTATGGCGTTCCTAAAAACTCCGAATACAAGATAATTACGATTCCGCTCGAACATAGCAGATATGAAGCACACTGTAGACACGCCGAAGTAGGTGAAAGTGTGCAAAGTTACCCCTTCACGTTCCGGAAGACGCGTTCTTTCATGACGCGGAGAAATTTTGAGTTTAAATTACTCCGTAAAATACTATTTTTTTTCTCAAAATGTAAAGGCAGTTTCGAATTAAAAGTCTGAATTTCGATAACGGGACTGACATTGTTCTTCGAATTACGAATTATGCGTATTTCGAATTAAACGATTTAAATAACATGCAAAACCGTGCCTCATGTTTCCGGGAACGAGAGCTGCTTCGAATTAGGCGAGATTTTGAATTAACCGATTTCGAATTATCGAGGTTCTACTGTATTCATATATGACATGGCAACATGCCGTAAGAATCTATGGTAGACTTACCAAAAAAAATAAATGCTTGAAGAACATGGGCACCCATATGACAGTTTGTGAGGGGGGGGGGGGGGGGCTAGACCTGGGGGTATGTAGTATTTTTAATATTTTAGAAGATGAATGGCGACTTGTAGTCTACGGTAGAATACCACCCATGGTATCCTCTGCCTGTTGTGGGGGGTGGTACTACCACTTCTACGTACGACCAACTTTTAAATCATTTTCTTGAAAGAAAACCACCTGACTACATTAGATTTTTGCCTTTCCCCCTTGCCCCCGGGCATGGGCACCCTTGTTGAAGAATACCAATCTGACAACTATTCCATAAATCTCTAAAATCAATGATAATATATTAGGCCATAGTACCGTAAAAATAATTATTATGAAAACAAACAGCAGATATGGTATTTTCATGAACACCGAGCTCGATAGCTGCAGTCGCTTAAGTGCGGCCAGTATCCAGTATTCGGGAGATAGTAGGTTCGAACCCCACTGTCGGCAGCCCTGAAAATGGTTTTCCGTGGTTTCCCATTTTCACACCAGGCAAATGCTGGGGCTGTACCTTAATTAAGGCCACGGCCACTTCCTTCCCACTCCTAGCCCTTTCCTGTCCCATCGTCGCCGTAAGACCTATCTGTGTCGGTGCGACGTAAAACAACTAGCAAAAAAAAAAAAAAATTTTCATGAACATAGCCTGTGTGTACAACAAAGTAGAAATCCACTTATATCCAAGACGATATAAATTGAATCTGAAATATATACTGCCAGCTTTCCCCTAATGTTGAGAAAGAAGAATGTGGCCGTTGTCATTAATAGGTCTACTACATTAGCGTCCCCTTGAGAACATTGAGGTTTACAAGAAATGGCATATTTTCACCAGGGGAATGTCTCAAAGCTGTAAAGTGGTCAGTTATTGCAATAGCAAAATTGTATGTAACTGACAGACTTGCCCACATCTATAGACTTTCAGTAGGGAAATCTGCCAAATACAGTTTTCAGTGTAAACTGTTAAATTTTGGACAGAGATGAATTCATATGGAGATTCAACAGTTTAAAATACATTTAGGGAGCTGTAAAATCTTGCATTGTGTGTGTTGTTGCATGTTTTCATCTTTTTTAAGCACTACAATATAGGACAGGAACAAAATTATTATTAACAGATACATCACAATAATATTGGGAAATATCCTAGTGGCAATGATTATTTACAGTACCATGATAATGAAGTAAACTTAAAACTAGCTTAACCCGCCAGTGCACGGGTCACAAAAAGTTACATGAGTAAACGGGTTGGGTCTCACAGACCCATCATCACATTTCTTTTTTATGGTATGCTAATATATTTTTATTTTCAGTATTCATTCTCTCCTATTCAGATAACATTCTAAACACATTGCTGTCACAAAACTGTTGATGATTAACACTTACTTAACATTTTACAAAGCAATTATCTAACCACAGCAAATTTACACACAATATTTTATTTGATCATAAAATTCAGAACTTATTAAGTCAAACTTTATGAAATCATCATAACCTAATCTTCATGATCCAGAAAGTTCACTGGAACATTCACGTTTCAGCTTTACATTCACTGCACACAAATACGGAGTGTTCAAGACACATTAATTTTCTGCACGAACAGCACAAGTAACGGGTTTTTCTGTCTCTACAGTATGCACTACGTCCTCTTTCATTTTTTGTATTTTCACGTCCTGCTTCTGCCGTCAACTCAGATATCCTTCTTGCAGTATCCCGAATGCTCTTAGGGAGATATCTTGAGACAGCTGTTTCTCTTATTTGTTCTTCAGTTAGAAGAAATAAGAGTTTCTTCAAAAAATTTATTCCGTTCCTTGCATCTGGAGAGTTATGGTTGTTGGCTCTGAATATTAAATATGCGCTAAAGCCTGCAATATTCAGCAATGCATAGAAGACCACCATTGTCCAACGTCTGGTATTTCGAGCCACGTCGTAGAATGCCGTCCTTTCATCTGCACAGTCTACACCATCCTTAGTTGAATTATAGAATGTGACTATTTGAGGGTTCCTCTTTCCTCTTATACTTTCCTCAGTTTTGTCATCGCTGTGCATCGACGACAGGAAAACAACAGTTCTTCCTTTATTTGGAACATAGGAAACCAACGTCATTTCCTCTTGGAAGCCAAATAAACTGCTGTGAAGTTTTCGTTTTGCAGCTACAACAAAGCTTGTGGGCAACTCTCTTATTTTTTCGAAAAGTACCAACCATTGTAATATTACATTTATGCTTCAGTTTTTTGACAATAGGGTACGAGGTAAACCAATTGTCAACTGTCAAATCACGTCCACTTCCGGACACAGGGATGCACATTCTCTCTACAACCACAGTTAATGTCATCATCTGTTAATGGTTCCTCCAATAATGTGGCAACTCGTTCCATATCACGTGGATTGCTGACATCATAACACTCCTTTTTCTTAGACCTACGAAGAAACGAACTCATTAGCCCAGGTCAACCCATTTTCAGTCTCACCTCTGTACTAAAATCCCAAGGAACTAAGGTGAAAGACAGCCAGGCTAGCTAAACCACGGATTTGGACAAGACGGTAAGATATAATCACCCTATAATCTTCTTTGTGTACATGGTTAAAATTGAAAACTAAAATGCTTATGATAAAAAACCTTACAACTGCATGGGTTGGGTCTCACAGGCCCACAGAGCACTAGAACTTACAAATGCTCACGTACTAAAGCAATCACTTCCATGTTCGTCTGCAGGAATACTACACCAGTTAAAACAGGAAGGTAGTAGAAGCCGGAAGTATGCAGCTATCACCATCATCATCATCATCCTAAACCATCTCCAGTTTCCTGGGTGTGGTATATGAGCCTCCTCCATCTCATCCTGTCCTTGTACCATTCTTCCTCCACCAACTTGTCCCAATCATGACCTCTCAGCATTACATCGCTCTTAACTAAATCTATCCATTTCCTTCGTGGCCTTCCCACGGGTAGTCTTCTTTCTACCTTTCTGTCAAATTCCTTCCTTGCAGTTCTGTTCACTGGCATCCTCTTCATGTGACCAAACCACTTCAGTCTTGATATCTGAATCTTATTTAGGAGAGAATTGTCTATTCCTACTTCTTCTCTAATTTTCTCATTCCTAATGTTGTCTTTCCTGGTTTTCTGGATCATAGTGGGTAGGAATTTCATTTCAGCTGCCTGAAGTTTGGAATTATCTCTATTGGTCAGTGTTGTGGTTTCGAGACTGTATGTAAGAATTGGTGTATAATAGGACTTGTACAATGCCATTTTTGTTTTCATGGGTATTTGCTCATCCCACAGCAGGTGTCTTACTTGGTGGTAGAATTGTGTTGCCTTATTGATTCGATTGTTCACCTCATGTTTTAGGTTGTCATTTGATATAACGCTACCCAAGTATTTGAAAACTGGAACGCTGTCCAGTTGAGCTTCATTTAACATGACTATTGGTTCTGCTCCTTCCCCATACACTTTCATCACCACCGTCTTGGTCTTGCTGATGTTTAAACCATATTTCTTAAACTCCTCATTCCAGCTTTGTATTCTCTCTCCCAATTCATCTTCTGAGTCACTCCAGATCGCAACATCATCTGCAAATGTGAAGGCTTTGATATCTCCATGTTCTTTCCTTTTAATAGATTTCATTACTACATCCATTACAATAATAAATAGAAGTGGTGACAATGAGCTGCCCTGCTGCACTCCTCTCTTTGTTTCAAACCAGTCCGACAAACCACATCCTACTTGAATACAGCTTCTGTTCCCACTATACAACATTTTCACTTTGTCTATGAGGCTGTCTCGCACTTGAAGTTCTTTCATGCATTGCCAAATTCTTTCCCTTGGTACACTATCGTATGCTTTCTCAATGTCCAAAAATATTAGGAATAAAGGCTTGTTCTTCTCCCAGTATTTTTCCATTAGCATCCTAATTGCAAATATAAGGTCTGTAGTTGACCTTCCTGGTCTGAAACCATACTGCTCTTCTTCTAAAATTGGTTCAACAATATCTCTGATTCTGGTCTCTTATTTTTTCCAATATTTTCAGGACATGAGACAGTAGTGTGATACCATGGTAATTAGTACATTTTTGTCGGCTTCCTTTCTTGAACAGAGGTACAATGATGCCCATCTTCCAGTCCTCAGGAATAGTATTTTCCTCCCATATCTTGTTGAGCAGTCTATAGAGCCATTGGATTCCTGGAACTCCCGCTGCTTTCAGCATATCTGCACTTAGTTCATCTACGCCCACTGCCTTTCCTTTCTTCATGCTCTTGAGTGCATTTTCAACCTCAAGCCATGTAATTGGTGGTTCAGTTGTGGTTCCTATCACCGTCTATCAGAAAATGTTGGAAATACCAGCGCATGGGTCTCACAGACCCAACCCGTGCATTGGCGGGTTAACATTACAACTCTGTCATATACAAATTCACATGTACCTCAATTATTTCAAATTTTTACACTAACTATTATCTTACCATTGTAAATACAACACATCCATATACAAATTCACACATTCCTTAAATAATTCAAATACCCTAATACTTTAATACTATGATTTACAGTAGATTGAGTGTTACCTTAAAATATGACACCATCACATAGAAATTTACACACAAATTGTTTTATATCTTTTTTTAAAATTATTTTAAACATTTTTATTCACAATCAATATATTATATATACATAGAGAGGTAGTAAAAGATACAGTTTGAATCCCACATGGGGTAAACTAGATAACTAGATTATGTACATCATGGCATCTAGTGAATATCATTTACTCCATTATCATTTTGGTGATATTTAACTACAGTAATTTTATGAACTGTTTTTCTGCATTTGGTGTAATAAACAGGAACTGGAAAGGAGGGACATGGGTTAAAGGGAAGGTTGGTTTCTTAGTAGAGAGGAATAGTGTGCTAGTTGATTTAAATATTATAATGGAAATGTATAAGTTGACTTACTTTGTAATAATTGTTAATGAGCCATGTGAATAGCCTTTTCTTCAGGGTATTCTGATTGCCACTGATCAAGTCCACAGGTAATGCATTGTATATCCGTGGCCCTAGACAACTTAGATTTCTTTGTCCAAGTAAAGTGTTCCGGCATGGTTATACTTATTCCAGTTCTGTCTTGCAGCCTAGTACAAATTTTTGACTTGGGTTCTCTGCAGAAGAGCTTTAAATTTTATGCATGTCACTGACTGCACAAATAGCTGCCGTATGTTAAGTACCATGCTTTGCTGGAACAGTTCATATGTTGGAAACATCAGTGGCTTTTTGTACATGACTTTCAGTATGTAGTTCTGACATGTATTTACCTGAGCCAAATGTGAATCAAGTATTCCACCCCAACTGTTAATTCCATATTGCAGTTGCGATCAAACTAAGGCAAAGTATACAGACTTCAGGGCTTTTGTTAACATTTCTAATTCTGTGTAATATATAAGTTTCTGAAGTTTAATGATCAAATTTGATGCATGAACATTCCATTTCAGATAACTATCTATAATTATCCCTAGGTATGAAACATTTATTGCTCGGTTCGCCCGGAAGGACGTGGGTTCGAATCCCCGTCAGGAAGTCATAAAATTTAAGAAACGAGATTTCCACTTCCGGAGCTGCATATGGCCCTGAGGTTCACTCAGCCTATACCAAAAATGAGTACTAGGTTAATTCCTGGGGGCAAAGGTGGCCGGGTGTGGAGTTAACCACTCTACCCCATCACGTGCCGTGGTTAACAATGGTGGAAGCCTTTACCTTCTACTCCTCCAAGGGTCTTCATGGTTTGTATGGAGGTGACTTTGTCTTTGACTTTGTATGGAACATTTATTGATTTCTGTAAAGTATAACAGTTGCAGCTTTCAGTATTTTTGAAAGTTGGTGTGCAGGGTTTTAGTGTTAGGTTGCCTGAGGGTTGCATTGTTTTATTATGCAAGAAGCAGAGGAATTTCATTTTAATTTCATTTAAAGTAAGTAGGTAGTTGTTTACCCATTTCTGAACTATGGCTAGGATTTCTTGAGCTCTGTTGAAGGTGTCCTCCCAAGTTTCACCCGTGACTGTGACTACCGTGTCATCAGCATGTGAGTTAATTTTTGCACACAATTTACAGAATGCTGAAGTCTATTCTTGAAGCATCCTTTATTTTTTTTATTTTTTTTGGGAAAAGGCTCTAAGACAGCTGCAGGTAATTATTTCCTATAATTACTTTCCTGTTTTATAACAAATATTTATCATAGTTGATTTTCTTCGATCTACCCTTTACTTTAAGCAGGTCGTTTGTCCTACTTATGTAACAGAACTTTTCTGTTGACTGTTCATCTCTCCCGAAGCTAGCTTATTCGTATATTCATTATACATGGCACATAACTGTGTTTGTTTCCTTCTGGTTCCTAGTGTCTCCCACCCAAGTTTTTCTGTCATACTTGTCACACTACTTCTAGGATTGAAATCATTCAGCATGAATCTTGCAGCCTTTCACTGTACCAATTCAAGTTCATTAATGAGTCCTGTTTGGTACGGATCCCATACAGCTGCTCCATATTCCAGGACTGGCCTAGTGCGTGATATACAGCCATGCACCTTCACCTGGGAACTGCTGCCTTTTAGCACTCTCATCACAAAATGTAAGGACTTGTACGCTTTAGAAGTTACACTTCCTATGTGGGTGTCCCATTTTAGATCTCTCATTACGTGGATTCCTAGGTACCTGCATGAGTCACTGTCTACAAGAGCATCTGATCCAAGAAAGTTTTCCAAGTCCCCTTGCCTACGTTTCTTTCCCATTCTTAGAATACTGCATTCTCAAGGATTTTTTTTTTTCATTTTGTTATTGAGTGCCCACTTATGGAGTATATTTAGATTGGCTTGTAATAACCTATTATTGCCAACATTTTGTATTCTTCTGTATATTATACAATCATCCGCAAACAATATGGAGTCACTTTGAATTTCATTTGGCAGCTTGTTGATAAATCCTGTAAATAGCCGTGGCCCTTGTGACACTCTCCTTGTGTATTAGGCACCAGAAAGGGATCCTGAACTAACAAAACTAAGTTTGTGATGTACTGCTTACACTTGGAAGAGGCTTTACAATAAATCTTTCAAACATAAAAAAGTAGGCACCAAACCCCAAGGTTAAAGAAAGAATAACGCATGTATTTATGAGCCCCTTATGGAAACTCCACAAACATTTCAAGTTCAGATAGCAATCTCTTTCCTCCAACATGACACTGCTCGACGCAGCTGATGAGCAAACATAAGCTTTGTTTATCAACAGCGGAGTCAGGCACAGAACACAGGGCCAGGAGAATGGGACTGCCAAAGGTGATGTCATTAATCCTAGGCCATTATCAAGCAAAGGAAAAGGGATAGGAAGCATATAAGGATTATGATTTTAATAATACCACAGATGATTAAATCCTTCAATATAAGAGACCTTATTGTTAACATACTCTAGCTTTTGTTATTTATTAGCAAATAAAATCCCTTGGAAGAACCCATATAACAAATACAGTATTTTAACGTTCTATTCCAGGTTAACCAAAGGTATTTCAGCGATTTGAGGAAGTTACTTACAACTTTAGGCCCCAAGAAAGGGTGCACAAAATATAAAATTCAATCATTTATACTGACATTAACAAGGCTTCATGACCAGCATTCAGAAAATAAAACAAAGATTAATCCTAATAAAATTTTCCTGGGAAGACTATTATATACAGAAGAGGGGAGCAAAGAGGAAGAAGGAGTAGGAAACCAACTTATTTATACCACACAAATATCCTAGTCTACAAAGGACTAGATGGAAGGATTTTCACGCCAAAATTCTATAATACAGACCAAACTGCATCAAATATAACTCACAATATCATTCCTTTGCCAATTCTAGATAAAGCAGCAAACAATACTAGTTCGACTTGAACATAAGCATTACTTATTGCGACTATGAATACCGGCCTTGAATGTTCTTCAAGACTCAAATCCATGCAAAGAGCTTTTCACATAATCCTATTCTATGAAAACAATATAGATTCAGTGCTAGGTTTCTTAAAAAGTTCAAACAGCAACATTATGTTTCAAAACAGCGCCCCAGCTGGCCATGAAAGTTTTTCAACTCTCCTAAATTGTTTTTCCTATCATTAAAGTTTTCTTTCAAGAACCAATTTCTAACATTGTTGCACAGTTCCAGCCAAGCAATTACTTTTGTGATAAAAGGATGATTTTTACACTAAGAATTTTACCTGCTACTTCCACATATTCATTTGTAGATCTTTTAGGCCAAAATTTATTTTTATATAAACAAGTTCCACCCATAATTAGCCCTACCCTGCTCACCTCGTTGATGGCAAATTTCTGCTCTAGAAGAAATGGCACCAGCCACTCACTGACCTTCCAAAGGACACAGTTAATGTTGAACGAGTAACAGCGGGAAAGCAGCGCAATATATATTGCAGTGAGTAGAATGTACCAGAATATTTAAATGTATGGCTGCAGTTGTCCAATGAAAATCCTGCAGGGGTGGGTGTCATGTGATGTATAGTGAAGCTGCAAGCGAGGTCATAGATCCATATAGCAGGTAGTAGACAAGAATGAAACAGAACAGGATGGATGAAAATAAAGTCAATAAGAATAAGGTTTCTTCGAAGGTGTATACTAAAATGCAGGATTTTTCCACCAAACTTGATGAAGACCAGAACGGGTGAGTAATCATTACACCCTATAACACTACCCTGTACTACTCCTGACATTATAGAAACTTCGTTGGAGTATTTATTTCCCACCTTTACTTTCTGTGTGCGGTTTGTCAAAGATTCCTGGATCCACAGAACCACCCTTTTATCAAGTTGGTTTCTACCAATTTTAGGATCAGAATGTCATGTGGTACTACATCAAATGCTTCAGCAAAATCAATTACAATAGCATCAACTTGCACACTTTTTTCTAATGACTCACTAATATCTTGAAAGAGCAGCAACATCTGGCTCCTGCAAGAGAAACCTTTTCTGAAACAATGTTGCTGGCCATTAATCCATGAACTTTTCTCCCATTGTTCCCTTAGATATTCTGAAATGAAGTGTTCCATTTATTCGCATACAATGGATGTACAGTCAATGATTCTATAGTTTCCATTAGCAGTCTGTTGCCCCCTTCAAGAATGGGACTACATTTGCTTTCTTCCAGTCATCTGGAATTTGTGTATTGTTGAGAGACACAATAAATAGTATTTCCAAATACAGGGTCTCTCCTACAGTATATACCCGGACCGAGCGCACAATGTTTGTACTCTGAGCTATGGCAGCTGCCTCAGCCGAACTTATGTCTGCATGGCCGCCCTGTTTTAAGCGTGTGTACTATCTTATATGAAATGTTACCTTATAAAAGAATACTGGAAGTGTCGTCCTTCCTGGGTTATAGAGGCATTGTATCTGGTAACCACATTCTGCCTGACG
Organism: Anabrus simplex; assembly: GCF_040414725.1. Lineage (NCBI taxonomy): Eukaryota > Metazoa > Arthropoda > Insecta > Orthoptera > Tettigoniidae > Anabrus > Anabrus simplex. The sequence continues at coordinate 197,240,850 of NC_090271.1, forward strand.
CAGTGAGTTCTGCCACTGTAATGTTTCTGATTTCATTCATAATGTTTTCTTTCAGTTCCTATAATATGTGAGGATTTGTTCCATACACTTTTCCTCTCAGTTTACCCCATAAATAAAAATCACATACTGAATTTACTGTCACCTCGGAAAAAAAAAAAAAAAAAAAAAAAAAAAAAGCAAGCCAAATTATTTGTCTTGCACTAACAGCACACCAACTTTTACATACAAAAATAATGGCTCACCTTGTTAACAGCTGAGATTCAGACTGGTGACTGCTAGTTCAAACATGTGCACACTCCTTGTAAGGTTAAGAACTATATGCGTGCCTCCTGAACTACTGCTTAACTCTCGGAGGGTAAATATGAGAGATCCTATAGCGTAATATTGGTCTACTTCCCAGTTCTAGAACCTCCCTGGCAATATTATCAGGTCCTGTCAATGTATTTTTCCTTAAGTTCTCAATTTCTCCCTGAATTTTTCTTACAGCTAGTTTGGAAGAGAGAACAATCATTGACATCGATAATATTTATTGCCAGCCTATTCTGCTCATTAAATACGTTCCCATACTAATAATTTAATTCATTAGCTGTTAGTAGATTGCCAGTAATTACCTAACCTTCTCTGGACATTATCATTGACACATCACGCAGGCTCCTTTCTCTTTTCCTTACATACTTATAGAGATTTTTCCACCCATTTTCCCCGGAAGAAAGTATAACTTTCATATGTTTCTCATGAGCAGCTTCCTTTTCAGAGGTGAGTTCTTTGGACAGTTTGTGAAACCTATTCATATGCTCCAAACTAAATTGCCTTTCAACGTACGCTTTCCTTACTCTCCTTTTAAGACTCCTAATTTTTCTATTGTAGTATTCCGGATCTGGGTTCCTTTTTATTTAAAGGGCACAAACTGCTCAATAGCCCTATTAATAATATTAACAAAATTAACACACATTACATGTATGTGCCCGCCTTCTGATTCAGGAAATACTAGCCATAGAAACTCTTAGAATTTGCTTTACTATACTGGTATATTTTTAATTTTTCCTCATTTTCTGATTTAGTGTTTAAGGGATACCTAATATTATTTTAATTCTGCAGCAGAGTGGTTGCTAATTCCCAGTACTGCCATACAGCTAATGTGTAAGTCATTGGGTGTTACAAGATAAACAATTAAAGTGTTGTTTCCTCTAGTAGGAAAATCTACTACTTGGGTAAATCCACTATCCCTAATTAGCTTGTTTACTGAGATCTAACTGCAGACCCTTAAAATGAAAATGAAAACAACACAATACTGTGCATCATATTTAGACTGATAAGGGAAGGAAAATGCTGTCAATCTTGTGAACTTCTGAAATAGTGCTAAAGGGACCCTGAAATGCTATACACTGAGTCAAAATTCATTGATGTCAGCAGCATGAGAGAACACTCAAATGGAAATTGAGGAAGATAGTGAGGTTTAATTCTAAACTGGGGCAGATATGATTGAAGAACATTGGCAGTAGTCAGCAACGAAGTTAAAAAAATAGGTACCATATCTATATAAATAAAACTGACAGTAATTTAATTTATTTTGCAATGTTTAGAGATATTTATTCAGTTTAGATCAACTTAAGACCATATCAGTGGTTTTTAGCTTTCATATCTGTGTGTTCAACCAACATGGGGAAATGCTAAATGCATTTCGACCAAACTTCATATCTGGAGTCTACTCATACTCATCTAGGAACAGGTTTTGATATGTTTATGATTTTAAAATCATAGTCTGGAGGTTTATAGGAAGACTATGCTGTTGATTTTCTGTAAAATCTGTAGATCAGAGGTGATCAGCTGGCTAGCTGATTTTGCACACTATCAGCTAAGCTACACACACCGCAGAGCGAGGTTCAATTTGTTTTCCTCTATGAACTGAGAATTCCACCAATTAATATCTCCATGCACAGTGTCTACTTATTAACAAGAATTCAAAAATAACTTCACATTCAGCACAACTCCAACAATCAACAGTGCAGCCCATCAACACAGCTTGGTTACTTAATACACCAACTGCCAAATTCTCCACTTAAGCTGACACAGTGTAAAGTCGACTCTTCAACCAGAGAGTATCAAATACACATTTTGCTACTTAGACATTGTACATACTTGTATATATTTATATATGTGTCTTTTTACATTGTGTTCATTATTACCAGGACCTACTGAATTCCATGAGTGTATACATTTGTACAACACTGAGCACCTTATTTGTACTTTTATTCCAGACTTCTTAGTATGTATAATTTACTTGTATTAATTATTACTCACCTGCATCACATATAATATCTCATTTTCATTTGTAACATTTCAGCCACACTTCATATTGTAAATTAAATATTCATAAGATTCTTACTGTTAAAAAACATGTTTTAGGATTTGGCCTAATATTGTGTATGTTTTAATATGGCTAATGATGACCCCGAGGAGGGTTGAAACTAGTCCCATGTAATGTAAATATTGTAAATACATCTTAGTATTGAATAGGTGGAAAACTCTACTGTGCATAATTTATATGCTGTGAGATCCAACAAATATACATTCCAAATCACTACCTCCCCACATGTGAAGCAGCTGAAGATGATTAGGAGTCATGCTGGATGCACAACATTGCCATTGAGGTCACTGTAACAAGCCGACAACAGACATAGTAGTAGTGTTGCTAGCATAGAAGGAATGTGAGAAACGAGGCTTTCTGTAGAACGAAAGACTTCTCTAAAGAAACCTTTCTATTCTTATCAAATTCTGTTAAGACAAGGTGCAATGAACATCTGGTACTTATTTCCTCAACTGCCTGATCAGTTCTGGGAAGACATGTTTGCGAAGATAGAGACTGAAAATTCAGTCTGTATTACGAGTAGAACTTGCCAAAGTGGCAGAGAGATACCTTCATCTTAAAGATATCCTAAGTCTAGATGAGAGAGCTTTCTTTACCCTGAACAGGATTACCTCAGTATTGATAAAATGTTTTCATTTATTCTTTTCAGATTAACTCTTGAACAGATTCTTAGTATCCTAGAGGAATCAGAAAACATCCTAGATGCAAACATTGAATCGCCTCTTTTCACAGTAACAGTGATAGTGATGGTGATGAGTCGTGTGGAGATATAAAGTCTCTCTGGCAATCAGCATTGGAATGGTATTGAACTAGTGTGTACAAAACTAACTGAAAATGGCACAGTCCATGTGCAATATAGTGTATTGAGTGAAAATGAAGCTAATCATTTCGTGAAGAAGCAGCTAGTCCAGTATCATGTATGTCTTCAAGTTATTCCGATGATGGGCAAACCAATTGATTGGGTGAAAATACATCTTATTATGGCATCAGTATTAAAAACAAGAAATGGCACTGACCTATAATTATTTTCCTTCTAAATGTCTTTGTGAACAGTGCATGGCAACTTTACCATTTGACCCCAAAAGGGGAAGAGGGAAATTTAGACCTGCTTGGCTTCACAAGGTACATAGTTAGGGCATATATATTCAATCCTATGCCGCTCTCTATCTAAATGCATAAGACCGAGTATGAGAGTATCCTTACATGTGTTGTCAGAAGTGTGTTTTGATGCATTATCATACTACCTTGAAACAAGGGAAAAGCAAGTGCGATACATGCAATGTGGTAAAATGGCCAGGAAACAGTGCAAAAAATGTAATGTTGGCTGCCACGTTCTTTGTTTCATGGGATTTCACTAGCGTTAAAATAGACTGGACTATGAAAAACAGAATCTAGCCTTGAAATGCAGATTATACTGTAGGGAAGTTCTGTTCGTAGTTATGCAGAGTGGCCATACTTGCTGAAAATTTGGTATTTTGTTTATATTAAGTAAAATAATAAAAATTAATGTTATCCTATTGTGTTGAAACAGTGTGCATTATAAACTGAGACCAAACTGGTCCTCAGATATGTTTTAAATAATGTATTTTGTAATTTTGATTGAGATAATTCAACACTTGTGTGACTACTCACCTGAATTCACTGAATCATTAGAAAAATGTGATTACTAAGAGTTTTCCAGCTTTGTTAAAAGCCTCTGAAGTAGTACTCACCATGTATGAAAGATGAACGATGTTCATAATGGTACTCATGTGTTTTGATCAACGAAACTTTCATGGGGGCAATGAGTAATATTCTGACTGGCACAGGATTCTATCCATCAATGGTTCTTCAGTGACTCTGCTGTTTCCCCACTTCAGCATCTATATTACATGCTTTAAATTGTATATCCATTTCAGCTGTGCTGTGTAGAAATCTGTCTCTTTCCATCAATAATGGGTAGCACTGCTAGTTTATTTTGGTATTTTATTATTGAGGTAAAAACTACTCTTGGAGGTCTATCAAGAAGAGTTGGATGTCTTATCAATAATAATAATAATGATAATGATAATAATTTCCTGTGGCTATTTCTAACAGACCCTTCCACCCTTCGACCCTTCGACAAGGATGGACGGCATATGCCTTGTTTAGGAAACTGCATGTTATTGCAGTGAAGGATGGTGTTGTGTGTGAGTTTCAGGGATGTTGGCGACAGTACAAACACCCAGTCCCTGGGCCAAGGGAATTAACTATTTAAGATTTATATCTCTGACCTGGCCGGGAACAAAAGGGTACTGTGTTGACCATTGAGCTAAGGAGCTGGACTTCCCAAAAATGAATCCACAAGACAATATTGTTATCAATGACTGGGCAAAAAATACAGGTATGGCAACTGATCCCACTATAAGATTTGAGGAAAATGAACAGCAGCCTTGATTAGTGTGAAAGGAGAAGAAGGTCACGTATGAACCATGTACTGAGGATCTCTGAAAGAAGTATGGGATTATGATTGGTGCTACAGGGACAATTCCTAAGGAGATGCTTCCTAAGAATAAAAAATATCCTGGACATCATCATCCAGACCATAAAGGACTCTGTGCTGAAAACTTTGTTGGCGACTGTTAGACACCATTTGTACTCCCTGACCTGCAATAACATGTATTGGATTGTCTTCTTCTATAAAATCAGGAAGAGAAAGTCTGCCTGATGGTTGACAATTTTAATTTTGAGTTTTAACTCAAACTCCACTTATATTTAAACAACAGACAAAAGAAATATTGTAAATATTGTAAATATGAACTGATAAGGACGCTGACCATTTCAGTTTCCTAAGAGGAGCAGCTGTTAAGGTGAACGGTCTCTCTAATTCACAAAAAAGTTAAGTCAGCATAGAATCTGATGATTTTCTGGGGATTTTTCTACCAAGTTTGGTGACAAGTCAGATGCAAGAGTTGGTCATCCTGAACCTGTACACAAGAGGAGTCATATGAGCCCAGAGTATGTATTATGAACTACTGTACAATCAAGTCTCAGGTGCTGTCTCTCACTGCCAGTTTTTTCACGCTACTAACACGTGGTGTTGTTATCATGAAGTGCTTCATATAGAAATATACCGGTACAAGCACCTTATCCAGTAATTCATGCCATCTCAGAGAAACTTATAGAGGGACTAACATGTGGTGATGTTATCATGAAGTGTAGAAGATAATGTACAAGATTCGGGGCATAGCAGGCAGGCCAGTAGATGCTCCATGGTCTGGGGTCCTCCAATGTCGCAGTTGATGTTGTCGACAGGGAAGTGTCATTGGATCCTCCAACTCCAGAATGAAGATGAATGAGTGACCTCCACACTATCCAATTTTCTTCATGCCTAGGTGGGAAGCTTTCTGAAGAGTGAGGCCAGGTAGAGTGATTCTCAAGTAAAGAAATCCACATTTGTTTTCTTGCTGAAGCTGCTGTAGTTTGCAAGACCGGTGGTTTTGAGGGAGCTTCTCCTGTCTCTCTAATAAAAAATAAAAAACAATAAAAAAATAAAGCCATTCCCATGGGAATCAACATCTATATCATCTGATGGCCAAGCAGGCATCGATTTTTGCTAATGAGACAAAGTCTCTCATAGTGCATTGGAACTGCCAGTGGCTACAATTAGCCTACGCAGTGGCCTCCATGGTATGCACTAGCCAGCGTCTTGGTAGGTGTGCTAGGTATCAACTGATGAGCCCAGCCTAGCACGCGAGGATGAAACTCTGGCAACCAGAAATGAGTTAGCTGGAAAATTTATAATGTCCAATAACGGACCATTTATAATTGTATCATAAATATATGTCGAGTGTGTGCGACACTTTTAAAAATAATAGAAAAGTAAGTCCCCTTGCAGGACCATACAGCCTTGTTTAAGTAACTACTGTGGTAGCTTACCTTGTTGTTCGAGGGATAATAGGGTAAGACAGGATTCATATTGTATTAGGGCAGTTTGCTAAAAGGATTACGAATGAAAATTCAGGTGTAGGTAAAAACAGCACTGTGATAAAATGGCCTTAAACAAAGCCATCAGTACAGATGAAGCAAGCAAGCTTAGGGTAACATGTGTGAAAGACACTAAAGAAAGAAGTTTTAAGGGTTAGAGGATAGAATGTGTGATATATAGTGGGAATCTAAATATGGATGTTTCCCCACAGATGTATCTTGTAAGTTCATTTCTAGATGGAGTAGAGTAGACCTCTTCATGATTGGTAGGATGCATCACCATTCTAGCATAGTGTCATCCTACATTTTTCCAGGAATTTCATACTCCTGCGAACAAAGGAATTTTTATGTTAATTCTGTGAACTGAATCTTTTGAGAAACCACACATGCTAGTTTTCAGCCAAAGTGAGTTTGAAGCATGAATGAAAATAAATGTATTTATCAGATTTGAAGAGGAAGCACACATCTTGATGTCATTGTAAGGGTGTTACTGCACTCTTAAGAAGTTTTTTAAACATTTTGGATTGAACCAAAAAAAAATCTAAATTTTATAATTTTACTTGCGAAAGCCCAGTAATTGGATCAGTAACTACAAGACCTTACATTGACATTCTGGCTATCTACAACTTCTATGGTTCCATCCAAGGTCTAGTGGAAACAGAAATAGGTTTCAGACTCACTCCTGAAATGACAAAATTGAATATGAACATCTGTGTAATGGCTTGCTTAGAAGGGTTTTGGATCAATTAAAACAGGAAGGTAATTGTATTAAATTAGTTGTACTGGGCGAGTTGGCCGTGCGCGTAGAGGGGCGCGGCTGTGAGCTTGCATCAGGGAGATAGTAGGTTTGAATCCCACTATCGGCAGCCCTGAAGATGGTTTTCTGTGGTTTCCCATTTTCACACCAGGCAAATGCTGAGGCTGTACCTTAATTAAGGCCACGGCTGCTTCCTTCCAACTCCTAGGCCTTTCCTATCCCATTGTCGCCATAAGACCTATCTGTGTCGGTGCGACGTAAAGCCCCTAGCAAAAAAATAAAATAAAAATTAGTTGTAAGTATCTATATATATAAAATTAGAGTTTTGTCTGTACATTGGTCAGAATTGGAAAAGATTGGTATTTCTGTATCGGTCGTATCCACAGTAACAAGGAAATGCACTTTTTAATATTCCATAATGTCTGTCTGTCTGTCTGTCTGTCTGTCTGTACGTCCATCACTAGAAAATGGCTGGAGAGAATTTAATGAAAATTGGAATGTAAAGTTAGGGAATAAATCACTACAATCGAGGCTATAAATAATTTTATTCGTATTGAGTGAAATGGTAGTTTAAGGGAAAGCCTAAAATGTAATTCTGAAATATTTACTGTATGTTATTAGTGGTGCTATCGATAAATACTACATAACTACAGTTATATCTTATTTAATCTCCGATCATTTACGTCTTATACATTTTTACTGTTCCGTCTATGATAACAGAGATATTCATGAATTAGGATTTTTGTTGCTAAGTCCATATCAACGCCGTGCCACCTGAAAATGGGTTAACAGTATTTAATGAAAATCTGTTTGTAAAGTTGGGGAATAAGGAACTACAGTGTATGCTATAAATAATTTTAATCACCCAAGTTGAAATGGTAGTTTAGGGAAAGGTGCCTAAAATATAATTTTTAATTACCTATGTTATTGGCCCTATCGAAAAGTACTACTTAACAAAAAGTATAGAGAATACAATTTCCTATCATTTATGTCTTATTCAGATTTACTGTGCCGACTATGATAACATTGGTGGTGATGGTAATTATTGTGTAAGAGTAAGAACAACTAGGCAAACATCCTCCATATAACACCAATCAGAGAGAAAAAATGGAAGGGGTCCGACACTTTGAAGAACACAGGTATCGACCTAAGAAAGACAAGGGGTATAAAAGTGTGTGAAAATGGAGGACTCCCTAGGCCTCCATATGTAATATTGTCGAGGTAAGAAAAGGACAAGCGTTGATGAAGGGAGGTCAGATGGGACAGATGAAAGTGAGGAACATGGCACAAGTAAGTGGAAGCAATGCCAGGACTCAGCTAAGGACCCCATGTACGTCAACCCACCCTCTCAAGTTCAGAACCCCTGGAGCCACATTTAGTTGCCTCTTACAACAGGCAGGGCTTACCTTAGGTGATATTCTACAACCCCCACCCACAGAGGGATGACTACTTTAATAGAATTCATGAATTTAGACGAATTTAGACTTTTGTTGCTTAGTCCATATCAACGCTAAGCATTGCATTGCTGACAGTTCTTCAAAACCACATGCTGTTCGGGTATTCTGTGCATTCTTATTTGCAGTTCTTGTGTTCTGTATATTGATATGAGCATTTCTAACCTCCTATGCAGCTGCATGCAAAGTTCTAGCTTTGTGGGCATCCATATGCACTGTGTTATCGTATCAATTTAAGATATTACCAAAATTTATTAGGATCAACCTATTCAATACAATAGAATTTACCGAGCTCGGTAGCTGCAGTCGCTTAAGTGCGGCCAGTATCCAGTATTCGGGAGATAGTAGGTTCGAACCCCACTATCGGCAGCCCTGAAGATGGTTTTCCGTGGTTTCCCATTTTCACACCAGGCAAATGCTGGGGCTGTACCTTAATTAAGGCCACGGCCACTTCCTTCCCACTCCTAGCCCCTTCCTGTCCCACCGTCGCCATAAGACCTATCTGTGTTGGTGCGACGTAAAGCAAAAAAAAAAAAAAAAAAAAAAAAAAAATTACAATAGAATTTACAAAGTTAGGACTTACATCCTATTAAACTAAAATTTGAAGGGACATGTTTCGCCCTTTAAAAGGGCATCATCAGGCTTTTTACACTCATACTCAAAGATAAAAATCAGGATCCTGATTGTCATGGTAAAAAATATAAAATGAGAATATAGGATTAGAGTGAAATTATACAATGTGAGAAATTGTTATGAGTTCTTAAATAATAATTTACAATTAAATGAAGTCTGTCTGTCTGTCTGTCTGTCTGTCTGTCTGTCTGTCTGTCTGTCTGTCTGTACGTCAATCACTAGAAAATGGCTGGAGAGAATTTAATGAAAACTGGAATGTGAAGTTCAAGTCTCTGGAGTAGTAGTAGTAGTTTTGATAGAAATATTTGAGAAATTATTGTAGACAACCTCGTATTTTTCAGTAGGCCTAATTAAGGATACTTTTATTCCCCGTCCCGTGGAGTAGGGAAAATAATAGTAAGGTAAAAGGACCAGTAGATGATAGTGGACCAGTAGATGGCACTTGCAGATGTTAAACCAGTTCTTAAGCTTGTAAGGGAAGTTATAATCGTTTTCAATCAATAGTTCCCTTCTATGATTCCAGAGTGCAGCATATGAAATAAAGTGAAATATATTAGTACCTTCTCCATATTTCCAAGGAGGTTTTATAAAGAGCCGTATGAGCATTAGATGTAAAAATGGCGTCTGCTTAAAGTTAGTGTTAACGAGGAAGTAACAATACAGACATGTTGCTGGGCAGGGTTTTGTTGTACCTTGGTCATTTGATTCATTTTTACCAAATACATTCTTTGGGGAGTGTAATATTAGCATATTCGGAAGTTATAACTACGACTGAAGAAATATATTGTTAGTGTCATCTATTGGTCCCTAATATAGCTAGTGGACTAGTAGTTGGCAGGGTATGCCATCTTCTCAACCCGTCCACAAGACCTCATGGGTCTAGTAGTTGACATGACAGCCTGAATGTGTATACTTCAATGTGATAGCAAATTCTGGTGAATACAGTAGTTCATGTCAATCTCTAATTGGTAAATTATATTGTAGGAAGGAAAGGAAAACTTAAAGGTGATGGAATATTACATTAATGATAAGTAGCAGTCTATGTACGCCTATAAATCATGACACAGTTATACGCACACTTAGGACAGAGGGTATGGCCTGTTTTGATCTATTTAACTTCAGTCGGAATTAACAGAATTTGTTAAACGTTATCAAATTTAGGTACAGGTGTGTTTTAAGTGCATTCCATATATACATTTCTGATAAAGTAATATTATAGCTCAGTTGCTACAGTTTGTTGAAGGTATGTTCAATTTGCAGGTCATGCTCTGAGCTAAACATTGCTTTTGTTATTAATTTCAGAGTCCTGTATCTATCTTATCATGCCTGCCAGGGGGAAAGGATCACTTTTTAAATACTCCTTGGAGTCAATGCAAAATGCCATCGAAGCAGTTAAGAAGGACACACCATATACCACTGCAGCTACTTGATTTTGTGTTCTACGTGTAACATTGATGAACATTTGCAAACAAAATGCAAGAGTGAACAAACGCCTTTCAGAAGAAAAATGGACCCACCAAGTGTTCTAAATGAAGAATGACTGGATAGTGAAAATGGGAAAAGCTGGTTTCCCAATAACAAAAAACCGAACGCTTAGTGAGCGTGCAATGATTAGCGCATGAATTAAAGCATGACAATCCGTTTACTGATGGTAAACCTAGCAAATCCTGGTACACATCATTCATGACGAGGCACCAGGAATTAAGCATACGCATCCAAAGCATCCAAACGCCATTGATTTTTCTAAGATTCCTTCCACTGAAGGGAAGGAAGAAGTCTGAGTGTTTCAGCAACCCAGCAGCATGTGGCATGAATACCAAGTAGCCATAGAAGTAATGGAAAACAAATTGGTGGAAGTAAAATTGAATACTTCAAGCAGAAAAAAACTGTGGCAGCTGGATAGAAGTCATTAAAGAAGAAGACAGAAACTTATTTTTATTGTGGAGGAAGTTGGTGGAAATTGTTGAAGTCCACTCACCTCCCATGATGAACAGCCCATTAGTAATCTATAAGGACATACCAGTACTTGATCCCACACCTACTGTCATGAATCAAGTTACTATTCTGGCAGTTGCAAATGAAAACACAGCACATATACCTCAAAATGAACTGTCATTGTCAGAGGTTTCTCCTTCCACAGCTCAGTCACCAACTCAAGGATCATCATCAGATCTTCAGCCCATCCCCTCAACATCAACACAGAATCTATATCCAACTGAAAATATTTCAGTCACTCCAACACTGCAAACTTCACTTGAGGACAATAGGTATCATCATACCAATGCTACTGGTGCAGAATGTTCCACAAGCAATGTCACTTCTCCCTTCAAACGAGCGTTATTTTACCCTAAAGAACTACCTTCAACAACACCAAAAAGAAAGAAAGAAAAAATTCCAAGTGTTGTGGTATCAAAAGATTGGCAGTTATTCCAGGAAAGGAAGCAAAAAGCAAAAGATGAAGCAGAGAGATTGAAAGGAGAAAGAGCAACTATAAAGAAAAAATGTGCTGAATTAGAAATGAAAAAAGCCAAGAAGGGGCTTAAGTTGACTGAAATTCCAGAAAATGACAGTGAATCAGAAGAACGTGTTTTGACAAGTGCCCCAACGAATTTACGTAAGGGAGCTTATGTGATATGTGATTATGAGGGTGAATATTATTCTGGAATTATTTAGAAGTTAGATACAAATCGGGCATATATCAAAGTAATGGCCGTGGCAGGAATTAATGCATGGAAGTGGCCAAAATCTGACGATGTGTGTTGGTATGATAAGGAAGATATAAAGGAAGTTATTTCAAGCCCCAAATTGTACACTAACAGAGGACACTATCGAATATCAGAAATTAATAAATATCGCACATTTTAAGATATCTGGTTCAATGATATAACCTTGTTTCAGTATTGCTTTGTATTCCCTTTATTTAAAGTTTTCTATATATGAATAATGAAAAGTTTGTGGGTTAGTAACTTTTTATAAACAAACTGTCAACAACTGGTGTCATGATGTGTCAACTACTGGCGCAATGGCTAAAGACAGATGCCATCTACTGGTGACTTGTCATACCTGTTTTTCTTGTTCGATTTTATAGTTTGGAAAGAATCCATTTATTACTTTCATTATATTTTTATGTAAAGGGATTACTGAAGTAAACAAATCAATAATAAATTTAATAGTTCACCCTACATGAAATTCAATATGAATATTTGTGTCTGAAATTTCCCTTAAAGTGTCATCTACTGGTCCCATTACCTTAATCCACCAGCTGTAATAATCACATAACCACATTTCAGTAGAATTGTAGTGAAGATAAGGTATAATATATTTGATAGTATCTTGCCAGTTATATTCGTGTTTTTCTTCGTGTACGGCAATCCTTTCGATACTTAAGCATTTAACCAAACGCAGTGTAGTGTAGTGTAGATACATTGTAGTATAGATACAGTACCTACATTTAGATAGTGCCGTTCTTGCCTGCTATATTCGTGTGTTTTCTTTTGCGTGTATCTATTAGACCGTAATACTAATAATAATGTGTCTAAGCATTTAGCTTCGTTGGTAATCTTTGAGTACAGTAGTTATTGCAAATTTCATTTCTGTTGTGCTTAGTAGTGACATACGGTACCGGTATCGTAATTAGGATACGTCTGAAAGTAGTTTAAAAATTACTGTAGTGTACGGTACAGTAGTATACGAGTAATATCCTATTAGAATTTAGTGTGCTTATTTTATTATTGTAAAATATTTGTGTAGTACTGGTGTAGTAGAGGTATCCGGTAGAAACTCGTACTAAAATACTGTTGTAATTACGATAGGCTCAATTGCAGTTTGGAATTGTGTAGTTCTTGTGTATTACTTTCGATATTCAGTAATTAACAGCAGTTTTTATCCTGTTAGGGGTTGTAGGATAAAAAATAGAGCACGACTAAGTAGTATTGTAGTGTAGTCGTATATTAATTACCTTATTGTTGTGTACTATCCCTCCGTTCATTTATTTTTTGCAAATAAGTTATTTTATATTTAATTTCATTTTTTTTCCATAAAGAATGGCCAAGGAGCGCGAGTGTACGAACTGTGGGTGTGGCGAGGCATTGAGGGGTATGAGGGAGGAGTTGGAAAGTTTGAGGGAGATAATTAGGATTCTCACAGAAGACAGGAAGGAAGATAGGACTCCCTCAAACAATGTACAGGTTACAGTAGGTGTACAAGAGGGAGGGGAAGGAAAGGGAGGAGTTGTAGAAGACAGGTGGTCTAATGTTCTAAGGGGAAGGAGATTGCAGGCTAAGGGCTCTATTCAGGATCAGAATTCAGGACAGGTGTCTGTGCGAAATCAGTACGAGTCACTCCAGTAGAACAACAGAGGGAAGATGAGGGACAGGGAACTGTTGCTGAGATGTGTGGAAGTAGGAGGAAGGGAAAAGGTAGGAAAGGGAAATGTAGAGTAGAGGATAGGAAAAGACAGGTGGAACAGGGTCACGGGAAGGAGAAAAGGGAGGAGGAAGTAGCTTCTGCAGCTATCAGGAAAGATAGGGCTGACCAGGAGGGGAGGGGATCAAATGAGGTGGGTAGGGTTGAGGCTCTGGTCATGGGAGATTCCATCTTTCGAATGTCTCACCCGCTCTAGCTGGAAATTGAACATCATGTTCTTTGGTATAATACGGATGGCAACCACTGCACTACTAAGGCTTCCGTTGATAACTATCAAGAAATACGAAAATCACAAAACATGATAACATAAATAACGTATCTATAATGAATAAAAAATAATAATAAATCTTAAGGCCGGCCACACGGTTTAGGGGTTGCGTGCCTGCCTCTTACCCGGAGGCTCCGGGTTCGATTCCCTACCGGGTCAGGGAGTTTTACCTGGACCTGTGGGCTGGTTCCAGTTCCACTCTGCCTACGTGATTACAACTGAGGAGCCATAGGACGGCACTAGTCTAGGAAGCCAAGAATAATGGCCAAGAGGATTCGTCGTGCTGACCACACGACACCTCATTATCTGCAGGCCCTCGGACTGAGCAGCGGTCGCTTGGTAGGCCATAGCCCTGCGGGGCTGTTGTGCCATGGGGTTTGGTTTTAATAAAGCGATAGACGGCTCGAGTAGCTCAGATGGCCTTTTGAGCACAAGTTGGCAGGTTCAATTCCAGTTCCGTCCGGTGGTACTTTCCAGCCTCGTGTCGGTAGATTTATTAGCACGAAAAGGAACGCCTGCAATACAAAATTCTACCACTTCAGCATCTCTGAACTCCAAAAGTAGTTAATGGGACGTGGAAACCAATAACGGTATTATTGATAATATTACGACGTAATATTGCGTCGATACTCACCGAGTGAATTGGCTACGCGGCACGCGTCGTCTAGCTAACAGCTTGCGTTCGGGTGAATGTGGTTTCAAAATTCATCGTCAAAAGCCCTGAAGATGATTTTTCGTGGTCTGTGATTTTCCACAACAGGCAAATGCCATAAGGCCTTGGTCGTCATGTTCCCACTTCATCCTACCAACATCACGTCACCGAAAACCTGTAAATGAGTTAGTGGGATTAACAACCTCTAAGAAAAAAAATAGAAAAATAAGATAAAAAACAAAATAACAACAACGAAAATGGCTGCTAATTATATTTCATTTCATTGTTGCCAATAAAATGGGTTTCCATTACGGACAAAACATAGGTCACTATGTACAAGTACATTGATGCAGTGACATGATTAAGATTACGAAGGGAATATTAACTAATGTGGAGTGTACAGAAGGTTTTTCAAAATCTGAGCAGAGCTCTTAAAGTGCCAATATACCAAATGTACCTACAGTATGTCTTGAACTACTAGTTTATTTACATCGAAATGGGAACAAAAGTCGCAAAAAAGAAAAAAAAAACCGGATTTGTTCTGCTGCATCCCACCAGAATCCCTATAACAATATTATAAATCAAACCACATGGTACAGCAGTCCTGATGCGCCTTAGCCTACCAAAAGATCGCTGATTAGCACGAAGGCCTGCAAATTACAAGGTGCTGCGTGGTCAGTGGGACGGATCCTTTCAGCCGTTATTCTTGTTTTTCTATGCCGGAGCCTTCACCTCACAGTCAGATAGTTCCTTCAATTATAATCACGTAGACTGAGTGGACCTCGAACCAGCCCTCAGGTTCAGGTAAAAATCCCCGACCTGGTCGGGAATCGGACCCTATATGCTGTCCCAAGACCACGGGGCCGACACGATATTGTACAGTAGTTATTGAAGCCAGAGGTTCTCAAACTATTATGAGGTTAAAGTTCAGTGTACCACGAAAAACTCCCTAAATGATAGATTTAAAACATATGAGTACTTGGCGAATTATTAAGGCATTTTAATTGATTATAAAAGTATTTTAAGTACACGTCGCAGATAAGACAAGATTGTGAAATTAAATATATTTTTATAACACATCACAAGAAATATAAGAGTTTGTGTCTGTATCAAGTAGTATAACACAATGATAACAATGTAACACAGGATGTCCTATTTGTTTCCTGATGTGTCGTAGTGTCCAGGTTCAACTTTCAAGTGAAGCGTGGCTCCATATATACATATTTAACTTTCTTCTTATTTATTTCCATATTTCAATTTGTAATCATTTTTTCCTTGAAGGCTGCTCGCATACCCCACTAAAAGTCTCAGGTGTACCCCTAGGAGTACGCATACCACAGTTTGAGAACCAATGATTTAAACCATTCTGTGACTCTGCAAAGTGAGGGCGAAAGATCTACCTGCCGATTGTGCTTCTGAGATAGGTTACATTTCTTTCATTCATTCATTCATTCTTGTCTTTTCTTGCTATTAATTTTTTAATTAAACGTCACAGATCACGTATAGGTTTTCAGCAACAGTGGTTTGGTAAAGCACTAAGACTGAGAAGGTAGCGCCTATGATTCTTTTGCTAGGGGCTTAATGTTGCACTAACACATGAAGTGTAGCTTCCACCGAAGTCCCAGTCTCATCCATGGCTGTGACAATATGGAAGCTGCTGGGGTATGGGTGGTGCTGAGTAATGACATTTGGAGCACAACCAGTGTGTCTGAGTGTTATGAAAGGTGTTGCTCATAGGGTCAGTCGTGCTGCAGTGGCACCTTCTGGTTCAGTGAGGAAAGGAATGGCAAACTACCTCACTCCCCATCCTGCCTAGTACGCCTCTTTTGGGCTCTGCCATTGGTTTTTGCAGTTTCCCTATAACTGCATAGCCTTTGGTGGTGCTATTTGAGGATCTAACCAGCCTCTGGGCTGATGACCTAACAGACAGACAACACATGCTGCTGGTTTCCGGCGGTAATGGGATAAGAAAGGGCTAGACATGAGAAGAAAGCAGCCGTGGGTTCAAATAAGGTACAGTCCCAGCATTTACCTCATGTGATAATGAGAAAAGACTGAGAATCCCCTCCGGGGCTGCTGACGGTGGATTTCGAACCAAGTACTTCTTAAATACAAGATTATATCTACAAGGTCTGTACCGCGCAGTCAGTTAGTTCGATTAGCCGCTATGGGGATCAAAGTAGGAAACTATTTGATTCTGCACGGAGGTGCTTAGGAATGAGGTGTATTTAAATAAAATATTGTGATAATCAAACTATCTTTCGGCATATTTGTCGCGAGTGCATTGATGACATAACAGAAATGTCAACGTCAGCTATATCTCGATTCGCAGGCGGGTGTCCTTGATAGTCGTGACCGAGTTGTGAAGTTCTGAGAACCTCTTTGCAAACAGTTAAGTACTGCGCTTGTACATTCATTTGTCAAATAAAATACTTCACAAGGTAATTTATTAACTTATGGACGAGATCAATAAATATCCCCATATGTTCTTGAAGAACACGTTTTCTGCAAGTATTCCTTTCCCCACCTTGTAAATATGCTGCCAACGTTTATATCCTGAAGCATAATTAGGCTAAAATATTTTCAACGATCTGAATACAATCGTATATTGTTACATTTATTGCAGAACCCCATTTAGACGAGACCAGATCCGCTTCGCATGATCACAAATCCGGATCTCCTTCGTCTACTGCCTTTCCCATACCTATGGGGTCGCGGTTGCAGACTGTGTCACACATACTGTATGTTAATTTGGCCCTGTTTTCCGACCGGATGCCCTTCCTGACGCCAACCTTTCATGGCGGGATGTAATCACTATTGCGTGTTTCTGTAGCGGTTGGTAGTGTAATAATAATAATAATAATAATAATAATAATAATAATAATAATAATAATAATAAAAAAATAATATTGTTTTACGTCCCGATAACTACCTTGGACGGTTTTCAGAGACGCCGAGGTGCTGGAATTTAGTCCCGCAGAGTTCTTTTACGTGTCAGTAAATCTACCGACACGAGGCTGACGTATTTCAGCACCTTTGAATACCATCCGACTGAGCCAGGATCGAAACTGCAAGTTGTGGTCAGAAGGCCAGCGCCTCAAGCGTCTGAGCCATTCAGCTTTGCGGTTGGTAGTGTAATGTGTTGTCTGAATATGAAGAGGAAAGTGTTCGGACAATCACAATCACCCAATCCCCGAGCCAGAAGAATTAATCAGACGCGATTCAAATCGCCGACCCAGCCGGGAATCGAATCCGAGGCTATCTGAACCGAAGGCCTGAACGCTGACTATTCAGCGATGGAGTCGGACGATCACAAATCCGGATGAAGAGGAAAATTTGGTAACATAAATTTTAAACGAGTCGCTTTTGCCACGTCAACCCGGACTGCAACGATTGTGTGGTCCCGCAGAGTGTGTTCCTATTGCTTCAGTTGCTGAGATAGGCCAAGAATTGATCGATGTAAGAGCAGAACCAAAACTCGCTGTGCCTGTGCCTCGTCAAGGAAATCGACTCTTTAAAATGGCCCACACATGTGTATAATTTTGAGGAACGACCCGCTAGGAGAAAATTAAGTGGAACATTTGACTGCTTCATTTTCATGTAAATTGCTCCAGTTATGTTAACAGTTGTCAGCAGTATAAATTGTTGTCATTATTTGGAGCTTCCTGCTCAAAGAATTAGTTACGAGCCATTTAAAATATTTTACTTTTATCATTCGTTTGCGCTAAATAATGATAAAACTTGTCTCAATAAAAATCTGACCAGCAGGACTGTATAGGTACCTACCTTTCCAGAACGTGCATGGCAGAAAGAACTTTTTTCTTCTTCTTCTCTCTTGCAGACCTTCTATCCATCCTAAAAATATATTTTTAATGAAAAAGTCAACAAAGTGTTTTCAGATGTGAAAGTGCAAAGCAAAAGACGTATCTAATCTACATAAATACATGTTTAGGGGGTGCGCTCTCTGTAGTTTAGTTTATTTTGGCAATTTTTCATATATTTATCTGTATTAGGTCAACTCAAGACCGAATCAGTGGTTTTTAGCTTTCGTGTCTGTTTGTCTGTCTGTTCCACCATTACGGGCAAGGAGCTGGAAAGATCTCGACCACACTTGATATTTACAGTACACTCATCCAGGAGCAGGTTTCGATATGCATATCATTTCACTGAACAGGAAGATCCAACGAGTTATTTGATATTTTCTCACACACTATTGATTTTTTGTCAAATCTGTTGACTATATACGAAACTTTCATTCATTTTAAATATTTTTTGTTATCTACATAACTTCGCTTACTCTTCAAATGACACAGAAATTTACTATTTTCTGCGAATTTCATGCTCTGCGTTGAGTGAATGACACCCTCGCAGACCGACAACGAGCCTATCGGTTACCATGGCAACATATCTAGCTGCTTGCCAACAGGAAAAGAACGTAATGCTATTTTCGTCATCATTCCTGTAAACTCGTGGTAGTTCGTTGGGTAGAAGGCGAGAGAGGGGTCAAACTGCCATTCTGCGGGGTATTTGGGAGGTTACGATAGTCTTCGAATAGTACTAAGAGTAACTGTTAATATTTCAACTGTACCGCGGAGTGTGGCCCTTTATTTCACACCGCAATGTGTTTTCTGGCATTTCCTATAACTTTTACTGTATTTCTCTTCTACTTCCTTTTTCTGCTTTCATTTCTTGATTCTGCCTTGCCTCTTTATGCTTAAGTAATAACACCATAAGTCATCTATTTATCTGATTTCCGAAGAATCCCTGAGCCTAAATTTCTCCTCTGCTACCGCTTTCTTAAATCCGTAACTCGTATCATCACAAATTAGCGAGGGACATTTCATTTTTCCAAAACATTCGCATAGTTTTTACATCTTTTTCCTATCCGGCTGTTCTCAGTTGTTATCCCATCTTCAAATAATATAAAATTTCTTAACTTTATTATTTCTTCCTTGATTTCTCCGTATGTATGCGAGTGCTAATTCCGAAACCTGGACTCTCTATCCTTTGAGTGATACTATGCACTATTCCTTTCGTGCATTTCCATCGCAGTATTTAATTTCGCCAATTAATTCACATAACGTATCGTTAGCTGGAACTTACTTAGAGTCAGTAGGTAGGTTGTGACACTTTTGAGAGTTGGTGCCTCTTTCTATGGCAACCAAATACCGAGCTGCCAGTGGAAAATCTCCGTTCAAAGCCTAAAATCGCCACTTCACATCTAGGGTGTCTGAGAATGATTCTGAACACGAGGTCGGATTGAATGTGCTCAGATTTAGGAAGACATTAGGGGAACGATGCCGATAGCAGACCAGGTTCAGCTCGCAAAGAGGTCACTGGAAATCTAGGGCGTCTGGGGTTGCTTTCAATAATGTTACTTTACGTCCCAAGGTTTCCGAAGACACCGAGGAGCCGGATATTTTGTGCCGCAAGAGTTCATTTATGTACAGGTAGAACTATCGACACGAGCTTTGCAGATTTCCAGCTTCCTACGATCGACACCTCTTCACACACCATCAAACTGAAGCAGGATCAAACCCACTTCTTGTTTTGAAATTTGGGGATCAGCATAAGAACGCAAGTATAAACATTTCCTTCACACATTGGAGGAGAATGTTTTCCAAAGCGATGACCTATAGTTTTCATAGGCTTAACCGTTTCCTGAAAGTCTTAATGTTTACCATTCCTCCGATACAAGATGGCGGACACAATTTGTCAGACGAGCTAGAAAATTGAAATTTGGCAAAATTATAACTTTAAGCCTGTAACCAACGGAAGAACACCAACATGTTCAAATGTGTAACTCTAGGCACCGAAAAATATAGAAATATGGAGGCAATTTTAATGAGGGTGCATACCTTCGTTTTGGGGTTAATGGTGGCCAAACGGTAAGTCGTATCACAAAACAGATAGCACAATCGCCGTTCAATTTGGAGAAATCTACAACTTTGGTCCTATGAATTTTGTCGTATCCAGATCCCTTATACGTTAGATAGAGGTGCATTTCTCGATTATAATCAAATCTCCCCAACTCGATTGTGACTGGCATCAGGAAAAGGGGCCTGTATTTACAGTATATTGAAAACTCCGCATTTCGATTGTGAATGGCAGTAGGCAAATTAACCTGCCTTTATAGTAGAAATTCCCGAACTCGATTGTGAATGGCAGTAGGAAACGTGGCCTGCCATTATGATCAAAACTCTCCAACGCCCACCTTACATCGGAAACAACGTTTGGAGTATTCACGTGGTACTTCTCGGAGAACGCTAAGAGATATGCAATTTAATACATAATCTTACTCACTGCGTATACAGTAATTTAGGTAGAAATACGTATACAATGTAGAATGCCGTAGCGAATCAAGGGTACATTTGCTAGTTTAACAATAAGCATAGAGTAGAGCTTTATCCAGGAACTATGTTAAGGCACATGTTGAACATCAAGGAAGAAACCATGAGAAATCGCCAAGTCTTCTGGACCTCAGAAAATGAACACACATTTATGGTGAAAACTAGCAGCAGTACTGGTATAAAATGGTCAGACGAACGGAAGAGGCAACACAGCGAGTTCATGAAGAGATTTTGGGAGAATAGGAAGGTGAAATAATTCATCAAGCCAATGAACAATTTCTAACATGCTGTATGAACGGGAATGCAACAGCTGTACCCGGCTAGTTAAACCGCGCGCCTTCTATAAGCCCATCTATGCCTAGAAACTTGAACTTGTGAACTACCAGAAACTTTTGGCTTCTATCGTTAGATGTCTCTACTATCGGTTTATTTGCCCCCGCTCGCGGGCTAAACTCTAATTATTTCATAGAGTAATATTTGTTTTTGAAGTTTATTAACCTGATTCTTAGGATTTTTTTAATATGTACCGTACCGAAGTTGTCAACACTTCAGCTGGTTCCTCCTCGATTGTAATTAACCTATCAGATTCTTGGAAATATCTTCTCTAACCAATTAAAATCAGAGGTTTGTATAGGAATTGAGTCTATTAGTAAAGCGTTCTGGAAGCTTCCCCTTTACTATAAAAGATGGGCGCTATATGGCAGTCTGGTCTGAATTGCTCCAGTGATTGTGAGTGCGGCGTATCCGAAGGGAGGCAGGGGCGTGGCCAGCGTGAGGAAGGCCCAGAGACTGAAGATAATGGCAGAATTTTCATAGACATGTGATAGCTCCTGCGGATAGTCTGAGGGGAAGGTTTCAAACCCTTTTATTTAATGTAAATTTCTAAATCTGCTGGTTTAAATGTAGAATTTTTGGCAAGTCTGAGGACTCTGTTCTATTCACTACTGGGAAATATGTAATGTAATGGAACAAAAAAAAGTGATGTCCGTCTGTCGACTCCCATTCAACTTTGCATGGGGTGACTAAAATTTTCAAAACCTATAAACTTCGCAAATCATGTTTGGTATTCATGTTTCTCATTTAGTCACCCCGGTGTAGTATAGGATAAGCCTCTGTATCTTTGGGCTATAAGCCCACTTTGGGTTTCAACAATTTCTAGTAGGAGTGCGAGAGTTTGCCTCCTTGCCTTTTGTTTATGGCCGGTCATATTCAACAGTTTCTTTTACCATTAAGACCACGTAGTTCGTTCATTTTTTAAAAATATTTTTATCTTTTCTTTTTGTTCTTTTTTAAAATTTTAGACATTTGGACCGATATATTTTTCTTATTTTTCTATTTTTCTCTTTGTTTTTCTTGAATTTTCTGTTTGAGGACGACACACACCCAGTCCCCGGGCCAGTGGCAATAACCAATTAAGGTTAAAATCCCCGACCCGGGGCCCCTTGAACCAAAGGCCAGCACGCTAACAATTTAGCCATGGAGCCGGACACATTCGTAATCTGTTTACCCTCCAGGGTCGGTCTTTCCCTCGGACTCAGCGAGGGATCCCACCTCTACCGCCGCAAGGGCAGTGTCCTGGAGCGCGAGACTTTGGGTCGTGGGATACAAAAGGGGAGGATGACAGTACCTCGCCCAGGCGGCCTCACCTTCAATGCTGAGCAGGGGCCTTGCTGAGGGATGGGAAGATGGGAAGGGATAGACAAGAAAGAGGGAAGGAAGCGGCCGTGGCCTTAAGTTAGGTACCATACCGGCATTTGCTTGGAGGAGAAGTGGGAAACCACGAAAAACCACTTCCAGGATGGCTGAGGTGGGAATCGAACCCACCTCTACTCAGTTGACCTCCCGAGGCTGAGTGGGCCCCATTCCAGCTTTCATACCACTTTTCAAATTTCGTGGCAGACCGGGAATCGAACCCGGACCTCTGGGGGTGGCAGCTAATCACACTAACCACTACACCACAGAGGCAGACTAAGACCACATAGTATGGGTTATTATGCCCCTGTATATTCATTTCAAAGTTAAATTTTTCCTTGTGTTAGTTCCACTTGGGAACAGTGACTGTAATAATTATTGTGTAATGGATAAGCCTACACTGGGGCAACGGTGCACGAACCCTTTAATGTGAGGTGAAGTTTTTATTGCGCCATAAGAAACGACTGGCTCTGCGAGGCTAGACCATGGTATTGTGGGGCTCAGACTCCCGAGTAGTGTAACTTTTGGGAGAAAAACCTGCTCTTATAATATATATGTACCTACCAAGAGCAATTATGCTATTTTCTATGTAAATTACCGAATTAACAATTATCTCAAGTTTTGTACCTAATTTTTGGACTTCTAAGTCCCTGTTATTGTTAGAGCTGACTAGCTCACTAATAATCTGTTCTTTTGACTTGTTATTCTTTCAAATTCTCTATCTATCAATTTTTAAAGGAAAAAATGTAAGAAATTAAGTTTTGAAATTTGTTATCTTAAAAGTTGCTCTAAGTAATTCCTTGTCCAGCCATTCAACTCACACGCTTCTTATCCCTCTGTGAACCACGTAAAACCCGTACCAACAACAACAACAACAACAACAACAATAATAATAATAATAATAATAATAATAATAATAATAACAATAATAATAATAATAATAATGTCCCCCTCTGTGGTGTAGTGGTTAGCGTGATTAGCTGCCACCCCCGGAGGCCCGGGTTCGATTCCCGGCTCTGCCACGAAATTTGAAAAGTGGTACGAGGGCTGGAACGGGGTCCACTCAGCCTCGGGAGGTCAACTGAGTAGAGGTGGGTTCGATTCCCACCTCAGCCATCCTGGAAGTGGTTTTCCGTGGTTTCCCACTTCTCCTCCAGGCGAATGCCGGGATGGTACCTAACTTAAGGCCACGGCCGCTTCCTTCCCTCTTCCTTGCCTATCCCTTCCAATCTTCCCATCCCTCCACAAGGCCCCTGTTGAGCATAGCAGGTGAGGCCGCCTGGGCGAGGTACTGGTCATACTCCCCAGTTGTATCCCCCGACCAAGAGTCTGAAGCTCCAGGACACTGCCCTTGAGGCGGTAGAGGTGGGATCCCTTGCTAAGTTCGAGGGAAAAACCGAACCTGGAGGGTAAACAGATGATGAATAATAATAATAATAATAATAATAATAATAATAATAATAATAATAATAATAATAATTTCGTGTGGCTATTTCTAGCCGAGTGCAGCCCTTGGAGGGCAGACCCTCCGATGAGGGTGGGCGGCATGTACCATGTGTAGGTAACTGCGTGTTATTGTGGTGGAGGATAGTGTTGTGTGTGGTGTGTGAGTTGCAGGGATGTTGGGGACAGCACAAACACCCAGCCCCCGAGCCACTGGAATTAACTAATGAAGGTTAAAATCCCCGACCCGGCCGGGAATCGAGCCCGGGACCCCCTGAACCGAAGGCCAGTACGCTGACCATTCAGTCAACGAGTAACAGAATAATAATACAACGGCAACAGTAACTACACATTTTAATTTTATTGTTTCAAGGATCCCATGATCTAATGCTCGTATTGGGACAGTACATTAAAGAGATGGCACAGTTACAGAATTAAAGAAAAAATGTATTATTTATAACACAGAGCTGATAAAAATTTATAATAATTTAAATCTAAAATTCAAATTTTCAAGGAATAATTCAGCACCTTCGAGAGAAAAATATAATAAGGCGCACTGGATTAGAATTATGAAAACTAAAGACCACTGTCGCCCCGTGGTGTAGGGGTAGCGTGGATGCCTCTTACCCGGAGGCTACGGGTTCGATTCCTGGCCAGGTCAGGGATTTTTGCCTGGACCTGAGGGCTGGTTCGAGGTCCACTTCGCCTATGTGATTAGAATTACGGAGCTATCTGACGGTGAGATAGCCGCCCCTGTCTAGAAAGCCAAGAATAACGGCCGAGAGGATTCGTCGTGCTGACCACACGACACCTCGTAATCTGTAGTCCTTCGGGATGAGCAGCGGTCGCTTGGTAGGCCAAGGCCCTTCATGCTGTAGTGCCATGGGGTTTGAAAGACCATTTTCTGCATCACTATTTGTGTTACGTTACGTTTTTAAACATAATGGTAGTGAACCATTCCGAAAATATATAATTACATCAAAGAGATTAATGATGATTTCTAGGTATAGAAGACTGAAGGGACCATAATATTCCAATGACAGTGAAATATTTGAATTAGGAAAATGAGTGGATGCCTTCCGGAACACATGATTGGTACACTACCTGCAATGATCGTATTGCATTCGTAGTTGCTTTAAGCGAATGACAACTCTCCATACCTTCAAAGATAACAAACATTCTCGAGTTACGACTGCTTATTGCACAAGTTTCTTTGCCGGTAAATGCGCTGCATTTGCATCTAATACAACTTGCATAATAGTCTGGTGACCTGTGGCTGTGTTGGTAAATAATGTTTGTGGTTAATGAAAGTGAATGACATAGCTCTCAGCATTACACACGTGAATCGTACTTATGTTTATCCCTATAATTATTTTCAGATACTGACGTGCTGTTGGCTAATCAGTGTGGGTCGTCTGGCTGTAGGCTATGCGAGTTAATACGTTCGAATTCCCTTGTTGGTAGTCCTTAAGATGGTTTTTCAATTTCATACCATGCTAATTGTTTATTTCTTTTTCTACCACTTTTTCCCACACCTGTGGGGTCGCGGGTGCTAACTGCGTCGCACATGTGGATTTGGCCCTGTTTTACGGACGGATGCTCTTCCTGACGCCAACCCTATGTGGAGGGATGTAGTCACGATTGCGTGTTTCTGTGGTGGTTGGTATTGTGGTATGTTGTGTGAATATGATGAGGAGAGTGTTGGGACGGACACATGCGCTCAGTCCCCGGGCCAGAAGAATTAATCAGAAGTGATTAAAATGCCCGACACGGCCGGGAATCGAACCCTCTGAATCGAAGGCCAGTTCACTGACCATACAGCCAACGATTCGGATAATTTGACACCCTGCAAATACCGAGACAGAATTAAGAACACGTCTGCTATCTCCCTAGTCCGAGATCTTCCCTATACTATTGTCAACAAAATGTTATACTTGCGAAGTTGAACCACCAGAAAAGAAAGAAATCTGCGATGCTCAGTAAGGTTTCATGATTTTATGAAGCGGGTGGTTTTTACGTCGTTCCAGATCAGACAGGTTTTTGATGACGATGGGTAAGAAGACGGAAATGACTTTGGCCTGCTGCATTTGCTTGGTGCGAAAATGGGGAACCACGGTAAACCATCTTTAGCGCTGCCAACAATGAGGTTCGAACCCACTGTCTTCCGAATGCAAGCTGAGAGCTACGAGAAGTATTCTTATTATACTGATTTGTACATTGATAAATCCCTGCTTATGGTTTTCCGTGGTTTCCCATTTTCACACCAGGCAAATGCTGGGGCTGTACCTTAATTAAGGCCACGGCCACTTCCTTCCCACTCCTAGCCCTTCCCTGTCCCATCGTCGCCATAAGACCTATCTGTGTCGGTGCGACGTTAAGCAAAAAAAAAAAAAAATCCCTGCTTGGTGTCAATAACGCTGCGACACGGTATGTATCACTCTCCCCTGGTAGTCCCCTGGCGTGCCACCACATTTCAGTAAACAGACACAAGCGCGCTCACATGTAACCGGCAGAGACTCGTGCGACGGGTAATGCTAGGAAGCAATATAATTCTCAGTTAAGCCTGAAATATTCTGGAGATGTTTTTGCAGTCGAAATGGTCTGCACGTGCACTTCGCTTGCAGTTGCATCTTAGCAGATCATGTAACTGAATTGAGTACACTACACTAGCAGCATTTGAAGTCGAAACCGGTGACTGCGGTCCATCTGCTGCGTCTCCGCCAAGCTGCCAGTTACAAATTATAGGTCATACCAAACTACTGGGTACACTAGCAACAACCGACCAACTGCATTTGTTTTTCTGCTGCCTGGACGTACAAACAAATGAAGGGCACAGGGAAAGAAGGGTCTCATCTCATTTTATGGAAAAATGGAGTTCTTCACGCCATCTGCTGATGTTTGCTTGAACTTTGCAGTGGGCAACTCCGTCTCTGAAAAAAAAAAAAAAGAGTTCCTTTTAGAGAAACGAGCTGAAGAGAAAAGAGCATACAGGGAATGAAGGGGCTCATCATCGAAATACCTGCAGGGGAAGAAGGAGCTCACTGTATTCTTTACGCGCTCATTGTACGAACAGCATTTGGTAGTTAACAAGGGGAAGTCACGATGTCCGTATCACCGATTTTGTTCAAACTTTGTAGGTTGGTAATACTATATCACAAAAACACACTGGCATAGTAGAAGCACGCAACTCTCAATAATTTCCGAAAAAAAGCGATTTTGAATATGTCGAGAAAAGTTACGAGAGGTTTAGCATACCAGGTACCACCTAGCGACAACCTGTGGCGCGTGGTCGAGTGGTTAAGATCCCCCATTTCAGCTATGAAGATGGCGAGTTCGAGTCTCACGCTCGTCTTAACTTTTTTTTCCTGACATTTCCTGATCCACTTCTTCCTCGTCTTGCGAATAGAGCAGCAGTTAGTTACTGTCTGACCGCGTTGTGTCGTGTAATGGTTATGTGCGATGTAACCAGATGTGCTCATCATAAGTTTGATCGGCATGGAGATCTCGCATGGTGAATTATGTTCGAAAGAAAGTGTTTCTGAATGTGAAGTTACGCAGAGTGCAAAGGAGTTCCCGGGAGAGCAAACAACAAATAAACTGTTGAAAAAGGCCATGGCTTACATCGAACAACTTCTTTGTATAAATCGCTTACTTTTGTTAAAATCGTGCAGCCCTTGTAAGGCAGACCCTCCGATGAGGTGGTGGTGGTGGTGATTATTGTTTTAAGAGGAAGTACAACTAGGCAACCATCCTCTATATAACACTAATCAGAGAGAAAAAAGGAAGGGATCCGACACTTCGAAAAATGAAGTTATCGGCCAAAGGAAGACAAGGGCCACGAAGGGCGTGAAAATGAAAGACTCCCTAGCCCTCGCAAACCTAATAGCGTCGGGGTCGGAAAAGAACAAGAGTTGACCAAGCGAGGTCGGATAGGATAGATGAAAGTGAGGAGCCTGGCACAAGTAAGTGGAAGCAATGCCAGGACTCAGCTTAGGGCCTCGTGGTCGCCAACCCACGCTCCAAAGTTCAGAGCCCCTGAGGTCCCTCCGATGAGGGTGGGCGGCATCTGCCATGTGTAGGGAACTGCGTGTTGTTGTGGTGGAGGATAGTGTTGTGTGTGGTGTGTGAGTTGAAGGGATGTTGGGGACAGCACAAATACCCAGCCCCCGGGCCATTGGAATTAACTAATGAAGGTTAAAATCCCCGATCCTGCCGGGAATCGAACCCGGGACCCTCTGAACCGAAGGCCATTCAACCAACAGCCAACGAGTCAGACAATCGCTTACTGGATCTCGGCGACTCTGTAGAGATAACAAAAGAGACTAAATTATTAAGAAAGAACATTTTAAAATATATTTTGACAGTAATAGAAGAAAATAAATTTGTGGTGTAGTGGTTAGTGTGATTAGCTGCCATCCCCGGAGGCCCGGGTTCGATTACTGGCTCTGCCACGAAATTTGAAAAGGGGTATGAGGGCTGGAACGGAGTCCACTCAGCCTCGGGAGGTCAACTGAGTAGAGGTGGGTTCGATTCCCACCTCAGCCATCCTGGAAGTGGTTTTCCGTGGTTTCCCACTTCTCCTCTAGGCAAATGTCGGGATGGTACCTAACTTAAGGCCACGGCCGCTCCTTCCCCCTTCTTGTCTATCCCATCCAATCTTCCCATCCCCTGTTCTCAATAGCAGGTGAGGCCGCCTGGGCAAGGATCTGGTCATCCTCCCCAGTTGTATCCCCCGACCCAGAGTCTCACGCTCCAGGACACTGCCCTTGAGGCGGTAGAGGCGGGATCCCTCGCTGAGTCCGAGGGAAAAACCGACCCTGGAGTGTAACCAGATTAGGAAAGAAAGAATAGATGAAACAAGGGGGGATAAGTGGCTTAGAAAATGGTAGCAGCGTTGCTCGAACTCGCCATCTTCATAACTAAAGTGGAGAAACTTAACAACACCACCGTGTCACAGTCTCTTGCTTGATGGTTACTGCCTGGCATGCTAAACCCCTCGTAACTTTTTTTCGACATTTTCAAAATCGCTTTCTTCGAAAGATTTTGAGAGTTGCGCGCTACTACTTTGCCAGTGTGTTTTTGTGATGTAGTACTACCAACCTACAAAATTTGAACAGAATCGGTGATGCCGACATCGTGACCTCCTCTGGTAAGCAGAACAGAAGTATTTTATTTGATACAAATTGAGACATAAAGAAAAATCAAGATGCCAATGTGAATTTGAAGCGATTTGCTTGGGAGAAATTTGGCTGTTCCTAACATTTCCATGTATGTTACCTATTTCAGAAGACAGTTACCTGTGTTTGCATTTAACGTCCATGTACTGTCTGTCCACTTCTAAAGTGTGTTTCATGTGTATCCGGAGGATGAAGGCGAAAAGAGAAATGACGATGAAAGCTCCTTGCTGCATTGCTTTATCTACAACCATTCTAATGTAATGCACCTGAATATGTTCTGCGACTCGTGTAGTGGACAACAGAAGAACTTCACTTTCTTTCGGTTCCTGTCCAACATGGTGAACGTTGAGAAAAAGTCGTAACTTGCCCAGTAATTGGCCGTTCCTATATTGAGAACGATAAGAACATGGGTTTTGTGAATTCAAAAGCTGGATCTCTTCATCAAAACCACTTGTCAGAAGCCTTCACATTTCGACCACATAACGTTTTTGAGTTGGAAGAAATTCTGGGATGAGAGGTATGCAAAGAAATTACCATTTCCACCCCTGCCAATAACAGAGATCAAGATCCAGAGAGGACCGTTGTTGAGCTCCCGTACCACTTACAACGGAGCTTGGGAATCCGTCTCCATAGCAGCGAAACGGAAGAGACATAATGTTTCCAATAATCTTGATGGTAAATGAAATGAAATGGCGTATGGCTTTTAGTGCCGGGAGTGTCCGAAGACAAGTTCGGCTCGCCAGGTGCAGGTCTTTCTATTCGACACCCGTAGGTGACCTGCGCGTCGTGATGGGGATGAAATGATGATGAAGACAGCACATACACCCAGCCCCCGTGCCATTGGAATTAACCAATTAAGGTTAAAATCCCCAACCCGGCCGGGAATCGAACCCGGGACCCTCTGAACCGAAGGCCAGTACGCTGACCGTTCAGCCAACGAGTCGGACATCTTGATGACCATTTTGTCATGCCGAAGGAAACTCATGAAGGTAACTGTACCATTCCCTTCACGGCGTAATTCTCACCTTCACTTAATTACCCCAACGTAGCACAATCCCTTTCTTCCATAGGAGCTTTGCCCATGCTTGCCGAGAAGTTCCTAGATTTACAAGAGTTAATGAGATTCTGTGGTAATGAGGCAACTGCTTATATCTCAAAACTTCCTAATGGATAATAAATTGTAGCCCGTGTTACGAGATGCAGTGGACGTAATAGTTACTAAAGTAATTGGCAAATTGCTATAAATATTGTAAAATGTGATATTCCACTTGTCAGGAGTTCTAAAAATATTCATAGTTTATTATTATTATTATTATTATTATTATTATTATTATTATTATTATTATTATTATTATTGCTATTTGCTTTACGTCGCACAGACACAGATAGGTCTTATGGCGACGATGGGATAAGAAGGGCCTAGGAATTGGAAGGAAGCGGCCGTGGCCTCAATTAAGGTAGAGCCCCAGCATTTGTCTGGTGTGAAAATGGGAAACCACGTTTCATAGTTTATATATATAATGCTCTTGTTGTTTTAATAATGATAATGAACAATAATATGGAGACTTAAGATAATAGTTCAGAACAATGAGCTCCCTTTTTCGTACACACGCACGCAGACAGAAAATATTTTAATTTTCTCCCTCCTTATTGTACGTTAAA
Source organism: Anabrus simplex (assembly GCF_040414725.1). Taxonomy (NCBI): domain Eukaryota; kingdom Metazoa; phylum Arthropoda; class Insecta; order Orthoptera; family Tettigoniidae; genus Anabrus; species Anabrus simplex. Next base: position 197,271,676 of record NC_090271.1, read on the forward strand.
ATTCTATAATGAAAATAAGTTCTTTCTTTCTTAATCTGCTTACCCTCCATGGTTGGTTTTTCCCTCGGACTCAGCGAGGGATCCCACCACTACCACCTCAAGGACAGTGTCCTGGAGCGTGAGGCATTGGGTCGGGGGATACAACTGGGGAGGATGACCAGTACCTCACCCAGGCGGCCTCACCTCCTATGCTGAACAGGGGCCTTGCGGGGGGATGGGAAGATTGGAAGGGATAGACAAGGAAGAGGGTAGGAAGCGGCCGTGGCCTTAAGTTAGGTACCATCCTGGCATTTTCCTGCAGGAGAAGTGGCAAACTACAGAAAACGACTTCCAGGATGGCTGAGGTGGGAATCGAGCCCACCTCTACTCAGTTGACCTCCCAAGGCGGAGTGGACCCCGTTCCAGCCCTCGTACCACTTTTCAAATTTCATGGCAGAGCCGGGAATCGAACCCGGGCCTGCGGGGGTGGCAGCTAATCACACTAACCACTACACCACAGAGGCGGAGATGAAAATAAGTTACACAGTTAAATTGAATGTATCAAGATTTGTGAACTGGACTTTAAAATCGGTGAAAGAACTGGTTCTATGATGTTTTGAAGTTTAAAATGCCTGTATAGAAAAGTTAATAAAATATTGGTGAGTCCCTTCTTTCTGTGTACCCTTCAAATGTATTCGCTACGGAGACTTTATTTCTGAAATTCAGAAGCACCCATATAAAGTGTAGAGTCATCTAATTAAAATAAACAGTACCTAAGAGAAGTTTTCAGAAAATTTTAAAACTCAAAGCTGATACATCAAATAGGCGAGAATTAAAATACTGTAATTAAAACATCTGTCTACATATTGTCTAAGTTCGGAGAATGACCATCTTGACTTCTATTTCGTAAAATTTTATGTACCAGAACGGTCTAATTTTCCTATGTCATCTCCTTCTTTTCAAAAGAAGCAATCGCAATGCTTCTACTTCTCACTCCATACTGATGAATGAATGAATTCAATTTCTGTAGTCAAAATGGTCAGCACGATGCCATCGGCAGAACTGCCAATACAGTCGAAATGGACAGAAGATTGTAGTCAACAGAAAGTAAGAAGAATTGCAAGTCTGCCGCATTTTGCTGTCCATTTCGATTGCAAAATATCGTCAGTGTATTTCAGGCCTGAAGGGGCTCATGTCGTTATCAATGCTCCCAAGTTAAGAGGCCATTAAGACGGAGAATGGGGTTCCGAGAAGATCGAAATGCCAATCGATCGTTCAATTGTCATATCCAATATATTTATTTAGCTCTAAATACCAGACCTCGCAGTCACAGTTCATCAGAAGATGGCCTTACTAGAAACCTGAGAGAACCTATACGAAAACGTTATAATTTTCACGATTACTGTACACTGAATGTTAGGATTAGTAGGACTGAATGTCTGAAGGCGGAGAAATACGTCCGCTCGGTTACTGATCAAAGAATTGCTCGATTACCTCGATACAGGACAAATTTTCCCTAGGAACTAATAATACACTGTAAATTGTGTATTTTGTAACGGGGTCTAACTCTGGAGTACAGTCATGTTAGATTCCATTACACCTCTCCATACATTTGATCATGGTTCTGTAACAGGCAAGTCGTGCAGGCCTCGAGGGGTGCAATGGACGCACAATTCGTTTTCATGAATCTCAATCAATCAATCAATCAATCAATCAATCAATCAATCAACCAATCAATCAATCAATCAATCAATCAATCAATCAATCAATCAATCAATCAATCAATCAATCAATCAATCAATCAAAGTCAGTACTCAATTATCTACATTGTCGGATTTACGGGAATGGGTGAAATAACAACAAGCAGAGAATTATTAAGTACAACCAGAACGATGTCAGTGGTGCTAACATTAACTAACTAAATACAAATAACTGTGTTCTGTGGGGTAAAGATTTCTCCACCAGGACGAAGTATCCCTTCGACGGCGATATGATCAACATTGTACTATACAAATATATTTCTTACACCTCCAATTGGTTCACTGGTGCACAGTTGTATGGAAACGTCTTGTTTCTGACACCTTCTCCTCATAAAATGTTGACAATCATCGTGGAGTTATTCTTATTTTGCGATTTCCGTATCATTGATTTCAAATCACTGTCGGAAGTTCTGCACTCATGATGAACTTCGATGTTCGTCTCCACCCTTTCCTTCTGTCCTGCCTTCTACGATCTTTATTTTATCAGGCTGCACTGGTAATCGAAATTGGGTACTTTCCTGCATTCTACAAATGTTAGGATTACAGATGATTTTCCGGCACGACAAAGTACCTCCCTTTTGGTGAAACGGTAGATATTCTGCGATACATCCACATTTCATATACTTACAGTTGGCAATAAAAGGACGTACAGAAACTGGTAGAAAAACAGACCAAAGAAACAACGCAGGTTGTGGAATCACGGGTTCGAGACCTGAAAGAAGTAAGTGTCCTGCGTACGAGAGTGACAAGCATGGAGACTCGTGCTAGGACAACCCTCAGCGATAGCGGCTCCAGCGCCGAGAAAGTAAAACTTCCACGCTTGGACAGGACCACATCTTGGAGGACCTTTCTGGCCCAATTCGAGAGCGCGTGTGGGCACAACGGTTGGACATCGGAGGAAAGGGCCGTACACCTAATCGAATCACCGGACTGCAAGGACCAGCAGCGGAGGTGCTACACAGCCTCCAGTCGGGTGCCACCTATGAGGAGATTGTTAGAGCGCTTGACAGCCGATACGGTGACCACCAGCTGGCAGCGCCTACCGAGTCCAGCTGAGGAAAAGGACTCAGCGCGCTAATGAGACGCTGCAGGAATTCGCGCAAGATGTGGAGCAGCTAGTCCACAAGGCTCTGGATGGGAAGCCTCAGGACTACATTCAGCGGGAAGCAGCCTATACATTAATTGATGGGCTCCGCGACGCTGAGATCCGTCAAAAGCTGATGCTCAACGGGTAGCATAACCTCAGGGAGGCCCTGACGTTAGCCCTGAGGATGGAGGCAGTGGAGGGAACAGCAGCCAGCGGCACCGTCACCAACAGCACGAGCCGTGAGAAGCGAGGACACGCCGGAGACCCGCCCCGTTACAGGAGAACGACGCACGCCGCCACCACCAAGACGCCGACGCATCAACGAGATCACCTGTTGGAACTGCGGCGAGCGTGGCCACCTGTGTAGCAACTGCCGTATGGAGGCGCCCCTGATCAGGGAAACGAGTAAGGGCCGACAAGGAGAGGCGTTCGTCAGCACCGTCACTACCGTTCCCTCGTTTCACGCTAAATGTGGGTCACCGAGCACAGCGACGACAGCTTGATCGCCACGGGTGGCTCGGAGACAGGCCGTGCCGGATCACGATAGACAGGGGGGCGGCATTAACCATCGCCAGGCCTGGCATAACTTAGTGACAGCCAGAGAGGGAACCCAATTGTCCCTACGTGCTGCGAACGACTTCGGGAGACACCATCCCTGTCCTAAAGGAGGCGCTATTTCAACTGACGCTTGGACAATGACGCCTGCGAGTCTGGGTCTTCGTCACCGCCATCACGGATGAGGTCATCCTGGGCCTATACAAGCTGCGGGCTTACGAGGTGACTGTCGACGTAAGACGATGTGCGTTATAGCTTGGCAGACAAGAGGTATGCTCCGACGCCAAGGGACGCAGCCTAGAGTAGTGCGGTTAACGCTGGCCAGCGACGAAGTGATACCTGCCTACAGCGAGATGATGGTGACACCACGGTTAGAGGAATCCGTGCAAGGTGATAGCGTGCTCGTGGAACGCGGATTGCTGACCGCCGATCAAGGACTCTACCTGGCCAGGACGCTCGTTCTGGCACGAAGTTGCGTGCCGGTACGAATATTGAATTCGACGTCGCGGTAGCAGTGGATACTCAGCGGGACCGAGCTTGAGACTTATTAACCAGGCACGTGCGTCATGCCAGTGGACGACGAAGACGCATAGGCCCTGCAAGCGGGCGAAGGATCGGATATGCTGCGGAAGATTTTATCCGACACACGGAAACATTTGGAGGCGGGACAATTCAGGGAGCTTAAGGAACTAATCCATGAGTTCCAGGAAATCTTCACTGCTACCAGAGTTGACTACGGAAAGACAAATATTGTGTACCATCGCATTAACACCGGCGACGCCACTCCAATTCGACCGCCACCTTGTAGCGTACCCCTGGCGAGAAAGGCAGAAATCGACAAGATGCTGCGTGACATGAAGTAGCGGGGAGTCATGGAAGAGTCGAACAGCCCGTGGTCATCGCCAGTGGTCCTCGTGTAGCAAAAGAACGGTGTGCTCCGCTTCTGTGTCGATTACCGCAAGTTGAACGACGTCACGAAGAAGGACTGTTCCCCGATACCTCGGATAAATGACATCCTTGACACGTTATATGGAGCCCAGTGGTTTTCGACTTTGGACCTGAAGTCTGGGTACTGGCAAGGGGCGCTCCATCCGGAAGACAAAGAGAAGACGGCGTTATCAACCGGCCAAGGGCTCTACCAGTTCACCGTGATGCCATTCGGCCTCTGCAACGCGTCAACGATTTTCGAACGACTGATGGAATCTGTTCTGAGGGGGCTAATTCACTACGCCTGCCTCGTGTATCTGGACGATATAATTATTGTGGGACGCACAATCAGAGAGCACGTTGAGAACCTACGGCGAGTGTTCCGGAGACTAAGTAGTGCTCACCTAAAGTTAAATCCTGGAAAATGCCAGATGCTACAGAAGGAGATACGCTACATGGGCCACATCTGTCATCGGAGGGAGTAGTCACGGATGCGGGGAAGTTAGGAGCTGTCAGGGACTGGCCGTTGCCGAAGAACAAGCGATAACTGAGGAGTTTCGTTGGCCTTTGCACGTACTTCCGCAGATTTATGGCTGGCTACGCAGACATCTTAAAGCCTCTTACAGGGCTCACCGAGGAGGGGAGGCCTTTCCAATGGTCAAGTGAGGCGGAGGCTGCCTTCCGGACGCTGAAGGAGTCCCTGTGTACGACACCCATCTTAGGATACCCCAAGCCTGGGGAGATGATCATCGTGGACACCGACGCCAGCGACGTGGTAAATTGGTGGAGTGGTGTCACAAGTGCAAGACCGCCGGGAGAAGGCGATCGCCTATTTCTGCAAGACGTTGTCAAAAGCTGAGAGAAATTACTTTGTGACGCGTTGGGAATTGCTGGCCATCGTGAAGACCTTAGAGCACTTCCACAAGTATCTGTACGGGCAGCCTTTTCATCTGCGCACCGACCACTCTGCATTGACCTAGCTACTAAGTTTCAGAAACCTAGAAGGACAGACAGCTCGCTGGGTACAACGTCTTCAGGAGTACGACTTCACCACCGAGCACCGATAAGGAAGGAAGCACTGCAACGCCAACGCTCCAGCCAGAAGCCCGTACCTTGAGAACTGTGCACACTGACAGAAAGTGGAGAGACAGGCGGCATCGTGGACGTCCGTGCCGTGAGGGCCACCACCACTGAAGGATGGGATCGAGACACCCTCAGGAGGGAGCAGCTGTTGGACTGCGACATCGGACTGATCTTACGGAAAGTCTAGTCGGGGCAGAGACCGGACTGGAAACGCATTGCCGAACGCAGTCCAACTATAAGTGGTACTGAGCCCAGTGGTGGTCTCTCATATTCGTAGTTAGTGACGGTGTACTTACCCGCGTGTGGGAATCGACCGAAGGAAATAAGCAGATTGCCCGGCAGATAATTTCCAGGAGCATGAGAAAAGAAGTGCTGACCGAGTTGCATGCAGGCACTACTGCCGGCCACTTGGGAGTGAATAAAACCGTAGATCGTGCCCGACAGCGTTACTACTTGGTGCACCTGAGGAACGATGTTGAGAGTATGTGTCAGCTGTGTGTCACCTGCGGGGTGAGCCGATGCCTACGTACCATGAGTAGGCGCCAAATGAAGTAGTACAACGATGGAGCACCTTTCGAAAGGATCGCCATTGACGTCGCTGGACCATTCCCCGAATCCGACGCCGGGAACCGTTACTTAATCCTAGCTATGTACTACTTCGCAAAATGGCCAGAGATCTACACCATCCCGAACCAAGAGGCATCGAGAGTTACCGACGTCTTGGTCAAGAATTTCTTCTGCCGATTCGCTGTCCCGAGGGAACTGCACGACGACCAAGGCAGAAATTTTGAGTCAAGGCTGATACAAGAGGTTCTGTAGCGCTTAGGAGTGCGGAAGACCCGTTTGACACATCTCCACCCTCAGTCAGATAGCATGGTGGAGCGTTTTTGTGAAAAACATCGAGAAACACATCAGGAAGGTGATTTCGGCGCACCAGTCAGACTAGGACGAGAGGGTTCCATTCTTCTTGATGGCCTATCGAGCGTCCACCCATGAGACGATGGGCATTACACCTGCCAGCATGGTCTTCGGAAGGAAGCTTCGCCTGCCATGCAATCTAATATTCGAGTCGGCCCCAGACCAGCAGCAGCCATCGACGGACTATGTATGGGAGATGGTGGATTGGATCAAGGACATCCACGATTAAGATCGATATCATCTAAGGGTAGCCGGCGACCGGATGAAAGCCAACTACGACATGCTGGCGAATTCTGCGGGTTCACAGGAAGGTGATAGAGTGTGGCTGTACCGTCCGGTGCCGACAAAAGGGAAGTAGCCGAAACTGCAGCCACAAAGGGAGGCCCATATACAATCGTCACGAGGGTCAACGACGTCGTCTATCGGATCCGGCGGCCTCCCCGAGAGAAGATGGTTGCTCACCTGGATCGCCTGGCACCGTATAGTAGAGCAGCTCGGGACGAGCAGGATTAAGGAGGGGGCAGTGTAATGGTTATAGCGTCCACCATGCCTACATGCTATGGGCTGATAACGTCACGGTATCGGCCCACCCGCTTACTCTTCGACCGCACAAATCACGAACAAGGCTTTGGTGCTAGACCAGCCCCTCTTCTCGCTTCCACCCGCGGTGATGTGGCGTAGGACTATGGACACTACGAGACGATTAACCTGGAGTCTTCCATCTCGCGAGGTTCCTGGATACATCCAGCATCCGGACTGTTCTGGAATGACTGCCACAGTTATATAAGACAGGAGTGACTTGCCTGACTTGGAGTTGGTGTAGTTCAGTTGTGAGCTCAGTCAGTGAGCAACTGCCAGTACTGTGAAATGCGTGAACTGCCGTGACTGTCGGACTAGTACGCTACACCGTGGACCTATGGCGAAAGAGGGACCTTGAAGCTGTGCGACAGACCTTGTGTGTGAATGTAAAACTGTGTACGCTCGCGCGAACTGTGTAGTGTGCGGCCGCTTTTGAAATACAGTGTACACTGCCCTAGGGTGCAAGTGGTGTGACGTGTGACTTTATGAAATAACTGTTTAGCTTGTAAGAATAATCTGTAGAGTTTTTTAACAATTGGCTTTACGTCGCACCGACACAGATAGGCGTTATGAGACGGTGGGATAGGAAAGGCCTAGGAGTGGGTAGGAAGCAACCGTGGCCTTAATTAAGGTACATCACCATTATTTGCATCGTGTGAAAATGGGAAACCACGGGAAACCATCCTCAAGGCTGCCGACAATGGGGTTCGAACCCATTATCTCCCGAATACTGGATACTGGCCGCTCTTAAGCGACTGCAGATATCGAGTTCGGTAACACACAATCAATTTATGTATCTGCGTTAGTAGTTTAGTAGGGTAATCTTTGTTTGAACTTCAACCTTTTCCTTCTTTATCACAGAAAGTAAAATAAAAATAATTAGCATTTGCGTCTTGATAGGAGCCAGCAGCTTGCCTCTTCTTTTCCGCGATAACATTGTTGACCTCATTTGACAGTCAGAATACACCAGCTAAAGCAAAACAAATCTGGATGTTGGTGGTTTCATTAGTGCCTTCAGTTAAGCCAGTTAGGGTAGGTAGTGTAGGCAGTTCTTTTCCCGCCCTACCTCTAACAACCAACAGCTCATGGGCTACATATCCAAACCACTACCTGGTCGTGTGAGATGCTGTCTGTTTTGTCGCAGTGAGATCTACACGTTTAGCGCAAAAATGAATCAAATGGTGAATATTTGAGTAAACTGTAGAGCAAAGATATCAGAAAATACTTTTTTTTCCGTAAAATGTCACGAAATATGGAAAATAAATGACTTCAAAATGACCGAAAACGCAGTTGAGAAAATATAACGGCTTGTCAGAATTCCATAAACACCAACATTAGGTGTCAAATGTCCTATGCGTCTCGAAGCTAAGGCAGCCGAGCGGTGTGAGGTGAGTTTCACATTGCTGGAGCGCCAGCCGAGGACATGTACTGGCCTAGTGTGGGAAAGTTATTTGGAAATCATGGTCCTGAAGACATATCAGTCTGTTTAGAATTAAGAAATAAAATGTGAACAATAACATTTCAAAGCGATATGACTATGTATTTTATTTCGACGACACCTAACACGCGTGTTTTACCTCAAAACATGGGGACACGACACCGATACATCCTCATTTGAACTTCTGTAATAAATATGTCTTATGCCTTGCGGCCATCTGAAAATTTGTGTTACGGAACTTAGTGTGACGGAAGTGTAACCGTAGCAAGCGTGCAGGCTGTGATGTAAGGTATGGATGGATGGTCAGACAATGTCTACCTAACAATGTCTTATGGCTGGTGGTCATCTGTTGATGGATGGCAATGACCGAAATATATGTTTAAGATAATTTGATTTTCGCAAAGGGACAACTGTTTTTTTTCTTTTTCTTTTCAATACGGCTACACCGTTAGTTACGTTTATTCTGACCGTCCAAAATTTGACAATTGTCAATTAATTGAACCATTACTAGAAGAATGCTACCGAGCTTGTTAGCTGCTGTCGCTTAAGTGTGGCCAGTATCCAGTATTCGGGAGATAGTGGGTTCGAACCCCACTGTCGGCAGCCCTGAAGATGGTTTTCCGTGGTTTCCCATTTGACACCAGGCAATGCTGGGACTGTACCTTAATTAAGGCCACGGCCGCTTCCTTCCCACTCCTAGCCCTTTCCTGTCCCATCGTCGCCATAAGACCTATCTGTGTCGGTGCGACGTAAAGCAAATAGCAAACATCTTGGTGGAATGATGAAGGGCAGCTTGTAAACGTAAAAGAAATCCGGATCAGAATTGGCTCGAAAGAATAACTAACTGTACGTAGATGAATGAAACAGAGCGAAACAAAGAATTGTGAATTCCAAGAAGCCATGAAAATATTACGGTAATAACCTGGAAAGTCTAGGATAGTGGCGGGGAATCCTTTCTGGACAGTGATAATATATATTTTTAAATTAGAAAGGGGGTAAATCAGGTAAAATCATAATACATTGACTGGCCGAGTTGGCCGTGCGGTTAGAGGCGCGCGGCTGTGAGCTTGCATCCGGAAGATAGTGGGTTCTAATCCCGCTGTCGGCAGCCCTGAAGATGGTTTTCCGTGGTTTCCCATTTTCACACCAGGTAAATGCTGGGGCTGTACCTTAATTAAGGCCACGGCCGCTTTCTTCCAACTCCTAGGCCTTCCCAATCCCATCGTCGCCATAAGACCTATCTGTGCCGGTGCGACGTAAATCCACTAGCAAAAAATAGCATAATATATTGCCTGGCAGTAGCCTCCGTGGCTCAGACGGCAGTGCGTCGGCCTCTCACCGCTGGATACTATGGTTCAAATCCCGGTCACTCCATGTGAGATTTGTGCTGGGACAAAGCGGAGGCGGGACAGGTTTTTCTCCGGGTACTCCGGTTTTCCCTGTCATCATTCATTCCAGCAACACTCTCCACTGTCATTTCATAGCATTTATCACTCATTAATAAATCACCTTGGGAGTGGCGACCCCATTGTAATAACAGCCTATATATGTTTCATTCATTACATCCCTGACCCGGTCAATGACTGGAAAACAGGTTGTAGGTTTTCATTTTCATTGCCTGACAAAATCATTGAAGACCGAGCTCGATAGCTGCAGTCACTTAAGTGCGGCCAGTATCCAGTATTCGGGAGATAGTAGGTTCGAACCCCATTGTCGGCAGCCCTGAAAATTGTTTTACGTGGTTCCCCATTTTCACACCGGGCAAATGCTGGGTCTGTACCTTAATTAAGGCCACGGTCGCTTCATTCCCACTCCTAGCCCTTCCCTGTCCCATCGTCGCCTTAAGACCTATCTGTGTCGGTGCGACGTAAAGCAACTAGCAAAAAAATAATTGAAGCACCCAGAAGGGGTGGGGGAAACGAAATGAAACGTCACGAGTTGGGAGGGTACCTATGTGATATTATTTCAATGATTACAAAATTGAGTCAAATTTACAAAGAACTTGGCAGGACACAGTATTATTTTGCACCCCCTCTGGCCTGAATGCATGCACTGAGACTGATTCGGTTGGGAAGGGTGTCACAAAGCCCTTGTATCTTCTTCTGAGAAAAGCCGGCCCACAACTATTGTAAACGGTTCTTGATATCCTGGATACTGGCACTGGCACGGTGTTGACGTCCGAGGCGGTCCCATACATGTTCTATCGGGAACAGATCTGGATATCTTGCTGGCCAGGAAGTAATTCAACATTATGCATAATTTCCTAGAGACAGCTGCCGTATATGGACGAGCATTGTCCTGTTGAAAAATTGCACCATGATACTGTCTCGTGAGAGGTAACACGTGATGAAGCAAGATGTCTTTGACGTACCGTTGTGCAGTCAGAGTTCTCTCGATCACTACCAGCCGTGACCTGAAGTAATACCGGATGGTTCCCCACACCATGACGCCAGGAGTAACACCACTGCGACTCTCCAAATAATTGAAAGAACGGTACTGTAAATGAAGAAGTTATTGACTGTGACGAAAATTTAGAACTTGTGATATGTATACGTTTGAAGGAGTTAGCTATGAACTTGATAATGTACATATAAATCGGCATTACGTACATATGAGGATATGTGTGTGTCATAAATTACTTAAGTATGTTGAGTGTGAACGATGTATTTACTCTTTTGTATTACTTTATAATTCACCAGTTCTTAGCTCTGACGCTATTTTCTGTTATGTTAAGCTCATGGACAGAGGGAGCCTGAAATATCCATCAGATTTAGTGATAAATACTTTAGTTACTGGTTTAAAAGTGTATGAAGTTAGGCATATGATTAGGAAAAGGTTTGAATATTTATTCTTAAATTGTAAATGTCAGAGGCCACTATTAATGTCTGTGATGTTCAATGTCTTCGAGAGTTTGGACTTTGATGTACGTCAATCATGTAGAAAGGATTTAAATAGTTTAAAATGTGTATATTTACGTTTTCGGAATGTTTTATTTAATAATTATAATAAGTTAATAAAGCAAAATTTAGGTGATTAAGGCAAGAAAGCTAAAAAAGAAAAAGAGGAAATTGGACAAGCTTACCAAAGAAGGAATAAATCGAGACTGGAGTTTGTGTTTTATATCCTACAGTTAGCAAATAATCTTTGTACCGGGAAGTACACCTCAACGCCGCGCATTCAAAGTTAGCGGCTAAATGAATTCCTCTATCAGTCAAAAGTGGAACTAATAACACAACAAGTTGGAACTTTAATCAGAAGATGTCACCGCCGAAATATTATGTTATTTTGTTATTGTGCAGTTTCCTAAACTGAGTGAATTTCTCCTTGTTTTGTTTGCCATTCATCAAGAAGTCTGGACATTCTTCCACAGATAATACTACTAAAGACTACGATCATGCACCCTGGTGCGAGGTGTAAGAACTTATAATTCAAAGAAGTTTTGTATTCCTTTTTATTTACTGTTTGATGTTCATTTATTTTTGGGTTGGCAATGGTTCCCTTTTGTTTCCGCCAGTTTTGAATCCAACCAATGAAAATATTCTGTAATTCATTTTCCACCTATCACAGGCTTCTTCTTCGATTTTAAGTGCTACTTTTGAATTTAACCAATAAAATTAAGAGGGTGTGTCCTGATTCATCTTGAATGATCTCCAACCTTCCCTGAGGGTCTATAAACTGCGGATTTTCACGTTTCTTGGCCAACTGATAGACATCTATCTGAGTGTGTATGTTAAGCAGGAGGCGGGCGGCTTCTTTCGTCGGCAGCTAGAATATCTACAAGGTAATGGCCAAATATATTCTTTCTTGCTACCTCCACAGTTTAACCCGAGGGAAAGGTCCGAATCTTTAACTATGTAACCAACCTTTCTAAAATGTAAATATTCTTTCGGCTAAAGTAAAAACTTCGTAAAATCTTTAACTGTAAATTGGGGATAGAGAGTGAATTACCCTCTCGAGCTCCCCTTCATCTTGGTTTGAGGTGACTACGTTTTTAACTGTTTTCATTCTGTAATGTGGTAAAGTAATTCCTATACGAGTCACCTCAGTAGTTTGGGAATAGCCCCTGTTTCATCGGCCTAGAGCCCTGTAGGTTTTCTAAGTTTTCATTTCATTTCGTTTCGTTTTTGGGCCAGTTATTTAACCTGTTCCTTGACCCTGTATTAATCATTTTCAAATTGTAAATTATTGTGCCTTGAAAGGCCTGTAATTGTAAGTTGATGTTGCCTTGAGTAGGCTTGGAGACCTGAGAGCCTGTTAGCTCTTTTTCAAGTTTTGTAATTGTAAAGTGTGCCTCTGGGAGGTTTGATATTATGATTTAGAGAACAACTGCTCTGGAATTACGGTATTTCTTCCCTTATCTAAATAATTATTCTTCCATTTGTAAACTTGTAAAACTAGGGGCTTAAAGCCCAAAGCGTTAAGGTCCTGAATCTTGGATTTTCCCTAATCTGGTTTTAAGATTGGCATTGTAACTGGTTGTAATTTTTCCCTTGTGGAAATTTGTTAAGTTTTTTTTTTTTTTATGAAAGAAATGTAACCTTTGTTAAAGCTTTAATTCAATTCTTGCCATTGTACTTAGACCCATTCAAGCCCGCACCTTCTTTCACCTCTGTGTTCAACAGATACCCCGGAACATTCTTCTGAAAACTTAAGGTTGTTCATTTTTATCCTTCTTATGTATACAGTTAAAGCAGAGAAACTGAAACTATTTGCACTTAATCACAGCTAGAAAAGAAAGACAGTAATCGGAGCGGGACTAGGTAACACAGCAGCATGAAGTGGGGCCATCTTTTGTTACGGGTCACAGAGGCAGGGTGGCCTTGCTCTATCGGGAAAACTTACTTAAATAACTATTTATTTTTATATATACTCACTGAGTGAGAGATAAGTGATCGGTTCTTAACAGGTGTGAAAAGGGGAAGGGTAGTGTGAGGGGTTCATCAGCAACACCATAACACAACAGCATAGTTTCTTTTAGGGACGTGAATGAGTGAATTGTGTGGGTAGATTTAGCGGTTGGCGATATTAGACCGATAATTATCTCAGCGAATGCACCATGCGGAGGGTGCAGATTGGGATGAAACTGAAGCGTATGAAGCACTAAATGACATCGTGGTTAGGGTCAACACGAAAGATAAGATAGTGCTAACGGGGCATTTCTGTGCGAGGACTGCAAAGAGAACCGAAAGATATGAGAAGGGGTGTGTAAATAAATACGGGGAGTACATTGAGGAAGCTAGTAGGAATGGGAATTGCTTACTGGACTTCTGTGTTAGTATGGGATTAACCGTTTAGATTCATTTTTCAAGCATAAGGTTGTTCATCGCTACACATAGGAGAGTGGGGCATCAGCTCCATAATAGGCTATATCATTACTGTGAATTCAGAAAGTATATTGGGATCGTATGGGTATTTAGGGCATTTTCCGATAATACAGACCGCCAGGGCTTTCATTCTAAATTTAGTGTAAATTTACCGGAACTCAGCCATCGCACTCATAACACAAGAAAGCTCGTATTCTGTTACTCTTGGCAAATGGATATTATTATTATTATTATTATTATTATTATTATTATTATTATTATTATTATTATTTACGTATATACAGAAGCAAGGTTGAAATTATCTCTTATTTCTTTGCTTACTGGTTTCACCTGTCAGCGTATCTTCAGTGCAGAGGAGTGTAAAATTTCAGTAATAACCTTGAAGGCCTTGGTCAAAGGGACAGGGAAATTTTTCCGGACAGTAATAAACAAACTTAGAAAGGAAGGGAAAAGGGAAACGAATAATTTATTGGGTACATCAGGTGAACGCATTGCAGATTCCAGGACATTGGACAGATGGGAAAAATAATTAGAACATTTTTCCAACATCTCACCTTATTATGTTCGAGGGTACCTCGAGGTAACTCCAAGTTGTCCAAAAGCCTCATATGTATTACATATCCTGTCGATAGACTTGTAAATTTGTAGACATTGGCTAACTCTTGTAAAAGTTACTTGCTGATGACGTTGACAGCTTCACTTCTTGGAGCAAGATCTGCTCTTTGACACAGCCATGGTGAAATGTCTTTGGCCATGAATGTTACAAATTTCAGATCTGTGAGTGTTCATTATTATTTACGGTATCTTGTGTACTATATGTTTCCTCTAAATAAAGCAATAAAATTATGAGATTGGGTTAGTTGAAAGAAAGTATGGTTCACGTTTTATTCCTGTTATAGTGAAAGCCTCGTATAGCCTAACATTTTAAGTGAATAAGATGAATATCGCGTAAATACGAAATAACTAACTAATTTAAACGATTAAATTAATATAAATAATTAATGAAAGCAGGTCTTTACCTGCATAAAGATTCATCTAAGAATACGCCTATGTTAAATATTTCAGATCTCTGCGTGATTTGACTGGGCATCACTCACAAACAAATACTTCCGAATAATGCGGGCCGATGGCTCTTCGTGTCGGGGACCGAAAATGGCTTCCGACTCCATGGACTTACAATCCGAGAAATACTACTTTGCCCGTGGCATGCCCAGTCATGATGGTAGCTTCAATAATATTCGGCATTAGTTTCAGAGTCGTTTTCATTGCAAAGGGAATGATTTATATTCCTGAGAAGGATTATCGGTGCAACAATGGTCCGCTCCAAGATGTTCGAGGGTACTCCAGGTGACTGACTCCAAGTTCCTCCAAAGCTCTGTCGTGTAGTTGAAGCCTCATCGTGTAGATAGACTTTTCAATTTGTAGAAAACTGGGTAATTATTGTAAATGTTGCTTTGATGACGCTGACAGCTTCATCGCTTGGAACAAGAATTCTTCTCTGACGCAGGCAAGCGTTTCGGTGAAATGCTGTGCCCATCTACGACAAAACTTTCAGATAGTTGCGTGGCTGGGCATCGCACTCATACACACAGATAGACAGACAGATATCAAGGACTGAACGAAAATGGCTTCCCATGCCACGGACTTAAAATGACATCTTGACTGATATATGTCATATATACCGACCGGATGACTTTCGTGACGTCAACTTCACCAGAAGAGTTAATGAGTTGAAATAATTGACGTGATACGATAGTAATAATGAAAAGGATGAAATCCGGTGGTGGCACATAGATCTTCACGAATAGCTCAAGACACGTTCGCATCCGACGGACGAATCACCATCAACAGCATCATATGCCCTCACTCTATATGAAACCTAAAATGGCCTCCGATGCCATAGACTTAAAATGGCTCCTTGACTTACATTACCTACTATCTTATGTACGTTGCCTAGCGTCAGTGAATCTATGCATTTAATCGTGGTGACAACACGTTGGATTGTCATATCCTAGCACACCTCTTCCACCGGTTTTTTGCTCATAACTCACCAACGAAAGCCAAAATTAAAAACCCGGTTTTGAGGTCCATTCGGACTGCCTTTCATCTACCTATGTTAAAAATTTCAGATCTCTGCGAGCCGTAGGTTTGGCTGGGCATCGGTCAAGCACACACAAAACACAGACAAACACTTCCTTTTATTTATGTATATGGATAATATTAATAATGAAGTATTGTTAGCAAAAGAGAGCGATTGCTTATTTGTCTGCCCTTTTCAGCCAAGATAAATGTCTGAACATCCGGGCTCTACTTATAAGCTTATACGGTGACGACGAGTACACGATAACAAATTTTAGTATAAATATTGCTTTCAAACAAGCACTGAAGATAATGTTAACATTTATTTTCACCAAATCATTGAACAGATTGGAATAACCACGCCGTGTATGAAATTTGAGAAAGTTTCATTACGGCCAGTGAAGTTATGCACGTGTAAATTTAATGGTCCAAATTCTACGGACTTCCCTTATATTATTTTTGTCAATTGTCATTGACTGATATGTATCATCTATCAAACTAATAAAGTGCTTTATGTTTGTTTTCAGGTCCCTAGTGGTTTTACGTGGTTTCCCATTTTCACACCAGGCAAATGTACCTTAATTAAGGCCACGGCCGCTTCCTTCCCAGTACTGGGCTAAATTCGTATTAAGTACCCATCCCAGAAAACTGGGAAAAGTCAGGAAGAATAATACAAAGATAAAAGAAAATCTGAATGTGATTCTCTCGCGTTTCGACCACCCGAGCAGAAATAGAGTGTCGGGTTCAAGCCCCTAGGGCCACTATCACTCGAGATAGCATTTTTAGATATGTAGTATGGTTAATTTCACCATTTTAGAACGGCAAATCAATTGGAGATTTCTGGCAAAACGTTAAAACCAGTTATAAAGAGCAAGTTAGGTTCATAAAGGCCATGTACTTCCTCGTCATATGACACTGTTATTGTCGCGTTTCCTTTGTATTCTACTCGATAAACATACTCGCTCTTATATGCTTGTGTCATTTTGTCAATACAACTGCGTCCGGAAGTGAAATGACCAAACATTGACCTGTTGGTACAACACATCACTTATCTATTGAAGTCCTGGGTCAAGTGACTCATTGCTTCCTTCTATTGTTCTCTGTTGTCACAAGACATCGTTTGATAAGCGTCCAGGCTACATTGAATAATAACACCATTTCGTATCCCCATCGGGATGGATACCCATTTTACGGTTTCAGTTCGGATATAGTCCAAGGATGCAGAACAAATGGGCCTCTTCTACAACAACAACAGCAGCAACAACGATAATAATAATAATAGTAATAATATTTCGTGGGGCCGATGACCTTAGATGTTAGGCCCCTTTAAACAACAAACATCATCATCATCATCGTCATCATCATCATCATCATCATCACCACCACCAATAATATTTATTTCTTAATCCGTTTATCCTCTACAGTGGTTTTTTCCTCGGACTCAGCGAGAGATTTGTGCTGGACAAATCGGAGGCGGACGGGTTTTTCTCCGGGTACTCCGGTTTTCATTGTCATATTTCATTCCAGCAACACTCTTCACTATTATTTCATTTCATCTGTCATTCATTAATCATTGCCCCAAAGGAGTGCGACAGGCTTCGGCAGCCGGCACAATTCCCATCATCGCCGCTAGATGGGGGCTTCATTCATTCAATTCCTGACCTGGTCGAATGACTGGAAACAGGCTGTGGGTTTTCAGTGCCCTTATTTATGGAGTTCAACAATTCGCTCCCATTCAACAAGTGTTATTTCCCATTATTTATTTATTTATTTATTTATTTATTTATTTATTTATTTATTTATTTATTTATTTATTTATTTATTTATTTATTGCACCGTCAGCATGTACCGCTCACAAGAATTCTGACTTATGTATTTCCCCATGTTATGAGGTAAGACATCGCAGAGAACACAGCGGACGAATACTTTTGCGTTACCGTTTATTACGCTTCGTTCGTACATCAATGAATTCATTATTAACAGAAATCGAGGTACAAATGGACTCCTCGAATTTAGAAAGAGCATGACTATTTTCTCTTCTCTCTTGGGTGTGTACAAGATACTATGCTCCGTACGGCTTTACTTCTAAATTGACAGTTCGCGAAACACGTGAGCTGCGTCACCAGTGCTCTACTGCTGCGAGAACAACTGTTGCAGTACGACCGCGGCACGCACCACTCGCACAGTGTAATACCATACTCAGAAAAGCTAATGAATCACGAGTGAAAACAAATTCACGAAAACTTCGAAGATGCTTTATATACTTACTACTAACATCCGACACTAAAACGAGAATACGTTTCTAAGAATAAAATAGAATGGGGAAATAACAAATTACTCACAGCTAATGGCTGTCACAGGAAGGAGGTTATGGTCTATAGTGGGAATATTCCACTGATCTGTTCTTTCAACTTGTCTTTCCAAATCTACATTGCGCCATGGTATATACAGTTGAACTAGATACACTAATCAACATACGGGAGTAAATAAAACTATAGCTACTCTAAGCTATTAAACCCAAAAAACCTATACGCTATGGTATTAACTTATACTGTACTAAATTGTAAATTACGCTATACTGTACTATACTAGAGAGATAAAGAGAATAAATAAATAAGAAAATTAACTGAAATGTCCGTAATTTGGGGACCAGAGTTCGCCAAAATGGACTCCTCGAATTTAGATAGAGCATGACTATTTTCTCTTCTCTCTTGGCTGTGTATATGAGGCCGTGTACTGGTACAATCGCTAAGAGCATTGCCTAACCCGCTAAAAACGGGCAGGGACTGCAGCTAGCTTCATCAATAACTTCTCCACACTAATTTAAGCATGAGTTATCTATATTCCAATATAACCATAATGCGTGCATGAGCACTTCATCGACACACAATAAATAGAAAAACACTCAGTAAACATTTAAAACTCCTGTAACATCCCTGTAATAAATGCATTTGGAAAATACAGCGAAGAATGAACTCACTGCCATTCGTAGTGACACATGCATATGGTTCTCTTCACTTGTTTTGTGTAGGCTATATACACAAGTTACAGAATTTCACAATGCATATATTATTTCTATTAGTTCTGATTTTGGTATCCATGAGATTGTTTCCAAGATAGGAGAAGTTACTGTGGTTAATATTTATAAACCTCCGGGGATAACTTGGCCTGCGCAAGTACTCCATACTTACAGTCATCCTACGATATATGTGGGAGATTTCAATAGCCATCATGAAATGTGGAAATATTCTCCCAATGATGGTAATGGAATAGCTTTGGTTGATTGGACTGAACAACACAACCTCAACCTTGTTTTCGATGCCAAAGATCTATGTACATTTCGGTCCGCAGCCTGGAAGGCAGACCATAATCCCGACCTGTGTTTTGTCTCGTCCGATAATAATCTCCAACCCTTGCCAATGTCGAGACAGGTTATGGCAGACTTTCCACACAGCCAACATCGACCAGTTCTTCTGGAAATGGGCCATAGTATCCCAATAATAAGGTCCTTTCCACACCCTAGATGGAACTTCAAGAAAGCTAACTGGACTCCGTTCTCAGAAAATCTTGATAAATGCGTTGGTATGGATTCCTCCCATAAGGTCCAATTACAAGCGATTTGTTAGTGCTATCATAAGTACAGCAAAGAAATGTGTCCCAAGAGGCTACCGTAGGGAATATGTCCCTGGATGGACTGAGAAATGTGAGAAACTTTATGAGGAATTCTGTGTAAGTAACGACCAAGAAGTAGCTGATGAACTGCTATGCCAACTTGACTTTGCAAGATGTGCTAAATGGACAGAGACTGTTGAATCCATGGACTTCCAAAAATCAAGTAGAAAGGCCTGGTCTCTTCTTAGGAAGCTTGGTGGAGGTAAACTATCACACCGTACTAACGGAGATGTTACACCAAATCAAATTGCGTCCAACATAGTCAACACTTCAAGAGCTCCTCGAAATAAACAACACTCGATCAAAGTTAAGAAGGAATTAAGAGAGCTCAAGAAAATATGCACCTCGAATTCTGAATATTCCACTCATTCACTCCAGAAGAAGTTACAATAGCACTGAAAGATATGAAAGCAGGAAAAGCTCCAGGTTTCGATGGTATTCATCCAGAGTTCCTTCTCAACTGTGGTAAAAATGTAAGAATATGGTTAGCTAAATTTTTCACAGACATTCTTCTATCAGGCAATATACCCCATGAATTAAAGAGGGCAAAAATCATTGCTATTCTTAAACCTGGCAAACCTAACAACGAACCTCAAAGCTATAGACCCATTGCTCTGCTTAGCATGATCTATAAACTTCTGGAAATAATTATTTATAACCGTATTTGCCATATCATTTTCAAAAATTTACCTGTTGAACAAGCTGGCTTCCGCCCGCACTGAAGCTGTACAGACCAGGTGCTTTCTATGACAACATTCATAGAGGCTAATTTTCAGAAACACCAGAAAACTTCAATTGCCTTCGTTGATCTAACAGCAGCATATGATACTGTGTGGAGACAAGGATTGATTCTCAAACTTCTACGAATCATTCCATGCCTGCACATTGGGAACCTTATTAACAACATGCTCAGTAACAGAAACTTCCTGGTTCAAATTGACAATAGTATGAGCTCACTGAGGAATCTTAATAATGGTCTCCCACAATGTTCTGTGCTGGCTCCCCTTTTGTTCTGTTTATATATAGCAGATATGCCAGAGACTACATCTAGGAAGTTTGGGTACGCAGATGACTGGGCCCTTGCTGATAGCCATATAGACTTCGAAGTTACCGAGGATATTCTAACCAGAGACCTATCTACTATGGGACGATACTTTCGTGACTGAAGGTTACAGCCAAGCGCAGCATAGACAGTAGTTGCTTCGTTCCATCTCAACAATAAACAAGCGAATAGAGAACTGAAAGTTCACTTTGATGGCAGATTACTCTCACATACCAAGTATCCAAAATTTCTAGGAGTCATTCTAGATAGGACTCTAAGTTTCAAAGAACATCTTAGCAGAACTGCCGCCAAACTCAGAACTAGAAATAATATCCTGCAGAAACTGTGCGGCACTACGTGGGGGTCAACAGCTTCTACACTTCGGACTTCTGCCCTTGGACTAGTTTATCCCGTGGCTGAATATTGTGTTCCAATCTGGATAAACAGCGCTCATGTTAAGCTTGTTGATACTCAGCTCAACCAAACCATGTGTTTAATATCAGGGACGATCAGATGTGCTCCAACATACTGGTTGCCATCATTAAGTCACATACCACCTCCATCCGTGAGAAGAGAACAAGCACTTATCAAGGTGTACAATAATATGTGCAACAATTCTTCTCTTCCTGTACATCTTGACCTCCCTGTTATTAACAGGAAGATACTTCGCTCTCGCCACCCTCCATTGAATACTGCAAGGAAGCTTGCTGAAAGTAATTTCAACATGATTGACAGCTGGAAGCAATTATGGAAGACCTCTGCAACACCAGAACAGCAAGCTATGCCATGCATCACATCTAAGTCACCAGGTTTTGAGCTCGCCAGAAAAATTTGGTGTTCTCTAAACCGAATCAGAACTAATTGTGGTAGATGTGCAGACTCCATTTATAAATGGAAGAAAATTCCATCTCCCGAGTGTAGTTGTGGTACTGAAAGACAAACTGTTCAGCATATTATCCAAGAATGCCCTCTATCAGCCTTCTCAGGAGATCCAACCGAGTTCCTGATGGCTACTAAAAACGGTGTAAATGATATTAGAGATACCAATCTGACATTTTGACTTAATGTGTTCAGACGTGAAAATAATTTTAAAATACTTTTATTGTGATGTGATTGTAAACCATACGATAAATAACAGAATTTAACCATCGACACATGGTATCCTGAGTTGAATTTATTCACTTAATGATGTACCTTTATAATTATAACAATGCTATTGGTTTTTATGTCCCACCAACTACATTTTACGGTTTTCGGAGACGCCGAGGTCCCGCAGGAGTTATTTTACATCCCAGTGAATCTACCGACACGAGGCTGACGTATTTGAACACCTTCAAATACCGCCGGACTGAGCCAGGATCGAACCTGTCAAGTTGGGGCCAGAAGGCCAACGCCTCAAGTCATTATTCCTATCCATAGGTAACATATTGCCTACCTAGGTAAGCCTGGTGTAGGAAGTTCTGAAAGAATACAGATGTTCTACAACAAGATATGTGACGAAATACAGATAGCACTAGGCTACCATGTGTCAACGATAGAACAACGACCATATTCACTGACTATTCAGTAATGGAACCCCGGACCGTATCCAACCACACCATATTTGGCCTAGACCTCCACCTTCCTCCTTCAACTCATTACGTACGCCACTTGGCTATGGCTGTCAAATCAGGAAAGAGAGATTTACCATGCTTAATCCCCAACGAAGCCCCGATTTAAACACCTAAATTACGCATTTAAGCAATAGGAAAGTGATGCTAGTCGCTACAGGTTGGTTTTACAGTCCTCAAGCAAGCAGTGGACTGGCGATCAGAAAACCACGAGTCTAGACAGCTCGCCAGTGAGTCAGGAATGTCCAGCTACACCGCAATACCCGGCCATATACGACTCCGACTTCAGTTCTCGGGCCTTTCAATGCAAACAGGCAGCTAATTTTTTTCACGTAGTTTTCGCGTAGCACGTCAGTTACCAAGGGCACTAGGAAAGTTTTGTAATGTGAGCAAGCGCTTTAGACTTTTTCAAAATAATTTCCACCACACTCAATACACTTCTCCATACGTCGAAACCAGTCACTGAACCAACTCTGCCACTTTTCACATTCTTGAGCCCATGCTGCCAGAAGCTCCTCGTCGGATGCAAAACGCCGCACTTACAGCTTCATCTTCACTTCTGGGAAGAGTGCGAAGTCACATGGGGCAAGATCAGGACTGTATGGAGGGTGATCAAGCACAGTCAACCCTGATCTGGCAAGAAAATCCATTGTTGTATTAGCACGATGTGCTGGAGCATTGTCGTTATGCAAGAGCCAAGTGTTGAGCCATGACCTTGGACGAAGCTGCTTGAGAGCCTGGATGACCTGAGGCAGACAAGTCTCACTGTACCACTTTGCAGTAACTGTCCTTTGTGTTCCTAGCACAACCCGAATCAGGATGCCCCGTTTAGTGAAGAATACTGCAATCATCCTGTTCTTCAGTGACCTTGACTTTCGCACAGCCACAGGAGTACCCTCATCTTGTTCTGGGATTTTGTTGGGACATCGTAATAATAAAGCCAAGTTTCGTCACCTGTAACGATGCTATTGACGTTACGCGAAGTCCCATTTTCAAACTGTTTTAGCATTTCTCGGCACCATTTCACTCGATGTGCCCTTTTGTTCCTCTGAAAGTGAATGGGGCACCCACAGGGAACAAAGCTTTCTAACATGGAGATGGTCATGTAGAATTGAATGAATAGCTGGTGCAGGGATGTGAAGGGTCTCTGTTACCTGTCGATATGTCAACCGCCTCTCTTGCTGCAACATTTCCCTCACAGCTTCAATGTTTTCCTCAGTCACTGATTCAGACGGTTGCCCAGAACGAGGATCGCCTTCAACCCCAAAATTTCCCCTCCGGAAGTCTGTGTACCAGCGGAAAATTGTTGTCCGATGTGGACAGTCTTTCCCCAGCACAGGAGTCATTTCCTCCAGGCACCGGTCAACAGTTAATCCACGAACAAAGTTGTAGCGGATAATTGCGCGATATTCACCTTTAGACCACACTGACATTTTAACGTGGTTTCAGTCCCACTGCTTGGTAACAAGTGGTGTAAAGGTTGCGCCTTGCTGTCTTCTAGACCGGTTTCACCCCTATTTTCATCCCTAACCATAACAGGGGTGTCCAGCCAGCCATTTTTGCGTATTGAAAAACTTTCCTAGTGCCCTTTATATGTCATAAACTGTTTCAAGGCTGGTTTCGACAGAAAGGGTGTAACACTTCCTTTGTGAGGATGCGTACTGTATATGAAAACAAAGTGAGCATGTACGTGCGGACGACATGTACAACTGGAACATAATATTCCCATCATAAGTAAAGTGCGTCACCATACTCGCGTTCTTGCCCGTCGAAAACAGCTATGTGACAACGTTGAGAGGAGAAACACTGACCCGCAACACATGTTTCGCTTAGAACGTGAAGTCCATTGTATAGTTCATGCAGTACTGAACCTTTCAGGTCAGAATTCTAAGTTTAAATATTATCACATAGCGGTTTCCCTAGGCGCAACGACGATTTTTAGCATCCCTGGTTCTGAAGAATTCGTGGATAGAATATTATTAATGGAAAATAGTAGGAGTGACACTAGAAGTCGATTTAATTAAACTTGGACTTCAAATGACAGTAAATTGTATTAATATGAACTGTGATTTTTAAGAATAAATTACCAATCAGTGATTTCAAAATGTCGCAAAGCGCCAGATTGTCACCGTAGTACACTTAATAATGAACTAAATGACCAACAAAAATTTACAAACAAAAATAATATACTGTATTTAGGCTCTTTAAGTCTTTTCTTCTTATTATTCTTCTACCACATTTCCCACACCTGTTTCCCGAACTGCGTCGCACATGTGGATTTGGCCCTGTTTTACGGCCGGATGAACTTCCTGACGCCAACCCTATATGGAGGGATGTAATCACTATTGCGTGTTTCTCTGATGGTTGGTAGTGTAGTGTGTTGTATGAATAGGAAGAGGAAAGTGTTGACACAAACACAAACACCCATTCCCCGGGCCAGAAGAATTAATCAGGGGCGATTAAAATCCCCGACCCGCCCGGGAATTGAACCCGAGAGCCTCTAAACCGAAGGCCTCAACGCTGACAATTTAGCCAATGAGGTTGACTTCTTTATGTCTTTTCCATAGTGATATTACCAACGTTTCACCCTAGTATCGTAGATGGCTCTTCAGTTGAAGTGACACACATTTCCAAGTCGCTAGCGACTAGTGCACTATTGAGACACGATTGCAAACCGCCTTTGTAGGTTAAGGCAGTAGGGGAGATATGCACCTCCACTTACATATATTTCTCCCTTTGGTGTCTATATCAAAATTAAGTTCCCAGAAGTATGCCATTTATGCTCGTTAGGCAATTTCGATCGTAAAATTACCTGTGTTTTATTCCAGTGCGGCCGCGGGTTCGTCTCTTGTATTGCCACAACTTCCCAAGTCGCTGGTGGCTAGTGCATAGTAATTGTTTTATACGCATACCGTTTAAGGATTAAGAAATGTATCTTCGTTGAATAGTATAGGCCTATCAGTAAGTGCAATATCATGTACTAATTCCCCTGTTTTCGTGGTATGGGTTACTGTAGTCAATGGCACCTCCTTCACTAACGTCATCGAAAATTTTAAGAAATTACTGAAACGTTAATAAAGAGACAGAAATAAAATATTGTGTGTTGGAGATTCCTCTGTGGGTGAGCGATAGAGTGCTGGCCTCCGAATTTCAGGTTGGTAGGTTCAAACCCGGTGCAGGTAGTCGGAATTTTAAGCGGAAAAATATTGGAATGTGAATGACCTCTAGGGGGAAACTACCCAACAAAACTGAAATTCCGCAACATGCAGCTCAAATGAGTTCTGGTTTTACTGCCATGTGGTGGAACAAAACATAACGTCGACATTGACAAGCAGGCAGTTTCAGTGGTCTTAAATCAAAATTGGACTACTCGCCTTAGCGCAACTTAGTGGAGAAACATGAAATTCCGTCAAGATGCGTTTGTTGTTGGTTCTGTTTCGTAAGTCTGTCCATAGGCCCCACTTTATCAACAGGGGTTGCCACCTAGAACCTTGTGCTTGAACAGTTTAGTGAGAATTATATCTGTTACGAGTTAGCACGCGTGCTTTTTTTTTTGCAAATTTCTTATTAGTTGCCCCTCTGTGCCTAATCAGCGGCCTTCTTGCTGTCTATAAACCTGTCCTGATCACGATTGTTCTCAGTCATTGTGGGCATCGCCTGTTGTAGTACAGACCCTTCGAGGGTTGAGCGCCTGGATGCCTGGTCAAATATTAAGGTAGCCTTCGAGGCTCTAAAATTAAATTAAATTAAATAAGTAAATTTAAGGGTCCTTAGTGATCTATTATGTAAGGTTTAGGGCAGCTACTTTAACGTTTACTATTTTAATAACACAGGGTTTTCGCTAACTAAATTCCCTTTATAGATGCCAAAAGATTATTACAAACTTCTAAAGGAAGTACGAGTGTGGACCCTCGTTCCCTTTTTTTTTTTTTGTATTTTCCTTACTGTGTCTAAGATTTTTCAAAATTTAACTATGTAAATGTTTGGGCTGTAACCTATGTAGATCCCGGTTTTTTAAAGTTTGGGTCAAGTATGTTATGAAGAATTTTTCTCTCCTTTTGCTCTCACTTAGCGATCACACATTTCTGAGAGAGGAAAAGGCATTCTGATGCATAGGCCTAGAGGGATATCGGCTCGACGACAGAGTTCTAATGAATTTTGGTATTTACAGAAGAGCACTTATTGTTATATATGTTCGGGTGGTTTGGAAAGCTACCTCCATTTTTCTTGCTCTGGGCGATAAGGCCTCGGTATATAGCCCGTTTGATCTAATCCACTCACCAAGGTATTTCAACTTTTGCATGCGTTTCATTGTTCCATATTTGGTGTTCGGTTGGGTCGTGTTGTCCTCGATGTTTGACATTACTTCCATCTTTTCAAAGGATATCCGCAAGCCTGTTTGTTCTGCTACCTCTTTCAGAGCATTAATTTTTCCTGTTGCAGTTTCAAAATGTTTTGTCACTATTGCTATATAATCCGCAAAAGCTAAGCTGTCGATTTCTACTCCGTTCTTATTCATCCCAATCCTTAACACTCTGAGCAAGATTCTAGCTTGTAGTATTAGACGCCACTCCTGTATTTCTTTCTCCAGTACGCATTCCAACAGAAGTGGGGAGCGCATCTCCCTGCCTATCCCGTTTTAATATCAAAGGATGCAAATTAGCATACTTGGAATTTCACTTTGGAAATGGTTGCTAGTATTACCACTAGCACTTTTTTGGTCGACTTCCATTTCTGCAGTTACTTGAAGCAACATAGCGCTATCAATGGAGTCGTATGCCGTTTTGAAGTCTACAAATGTACACGTGACTGTTCGGCCTCTCAACATATGATATATTACTATCGTTTTAAGATTGTGGGTCTGCTCTGCTGCTGATCGACCTTGCCAAAAATCTCCCTAGTATTCTACAAGCGAGCACTCAACTTGCTATTTTGGGATGTATAACGATAGTTTCTTGTACGCTACTGGGAGTAATGAGATAATACGGTAGATTTTTTACATTTTAAATATTTCCTTTCTTATATAAAGGATGGATTAAAGCTACCTTCCAGTACTTCGGTAGTTGTTCTTTCTCCAATATGTCAATGCTGGGCTTATGCATGGCGTCTATTGCTTATTCTTATCCTTTTTATGCTTATGTGCTCTTACGACCTTATCCTTATTCCTATTTTTCATAGACAGATAGGTACAAACTTTTGTCCGAAGTAATAAAAAGATCACGCTTGTGGTATTGTGTTACCATTGTATTCGTTATCATAACAACATGGAATCTGGACCACAAGAGTTATACTTTTCATTTCAAATATTCCAGTTTCATTGGCCGAGATCCGAACCACGCGCACGTTGGTGAGAAGCCATGACGAAGTTATTTTACTATCAAGCCTCAGAAGCATTCCATTCCTTTTCGGTCTATTTAAGAGGCGGTGTATATTGTAATATAGAGGGTGGTACAGCTGTGCTTATCTTTTATAGAACTTATGCAGTCTGCTGGAATTAAATGTATCTTAGTCGTAGCTTACGCAACATCTTACAGTAACTTTATGTACACATAGCCCAATATAGGTTTTCCTGCATAATGCAAAGAGCGTACAAGTTTACCCCCCCCCCCCCCTTCCTTCTCTTCCCGTTCCGGATGCTTCATCACAAATCAGTATTTACATTACACTATCTAAACAGAATCATAAAATACAGTACAATGAAGAAGCTGATCATAATGCAACTGCGTACTACTCACATATAAGCTCACGGGAATGAACTGAACATCAGTCATGTATCTGTAATGCACATATTGCATCAGCGTAAGTTCCATCATTACCATCAACAACTACGCCAGAAACTTCACGGACATGGCTTCCAAAAATAGATGGAATTTTTGCGATGAATATTGCAGTGAGTCGAAACTGATGCGGATTTCTTAACAGACATTCTCTTTAGTGACGAATACGTATTTCGCAACAACGGAACTGTTAATTGTCACAACTTCCATTACTAGACCGTTTACAATCTTCAATGGATAAGGAGTTCTTGATTTCAGGTACAATGGGCCATCAACATGTGGTATTGGATAATAGGTGAAGTCAATTGGACCGTATTCCTTTGAAGAAAACCTCACGGGACCATGCTACTCACAGTTTATTCCAGAAAAACTCCCGCTCTTATTAGGGGATATAGCTCTTATGTTACGGTTCATAATGTTATTCCAGCAGGACGGAGCTCCTCCACACTGGTCGTTGGTAGTACATTTGCACTGGTCATATCCGGGATGATGGATTGGACGAGGGGTCTTATCACATGGCCGGCCAGTTCGCCTGACCTTTGATGCAAGTGTAATGGACAAGTATAACTCGGAAACAATTCTCTAACCCATAGGTAAATAATAGAAATATCGATCAAAATCTAATAGTATTATTTATGTAGTTATGTACGGACTTTATTTGGTATAAATCGTTGTCGCAATATTTATGAGGTTATGTCACGAAACATCTGCTGTATGTATATTAATATGAGTTTATTTAGTGTAAGAACACGTAATTAAAAGTATATAATTATTACCTGTATATATGATATATAAATCAAATGCAATGTTATGCAACACATGGTAATAATCAAGAACAACGTATCTTTGGCATTATAGAGTTACAGAAAAATCATTTCATTACAAATAAGTTATTGTAGACACTCGGAATTACGAGAAAACATGTTGTGTCATATTCTTCTAGAAGCCTGGCCAGGAAACATATATAAAGAGGCAGTCTTGGGAGTTGAGGGGAGTTGTTTTAGTGAGAGTTATGAGTGCAAGCCGTTAACCGAGTATGTGAATTTGTTACGTTGGTAGTTGGTTTACATGGAAGTGTTGCAGTCTCCATTCTTCTTCTGCTTCTTCGTAGCAGTGTTTTGTTCGTGATGACAGTTTATTAGTGCGTGTGCGTAATGTATAAATAATCTATATAAATAAAGTTGTAGGGGGTCCGCTGTATGTAATTTCTTTTGTTTTGCCAATTTTTCAGATATTTATCCGTTTTAGGTCAACTCAAGACCGAATCGGTGGTTTTTACTTCGTGTATGTTTGTTTGTTTGTGTGTTTGTCTGTTCCACCATTACGTCGAAACGACTGGATAGATCTCAACCAAACTTCATATTTAGAGTATACTCATCCCGAGGAAGGTATCGATATGCTTTTCACTTTAAAATGATTGAATAGACGTGGGGTTTATAGGAAAACCATTTTTTCCTCAATTTTTTCTTATACTATTGATTTTCTGTAAACTCCTGGACTGTACGAGAAACGTCTCTTCATTATGAACAACTTTCGTTATGCTCATAATTCACCTTACTCTTCACATGACGGAGAAATTTACGATTTTCTGCGGGTATCACGCTCTGCATTGAGTGACCGACAGACCGACAACGAACCTGCAGGTTACCATGGCAACGTCTCTGACTGCTTATCAGCAGGGAAATAACGTATTGCCAATTTCCTCATCATGCTTAAATTTGTGGTTGTTCGCTGGGTAGAAGGCAAGAGAGGCGTCACTCGGCCTATCTGCGGGATATTGGCCGAATACCGTTGAAGGTTATAACCGCCTCGAATAGATTTAATAACACCATTAGTCATCTTCTTATATGTTTACCTAAGAATCACTGCGCCTAAATTTCTCCTCTGTTACCGCTTTATTATATCCATAACTCACACCAGCATAATTTATTGAGGGGCATTTGATTTTCCAATACATTACCTTGGCATTTACATATTTGTCGTTATCCACCTGTCCTCAGTTATAATCCATTTTCTATTAATTTCAACTTTCTTATTTTCTTCCTTAATTACTCCGTATGTACGCGAGTGCTAGAATCTACTGGATATATTTCCACAAAACTTCATATTTAGAATCCATCTGTCCTTGGGTAGGTTTTAGAGCAAATATTGCTTCTAAATCCCTGAACTGACTGGGGGTTTATACGAAACCGAAACCGTGATTTTGCACTCCCACAAAATATACACAACCAAACTTAATGGAAATCTACCTGCGTTAATGAAAATTAATTTCTAAACCTTTTTTCTCATGTGCATCATTTCGATACGAGGATTAATAAGGGAGATATCATTAACGGACCGTTTTTCGGTACAAGTCCCATCGGACTTAGCTCAAGAGCGGGTGCGTGTAAAGCGTATTTCTTACAACTTGAAAACTACTGAAGACATTCGAACCAAACTTTATACTTAGCATCCATCTGTCTAAAGGTAGGTTTTAAAGGTCAATAACATTTCATGTTCCCGGAATGGACTGGTGGTTTACAGGGAACGGAAATGGTGATTCTACTCTTCCACAATATATATAGTACAAGACCAACATGACTGGAAATCGACCAAACGTGATGGAATTCCATCTCTAAAACTTTTTTCATGTGCATTTTTTTTCGTCAGGAGGATTAATAAAGGAGATATCATGAATGGTCAGTTTTGCAAGTTAAGTCCAGCGGACATAGCCCAAAAGGTGTTGTACGTAGAGCAGATTATCTGTCTATATAAATAAAATCGTAACAACTGTGTGCCTCTACATTGACTATTTTGGCGAAATTTTCGCACAGCTGCCCGTTTAAGTGGTAATAATGACCATCTGCATAATTTTTGGTTTAGTTTTCTGAATGTCCTAATTTTTACCCTCCTCGCCCAAAATCCAGATTGCGGCATAATCTGCCAGACGAAGAAAAATGAAATTTGACAAAATTATACGTTTTAGCCTGTAACGGACGGAAAATTTCCAAGATCTGTCAATTTTTCACTTTTTATCTCCGAAGAATATGGAAATATGGGAGCAATTTTAATAATTGTGCAGACCTTCGGGAAGTCCTATCACATAACGGATTATGCAATCTCCGTTCAATTTGGAATGATCGTATTATGACTTTTTGTCGTATCTGTATCCCTTTTAAGTTTGATTTTTCTCTATTAATCGATGTTAAGTAAGTTTGGACTTTTCACATGCATAATTCATACTTTCAATCATTTATAGAAAATACAGAATCATCAAACTCTTCACGAAAATTGTCCCACCCAGTAGCCATATGTGAGCCAAATGCTATGTATGTAGCTGTCACTTAATTATCCGAAAAGTAATGCAATTACAGAAATTTTACCCTGTTCAACGTTTCTAACTCAATCTGACCCAAGAATAGATGACATATCATATGACCAGCCATTTAGGCCACTAAATCCGGCGTCTTATGGTACAATCCTTTGTCGATATGACGTACGTGTAGCAGCAGTTAATCTGTAAATGAAGGTCTGCAATATTGTAAACACGCATATACTTTCGTATGTCGATCTATATATATATTCACTGATGTCGATTTGTAGCGATCGAGAAAGGGTGTGTCTGCTATTGTAATCAGTACTTCCCACACCGACTTTGACTGGCGGTAGGAATGGGGCCCTTCTCCAACTCCTGTTTAACTGGAAGTAGTAAGGAAGGCCTACCATTGTAATGAATAGTTCACTTCTCGATCTGACTTGCAGAAGGCAAGGGAGCATGCAGTTCTGTTTAAAAATCCCCTACCCGATTGTGTTTGGCAGTAGGCAAGGGTGCCCGCCATTATAAACAAATATCCTCATCTAAAATGTGACTGGCATTAGGCATAGTGGCCTACTATTTTGATGGAAACTCATCAACTTGGTGTGACTGGCAGTAAGCTGGCTGGCAGTAGGAAAAGGGGCCTGACATTATAATGATAACTGCACAACTCAATTTCGATTGATATTAGGGCAGTTGCCTGCCATTACAATAAGGACTCCTCAACTGTTATCTGTCTGGAAGTAGGAAAGGGGCCTGCCATTGTAACGAAAACTCCCCAAATCGAGTGTGACCGGGCAGTATGCAAGTGAGCCTGCCGTTGTATCACAAATTCGTAACAAACACTTTACATTGGAAACAGCGTATGGGGACCTCCCCATCCTGTTTCTCGGAAAACGCTAAGAGACATGCAATTTAAAAACAATCTTATTTACTGCATGTACAGTATTTACTTCGATATTCGAATACAATGTAGAATACCGTAGCGAAGCACGGGTACATTTGCTAGTGTGTAAATAAAACTGTGTACGCAACTGAGAGCATTTCGCGCGTGCGTCTTTTAAGTGGATACAACACCTTACTCCACTAGATCTTATCGTCTGGAATTATTTAAAGGAAATAGTCTATGCACATAAGTCGGAGGGACCGAATGATTTACGGTGGATCGTCACCGAAGCCTACAGGCAGGCTTCACCACATATATTGCAGCATGCAAAAATGTCTTTCCTCCACCTTGTTCAGATTTGTATTCACGAAGAAGGTGGTCACTTTGAACATTTGCTCCATTAATTGAATAGCCATGCAGAAGCCCACTGCAACTCAGTTGGTAATAGCTTACTTTACTGCAGGTGGTTATTTTAAGAGCTAGCCTACTTAAAGCAAAACATAGCAGAGTACCTGCAATATAGCTGATCATGATTTAAATTGTCCGACTCGTTGGCTGAATAGTCAGAGTACTAGACTTCGGTTCAGAGGGTCCCGGGTTCGATTCCCGGCCGGGTCGGGGATTTTAACCTACATTGGTTAATTCCAGTGGCCCGGGGTCTGGGTGTTTGTGCTGTCCCCAACATCCCTGCAACTCACACACCACACATTACACTATCCTCCACCACAATAACACGCAGTTACCTACACATGGCAGATGCCTCCCACCGTCATCGGAGGGTCTGCCTTACAAGGGCTGCACTCGGCTAGAAATAGCCACACGAAATTATTATTATTATTATGATTTACATTTGTCTTCATCAATGAACACATTATCATTATTACTTATTATTCCACCGCTTTTCCCCACACCTGTCCGGTCGCGGGTGCGAACTGTGTCGGAAATGAGGTCAGCCCTGTTTTACGGCCGAATACCCTTCTCGAAGCCAACACTATGTGGAGGGATGTAATCATATTGCGTGTTTCTGTGGTGGTTGATAGTGTGGTATATTGTCTCAATATGAAGCGTAGAGTGTTGGGACAAACACAAATACCCAGGCCCGAGCCAGAAGAATTAATCAGACTCGATCAAAATTCTCGACCCGACCGGGAATCGAAGCTTGGACTCTCTGAAACGAAGTTCTCAGTGCTGACCATTCAGTAATAATAATAATAATAATAATAATAATAATAATAATAATAATAATAATAATAATAACGTTATTTGCTTTTTTCCCAATAACTACTTTTACTACCGAGCTCGATAGCTGCAGTCGCTTAAGTGCGGCCAGTATCCAGTATTCGGGAGATAGTAGGTTCGAACCCCACTGTCGGCAGCCCCGAAAATGGTTTTCCGTGGTTTCCCCATTTTCACACCAGGCAAATGCTGGGGCTGTACCTTAATTAAGGCCACGGCCGCTTCCTTCCCACTCCTAGCCCTTTCCTGTCCCATCGTCGCCGTAAGACCTATTTGTGTCGGTGCGACGTAAAAAACTAGCAAAAAAACTACTTTTACTGTTTTCTGAGATGCCGAGGTGCCGGAATTTAGTCTCGCATGAGTTCTTTTACGAGCCAGTAAATCTACCGACACGAGGCTGACGTATTTGAGCACCTTCAAATACCACCGGACTGAGCCAGGATCGAACCTGCTAAGTTGGGGTCAGAAAGCCAGCGCCTAAACCCTCTGAGCCACTCAGCCCTGATCATTCACCAAGGAATCGGACATACATGTGAACATTAACAACGAAATAAAAATAATGAACGAATTATAGACAGCGTAATAAGACCACCCATTATAATGAGTATCCAAGGTACATGTTTTTATATTAGGCTATAATATGTGGCTTTACATAAATCTGAGTGAATAGGCGCAGCTATACTACCCGGCATATTATATCTGTGATGATATCGTACACTTCAGTTAAGATAATATTATAATTCTCCTAGACGAATGTTTGCTCAACATTGTCAATGAACAACTCAATTGTAATCTATTGGCTATAAACTGTTAGTTATAGCTATGGCCTTCAAATCTTCTGGTAAAGACAATGGCCATAACATTCTGTGCCGAGGAACTGTAGCATGAAAACCTTCTGCAGTCGAACAAGTTGCATACACGATGCGCAAGAGAAGAGACAAAGAAACAACAAATAAATAAATAGTCTTGTATTATACTGACGCCAGAGAATTGATATTAATCAGACAAGCAATTTTAAAAGCAGGTAGGTGTTATAACAACATTGCATTGACGTAAATTGAGTGGAAATCCCCTTGTGGATAAAAAAATCACCTTGAGAGTTGCTTACTAGTCTTTTTTTTGACTGATCAGGAAATTTACTGATACCCGAGGTTAGTGATTGTGTGAGTATATTCATACATCAGACAATAACCGACACAGTTATTTTTTACTACTTGCTTACGTCGCACCGACACAGACAGGTCTTATGGAGACGATGGAACAGGTGAGTACAAGGACGTTTTGGTCAGTCAAAAATCCACCACGCGGAGCCACCAAGCCATAATATTAATGGACTCAATTGGACTTCTCAAGTGTGAGGAATCCCGTGCCCGATTAGGCTCGAGCCATCTGGTAGTCTCGGGTAGTACGGAACTGGTCCGACGCTCAAAAGATTTAAAAAAGTAGCCTATTTTTCGTTCCATAACGAAAGGTCGCGGTTGAACTGGTTTGACGGGTAACTAACTGGCAGGTAGAAGGAGGAATTCCCGAATAGGTTACTAACCTAACCCGCCACTCCTCAACAACTGCCTTATTTCTCTAGTGTCAGTTCTCAGGCAGTGCAGTGTAGTAGAAGCGAACAATATTTTCCAAGTTAAGTGAGAGGGCCTTTAAGTTAGTCGCTTTTGAGGGATTTAAATATTAAAAGGTGACAGGACATAATCGGTTCAAAAGTGGCGATCCTAACCTAACCGAAAGTAATAATAATGTTATTGGCTTTACGTCCCACTAACTACTCTTTTACGGTTTTCAGAGACGCCGAGGTGCCGGAGTTTAGTCCAGCAGGAATTCTTTTTACCTGCCAGTAAATCTACCGACACGAGGCTGACGTATTTGAGCACCTTCAAATACCACCGGACTGAGCCAGGATCGAACCTGCCAAGTTGGGCCTAACCGAAAGGCCACTACATATATTTACTATATTGTCCTGTGTAATTTTATTGGGACAGTTGGTATAATATATAAGCTGACGATAAGGCTTCTTCGGTCTAAGGAAGAAGTTATAAGTAATTTGACAAAGCCGAAAGGCCGCTACATATTTATATTTACTATATTGTCCTGTGCCATGTGTTTGGGACAGTTGATATAATATATGAGTGGACGATAAGGCTTCATCGATCCTTCGTTTTGTTATTTTAGCGTCGGACCAGTTCGACCCCACCGCCTGGGCTAACCGATGGACCATTTTGACCTCACTAATTGGTTGATCTCCAAATTCCTATAATCATCGCATTCATCGAACCAATTCAACAAAACCCGGCAGCCTCAACTTGTGAGTGGAATCCACGGTCCAAACTGTTGTCAGTATTCTAGGAGACACGGGGTAGTCAACATACAGTATCTCCCGTAAAAATAACGCTCTTCACCAAATTGCTGACTTACTTAAAATAAAAGATCTTGAAGGGAACTGGGAAATGGTGCTAAAGAAACTCCCTTCTATGTCGAGAAAGGTAACTACCATTATTATTATTACTGAATTATTATTATTATTATTATTATTATTATTATTAATAATGCCGGTTCCGTGGTGTAGGGGTAGCGTACCTGCCTATTACCCGGAGACCCCGGGTTGATTCCCGGCCAAGTCAGCGATTTTTACCTGGATCTGAGGGCTGGTTCGGGGTCCACTTGGCCTACGCGATTCGAACTGAGAAGCTATCTGACGGTGAGACGGCGGCACGGGTCTCGAAAGGCCAGAATAACGGCCGAGGGATGTGTCGTGCTGACCACAGGACACCTCGTAATCTACAGACCTTCGGTCTAGGCAGCGGTCGCTTGGTAGGCCAAGGCCTATCTGGGCTATAGTTCCATGGTGTTTATTTATTATTATTATGATTATTATTATTATTATTATTATTATTATTATTATTATTATTATTATTATTATTATTATTATTATTATTATTGATACGGAGGTATGCGTGGGGCAGAAAGAGGTGAAAGAAGGTGCTGGGGTGAATGGGTCTATATAGTTGTATTTCTTCAAAAACAACAAACTTAACAATTGGTGAAAATAACAATGATATTTCAGGTAAAACGCCAAACAAGGGTAGAACACCCCAGAATAGGGAATTTAACCATTTTGGGCTTCAAGCCCTCGATTTACAAGTTCTGAGCTACAAGCTCAAGTTTACAAAATTTATAATTCAAAATGAGGAATACTTTAGTCAAGGGCAGAAATTCCCCAATTCAAGAGCACTTGCTCCAAAAATTACAATCTCTAGCCTTCCAGAGGCATCCCTCACTATTACCAAAACTTATGAGGCGTACACTTGCGCTCCTAGATAATGAAATATTAAAACCCTAACAGGGCTCTGGGCCCGACGAAACAGGGGTTAGTCCCAAGCTACTGAGGTGACTCGCATGGAAATAAATTTAATACATTACAGTAAGAAAACAGGGTAGTCACCTCGAACCAAGATGAATGGGAACTCGAGAGAGTAACTCAGTCTCTATCCCCGATTTACATTTAAAGACTTTATGAAGTTTTACATTAGCCGAAAGAAAATTTACATTTTAGAAAAGTTTTGTTACATAGTTAAGAATTCGGACCTTCCCCTCAGATAAGTCTGCGGAGGTAGCTACAGAAAAGAGAATTTAGGTGGCCATTACCTGGCTGATGCACTACCTGCCGAAGAATGAGGCGTCCCGACTCCTGCCTTAACACACACACACTCAGAAAGACGACGATCAAGAGACAAGGAAACTTGAAAAGCCGCAACTTAAATACCCTCAGGGAAGTTTCGAGAGGATTCTGGGTTAATCCGGACACACCCTCTCATTTCTATTGGCTGAACCCAAAAGTTACACTCAAAACCAAACAAGAAGCCTGTGGTAGGCTGAAAATTAATTACAGAAAACTTCCATTGGCCAGATTCAAAACTGGCGGTATGTGACAGAAGTGTTGCAAACCTAGAATTACATAAAAAAACAAATGAAAGTTGAGAAAACCTATAAGCACAAAATTTCTTTCAATAACAACTTCCTTTACCTTGTACCAGAGTGCATGACTATAGTTTTTTGGTAGTGACATCTGTGGAAAAATGTCCAAACTTCTTGATGTACGGCAAAAACAAAACCAAGAGAAATCCAATCAGTTTAGGAAACTTCACAAAAACATAATTACTTAATATTTCAGTAGTGACCTCTTCTGATTAAAGTCTCAACTATATGTAGTAGCAATTTCACATTTTGGTCGGTAGAGGAGTTCATTAAGGCACTTATTTTCAAGTGCCGAGTTGAGGTGTACCTCCCGGTACAATTATTATTATTATTATTATTATTATTATTATTATTATTATTATTATTATTATTATTATTATTATGCCTGCCGTCATTTCTTGATGGATGCAGTCCTCCTGCTTCCATTTATTGGCACAGGCCAAAGTAAAGTGTTGCTTCCACCAGAGTCCCAGTCTCATCCATGGCTGTGACAATATGGAAGCTGCAGGAGTACGGGTGGTGCTGAGGAATGACATTCAGAGGACAACCAGTGCGTCTGAATGTCATGAAAGGTGTTGCCCATAGGGTTAGTTGTGCTACAATAGCACTGTCTGGCCCAGTGAGGAAAGCATTGGCAAACTACCTCACTCCTCGTCTTGCGTAGTAGGATACGTTTTATTTTGGAACTGTCATTGGTTTCTGTGCTTTTCCTATAACCACATTGCCTTTGTTAGTGCTATGTGAGGACCCAACCACTTTGCAGCACTTTCCCACTTCTCATCACGGAAAGTCCCAAAAGTCACGATGCTTGTTCAGAAAAGTTCTCGTTTGTGCAGGTCTTCTGGTCGAAGGCCAATTTCTTCGAGGTCATTCTTAACGTTAACGTACCAGGGAATTGTTGTTGTTGGTTTTGAGTCAAAATAGTTAAAAATGCGTCTTGTCCACCGAGAATCGTCCATCCGTCATAAGTGACCGTAGAAGTCAGCCGTGCGGTTGTGCATTGCGTCCTGATCTTCTCTATACCGAGCTCGATAACTTCAGTCGCTTAAGTGCGGCCAGTATCCAGTAATCGGGAGATAGTGGGTTCGAGCCCCACTGTCGGCAGCCCTGAAGATGTTCCGTGGTTTCCCATTTTCACACCAGGCAAATGCCGGGGAGTACCTTAATTAAGGCCACGGCCGCTTCCTTCCACTTCCTAGGCCTTTCCTATCCCACCGTCGCCAAAGACCTATCTGTGTCGGTGCGACGTAAAACAAAATAACAAAAAAAAAAAAAGATCTTCTCTATCTTAGATTTCTTATGTACATCTTATGTATCTGTAGATCCCGTTTTCGTAGTTTGAGCTAAGTGTGTTTCTGAGAGAGGATAAGGCTTGATAAATTTTGGTTTTATAGAATGTTATGCAAGTTACAGGGTGTTTTTAAATTACCATTACAGACTTAGAGGGCTTGCAGTGGGGGCCAAGACGGTTACATTTATCATAGGAACTTGTGTCCAGAAACGTACCGTCTTCCCGCTATTTGCACAAAAACCACCACTTCTCCGGTATTTCGTATAGATATCCGTTCAAACTATCGCGAAGGTAATAATTTACTACATTGAAAAAACACGATACGCCTGTAAACTTCCATTTAAAAAGAAGTTAAATAGATTACACGGTAATAGTTAACAGTCGTTGTATTGTTATTGATTATTGTCGCTCCACATGTTCAAATATTGCATTGTTGGCTACAGTCGTGAACAAAGAGTGTAGTGTAGTCAAGTAAATATAAATAAACAGCTGACCTTTTATTCCATTCATTTGTACTTCTGAGTAGGCAGTTAGTATCCGTAATTTATATTTCGCTCACTTGATCTTTCAGTATTTATTTAGCTAATAATAATAAAGGTCATATATCCCGGTAATTGCAGTTCAAGTCTCTGGAGTAGTAGTAGTAGTTTTGATAGAAATATTTGAGAAATTATTGTAGACAACCTCGTATGTTTCAGTAGGCCTAATTAAGAACACTTTTATTCTCCGTCCCGTGGAGTAGGGAAAATAATAGTAATCCACCAGCTGTAATAATCACATAACCACATTTCAGTAGAATTGTAGTGAAGATAAGGTATAATATATTAGATAGTATCTTGCCAGTTATATTCGTGTTTTTCTTCGTGTACGGCAAACCTTTCGATACTTAAGTATTTAACCAAACGCAATGTAATGTAGTGTAGATACATTGTAGTATAGATTCAGTACAATTAGATAGTGCCGTATCTTGCCTGCTATATTCGTGTGTTATCTTTCGTGTGTATCTATTAGACCGTAATACTAATAATAATTTGTCTAAGCATTTAGCTTCGTTGGTAATCTTTGAGTACAGTAGTTCTTGCAAATTTCATTTCTGTTGTGCTTAGTAGTGACATACGGTACGGTACCGGTATCGTAATTAGGATACGTCTGAAAGTAGTTTAAAAATTACTGTAGTGTGCAGTACAGTAGTGTACGAGTAATATCCTATTAGAATTTAGTGTGCTTATTTTATTATTGTAAAATATTTGTGTAGTACTGGTGTAGTAGAGGTATCCGTAAAAACTCTTACTAAAATACTGTTGTTGTAATTAGGATAGGCTTAATTGCAGTTTGGAATTGTGTAGTTCTTGTGTATTACTTTCGATATTCAGTAATCAACAGCAGTTTTATCCTGTTAGGGGTTGTAGGATAAAATAAAATAGAGCACGACTAAGTAGTATTGTAGTGTAGTCGTATATTAATTACCTTATTGTCGTGTACTATCCCAGACAATATATCTCTCCGTTCATTTATTTTTTGCAAATACGTTATTTTATTTTCTAATTTAAAATTTTTTCCCCGTAAAGAATGGCTAAGGAGCACGACTGTACTTATTGTGGGTGTGGTGAGGCATTGAGGGGTATGAGGGGGGAGTTGGAAAGTTTGAGGGAGATACTGTAATTAGGATTCTCACAGAAGACAGGAAGGAAGATAGGACTCCCTCAAACAATGTACAGGTTGCAGTAGGTGTACAAGAGGGAGGGGAAGGAAAGGGAGGAGTTGTAGAAGACAGGTGGTCTAATGTTCTAAGGGGAAGGAGATTGCAGGCTAAGGGCTCTATTCAGGATCAGAATTCAGGACAGGTGTCTGTGCGTAATCGGTACGAGTCACTCCAGGTAGAACAACAGAGGGGTGATGAGGGACAGAGAACTGTTGCTGAGATGCGTGGAAGTAGAAGGAAAGGAAAAGGTAGGAAAGGGAAATGTAGAGTAGAGGATAGGAAAAGACAGGTGGAACAGGGTCATGGGAAGGAGAAAAGGGAGGAGGAAGTAGCTTCTGCAGCTATCAGGAAAGACAGGGCTGACCAGGAGGGGAGGGGATCAAATGAGGTGGGTAGGGTTGCGGCTCTGGTCATGGGGGATTCCATCGTTAGACACGTGGGGAAAGTGTGTGGAGGAAAGGGAACCAGGATAGAGTGTTATCCAGGAATTAGGTTGAGGCAGATGTTGAGGAAAGTAGAAGAGAGGGAGGAGGGGAAGGAGAAGGTGGTAGTGTTTCACGTTGGTACCAACAACGTAAGGCAAGCTGATATAAGTACCAACATAGTGGGAGATGTGTGGGATCTGGTAAATGCAGCACGGGTGAAGTTTAAGAAAGCGGAGATTGTTATTAGTGGAATACTGTGTAGGATGGATACTGACTGGAGGGTGATTGGGGATTTAAATGAGACTATGGAGTGGGCATGTGGGAAACTGGGAGTGAAATTTCTAGATCCTAATGGGTGGGTAGGAGATAGGGATTTGCGCTCGGGTGGCCTTCATTTAAACCGCAGTGGTACGTATAAGTTAGGAAATTTGTTTGGAAGGGTAATAGGGAGGTACATTCAGGGAAACGGGATGGCCTAGGGAGCGGTGATAAGGGAACAGGGAACTGGAAATCATGTAGGGATGACATAAAATTGTTAGTGTTGAACTGTAGAAGTATTGTAAAGAAAGGAATAGAATTAAGTAATTTAATAGATATATATTTACCAGATATTGTAATAGGAGTTGAATTATGGCTGAGAAATGATATAATGGATGCAGAAATTTTCTCACGGCACTGCAGTGTGTATCGTAGAGATAGGATAGGAATTGTGGGAGGGGGAGTGTTCATTCTGGCGAAAGAAGAATTTGTAAGCTACGAAAAAGTTAAAGATGAGACACATGAAATTCTAGGTGTAAGTCTCATTTCTAAAGATAATAGGCAACTTGATATATTTGGAGTGTAAAGATCGGGAAAGGGTAGCACTGACGCGGATTCGGAATTATTTGATAGGATAGTCTCCTATGTGGGAAACGACGTGGAAAGAATTGTGATTGTAGCGGGAGAGCTGAATTTGCCAGATGTAAATTGGGAAGGAAATGCGAACGACAGGAAGCATGACCAACAAATGGCAAATAATTTAATATGGGAAGGACAGCTGATTCAGAAAGTGATGGAACCAACCAGAGGGAAAAATATCCTGGATGTCGTACTGATAAAACCAGATGAGCTCTATAGGGAAACTGAAGTAATAGATGGTATTAGTGATCATGAAGCTGTTTTTGTGGTAGTTAACCCGCCAGTGCACGGGTCACAAAAAGTTACATGAGTAAACGGGTTGGGTCTCACAGACCCATCATCATATTTATTTTTTATAGTATGCTAGTATATTTTT
Organism: Anabrus simplex; assembly: GCF_040414725.1. Classification (NCBI taxonomy): domain Eukaryota; kingdom Metazoa; phylum Arthropoda; class Insecta; order Orthoptera; family Tettigoniidae; genus Anabrus; species Anabrus simplex. Next base: position 197,313,595 of record NC_090271.1, read on the forward strand.
ATTTTCAGTATTCATTCCCTCCTATTCCGCTAACATTATAAACACATTGCTGTCACAAAACCGTTGATGATTATAACTTACTTAACATTTTACAAAGCAATTCTCTAACCACTGCAAATTTACACACACTATTTTATTTGATCACAAAATTCAGAACTTATCAAGTCAAAATTTATGAAATCATCATAACCTAATCTTCACGATCCAGAATGTTCACTGGAACATTCACATTTCAGCTTTACATTCACTGCACACAAATACGGAGAGTTCAAGATACATTAACTTTCTGTACAAACAGCACGAGTAGTGGGTCTTTTCTGACTCTACAGTATGCACGACGTCCTCTTTTATTTTCTGTATTTTCACGTCCTGCTTCTGCCGTCAACCCAGATATCTTTCTTGCAGTATCGCGAATGCTCTTAGGAAGATATCTTGAGACAGCTCTTTCTCTTATTTGTTCTTCAGTTAGAAGAAACAAGAGTTTCTTTAAAAAAAATATTCTGTTCCTTGCGTCTGGAGAATTAGGGTTGTTGGCTCTGAACATTAAATATGCGTTAAAGCCTGTAATATTCAACAATGCATAGAAGATCACCATTGTCCAACGTCTGGTGTTTCGAGCCGTCCTTTCGTCTACACAGCCTACACCACCCTTAGCTGAATTATAGAATGTGACTATTACAGGCTTCCTCTTTCCTTCTATACTTCCCTCAATTTTATCATCGCTGTGCATCGACGAGAGGAAAACCATAGTAAATTTCATCATCTGATAATGGTTCCTCCAATAATGCGGCAACTCGTTCCATATCACGTGGATTGCTGACATCATAACACTCCTTTTTCTTAGACCTACGAAGAAACGAACTCATTAGCCCAGGTCAACCCATTTTCAGTTTCACCTATGTACTTAAAACCTAAGGAACTAAGGTGAAAAACAGCCAGGCTATCTAAACCACGGATTTGGACAAGACGCTAAGATATAATCACCCTATAATCTTCTTTATGTACACGGTTAACATGGAAAGACTAAAATGCTTATGATAAATAAACTTACACGACTGCACGGGTTGGGTCTCACAGACCCACAGAGCACTTTAACTTACCACTGCTCACGTACTAAAGTAATCACGTCTATGTTCGTCTGCAGGAATACTACACCGGTGATAAAAGGAAGGTAGCAGAAGCCGGAAGTATGCAGCTATCACCGTCTATCAGAAAATGTTGGATATACCAGCGCATGGGTCTCACAGACCCAACCCGTGCATTGGCGGGTTAAAAATAAATGTGATAGAAAGGAAGGTCTTAAAAGTAGGACTGTTGGGCAGTACCATATGGCTGATAAAGCAGGCATGAGGCAGTTTCTAAAAAGTAACTATGATCGGTGGAAAACGGTAAATAAAAATGTAAACAGACTCTGGGATGGGTTTAAAGAAATTGTTGAGGAATGCGAAAACAGGTTTGTACCTTTAAGGGTGGTAAGGAATGGTAAAGACGCACCTTATTATAATAGAGAAATAAAGAGACTAAGAAGGAGGTGCAGACTGGAAAGAAATAGAGTTAGAAATGGCTGTGGAAGTAAGGAGAAATTGAAGGAACTTAGTAGAAAATTGAATCATGCAAAGAAGGCAGCTAAAGATAACATGATGGCAAGCATAATTGGCAGTCATATAACTTTTAGTGAAAAATGGAAGGGTATGTATAGGTATTTTAAGGCAGAAACAGGTTCCAAGAAGGACATTCCAGGAATAATTAATGAACAAGGGGAGTGTGTATGTGAGGATCTTCAAAAGGCAGAAGTATTCAGTCAGCAGTATGTAAAGATTGTTGGTTACAAGGATAATGTCGAGATAGAGGAGGAGACTAAGGCCAAAGAAGTAATAAAATTTACATATGATAACAATGACATTTACAATAAGATACAAAAGTTGAAAACTAGAAAAGCGGCTGAAATTGATCAGATTTCTGGGGATATACTAAAGACAATGGGTTGGGATATAGTACCATATCTGAAGTACTTATTTGATTATTGTTTGGCCGAAGGAGCTATACCAGATGAATGGAGAGTTGTTATAGTAGCCCCTGTGTGTAAAGGAAAGGGTGATAGACATAAAGCTGAAAATTACAGGCCAGTAAGTTTGACATGCATTGTATGTAAGCTTTGGGAAGGCATTCTTTCTGATTATATTAGACATGTTTGTGAAAATTAATAACTGGTTCGATAGAAGGCAATTCGGTTTTAGGAAAGGTTATTTCACTGAAGCTCAACTTGTAGGATTCCAACAAGATATAGCACATATCTTGGATTCTGGAGGTCAAATGGACTGTATCGCGATTGACCTGTCTAAAGCATTTGATAGGGTGGATCATGGGAGACTACTGGCAAAAATGAGTGCGATTGGACTAGACAAAAGAGTGACTGAATGGGTTGCTATATTTCTAGAAAATAGATCTCAGAGAATTAGAGTAGGTGAAGCTTTATATGACCCTGTAATAATTGAGAGGGGAATTCCTCAAGGAAGTATTATCGGACCTTTATATTTTCTTATATATATAAATGATATGAGTAAAGAGTGGAATCGGAGGTAAGGCTTTTTGCGGATGATGTTATTCTCTATAGAGTAATAAATAAGTTACAAGATTGTGAGCAACTGCAACGTGACCTCGAAAATGTTGTGAGATGGACAGCAGGCAATGGTATGTTGATAAACGGGGTTAAAAGTCAGGTTGTGAGTTTCACAAATAGGAAAAGTCCTCTCAGTTTTCATTACTGCGTTGATGGGGTGAAAGTTCCTTTTGGGGATCATTGTAAGTATCTAGGTGTTAATATAAGGAAAGATCTTCATTGGGGTAATCACATAAATGGGATTGTAAATAAAGGATACAGATCTCTGCACATGGTTATGAGGGTGTTTAGGGGTTGTAGTAAGGATGTAATGGAGAGTGCATATAAGTCTCTGGTAAGACCCCAACTAGAGTATGGTTCCAGTGTATGGGACCCTCACCAGGATTACCTGATTCAAGAACTGGAAAAAATCCAAAGAAAAGCAGCTCGATTTGTTCTGAGTGATTTCCGACAAAAGAGTAGCGTTACAAAAATGTTGCAATGTTTGGGTTGGGAAGAATTGAGAGAAAGAAGAAGAGCTGCTCGACTAAGTGGTATGTTCCGAGCTGTCAGCGGAGAGATGGCGTGGAATGATATTAGTAGACGAATAAGTTTGAATGGCGTTTATAAAAGTAGGAAAGATCACAATATGAAGATAAAGTTGGAATTCAAGAGGACAAACTGGGGCAAATATTCATTTATAGGAAGAGGAGTTAGGGATTGGAATAACTTACCAAGGGAGATGTTCAATAAATTTCCAATTTCTTTGAAATCATTTCGGAAAAGGCTAGGAAAACAACAGATAGGGAATCTGCCACCTGGGCGACTGCCCTAAATGCAGATCAGTATTGATTGATTGATTGATCACAGCACACGTTCACAGCTCCCTCCATTTTCGGCGCTCTGTCCGACTCTAGCTTGTCGTCTGGGTCCAATTACAGGTGGGGCTCAATGTGACGACTACCGACATCAACACAGACACGGTACCTACGTGTCATGTTCTTGTACACACGATCACCACTCCCTGGTCCTCCAACATCCGCCGCAGCCATAACCCATGCCAGTACGTCTTCCTCGGGTTCCAGAGGAGTCTCGTAAATCAAGTTTTCATATGGCCCCACAGGTAGTAGTCTAGCGGTGTCAAGTCGGGTGAACGTGCCGGCCAAGTAATCGGACCACCACGACCTATCCACTGTTGCCCAAATCCTTGGTGCAGATGAACTACAGTAAGTACAGGACTGTACGTACAGCTTACTGCTGTGCACCTAGTAAAGAATTACTGCTGTACTGTAGTATGAACGAAGATTACAAACACAACACAACAGCAGGTACAACATGTCTCCGTGCGGATCATACACTCAACTGAATGGCATGAAATGGCAACATATCTGTAGGGGTATGAGACATCACGTGGTCGTTCAATGACGTACGTACTCTAGACAGTGGTGCCGACAATGCGGGAGATTTGAACTGCGCTGTGGTGATTTTTTACGGGTAGCGGGAAGACGGTACGTTTCCGGACACAAGTCCCCACTGCAAGCTCTCGAAGTCTGTAATAGAAATATGGAAAGACCCTGTTCGTTCGGGTGGTTTGGAAATCTACCTCCATTTTTGTTTGTTTTTGTTTTGTTCTGGCAGCTAAAGCCTCTGTATCTAGTCCGTTTGATTAGATCCACTCACCAACATATGTAAAGTTTGGCACACGATTTAGTGTCCCATATTTGGTGTTCGGCTGGGCCATGTTGTCAATGATGTTTGACATTACTTCCGTCTATTCAAAGGATATCCGAAAGTCTATTGGTTCTGCTATCTCTTTCAGCACCTTAATTTCTTCCGTTACAGTTACAAAATGTTCTGTCATTATTGCCTTATAATCCGCAAAAGCTAAGCTGTCGATTTCTACACCTTTCTTCTTCGTCCCAATTCTTAAAGGTCTGAACAATTTTCTAGATTGGAGTATCTGATGCCACTCCTGTATTAGTTTTTCCAGTACGCAGTTGAACAAGAGTGGTGAGAGTCCATCTCCCTGCCTAACACCCGTTTTTATTTCAAAGGGTGCAGACAAGCCTCCTTGGAATTTTACTTCGGAGATGGTATTATCAGGTTTATTCGTATTACCGCAAACAATTTATCGTCGAATCCCATTTTCTGGAATTACGTATTTGAAGCGAAACATCGCAGTGAAAGGAGTCGTATGTCTTTCTGAAGTCTGCAAATATCCACAGAAATATGTTCGGCCTCTCAACATATGATATCTTATTATCATTTTAAGATTGTGGATCTGTTCCGCTGCTGATCAGTCTTTACGAAAACCTCTTTGGAATTCTCCAGCGAACGTTCACCTTACTGTTCTAGTCGTTCTACACTAGGTTGGATAACGATAGTATCCTATACGTTACTGGAGTAATGAGATACCACGATAATTTTCTACATATTTGGTGTTTTCTTTCTTGTGTAATTGATCGATTAAAGCGACTTTTGAGTCCTCCGGTAGCTGTTCTTTCTCCCATATGTCAAAGACGATGGCATGCAACACGTCTATTGCTTCTTTCGTGGCGTATTTCCATAGTTCTGCTATCGTGGAGTCTTCATCAGAAACATTGTTGTCTTTTAGTCTACCTATGTGGTGTTTGATCTTATCGCAAGTTTTGGCATGATGATTTGTTGGTTCTTCATTGGTTGTTCACAGCTTGGAAGTTTGTCGAAGTATTCGGCAAGGACCTCACAGTTTTCTTCGTTTGATGTTGCTGAAGTTCCATCTTTCCTTTGAAAGCGGAGGGAGGGAGGCTTGTAATTTTGAATCTTCTTTCTAAAACTCCTGCAATATTCTCAAGACTCACTTCGTTACAAGTTTTGTTCAATCTTGTTCATTTGTTCCTTTTCGTACTTGCGTTTCTCACTCCGTATTATCTTCGCCGTCTGTGCCCGCTGGGTTTTGTAGATGTTTCAGTTTTACTTTCTTTTGGACGATCCGTCAAGGCTTGTTCGCAACATTCGATCTGCCAGACATGTTTGATGATGATGCTTGTTGTTTAAAGGGGCCTTACATCTAAGGTCATCGACCCACAGACAGCTTCTTCCTTTCTTTAACCTCTGCTTTAAATTCTGCTACGTCTTTTGCACCTTGAGCTATCTGCCTTTTTGTACTGTTTAAGTCCAAGTCCACTGGCCGGGCGAGTTCTTTGAATTCGTTTATTTTTCTCTGAGTTTCTTTCGGTCAAAGCGAGTTATGGCAGGTTGGTTCTTTTTCCTGCTTAAAGGGATGGTTCTGAACTTAACTACTGACACATAGGTCTGAATCTATGTTCGTCCCCTCTTTGATTACGACGTTCATTATTTCGGGACTGTACCTTAAAAATATTGCGGCATGGTCTAGTTGGAATTCTTCCATGCTGTGTTTAGGGATCACCACGTAGTTTGTTTTCTGTAAGGTGTTGAAAGTGGGTGCCAGCCCCGTGGTGTAGGGGTAGCGTGCCTGCCCCTGCCTCTCGCCCTGAGGCCCCGGGTTCGATTCCCAGCCAGGTCGGGGATTTTTCTCTCGATCTGAGTGCTGGTTCGAGGTCCACTCAGCCTACGTGATTAGAATTGAGGAGCTATCTGAAGGTGAGATGGCGGCCCCGGTCTCGAAAGGCCAGAATAACGGCCGAGGGATGCGTCGTGCAGACCACGTGGCCCCTCGTAATCTGCAGTCCTTCGGGCTGAGTAGCGGTCGCTGGGCAGGCCAAGGCCCTTTCAAGGGCGTTAAGTGCCGTGGGGTTTGATTTGGTTTTGGTTTGGTTGAAAGTGGGTAGATATCACCTGGGGGATTTTCACATATTTCAGCAAGGCGTTGTCCATTCTTGTTGGTTCTCTTGTGAGGCGATTACTGCCCAATGATGTGTCTGTATTTCTGTTCCCATCCTAGTTATGCGTTGAAATCACTCATTAAGATCTTGACGTGGTGTTTTTGAATTTTTTCGATTCTGGTATCGGGGGTGTTCCAAAATCTATCTATGTTATTGGAATCTTTTTGGTTTTAGTCGTTAGTCGGGGGGTGGAAATTGATACACGTACAGCCTACACGTTTTGTTTGGACAGTGAAGTGATGGTAGGTATAACCGATTATTTGTAGGTACAACATTTAAGACAGACCTAAGGATTGATGTGTTGACTGCAAAAGCTCTGCCGAAGATTGAGGTGTACTTCATTACTACTTTTTGGCCTTTGCTTTTGAAAAAAATGGTACACAACTAATTCGGAAGTTTCTTCGTCTGTGAAGCGGGTTTCTTGCAATACTATTACTCAAAAGATGTGCAACAACCTCTCCGGAGGCCACATGCCATTGTAGGTATGTGTGCATATCTTTATTGCAGTAGGATTTTTTTTTTAGCCAAAGATAGTAAGAGACACTATGTTTCATTTGATCTTTAATTGAATGGTGTTCTTTTGGTAGGTTGAAATGCGCTGAAATGCGATTTATTTACCACGCTACTCTAGTCTCTCACGTCAGCCTCAGGATGCCTTCTCTGGAGTAAGACAGGCAGGCCAGCAGAGTCACGGGGCGTTCAGTGTGTCGCGGCCTGTCTTCCATACCACTGGGTTGTTCCGCATTGACTGTATAGTAAAAGAAAAGTATATAATTAGTACACCTTAAAAAAAATATAAAGGTGTCTTAAAAGAAACCTTAGGAAATATCTCATAGCAGGTACATGTTTCGACACCATTATTCTCAACATTATTCTTTTTTTTCCCTTTCTAATTATATATAATTTGTCCATAAAGAAACTCGCTATCGGTACTTTAAATATCGAGCTATTGTTTTCCGTATTGAGAGCATATTCCACTGTTTATTGTTTTCTAATCGTCAATTTCAAAAGACGTTCTACATGACGATTATTGTTCGATGTATTTTACAAATTGATATCTATAACGACTGTCCACATTTAAGTCATTTCTTACATTAAGGCTTCAAGAACGAGTGCCTTTATACCTATGTTCCTCTATGTGGTGTTCATGGTTGTGTTTTAACGATACGAAAAAATAAGATATTTCAAGATTGATTTCTCATAGGACTTTTAAGGTTATGTTTTTTGTGTTTTACGATTATTATTATTATTATTATTATTATTATTATTATTATTATTATTATTATTATTATTATTGTTGTTGTTGTTAAATCCATTTAACGTCCAGGGTTGGTTTTTCCCTCGGACTTAGCGAGGGATTCCACCTCTACTGCCTCAAGGGCAGTATCCTAGAGCGTGAGATATTTGGCCGGATATAAAAATGGGCAGGAGGACCAGTTCCTCGCCCAGGTGGCCTCGCCTGCTATGCTGAACAGGGACCTTGTTGAGGGTGGGAAGATTGGAACTGATAGACAAGTAAGAGGGAAAGAAGTGGCCGTGACCTTAAGTTGGGTACTATCCCGGCATTTGCCTGGAGAAGTGGGAAACCACGGATAACCACTTCGAGGATCGCTGGGGCGGAAATCGAACCCTATCTACTTATTTGACCTCTCGAGGCTGAGTGGACCACGTTCCGATACTCGTACAACTTTTCAAATTTTGTGGCAGAGTCGGGAATGGAACTCGGGCCTCCGGAAGTGGCAGCTAATCACACGAAATCGGAAATATTACACCACAGAAGCGGAAGAGTGTTTTATTTGTATTTTATTTTTAAGGTTAAAGAAGGCCCGATGGTGCCGAAACAAGTACCTGCTATGAGATTTTCCTTCAAGTTTCTTTTAAGACATATTTGTGTATTTATTAAGGTGGACTATTATAATTTATTTTTAGAATACCTTTTAAATGTAATAAACTGTTGTGAGAATGCTGCTAGAATGTATGATCAACTTTTTGTCTCTTCTTTCGGAACTAGCGATCTGGCCTGACTTCGCACGGGTGTAATTTTCAATTTGTGGTGATAGGCATAATATTTCACTGTAGAGGACATTAGTTTCTTTCTGATCTATGAATGTAGTTCAGAGAGATTTTCTTCCAAGGCTCCTTCATCCACCTTCTTGTTAGCTCATTAGTAGTATAATAGGCGGATTCTAGCGCCATCGCCACCGCAGGCTCCCAGAGGCCACCTCCACCGCCACCACAGCCAGAGGCCTCCCAGAGGCCACCTCCACCGCCACCGCACTTGGGGGCCTCCCAGGGGCCCCCTCCACCAGCCGCCGCAGCCAGAGGCCTCCCAGAGGTCTCCTCCACCACCCGCGGGAAATTTGAATTTGTAAACAAAGCCACGTGCTTTTTGACAGCTGTCATCGACAACAACGCATCGCTAACCTCAGTACTGCCATCTTGACGGGCCTAAACCTCAGTAGTGCCAACTTAACCTAACTAGCGCGAGGTAAACAAAGCCACGTGTTTTTTGACAGTCACGTGCTTTTTGACAGACAACAACGCATCGCAAACCTCAGTACTGCCATCCTGACGGGCCTAAACCTCAGTAGTACCAACTTAACCTAACTAGCGCGTGGTAAACAAAGCCACGTGCTTTTTTGACAGCTGTCATCCACCATCTTTAATCCAGAGAGCACCGTGCTGCCCTCTTTATCGTAGTAGATGTAAATTCGTCACCTGTCATCAGCAGTGCTGCCATCTTGGCGGGCCTAAACCTTAGTGCTACCAACTTAACCTCACTAGCGTGAGATAAACAAAGCCACGTGAATATTTTTGACAGCTGTCACCCGCAATCTTTAAACTACAGAGCACAGTGCTGCCCTCTTTAGCTACTTACCTTTGAAATGTGGTACGTCACAGATGTCATCCGCCATCTTGCATCACAAACCTCAGTGCTGGACTCTTTAGCTAGATACCTTTGAAATGTAGTGGCGGTAATTTGAGAAATTCTTTATGCTCTTGTTTGGAAACAAATCCACGTGCAGCTGCCATCCGCCATCTTTAATCCATAGAGCACCGTGCTGCCCTCTTTAGCTACTTACCTTTGAAATGTGGTACGTCACAGCTGTCATCCGCCATCTTGCATCGCAAACCTCAGTGGTGCACTCTTTAGCTAGATACCTTTGAAATGTAGTGGCGGCAATTTGAAAAATTCTTTATGCTCTTGTTTGGAAACAAACCTATGCGCTTTTTTTTGACAGCTATCATCCGCCATCTTTAATCCAGAGAGCACCGTGCTACCCTCTATATGGGGGTGGTAAATTCTACGCGCTCTTGTTTGGAAACAAACCCATGTGCTTTTCTGACAGCTGTCAACCGCCAGAGAGCACCGTGCTGCCCTCTTTGTGCCGGTGGCAAATTCCACGTGCTTTTTGACAGCTGTCATCCGCCATCTTGCATCACAAACCTCAGTGCTGTACTCTTTAGCTAGATACCTCTGAAATGTGGTGGCGGCAAATTCTATGTGCTCTTGTTTAGTAAACAAAGCCACGTGCTTTTTTGACAGCTGTCATCCACCATCTTTAATCAATAGAGCACTGTGCTGCTATCATGCGGGCAATTTCGTCAGCTGTCATCCGCCATCTTTAATCTACAGAGCACCGTGCTGCTCTCTATTTGAAAAGTTCTGTTAACTGTCATCCGCAATCTTTAATCAAGAGAACACCGTACTGCCATCTTTAGCTAGATACCTTTGAAATGTGGTGGCGGCAAATTGAAAAATTCCACGTGCTCTTGTTTAATAAACAAACTCACGTGCTTTTTGTCAGCTGTCATCCGCCATCTTACATCGCAAACCTCAGTGCTACACTCTTTAGTTGAAAAATGGTGGCGGATAATTTAAAAAGAAAAATTCTACAGCAGCCATCTCTCGACGCTAATTGCACAAGATGGTGGCTATACATGACTCCTTAAAGGTGCTTATGCAAGATGATCGCTATACATAGTTTCTTATGAGACGCCCTTGGGATGCTTGCGCAAGATGGCGGTTTTACAAGGCTCCTTATGAGACACCCTAGGGATGCTTGCGCAAGATGGTGGTTGCTCTTATGAGGAGGCTTAAGGATCCTTGCACAAAATGGCTAGAGACGCCCCGCTAAGGATGCTTGCGCAAGATGGCGGACGCAAGATGGCGGCTATACATAGCTCCTTATGAGACAGCCTAGGGGGTGATCGCACAAGATGGCGGCTACTCTTATGAAGAAAGCTAGCTTAGAGGATACTGCGCAAGATAACGGTTGCTGTTATGCATGCGGTGGAGAGCAAATTGAAATTCTATGTGCTTAATCAACAGAGCACCCTGCTACCCTCTTTAGCTGAAATGTGGTGGTGGATAATTTGAAAAATTCTTTTGACAGGTGTCATCGTTAAACAATGACGACTATACATAGGCTGTTAAGACCTTATCATTCTCCTCCTCCTCCTTCTCTACCTCCGCCTCTTATGTCAAGGCATAGCTTTATATCGAACAAGTTTAAACCTGCATCGCGAAGGCAAGCGTGTGCAGCGATAACATTATTGTACATGTTTAGACTTGCGAAACATAAGAAGAGTAGAATCAAACGCTGTACTCGATACAACATGTGATCAGAACATTGATTGGTGTGTTCAGAACACATAATAAGTGATCAAGACTAGAATCGAACACTGTACTCGATGTCGTTAACTTCAACATGTGATTAAAACATTGTTTGGTGTGTTCAGAACACTACACAAGGAGAATCGAACGCTGTACTTAATACAACATGTTAGGGGATACCTTTGTTCTAAGAAGATCAGATTGAAACATAACAAGACTAGATTTGAACACTGCACTCGATGTCGTTAACCTTAACATGTGATCAGAACATTGATTGATGTGTTCAGATCACTAAACAAGTAGAACCGAACACTGTACTCGATACAACATGTTAGGGGATACCTTTATTCTAAGAAAATTAGATTGAAACATAACAAGACTAGAATCGAACACTGCACTCGATGTCGTTTACCTTAACATGTGATCAGAACATTGATTGATGTGTTCAGATCACTAAACAAGTAGAACCGAACACTGTACAACATGTCAGGGGATACCTTTGTTCTAAGAAAATTAGATTGAAACATAGCAAGACTAGAACCGGACACTGTACTCGATACAACATGTTAGGGGATACCTTTGTTCTAAGAAAATTAGATTGAAACATAACAAGACTAGAATCGAACACTGCACTCGATGTCGTTAACCTTAACATGTGATCAGAACATTGATTGATGTATTCAGATCACTAAACAAGTAGAACCGAACACTGTACAACATGTCAGGGAATAACTTTGTTCTAAGAAAATTAGATTGAAACATAACAAGACTAGAACCGAACACTGTACTCGATACAACATGTTAGGGGATACCTTTGTTCTAAGAAAATTAGATTGAAACATAACAAGACTAGAAACGAACACTACACTCGATGTCGTTAACCTTAACATGTGATCCGATACAACATGTTAGGGGATACCTTTGTTCTAAGAAAATTAGTTTGAAACATAGCAGGACTAGAATCGAACACTGTAAGAACATTGTTTGATGTGTTCAGAGCAAAAGTACAACTTCAATGATTTACCTAGTGTAAAAATCAAAAACACACACTGTGCACATATCGCATAGCTATCTCGCTTATCACTTGCCTAGTATGAAAATCAAAAACACACTGTGCACATATCGCATAGCTAACTCGGCAACACTTCAAATGATTTGCTTAGTGCGAAAATAAAAAAAAATATACCGCGTAGCTAACTCGTTCATCGCACTGCTAAGACGCTTAGTAATTGCAAATACACTGATATATGTCATGCGAAAATCAAAAAAGCACACTGCGTAGCCAACTCGCTCGGTCACTCGCTTAGTAATTGCTACACGACTAGAACACTAATACACGTTACTCTTTTTTTTGGAAACACACCCACACGCACACGGATAAGAATGTTGTGAGATACTACATACTTACATGTTTCTTTTAAATAGTGGGGGGGATGAAAAATCATAAATTATATGTACACATATTGTCTCCTCCAAGTTGTAAGACGAAATAGACGCAGTACTGCGAGTTTCCACTATAGCTGGCGAACGGAAGTAGCATGATATCTCAGCAAAAAAAAAAAAAAAAAAAAAAATACGCGTGAGCTTGCATACATGCAAGTCAGACACAATGATGGATACCGCGATTCAAATCCAGGCAACTTATGCCGTCAGGAAGGGCATCCGGCGAGCATCTAGCTGTAAATCTCCGATTCTCATGTTAGAAAGGGCAACTTGTTGTAAAACATTCTTAATCCCAGTTCTTTGACGTCAGGAAGGGCAACCGGTCGAAAACAATAGTGTATGATGTAAGAGGCTAGATACTGCCAGTTTTGCGTCAGGAAAGGCAACTAGTCTTAAAACAAAGTCTTCTGATTTAAAATCTTAGTTTTGCGTCAGGAAGTGCATCCGGCTGTAAAACAATAGTTCATGATACAGCGATTTAAAATCTTAGTTCCTGCACTAAGAAGAGCATCTAGCTGTAAATCCCCGATTCTCGTGTTAGAAAGGGCAAGTAGTTGTAAAACAGATTCTTAATCCGAGTTCTTTGACGTCAGGAAGGGCAACCGGTCGAAAACAATAGTGTATGATGTAAGAGGCTAGATACTGCCAGTTTTGCGTCAGGAAGGGCAACTAGTCTTAAAACAAATTCTTGCGATTTATAATATTAGTTTTGCGTCAGGAAGGGCATCCGGCTGTAAAACAATAGTTCGTGACACAGCGATTTATAATCTAAGAAGTGCATCTAGCTGTAAAACCCCGATTCTCGTGTTAAAAAGGGCATCTAGTTGTAAAACAGATCCTTAATCCCAGTTCTTTGACGTCAGGAAGGGCAACCGGTCGAAAAAAGTAGTGTATGATGTAAGAGGCTAGATACTGCCAGTTTTGCGTCAGGAAGGGCAACTAGTCTTAAAACAAATTCTTGCGATTCAAAATCTTAGTTTTGCGTCAGGAAGGGCATCCGGCTGTAAAACAATAGTTCGTGATACAGCGATTTAAAATCTTAATTCCTGCACTAAGAAGAGCATCTAGCTGCAAATCCCCGATTCTCGTGTTAGAAAGGGTAACTAGTTGTAAAACAGATTCTTAATCCTAGTTCTTTGACGTCAGGAAGGGCAACCGGTCGAAAACAATAGTGTATGATGTAAGAGGCTAGATACTGCCAGTTTGGCGTCAGGAAGGGCAACTAGTCTTAAAACAAATTCTTGCGATTTAAAATCTTAGTTTTGCGTCAGGAAGGGCATCCGGCTGTAAAGCAATAGTTCGTGATACAGCGATTTAAAATCTTTGTTCCTGCACTAAGAAGAGCATCTAGCTGTAAAACCCCGATTCTCGTGTTAGAAAGGGCAACTAGTTGTAAAACAGATTCTTAATCCGAGTTCTTTGACGTCAGGAAGGGCAACCGGTCGAAAACAATAGTGTATGATGTAAGAGGCTAGATACTGCCAGTTTTGCGTCAGGAAGGGCAACTAGTCTTAAAACAAATTCTTGCGATTTAAAATCTTAGTTTTGCGTCAGGAAGGGCATCCGGCTGTAAAACATTATTTCGTGACACAGCGATTTAAAATCTAAGAAGTGCATCTAGCTGTAAAACCCCGATTCTCGTGTTAAAAAGAGCATCTAGTTGTAAAACAGATCCTTAATCCCAGTTCTTTGACGTCAGGAAGGGCAAACGGTCGAAAAAAATAGTGTATGATGTAAGAGGCTAGATACTGCCAGTTTTGCGTCAGGAAGGGCAACTAGTCTTGAAACAAATTCTTGCGATTCAAAATCTTAGTTTTGCGTCAGGAATGGCATGCGGCTGTAAAACAATAGTCCGTGATACAGCGATTTAAAATCTTAATTCCTGCACTAAGAAGAGCATCTAGCTGCAAATCCCCGATTCTCGTGTTAGAAAGGGTAACTAGTTGTAAAACAGATTCTTAATCCTAGTTCTTTGACGTCAGGAAGGGCAACCGGTCGAAAACAATAGTGTATGATGTAAGAGGCTAGATACTGCCAGTTTTGCGTCAGGAATGCAACTAGTCTTAAAACAAATTATTGCGATTTAAAATCTTAGTTTTGCGTCAGGAAGGGCATCCGGCTGTAAAACAATAGTTCGTGATACAGCGATTTAAAATCTTTGTTCCTGCACTAAGAAGAGCATCTAGCTGTAAAACCCCGATTCTCGTGTTAGAAAGGGCAACTAGTTGTAAAACAGATTCTTAATCCGAGTTCTTTGACGTCAGGAAGGGCAACCGGTCGAAAACAATAGTGTATGATGTAAGAGGCTAGATACTGCCAGTTTTGCGTCAGGAAGGGCAACCAGTCTTAAAACAAATTCTTGCGATTTAAAATCTTAGTTTTGCGTCAGGAAGGGCATCCGGCTGTAAAACAATAGTTCGTGATACAGCGATTTAAAATCTTAGTTCCTGCACTAAGAAGAGCATCTAGCTGTAAAACCCCGATTCTCGTGTTAGAAAGGGCAACTAGTTGTAAAACAGATTCTTAATCCCAGTTCTTTGACGTTAGGTAGGGCAACCGGTCGAAAACAATAGTGTATGATGTAAGAGGCTAGATACTGCTAGTTTTGTGTCAGGAAGGGCAACCATTCGTAAAACAGATTATTGTGATTTAAAATCTCGCGCCAGGAAGAGCAACCGGCCGTACCGTGAAACAATAGTGTATGATGTAAGAGGCTAGATACGGCTTTGAGCATCTAGCTGTAAAACTCCGATTCTCCTGTTAGAAAGGGCAACTAGCTGTAAAACAGATTCTTAATCCCTTTTACGTTAGGAAGGGCAACCGGTCGAAAACAATAGTGTATGATATAAGAGGCTAGATACTGCCAGTTTTGCGTCAGGAAGGGCAACCAGTCGTAAAACAGATTCTTGTGATTTAAAATCTCGCGTCAGGAAGGGCAACTGGCCATACCGTGAAACAATAGTGTATGATGTAAGAGGCTAGATACTGCTTTGAGCATCTAGCTGTAAAACCCCGATTCTCGTGTTAAAAAGAGCAACTAGTTGTAAAACAGATTCTTAATCCCAGTTCTTTGACGTCAGGAAGGACAACCGGTCGAAAACAATAGTGTATGATGTAAGAGGCTAGATACTGCTATTCAAAATCCTAGAAGGGCATCCTGTTGTAAAACAGATACTTGTGATTTAAAATCTCGCGTCAGGAAGGGCAACCGGCCGTAAAACAGATACTTGCGATTTAAAATCTCATGTTATGGAAGGGGGTACTCGGCTGTAAATCATATTTTTAATCCCGGTCCTGTTACGTTAGGAACTACATCTAGCTGTAAAACAGGAGCTCCAAACATTTACAGTGTTAAGCTTTAGTAGCATGCTATGGGTTACATTTTTTGTTCTACCGCATAGAACACTATCTTTGAAGTTGTATCGGCGCAGTCATTCAGAGCGAGGTGCGGAATGCATGTGTTGACTGAAATTGTACACGCATCTTCCGGCTGCACTAACCTTGAACGGGGACACTGCATGCTGATAAGCCACTTGTAACTCACGGAACGTCTTCTTAGCTGTGTGTAGCATTTAGCTCGTGTAAGTTCCTAACATAAAATATTATGATTGTACGGAGAGGTTAAAACACAGTACCAGCATATAGCCTACCCCTATCGAAAGAGCCTGCACGGCGCCGGCATGTAGGCTTCTCCTGTTGAAGGAGCCTGTACAAGGTTTAACACGCGCCATCAACAGCCCTTACTTAATACTGGCTTTTTTTGCACACCCTCGAAACTGCCTAAGAATGTAATATACTATCGTAGGGAGAGGGTAAAACTCGATGCCGGCACATAGCCCACTCGTACCGAAGAAGCCTGCACACAGCTTAACGCCTCCATCCGACAGATGAATCACCCTCAACATCTTGTACTCACAATCAGTTTCGGGGAAGCCTGAACAAGGTTTAACACCCCCATCAACAGCCCTTACTTAATGCTGGCTTTTTGCACACCCCGCCTCTTAGATCATACACCATAGTTTTACGACCGGTTACATTTCCTGACTAGGATTTTAAATCGCAGTATACGCAATAAATTTGTTATAGCGGGTCTTATAACTAGATATCCCAGTGCCGGCATATAGCCTACTCCTACCGAAGAAGCCTGCACACAGCTTAACGCCGCCATCCGACAGATGAATCACCCTTAACATCTTGTACTCACAATCATTTTCGAAGGAGTTTGCACAAGGTTTAACGCCCCCTATCAGCAGCCCTTACTTAATGCTGGCTTTTTTGCACACCCCGCCTCTTAGATCATACACCATAGTTTTACGACCGGTTACCCTTCCTGACTAGGATTTTAAATCGCAGTATACGCGATAAATTTGTTATAGCGGGTTTTATAACTAGATATCCCGGTACCGGCACATAGCATACTCCTACCGAAGAAGCGTACACACAGCTTAACGCCTCCATCCGACAGATGAATCACCATCAATGTCTTGTACTCACAATCATTTCCGAAGGAGTCTGCACAAGGTTTAACGCCCCCATCAACAGCCCTTACTTAATGCTGGCTTTTCTGCACACCCCGCCTCTTAGATCATACACCATAGTTTTACGACCGGTTACCCTTCCTGACTAGGATTTTAAATCGCAGTATTCGCGACAAATCAGTTGTAGTGGGTTTTATAACTGGATGTTCCTGTACCGGCACATAGCCTACTCCTACCGAAGAAGCCTGCACACAGCTTAACGCCTCCATCCGACAGATGAATCACTCTCAACATCTTATACTCACAATCAGTTTCGGGGAAGCCTGCACAAGGTTTAACACCCCCATCAACAGCCCTTACTTAATGCTGGCGTTTTGCACACCCCGCCTCTTAGATCATACACCATAGTTTTACGACCGGTTACCTTTCCTGACTAGGATTTTAAATCGCAGTATACGCGAAAAATTTGTTATAGCGGGTTTTATAACTAGATATCCCAGTGCCGGCATATAGCCTACTCCTACCGAAGTAGCCTGCACACAGCTTAACGCCTCCATCCGACAGATGAATCACCCTCAACATCTTGTACTCACAATCAGTTTCGGGGAAGCCTGCACAAGGTTTAACGCCCCCATCAACAGCCCTCACTTAATGCTGGCTTTTTGCACACCCCGCCTCTTAAATCATACACCATAGTTTTACGACCGGTTACCCTTCCTGACTAGGATTTTAAATCGCAGTATACGCGACGAATCAATTGTAGCGGGTTTTATAACTAGATGTCCCGGTACCAGCACATAGCCTACTCCTACCGAAGAAGCCTGCACAAGGCTTATCACCTCCATCCGGCAAATGAATCACCCTCAACACTCTTGTACCCGCAATCATTTTCGAAGGAGTCTGCGCAAGGTTTAACGTCCACTTCTTGCGCTAGATTGTGCTGCTATCTTAGCATAACCTGTACGCATGAACTTAAAGTACAAAGAATAGCCTTGTTTCAAAGCGTGTACACATTACCTAATGATTTTGCATGAAACTACTATCATACTAAACTTTTTCCACTGGATTGTGCTAAAATCGTGTAAGTGTGCTGCTATCTTAGCATAACCTATCGATTTTACATGCATCGACTCTCGTACTAGACTTCTTCCGCTAGAGCATGTGGCAATCGCTTTTGTGTATCCCTAACCCATGTGCACGAGTGAAAGCACAAAGAAGAGCTATGTTCCAAAGCGTGTACACATCACCTATCGATAATGTATGTATCGAATATCGTACAAAACTTCTCCTGCCAGAGCGTACGACTATCGCTTGTGTGTGCATGAACTTAAAGCATAAAGAATAGTTATGTGTAAAAAATCTTGTGAACATAGCAGAATGTCTACTACGTAGGTGTAGACATTGAACTTTGCATGCTGAGGCAGCATACTACGTGACCGTGACGTCACGACCACGTGCTCTTGTTTGGTAAACATAGCCACGTGCTTTTTTGACAGCTGTCTTCTTGACGAACCCTAACCTCACTTTGAAGGACAATAGAGCGTCGCTAACCTCACTGCTGCCATCTTTACGGCGGTAAACCTCAAGGCTGCCACCTCATGCATGTTATAGCGCGGAATTTAAAATCCAACAACGGAACATTGTTAACCTCACTCTTGTCATCTTTACGGCAGTAAACCTCAAGGCTGCCACCTTATGCATGTTGTAGCGCGGAATTTACAGTCCAACAACTGAACATTGCTAAACTCTCTGCTATCATCTTGAAAAGTTCAGTGTTCCAAACACTAGTTCGAAAACGTAACTCATCGCACCTCGGGGATTTTATTAGGTAAGACGTAACCCCTAGGTTCCATTCCTTATTCTGAACATGAAACCATTTACAAATAAAGATTAATTTTCTACACTTAACAAAGTACAAGCGTTCTTGCTGATAGCGATCGATGAGGTTGTTGCTCCTTTAGCCCTTTAGCCCTTTTGCCCATTAGCCCCTTAGCCTTTTAGCCCTACAAGGAATGTGCGGTAAACTAATCTTCCTAGATCAAAGGTATCCCCTGACATGTTCTAAACACATGTTGTATCGAGTACAGTGTTCGGTTGTACTTATTTAGTGTTCTAAACACTTCAATCAATGTTCCGATCACATGATAAAGTTAACGGCATAGAGTGCAGTTTTCGATTCCAGCCTTGTTACGTTACTTCTGTGATTTGCAGGTCTAAAAATGCTTAATGACGTGATCACTGCAGCACGTGCTTACTCTAGCTATTCCGATGCAGGTTTAAACTTGTTCGATAGAGCTATGCCTTGACATAAGAGGAGGCCTTATGGGCCGCTTCACACTAGGCGACAGGAATCGGCGACCAGAATCGGCTGCAGAGTAGCTCAGGTGAGTTACGTGTCGCCGTACGGTAGCCTGTGATTGCGCAAGATGTCAAGAAGACAGCTGTCAAAAAGCACGTGGCTATGTTTACCAAACAAGAGCACGTGGCCGTGACGTCACGGTCACGTAGTATGCTGCCTCAGCATGCAAAGTTCGATGTCTACACCTACGTAGTAAACATTCTGCTATGTTCACAAGATTTTTTACACATAACTATTCTTTATGCTTTAAGTTCATGCACACACAAGCGATAGTCGTACGCTCTGGCAGGAGAAGTTTTGTACGATATTCGATACATACATTATCGATAGGTGATGTGTACACGCTTTGGAACATAGCTCTTCTTTGTGCTTTCAGTTCGTGCACATGGGTTAGGGATACACAAAAGCGATTGCTACATGCTCTAGCGGAAGAAGTCTAGTACGATAGTCGATGCATGTAAAATCGATAGGTTATGCTAAGATAGCAGCACACTTACACGATTTTAGCACAATCTAGTGGAAAAAGTTTAGTATGATAGCAGTTTCATGCAAAATCATTAGGTAATGTGTACACGCTTTGAAACAAGGCTATTCTTTGTACTTTAAGTTCATGCGTACAGGTTATGCTAAGATAGCAGCACAATCTAGCGCAAGAAGTGGACGTTAAACCTTGCGCAGACTCCTTCGAAAATGATTGCGGGTACAAGAGTGTTGAGGGTAATTCATTTGTCGGATGGAGGTGATAAGCCTTGTGCAGGCTTCTTCGGTAGGAGTAGGCTATGTGCCGGTACCGGGACATCGAAATACAAAACCCGCTACAACTGATTTGTCGCGTATACTGCGATTTAAAATCCTAGTCAGGAAAGGTAACCGGTCGTAAAACTATGGTGTATGATCTAAGAGGCGGGGTGTGCAAAAAGCCAGCATTAAATAAGGGCTGTTGATGGGGGTGTTAAACCTTGTGCAGGCTTCCCCGAAACTGATTGTGAGTACAAGATGTTGAGGGCGATTCATCTGTCGGATGGCGGCGTTAAGCTGTGTGCAGGCTACTTCGGTAGGAGTAGGCTATGTGCCGGCACTGGGATATCTAGTTATAAAACCCGCTATAACAAATTTATCGCGTATACTGCGATTTAAAATCCTAGTCAGGAAAGGTAACCGGTCGTAAAACTATGGTGTATGATCTAAGAGGCGGGGTGTGCAAAAAGCCAGCATTAAATAAGGGCTGTTGATGGGGGTGTTAAACCTTGTGCAGGCTTCCCCGAAACTGATTGTGAGTACAAGATGTTGAGGGTGATTCATCTGTCGGATGGAGGCGTTAAGCTGTGTGCAGGCTTCTTCGGTAGGAGTAGGCTATGTGCCGGTACCGGGACATCTAGTTATTAAACCCGCTACAACTGATTTGTCGCGTATACTGCGATTTAAAATCCTAGTCAGGAAGGGTAACCGGTCGTAAAACTATGGTGTATGATCTAAGAGGCGGGGTGTGCAAAAAGCCAGCATTAAGTAAGGGCTGTTGATGGGGGCGTTTAACCTTGTAAAGGCTTCCCCGAAACTGATTGTGAGTACAAGATGTTGAGGGTGAATCATCTGTCGGATGGCGGCGTTAAGCTGTGTGCAGGCTACTTCGGTAGTAGTAGGCTATGTGCCGGCACTGGGATATCTAGTTATAAAACCCGCTATAACAAATTTATCGCGTATACTGCGATTTAAAATCCTAGTCAGGAAAGGTAACCGGTCGTAAAACTATGGTGTATGATCTAAGAGGCGGGGTGTGCAAAAAGCCAGCATTAAGTAAGGGCTGTTGATGGGGGTGTTAAACCTTGTGCAGGCTTCCCCGAAACTGATTGTGAGTACAAGATGTTGAGGGTGATTCATCTGTCGGATGGAGGCGTTAAGCTGTGTGCAGGCTTCTTCGGTAGGAGTAGGCTATGTGCCGGTACCGGGACATCTAGTTATAAAACCCGCTACAACTGATTTGTCGCGTATACTGCGATTTAAAATCCTAGTCAGGAAGGGTAACCGGTCGTAAAACTATGGTGTATGATCTAAGAGGCGGGGTGTGCAAAAAAGCCAGCATTAAGTAAGGGCTGTTGATAGGGGGCTTTAAACCTTGTGCAGACTCCTTCGAAAATTATTGTGAGTACAAGACGTTGATGGTGATTCATCTGACGGATGGAGGCAATAAGCCTTGTGTAGGCTTCTTCGGTAGGAGTAGGCTATGTGCCGGTACCGGGATATCTAGTTATAAAACCCGCCACAACTGATTTATCGCGTATACTGCGATTTAAAATCCTAGTCAGGAAGGGTAACCGGTCGTAAAACTATGGTGTATGATCTAAGAGGCGGGGTGTGCAAAAAAGCCAGCGCTAAGTAAGGGCTGCTGATAGGGGACGTTAAACCTTGTGCAGACTCCTTCGAAAATGATTGTGAGTACAAGATGTTGAGGGTGATTCATCTGTCGGATGGCGGCGTTAAACTGTGTGCAGGCTTCTTCGGTAGGAGTAGGCTATGTGCCGGCACTGGGATATCTAGTTATAAAACCCGCTATAACAAATTTATCGCGTATACTGCGATTTAAAATCCTAGTCAGGAAAGGTAACCTTTCGTAAAACTATGGTGTATGATCTAAGAGGCGGGGTGTGCAAAAAGCCAGCATTAAGTAAGGGCTGCTGTTAGGGGGCGTTAAACCTTGTGCAGACTCCTTCGAAAATGATTGTGAGTACAAGATGTTGAGGGTGATTCATCTGTCGGATGGAGGCGTTAAGCTGTGTGCAGGCTTCTTCGGTAGGAGTAGGCTATGTGCCGGCACTGGGATATCTAGTTATAAAACCCGCTATAACAAATTTATCGCGTATACAGCGATTTAAAATCCTAGTCAGGAAAGGTAATCGGTCGTAAAACTATGGTGTATGATCTAAGAGGCGGGGTGTGCAAAAAGCCAGCATTAAGTAAGGGCTGTTGATGGGGGTGTTAAACCTTGTGCAGGCTTCCTCGAAACAAGATGTTGAGGGTGATTCATCTGTCGGATGGAGGCGTTAAGCTGTGTGCAGGCTTCTTCGGTAGGAGTAGGCTATGTGCCTGCATCGAATTTTACCCTCTCCCTACGGTAGTATATTACGTTCTTAGGCAGTTTCGAGGGTGTGCAAAAAAGCCAGTATTAAGTAAGGGCTGTTGATGGCGGGTGTTAAACCTTGTACAGGCTCCTTCAACAGGAGAAGGCTACATGCCGGCGCCGTGCAGGCTCTTTCGATAGGGGTAGGCTATATGCTAGTACTGTGTTTTAACTTCTCCGTACAATCATAATATATTATGTTAGGAACTTACACGAGCTACATGCTACACACAGCTAAGAAGACGTTCCGTGAGTTACAAGTGGCTTATCAGCATGCAGTGTCCCCGTTCAAGGTCAGTGCAGCCGGAAGATGCGTGTACAATTTCAGTCAACACATGCATTCCGCACCTCGCTCTGAATGACTGCGCCGATACAACTTCAAAGATAGTGTTCTATGTGGTAGAACAAAAACTGTAACCCATAGCATGCTACTAAAGCTTAACACTGTAAATGTTTGGAGCTCCTGTTTTACAGCTAGATGTAGTCCCTAACGTAACAGGACCGGGATTAAAAATATGTTTTACAGCCGAGTACCCCCTTCCATAACATGAGATTTTAATTCGCAAGTATCTGTTTTACGGCCGGTTGCCCTTCCTGACGCGAGATTTTAAATCACAAGTATCTTTTATACAACAGGATGCCCTTCTAGGATTTTAAATATCAGTATCTAGCCTCTTACATCATTCACTATTGTTTTACGGTCGGTTGCCCTTCCTGACGTGAGATTTTAAATCACAAGAATCTGTTTTACAACTGAATGCCCTTCTAGGATTTTGAATAGCAATATCTAGCCTCTTACATCATAGACTATTGTTTTCGACCGGTTGCCCTTCCTGACGTCAAAGAACTGTGATTAAGAATCTGTTTTACAACTAGTTGCTCTTTTTAACACGAGAATCGGGGTTTTACAGCTAGATGCTCAAAGCAGTATCTAGCCTCTTACATCATACACTATTGTTTAACGGTATGGCCAGTTGCCCTTCCTGACGCGAGATTTTAAATCACAAGGATCTGTTTTACGACTGGTTGCCCTTCCTGACGCAAAACTGGCAGTATCTAGCCTCTTCCTTCATACACTATTGTTTTCGAACGTTTGCCCTTCCTAACGTCAAAGGGATTAAGAATCTGTTTTACAACTAGTTGCCCTTTCTAACACGAGAATCGGAGTTTTACAGCTAGATGCTCAAAGCCGTATCTAGCCTCTTACATCATACACTATTGTTTCACGGTACGGCCGGTTGCTTTTCCAGACGCGAGATTTTAAATCACAATAATCTGTTTTACGACTGGTTGCGCTTCCTGACACAAAACTATCAGTATCTAGCCTCTGACATCATACACTATTGTTTTCGACCGGTTGCCCTTCCTAACGTCAAAGAACTGGGATTAAGAATCTGTTTTACAACTAGTTGCCCTTTCTAACACGAGAATCGGGGTTTTACAGCTAGATGCTCTTCTTAGTGCAGGAACTAAGATTTTAAATCGCTGTATCACGAACTATTGTTTTACAGCCGGATGCCCTTCCTGACGCAAAACTAAGATTTTAAATCGCAAGGATTTGTTTTAAGACTAGTTGCCCTTCCTGACGCAAAACTGTCAGTATCTAACCTCTTACATCATACACTATTGTTTTCGACCGGTTGCCCTTCCTGACGTCAAAGTACTAGGATTAAGAATCTTTTTTACAACTAGTTACCCTTTCTAACACGAGAATCGGGGTTTTACAGCTAGATGCACTTCTTAGATTTTAAATTGCTGTGTCACGAACTATTGTTTTACAGCCGGATGCCCTTCCTGACGCAAAAGAAAGATTTTGAATCGCAGGAATTTGTTTTAAGACTAGTTGCCTTTCCTGACGCAAAACTGGAAGTATCTAGCCCCTTACATCATACACTATTGTTTTCGACCGGTTGCCCTTCCTGACGTCAAAGAACTGGGATTAAGAATCTGTTTTACAACTAGATGCTCTTTTTAACACGAGAATCGGGGTTTTACAGCTAGATGAACTTCTTAGATTTTAAATCGCTGTATCACGAACTATTGTTTTACAGCCGGATGCCCTTCCTGACGCAAAACTAAGATTTTAAATCGCAAGAATTTGTTTTAAGACTAGTTGCCCTTCCTGATGCAATACTGGCAGTATCTAGCCTCTTACATCATACACTATTGTTTTCGACCGGTTGCCCTTCCTGACGTCAAAGAACTGGGATTAAGTATCTCTTTTACAACTAGATGCTCTTTTTAACACGAGAATCGGGGTTTTACAGCTAGATGCACTTCTTAGATTTTAAATTGCTGTGTCACGAACTATTGTTTTACAGCCGGATGCCCTTCCTGACGCAAAACTAAGATTTTAAATCGCAAGAATTTGTTTTAAGACTAGTTGCCTTTCCTGACGCAAAACTGGCAGTATCTAGCCTCTTACATCATACACTATTGTTTTCGACCGGTTGCCCTTCCTGACGTCAAAGAACTCGGATTAAGAATCTGTTTTACAACTACTTGCCCTTTCTAACACGAGAATCGGGGATTTACAGCTAGATGCTCTTCTTAGTGCAGGAACTAAGATTTTAAATCGCTATATCATGAACTCTTGTTTTACAGCCGGATGCACTTCCTGACGCAAAACTAAGATTTTAAATCAGAAGACTTTGTTTTAAGACTAGTTGCCTTTCCTGACGCAAAACTGGCAGTATCTAGCCTCTTACATCATACACTATTGTTTTCGACCGGTTGCCCTTCCTGACGTCAAAGAACTGGGATTAAGAATGTTTTACAACAAGTTGCCCTTTCTAACATGAGAATCGGAGATTTACAGCTAGATGCTCGCCGGATGCCCTTCCTGACGGCATAAGTTGCCTGGATTTGAATCGCGGTATCCATCATTGTGTCTGACTTGCATGTATGCAAGCTCACGCGTTTTTTTTTTTTTTTTTTGCTGAGATATCATGCTACTTCCGTTCGCCAGCTATAGTGGAAACTCGCAGTACTGCGTCTATTTCGTCTTACAACTTGGAGGAGACAACATGTGTACATATAATTTATGATCTTTCATCCCCCCCACTATTTAAAAAAAAACATGTAAGTATGTAGTATCGCACAACATTCTTATCCGTGTGCGTGTGTGTGTGTTTCGACAACAAAAAAGAGTAGCGTGTATCAGTGTTCTAGTCGTGTTGCAATTACTAAGCGAGTGACCGAGCGAGTTGGCTACGCAGTGTGCTTTTTTGATTTTAGCATGACATATATCAGTGTATTTGCAATTACTAAGCGTCTTAGCAGTGCGATGAACGAGTTAGCTACGCGGTATAATTTTTTTTATTTTCGCACTAAGCAAATCATTTGAAGTGTTGCCGAGTTAGCTATGCGATATGTGCACAGTGTGTTTTTGATTTTCATACTAGGCAAGTGATAGGCGAGATAGCTATGCGATATGTGCAGTGTGTGTTTTTGATTTTTACACTAGGTAAATCATTGAAGTTGTACTTTTGCTCTGAACACATCAAACAATGTTCTTACAGTGTTCGATTCTAGTCTTGCTATGTTTCAATCTCATTTTCTTAGAACAAAGGTATCCCCTAACATGTTGTATCGGATCACATGTTAAAGTTAACGACATCGAGTGTAGTGTTCGATTCTAGTCTTGTTATGTTTCAATCTAATTTTCTTAGAACAAAGGTATCCCCTAACATGTTGTATCGAGTACAGTGTTCGGTTCTAGTCTTGTTATGTTTCAATCTAGTTTTCTTAGAACAAAGTTATTCCCTGACATGTTGTACAGTGTTCGGTTCTACTTGTTTAGTGATCTGAATACATCAATCAATGTTCTGATCACATGTTAAGGTTAACGACATCGAGTGCAGTGTTCGATTCTAGTCTTGTTATGTTTCAATCTAATTTTCTTAGAACAAAGGTATCCCCTAACATGTTGTATCGGGTACAGTGTCCGGTTCTAGTCTTGTTATGTTTCAATCTAATTTTCTTAGAACAAAGGTATCCCCTGACATGTTGTACAGTGTTCGGTTCTACTTGTTTAGTGATCTGAACACATCACTCAATGTTCTGATCACATGTTAAGGTAAACGACATCGAGTGCAGTGTTCGATTTTAGTCTTGTTATGTTTCAATCTAATTTTCTTAGAATAAAGGTATCCCCTAACATGTTGTATCGAGTACAGTGTTCGGTTCTACTTGTTTAGTGATCTGAACACATCAATCAATGTTGTGATCACATGTTGAAGTTAACGACAACGAGTACAGTGTTCGATTCTAGTCTTGATCACTTATTTTGTGTTCTGAACACATCAATCAATGTTTTGATCACATGTTGTATCGAGTACAGCGTTTGATTCTACTCTTCTTATGTTTCGCATGTCTAAACATGTACAATAATGTTATCGCTGCACACGCTTGCCTTCGCGATGCAGGTTTAAACTTGTTCGATATAAAGCTATGCCTTGACATAAGAGGCGGAGGTAGAGAAGGAGGAGGAGGAGGAGAATGATAAGGTCTTAACAGCCTATGTATAGTCGTCATTGTTTAAAGATGACACCTGTCAAAAGAATTTTTCAAATTATCCACCACCACATTTCAGCTAAAGAGGGTAGCAGGGTGCTCTGTTGATTAAGCACATAGAATTTCAATTTGCTCTCCACCGCATGCATAACAGCAACCGTTATCTTGCGCAGTATCCTCTAAGCTAGCTTTCTTCATAAGAGTAGCCGCCATCTTGTGCGAGCACCCCCTAGGCTGTCTCATAAGGAGCTATGTATAGCCGCCATCTTGCGCAAGCATCTTTAGGGGGCGTCTCTAGCCATCTTGTGCAAGGATCCTTAAGCCGCCTCATAAGAGCAACCACCATCTTGCGCAAGCATCCCTAGGGTGTCTCATAAGGAGCCTTGTATAACCGCCATCTTGCGCAAGCATCCCAAGGGCGTCTCATAAGAAACTATGTATAGCGATCATCTTGCATAAGCACCTTTAAGGAGTCATGTATAGCCACCATCTGTGCAATTAGCGTCGAGAGATGGCTGCTGTAGAATTTTTCTTTTTGAATTATCCGCCACCATTTTTCAACTAAAGAGTGTAGCACTGAGGTTTGCGATGTAAGATGGCGGATGACAGCTGACAAAAAGCGCGTGAGTTTGTTTACTTAACAAGAGCACGTGGAATTTTTCAATTTGCCGCCACCACATTTCAAAGGTATCTAGCTAAAGATGGCAGCACTGTGCTCTCTTGATTAAAGATGGCGGAGACAGCTAACAGAACTTTTCAAATTGCCCGCTACTACAGAGAGCAGCACGGTGCTCTGTAGATTAAAGATGGCGGATGACAGCTGACGAAATTGCCCGCATGATAGCAGCACAGTGCTCTATTGATTAAAGATGGTGGATGACAGCTGTCAAGAAAAAGCACGTGGCTTCGTTTACTAAACAAGAGCACATAGAATTTGCCGCCACCACATTTCAAAGGTATCTAGCTAAAGAGTACAGCACTGAGGTTTGTGATGCAAGATGGCGGATGACAGCTGTCAAAAAGCACGTGGAATTTGCCACCGGCACAAAGAGGGCAGCACGGTGCTCTCTGGCGGTTGACAGCTGTCAGAAAAGCACATGGGTTTGTTTCCAAACAAGAGCGCGTAGAATTTACCACCCCCATATAGAGGGCAGCACGGTGCTCTCTGGATTAAAGATGGCGGATGATAGATGTCAAAAAAAGCGCATAGGTTTGTTTCCAAACAAGAGCATAAAGAATTTTTCAAATTGCCGCCACTACATTTCAAAGGTATCTAGCTAAAGAGTGCACCACTGAGGTTTGCGATGCAAGATGGCGGATGACAGCTGTGACGTACCACATTTCAAAGGTAAGTAGCTAAAGAGGGCAGCACGGTGCTCTCTGGATTAAAGATGGCGGATGACAGCTGTCAAAAAAGCACGTGGCTTTGTTTCCAAACAAGAGCATAAAGAATTTCTCAAATTGCAGCCACTACATTTCAAAGGTATCTAGCTAGAGAGTGCAGCACTGAGGTTTGCGATGCAAGATGGCCGATGACAGCTGTGACGTACCACATTTCAAAGGTAAGTAGCTAAAGAGGGCAGCACGGTGCTCTATGGATTAAAGATGGCGGATGGCAGCTGCACGTGGATTTGTTTACAAACAAGAGCATAAAGTATTTCTCAAATTACCGCCACTACATTTCAAAGGTATCTAGCTAAAGAGTCCAGCATTGAGGTTTGCGATGCAAGATGGCGGATGACAGCTGTGACGTACCACATTTCAAAGGTAAGTAGCTAAAGAGGGCAGCACTGTGCTCTGTAGTTTAAAGATGGCGGGTGACAGCTGTCAAAAATATTCACGTGGCTTTGTTTATCTCACGCTAGTGAGGTTAAGTTGGTAGCACTAAGGTTTAGGCCCGCCAAGATGGCAGCACTGCTGATGTCAGGTGACGAATTTACATCTACTACGATAAAGAGGGCAGCACGGTGCTCTCTGGATTAAAGATGGTGGATGACAGCTGTCAAAAAAGCACGTGACTTTGTTTACCACGCGCTAGTTTGGTTAAGTTGGTACTACTGAGGTTTAGGCCCGTCAAGATGGCAGTACTGAGGTTTGCGATGCGTTGTTGTCTGTCAAAAAGCACGTGGCTGTCAAAAAACACGTGGCTTTGTTTACCTCGCGCTAGTTAGGTTAAGTTGGCACTACTGAGGTTTAGGCCCATCAAGATGGCAGTACTGAGGTTAGCGATGCGTTGTTGTCGATGACAGCTCTCAAAAAGCACGTGGCTTTGTTTACAAATTCAAATTTCCTGCGGGTGGTGGAGGAGACCTCTGAGAGGCCTCTGGCTGTGGTGGTGGTGGAGGAGGCCTCTGGGAGGCCTCTGGCTGTGGTGGTGGTGGAGGTGGCCTCTGGGAGCCCGGTGGTGGTGGTGGCCGCCGAACTGTCCAATTATATTTCTCTCGTTCCTTCCACCCCATCCGAAATATAAGGTATATAAGGTTTGAACATAAGTCATTGCAACTACGTTTTCCTCAAATTTGCACGGAGCTACCATACAATGCTCATATGAGGACCAAAGCCGGAAAGAACTGAATGTGCCAGAAACATGTTTTCGAGAAAATGCCAGTAAGAGTTCCCAAGCACAATGACTCTCTCACCCTTCTCTACTAAAGGAGGCCAGGAATTAATGAGTTTCCTATGGCTAGAGGCATGATTTTTTCGCATTAATTTTTGTACGATTTCGCGAGAAGGATACTAATTTTCGCGTTATTTCCCGAAATAGATATTGCCGTTTCGCTTTAATTTCGCTTTAATGAAATTCTAACATTATTCATTAAAGGTTTCATTACAATCACTGATCGTTGATTGTGGAGGTTTAATTGATAGACTGTACATACCTGGTACATACCTTTGAAGCCCTTTCCGGATTGCAAGGTCGTCTACCTTCTCCAGCGGGATGTTGGCTTTGAGTAGCATTGCTGTTATTTCGTGATTATTTCGTGAATAAATTCTATTTTTTCACTCTTAGCTTTCTTTTGCATATCTACTGAGAGTTCTGTTATTGCCTGTCGTTTCACTGTTGTAGTGCTAAATTTACGTTCTGAATGTTCCTTATTTTTAAAACAATGTTTTGAGACCGTATTTTTTCCTCCCACTCGATACGAACATTAAAAAATTTACACTTTAAAATATTGCTTTTCGAAACGTATAAACCTTCACTCGCAAACTGTTTAGCTCTGCTGTGCACCGTAACACTTGCCGAGCGACCCATCTTCGCTACTGTCTCTGATCACTTTCTTAATTTTACCTGACCACGAAGCCGAAATACACCAGTCAATTGTGATGCTTGTAGACGTCATTAGGGATTCCAGGATTGCCCAATGCCGTGAGAAGGCAGGCTGAGGTGGGATTACCAGCCACCACAAGAACAACATTCCAAGCATTTCGTTTGGCAAGAAGCCTGGAGCCAACCCCTTTTCTTTGATGCCATGTGTTAAAGAGATTTTCCAGAACATTAATGATAACACATTTCTCTCCTGTTGATGATCTTTGTTCGCTCTTCCTTTTCTTTTCATACATAATCTTGGAACAAAATATCAAGTTCGTTCGTTACTCACTACAGATTTCGCTGTAATATCGCGCTTATCGCGAAATAATTGAATTTCGCTTTAAAATGGCCTTGTCGCTTTAATTCGCGAACATAATATCTGTATTTTCTTAACCAGAAACATATGATTCGTAAAGATATCACAAAATCGCTTCAAAATATTTCTTGTCGCGTTTATCGTTAATGCGAAAAAATCATGCCTCTACCTATGGCCTTTGAAGTGCAAATATACTAAATCCAGTACATCGTATATAATTACATAACAATATTTACCCCCCTCCTCCATGGCACTACAACCCTTGAAGGGACTTGGCCTACCAAGTGACCGCTGCTTAGTCCGAAGGCCTGCAGATTACGAAGTGTCATGTGGTCAGCATGAAGAATACTCTCGGCCGTTATTCTTGGCTTTCTAGACCGGGTCCGCTATCACACCGTCACTGCTCAATTCTAATCACGTAGGCTGAGTGGACCTCGAACCAGCCTTCAAGTCCAGGTAAAAATTGCTGACCTGGCCGGGAATGATAGACCAGGTACAGACAGAGTGTAAGGTAGGAAGGGAAGAAATTAATAAGCGGTTAGAGCGAATCGATGAGCGGCAGGACGAATTGGTCGAACAATTGAGAGTCGATCGGGAACGCTGCATTAAGATAACCGAACGTTTAGAAGAACGAGTAGGGAGCGTAGAGGCAAAGCAGGAGGAGATCAGTAAGACCATGGATACGGCAATTGAACGCATTGACTGTGTTGAGGCTCGAAGCACAAGTGTCGCGGAGCAGTTAGACGAACATATGAAGGCGACAGTCGAATACCAAGAAAATCAGCGTAGGGAAGCTGAGGCAATAACTCGGGAAATATCCCAAACCCAGATGAAGTTGAATGACGTACGCCATAAAGCCGAAGCATTACGACAGGAGTTTACCGACACGATCGAACTGCGTGTAGCAGAAGAAAGAGAGCTAACGTCCGTAAACATTACCGCGATCCGGGAAGAAATCGACAAGAGGACGATAAACTTTCAGACAGGATCGAGGATTGGTCACATAGAACTCAGAAGGTCAAGCTCATAGTAGACACCCACGACGCCATAATTCAGGAATTAAAGGAAGAGTTTGGGAAAATTAAAGTAGGGAAGAATTTTCAGGAAGTTGGGAAGGAATTTAGCCCAATGAAACCAAGTCAATTTAATCCGTTCGACACAAAGCCCGAATCCGAAAGATCAGGACTCTTCCAGAAAATGAATATGAGTCAAGATCAGATGGCGGGGACACCAGGGCATAACTCAACACTCCTTCCTGTCGAACCCATCCCCATCTATAACAAGGGGAAGATGGCGGACGACAAACCAAAACGCTTCAAACCCGGCGGCAATATGACGCCAAAGAAATTTTTGATTGAGATGGACGTGTTCATGAGCGATAACCGGATCTCGTCTGAACGAAAGTTACGGGTTGTCGAGAAATATTTAGAGGACCAGGCCCTTGTGTGGTTCCAAGCATTTCGATACTGCTTCGACGGGTACGAAAGCTTTAAGAGGGCATTTCTAGACAAATATTGGGGGATACAAACGCAGCAGGGTTTGCGCCTCGAACTGTACTCACGTCGGTACTCGATGACGGGACCAACGCGCTTCTGCGAGTACTTCACAGGACAGCTAGTGAAGATGAGGGAGTTGGACAACCCTCCGGCAGAAGGCGAACTATTAGCAGCGCTCACAAAACAATTTCCCGCTGACGTGCAGCGTATTTTGATAGCGGCAGATGTAAAAACAGCTGTTGAGATGGAGCAAGTGTTACGGCATCTGGACCAGACGTCAGGTGGCCAACACATGCGGACCAGGCAGACTGAAATGGTAAATATCGTGAACTGCCAAGGAAATGCTAATTCGGTCGGTCAAAAGGACCAAGGGACAAGTACGCGGGAGTTGTACACTACAAATAACCATTCAAGGGATAGTAGGTGGAATCCTCGTCCGTGGAAAGAGGATAGGCGTAGTTACGGTCGGCAATCCTATACGAGAGATAATTACCGTAAGGACCGGCGACCCTATCCGAAATGGCAACCTAGAAACGATAGGAATCCGCAACCACGGGGAGATTATCGTCAGGGAGACCAGAACGACCGTAAGAAGGAATCTCAACGGTACGTTAAAGAACTGCGCGAGGCGCGAAGCAATGGAGACATATGGGAGCAGCCCATAAGGCAACTCTCCCAAACAAATGAGTGTCAAGGGGCAGAGAGTCTTGCGTTACAGCAGCATAACGCGAATCAAGGGAGGTTGAACCCCTGTGCGCCAGAGTATGAGGCCACAGAGGGGAATCGCCTTAAAAAAAGCCCAACTACTAAGCGGGGAGATAGCCGGATTTTCGGAAGCTATCGATCCTCAGGAGACGTCATGGACGGTCATTACGATAGACACCTGGGTGGTGCAAGCTGATGATTTACTGGAGGAACAGTTGAAAACAGACATTAAGGTCATAAGAGAACTACCCGTTATTTACATCAGGGTTAACGGGGTTCGAGTTCGTTGTCTTGTGGATACGGGAGCCAGCGTGAGCGTTGTCACTAGAATTCTGTTACAAGAACTTCAATCCAAAAATGATATCCCGGTTATCCCAATATCAAATGTCAAGGTTCGTGGAGTAATTCCGGACAGGACCACAATCTGCAATAGCCAAGCGTATCTGGACCTGGAGATTGGAAAGGACGTTGTTTCCCATCCATTTATCGTTTTATATAAAATTGAATATAATATCATCATCGGTTCAGATTTCCTAAGGGAATATAAAGCCCATATTAATATGGAGACAAACGAAATTTGTTTAAAATTTGATTCGGCCCAAACTGAAATGAAGTTAAATGATTTTGAGGACTTCGAAACCGAGGAAAGAATTTGGACGACACAGATCTGTTCAGGAAACCCGGAGGGAGAAGAAAGCGGGATAGGATTGGACGAAATCTGCCACAAAGTCTTTGAGGAATCTGGAATGACAATCGCAGCATTGGAGACAGAAGAGGAACTATCGTTGGATTCAACCATTCAAGGGAAAATTCATGAAGCCAAAATTGGGGAAAATGAAAAGGACCAATTACTCAAAATTTTAGAACAATGTAAAGAAGTTTTCGGTTCACGACCGGGGAAGATCCCAAACTTTCAATATACCTTGGTAGTCAACAGTTGGGAACCATTTAGGCAACGCCCGTACCCGGTACCAGAAAAGTATCATGACAAAGTCAGTAAAATCATTGGCGAGATGGAGGCTAGTGGTTTAATTATGAAGTCCCCAACGCCTTTCCTGAACCCACTCGTAATTGTTGAAAAAGCGAATGGGTCTCTTCGCGTTTGCCTTGACGCGAGGGCTATTAATAAACGCTTAGTCCCCGAGTATGATCAAGCCCCTTGTATCAAAGACATCCTGAAGAAATTTTGGCATATGAAGTTGTTTTCTGGGGTCGACTTAACTTCCTCTTTTCATCACGTAGAGTTAGACCCGAAGACCAAAATTTTGACTGGGTTTATGTTTGACCAAACGACATACGTCTTCAAACGGCTTCCGTTCGGCATTATGAACGCGGGATCTGCTCTTATCCGAGCTCTCGATAGAAACCTTAGCGACGAGGTAAAGGCATTTACGGTAAGGTACATCGATGACATTTTGGTGGCATCTGAGACAGTCGAGGACCATCTCGAAAAGATCAAGAAGCTCTTGCTCGATCTGGATCGAAACAACTTTAAAGTCAACCTTCCAAAGTCACAGTTCTGTCAAAGGAGTATTTTATTTTTGGGACACGTGATTGACTCCGATGGCGTGAACCCAAACCCCGTCAAAATTCAAGCAATTCAAAACTTTCCAAGACCAACTAGGGTCAAGCACGTTCGGCAATTTTTAGGGATCTGTAATTTCTTCTCTGATCATTGTCCTGGGTATACCGAAGTCGTAGCACCCCTCCAAAATTTGCTAAAGAAAAATAACCGTTGGAAGTGGGACGAGGAATGCGAAGCCGCTTTCAATAAGACGAAGGAACTCCTCGCCAACAGCATTAAATTAGGTTACCCAGATTATTCTAAGAAATTCATTGTGCAAACAGACGCATCGAAAATTGGGGTCGGTGCTGTATTGTACCAAGAAGACCCGGAGGCACAACCAAAAATCACATATCTGGCATTTATGAGCCGCAAATTGAGAACTCACGAGCTCAAATACACAGTGACTGAACTCGAGATGTTGGCTATCGTCACAGCCCTAGGTCACTGGCGGAAGTATATCTATGGCTTCCCCATTGTCCTTCGGACAGACCATAAGGCATTAACTTTCATGCTCAAGTCGACTATGACGAGCGAAAGGGTCAATCGTTGGTGTCTTTTCGTCCAACAATTTGCCTTAACGGTTGAGCATTGTGCTGGAAAGAACAACATTATCGCAGATGCACTAAGTCGAAACCCGAATCCCAGCGAAACTTCTGTTTTTCACATCCAACTGGAAGACGAAGACCATACCACTCTAGAGAAGTTGAAAACTATAGGGGAGGAGCAGGAAAGAGTTCCGAAAACAGGGAAATTGATCGAGTTCTTCAAGCGGAAATTACAACCGGGTACCGCCGAGCACTCAGAAATAGAGAAGAAAGCAGAACGGTACAATTACTTCAACGGGATTCTCCATAAGTTTGTCGATGATAATCACACTCGATACAGGATTGTAGTGCCGCCCGTTTTACAAGAGGACTTAATCTCGTTGGCACACCGAGCCATTGGTCACGCCGGGATCGACAAGGTTGTATCAACGTTAAAGGAGACATTCATTTGGCCAAATATGAGGAAGATTGTTCGCCGTGTATTGATGACATGCGATATATGCCAGCGGGTGAAGCACAACACCTTTTTGCTTAAACAACTGCCGCGACCTTTGTTGCCGAAGCAGCCCAAAGAGCTCTTCGCGCTAGATTTTTACGGTCCCTTACCCAAGGCACGACGCGGGATGCAGCATATTTTGGTTTGCGTCGATGTCTTTTCGAAGTTTATCCAACTTTGCCCCGTACAAAAAGCGAATACCAGAGCTGTCATCAATCAGATAAAGAATAAAATCATTCCGAGGATGGGTAAACCGGAGTGTATTTTAACAGATCACGGTTCCCAATTCACGTCCGGAGCTTTTAAAAGGGATATTGAACGACTAGGGGTGAAGCATCACCTGAGTTCGATTCGCCACCCCGAATCAAATCCAGCCGAGCGGATCATGCGGGAGATAGGAAAATTTTGCCGGATCTACTGTTCCCGTCAACATTGGCGATGGGTGGACGTCCTTCCTATTATTGAGGAATGTGTGAATGGGACGGTCCACGAATCGACTGGGATGATCCCAAGCGTCGTTCACTTCGACGAAGTTCCAAAGAGACCCTGGGTGAATGCAATCCAATGCCCTCAAGACCCCCGCTTATCCGTGGAACTCTGCATACAAACGACGGCGGATTATTTGAAAGAACAGGCAGAGAAGCGATTACGGCGATTGCGTGGAAAAAGGTACCATCGTCCACTACGAGTTGGAGAACTTGTTCTTGTCAACGACCAGCGATCTCCGATCCCGCAAATAAAATTTATCATAAGTTTGCGGAGTTATACATTGGGCCGTATCGGATCATCGAAAATTTGGACAATAATTCCTACAAGGTCCAGAGCATGGACGGTACGACTGAGACCGTGTACAATGCCGCCAATTTGAAATTGTACCATCCTCCAGGAAGCAGCAGAATAGACGCCAATCAGTTGGACGAGAACGCGGAAGAGGAGGAAGAGGATCTAGAGAGAGACGAAGATGAGGATCCAGGGGACTACGAAGAAGATGGTGAAGAAGATCCAGCAGTCCATGTAATGACGGTGGAGAAACGAGATGATTTGAATGACCAGAGTTGTGAGGAGTGCATAGAGCTGTACCAGAGACGCGACATTATGGCACGAGTATGTTACTTACTCCAGAGAGAAAATGCCCAGTTGAGGTTGGAATCACAGAAACTTAGAGCAGCTAAGGAAGATTGTTCTTAAGACGGATTAGGTAGTAATTGTTCAAGAAATTCGCAACTCCGTTTCAAATTTCTTGAAACCAACGGAGGGGCAGATGTGACCGTATCGGCACAATTAATAGTTATTTCAAGGTGATATGCTTGGTAAGGAAGCAGGCAGCAAGCTCTCTTTGTGTAGATGTTGGGAGTATCATCAAGTTGTGCAATACGAAGCCCGCCAGAGAGGCGCCTTCACCCGCCCACTGGGTGGCTTAAAGAATCCCCGAACTAGGCACACGTCATAGAAGAAGCAGGAGAAGAACACTATTTAGCGACTCCATATTGGAAAACAGATGCCAGTGTACAGCGATGCCAAAGCGATCGGGCAAGATTTAATGCATTTTCGGCATAAATAAGGCTTAATTAACAATACTGCACCCGTTAGAGTAGTGTGCTGAATTTTGGTGGAATTATAAAGTTAGGAGTTCTGGTAGAAAATACTCTCCAAGCGAAAGGCGTTGGTAAACAATTTATATAACACTCATAGCGTACGGACGCCTAGTGGAAAACCAGATGCCTTCGGGGATTCCCTACTTCCCCTCCAAGATGATAAATTAATTACGGCAGATCCGCCGAACATATCCAATTCCGCATGGCATAGCGTACTTGTGCATAACCAAGTCACACAGTCTAGCGTATTGCTAATTTCGACAGGCTGGTTTATCCAGGAGCAGTCGAAATAAGAGTGGGGATGAAGTCACTAAACCGCCCCTACTGCCGGGGCTAGTATAAGTTTTTGCACTTCCAGAGAGCTTCAGCATTCGTTGAGGAGCTTTCGACGGGAAACGACGGTCGGTTCGCTATCGGATTACCGCTCCTTTGTATACTCTGTGAACAAAGCGGGGGGTGAAATCTTTCACTCTTTTTTCGTTTATAATTTGTGATAGGCAACAGAAGACTACGGTAATGAGATGTACTTTAGATCTCGGTTGCGAAGTAGACTAAGACTTCGTGAAATATGAAGTAGGGTTTTGTATAGCAACAATTACTGGATAGTACGCAGAATTTCTGTGGGAGAACATAGATCTGTGTAAATCCGCGCTGTTTCTGAACAAAGCGCAGGTCAGATTATTAACAGGCAGTGAGAAGTGTTCCTGAACTATCAAAACATACAAAAGATAGGGATAGAAAATTCTGCATCATGCGGATGCTGGGAGCGCCCGGCTTAACAGTGTAATAGACCAGCTGAAAGTAGCCGATATATTCATCTCCATGTAACTGGCAGTGGGTAGAAAAAGAAGTAATAGGAGTGAACGGTAACACGTGTGCAAGAAATTGATAAATTGTGTAAATTACAATCTAATTTCAGTGATCCGTGTGCTACAAAAATGGATTACGCGAGACAAGATATGGAACTTCTGAACTCCAGGACTCCAGGATCCAACGCCATGGAGTAATCCAACATGGGTAGGCCTCTGGATCCTCCGGACCAGGCCGATGACAGCAACCGTTGAGTACAAAGTTATGTTTTCTTCTCCAATGCTAGTATTTCCTTTTGTAAATAATAGTCATGAAGTATAGGGTTAAAATAACGTATATAAATAGGTTTAATCCGCCCAAGAATGGTCGGGAATCCTTTTATTCATTTTTGTTTCAATTAATTAATTAGATATGGGAAGGGAGTGATCCTGTGTTAGTGTATAGAATATGGGACCCCTTTTAGTGGATATATTTGCATGTTATCATAATTTGTTTATTTAGTGCTGAGAAGGTATTGAGGGGAAAAGGAGTAGAGTGCTATGTAGATTAATAATGTAGATCTCATCTGAGCTATTGCCTAAGTTAGACAGGGACTAGCGAGGTGACAGAGTCATCAACGAGTGCCCGTATGAGAGAAAAGGCTTGGGCTAGAATCAGCACTATGTTCGTAATGGTAGAGTTTGTTGCATGATAATATAAGTTTTGGCTGCAACTGAAGATGGTCAAGAAATGAAGTGCCAAGGTTTGAACCCCTGTCCTCCACTACACTATTGAGGTTAGATGTAAAAGGTCTGTTAGTGGTTTGGAAGGATTTAATAATTTAAATTAATTTGAATTTCATTATTATTATTATTATTATTATTATTATTATTATTATTATTATTATTATTTTCTTAATGTAACTTGAGCAGTGTTTTGATACCAATACATTTCAAGCAACCGGTTAGAGGATTATTATTATTATTATTATTATTATTATTATTATTATTATTACTATTATTATTTTCTTTCATGTTTTGATCGATGATTTCATGCCGATCTATTAAAATGGCAAGTTAATGTTATGCCAGGTACACAATCTATACACACACGGGTGGAATTAGGAGACGTTGTCGTTCGAGGAAAGGCGATTGGAAGTGTGAATGAGGATACGATTGGAAATGTATGGGTAAATCCCAATTGCTAGTATAACGAGGGAGTTTTTGATATAATCTGGCTGAGTAATAGAAATAAATAAATAATTATTGGTCATAAGGACCGTAATGAGCTAATTTGAGCAGGTGACCCTGCATTAGCTAAATTGAATGATGTTATGGACTCCTTGAAGGCCGCCTGTGAATGTGGTGAATTAGTCTCGCTGTGGTGCGAGAGGGGAGCGGACTTGGGTCAGAATTTATGACCATAGAAAAGAAAGAACTCGCCTTGTTAAGAAAACGTGTCTGGTAGAATGTTGCGTTCTACTGTGTGAAAGAAGACAAAAATTTTATGTAAATAATACACACTGTCCATTAGCCTTGATCCGGAAAACAATGTAGAGAGTAACTACTGTTCGATACATGATTAGATTAATTAGGGCTTGATTACAGTACCCTGGATGGAGACGACCAGAGTCTCAGGTTCGAACCTCGTGTGGGCACAGCAGGGATCAACAGCTCGCTAAGACAGCGGGTTACAACGGGTTAATTACAGCTATTGTCTTTATTGATACATGTGTTTGATATATTTCTTTTCCAGGAAGTGTTTTGTTTACTTATAATCGATGTCGATTTGAATCTAGACTTCGTGAAAGTCCACTGGTAGTGATTGCAAGTGATAGTTCGTTGTTCAAGTCTGTGTTTAATTTTATATGGAAGACTTGAGTCCATTTCTTTTTCTTTCTCCGTGTTTTAATGACGGATTTCTGATATGGTCAGAATGTTCGGATTAATTATTTTTTTTTATATTTACTTTCGTGATTTCTCAAGTTAGCCGACCATTCAAAAGCGGACATTTTTCTTTTGTGTAAATAGAGTCTAATGTGTAATACGGGATTCAGTCCCATGGAATACTCGCATTGGGGGGAACATGGCTTGTTTTGTTTTTGTGAATATGATAGGGTCATTTTATTGTGTATGTCGTACTCAAGTGGTTTATGGTAACCGGGGGATGGAACGCACAAAACAATCGCGATAATACACAAAACAATTTGTGTAGCATACATCCAAACTAATGTAATAGTTATGTAAGCAATATAGGACACAGGCAATTCAAAGTGATAGTATGTGAAAAGGTGAGATCATATTAATAACCTCTCGGTAATTCTCTGTCTTGGTAGAGAGGGATATGGATATTTACGTCTGTGTCAAAAGGGAAATTTAATTGGATTAAAGAGAGTACCAGTTAACGTTGCCGTCCACATAGATTTTGGCCTGTGGAATGTGGAGGTAACATCTGATGTCAATGGCAGCCCGGATTTTTCCGCTGCTAAAATAAGGGATTGCTGATATCAACTGTGTAAGAAGTATCAAGAGTGTATGTAAATTTTGTATATTTCACCGAGTGAATAGTAAATTGTTCTAAACGATTTTCATGCCTATCTATACCGAAAAACATGCATCCAGAATCCTCTTCCGTTCATTGTAGGCCTTTAAGGTAGTTTATGCTTGATAGCCTCTATATGCCGCGAACGTTCTTCGGCCCTGAGGAGTCCGTGTTCAGACCTCAGGAACGGGAGAGTAGCTTTGATCTAGCTGAGTCGAATGGTCGATAACTTTTCATGTGAGTGGATTAAGTATACAATCCCAATGAGGAGAAATCGGCACAGACCAAAAAGATCCCTTGACTATCGACTTCCGTGGAGCATGGTCCCATGTGTTCGTGACCCGAAAGGGTTGGTTTGGTGTCACATGGTCCCATGAGTCATGGGGGACGGTGGGAAAGGTTCCAGTATATGGAGACAGCACGAGATGTCAGTGCGTTTCACAGATACCACGCACAGGGCGATGGGACTGCAGAATTGAGTCAGGCTCCGTGCAGAATGGATTGGACGAGGTAACTTCAGCGATGAAGGTGGGAATTACTGGAACACCCGCCATACTCGCCGGACTTGTCTGCGTGTGGTTTTTACCTCATCCCCAAAGTGAGTGGGGGACGGTTTGGGATACGATGGGACGCTGCCAACGCTATAGAACATAACACTGAAAAATTCACACATGGTGAGGCGACTGGTATCCGACGTTTCCAGCATCGTTGGCAACGTGTTGTGAACAATCTAGTTGACTACTTTGAGTGTTTAGAGTGTTTACTGTACTCCCTGAGAATAAACATTATGTAGCACAAGGATCTCATGCCTGACAGTTTCCCCGCTTTATATCCTACACCTGGTAAGCCTACTTGGTATTGTTCATATATTCCACAGCGTCTTACGATCCCCACTCCCATCTGTATATTTCGATTTGTCTGGTAGATCCCGCATTCGTGCAAAAAATAAAAAATAAAATAATAATACCATGACATATGCCCCAAACTTCATATACACTATATCATTGCATCTGCTTGTCCTATTGTGCCCATGGTGTAGACACAAGTTTACATCTTTTGATCGTCTTTCGGGTTGGTTCTTGTTTATTTAATATGTATTTCTATTCATTTAGCTTCTGGGATGTCAATGTTGGCGGGAAGACCTCTTTACATGGAATTAATGCCATTTAAAGGAATAAGGGCTAGGTCAATAAGCATAGTACCTGTGATTGCTAAAAG
The DNA here is from genome assembly GCF_040414725.1 of Anabrus simplex. NCBI lineage: Eukaryota > Metazoa > Arthropoda > Insecta > Orthoptera > Tettigoniidae > Anabrus > Anabrus simplex. The sequence goes on from NC_090271.1 coordinate 197,355,145, forward strand.
GGATTCATTGGATACAGTTATTTAGGCTTTTTTAGACAAACAGGAGAGGATCTTTGAATATGTCTTAATTTTGTTTTGGCTCCTGTAGGCGTAGATGAATACCGGGCCCTGGTTCATATTGCAAAGCTGGAAGAATACCTTGTTCGTAAATTATCATCAGATTAGGGAATCAGATTCCCTAGAAAGCCTTGGAGTATCTAATTAACCGGGCGAGTTAGCCGTGCGGTTAGGGCCGCGCAGCTGTGAGCTCGCATCCGGGAGATAGTGGGTTCGAACACCATTGTCGGCAGCTCTGAAGATGGTTTTCCGTGGTTTCTTATTTTCACACCAGGCAAATGCTGGGGCTGTACCTTACTTAAGGCCACGGCCGCTTCCTTCCCACTCCTAAGCCTATCGTATCGTCGCCATAAGACCTATCTGTGTCGGTGCGACGTAAAGCAAATTGTAAAAAAAAAAAAAAAAAAAAAACAGCTAATTAGGAACTTTCGAATTGTTATTAATTTAATAAAAAATCTTCCGGGCTATTATGCCGTGGTCCAATCCTCTCCTCCAGCGAGATACAGGAGAGAGTACCTACACGACGCCACGGAAGATGACTGCCGAAGCAGTATTCGAAACGTCTGGACGAAATGAGAGGAGTGGATCACGGCATAATAGCCCGGAAGATTTTTATTATATTGACACCGGCCGTGAAAGCCTTCATACTTTGATGTTATTAATTTATCCTCGAGGTACTGTAAATGCGGAAACCATTCCTTATTCTTGTCTAATATTATTTCTATAAATTTCATTTTTGATACTACCTTTTTACCCCAGAGAACACTAATGGGATGTTGTCGGTATATTTCTCTTTTTCTTATGTACAGGGTGGTCGAAATAACGTGAACCGGGTATATCAGCGTTAGACTGTTGGTCATACTGATGGAGAATGTGAAAGAAATAATTCGATATCTCGCACCATTGTCATTTTATCAGCTGCTGAAGTTAGCCAATCAGATCACTTCGCGGGCGAATTCAAATGGGCTCCGCGATGTGGTGTTGCTAAATCTGTACGTGGCCTAAGACTGAAGATTAAAACTTCGCCAGGGGAGGGACTTGGAATACAGACCTCCAAAGCAAGTACACCAGCTGGAACCCACGGCGTGTTTGTGTTTGATGGTAATTCCTCGGCATGGCTCTCAGACTGTTGTTAAGTGACCCTACCCAAAGCCCATTTGAATTCGCTCGTGAAGCGATCTGATTGGCTGGGTTCAGTAGTTGATAATTTGACAACAGCGCGAGATATGTAAATGATTCCTTCAAATTCAGTAGGACAAACTGTCTAACGCCCATATACCCGACTGACATTGTTTCCGACCACATGTATATAGGCAACACTGCTGACTAATCCCACTGTCGGCAGCCCTGAAAATGGTTTTCCGTGGTTTCCCATTTTCACACCAGGCAAATGCTGGGGCTGTACCTTAATTAAGGCCACGGCCGCTTCCTTCCAACTCCTAGGCCTTTCCTATCCCATCGTCGCCATAAGGCCTATCTGTGTCGGTGTGACGTAAAGCAACTACTGTAGCAAAAAAAAAAAAAAACTAATCTTTAGATAATGTTGATTTCATTTCCATGCACCAGTTATCCATTATTTGCAAGATGTATTGTAATGTTGCTAAGATGGATGAGAGCGAGAGTCATTTAATCATCAGTAAAATGTCTGTGTATTCTGATAGTTCTGTGTTTTGTGTGGTAGAGATTTTTCTGGATCAGGTCACTGATCAGGATATTGCATATAACACTGATCTTTGTGGCTAAACCCTTTTTTGACAACTTTTGAGCTATAAGCACTGCCAACACTGATATCTACAAAACTTATTCGATCCTTTAAAAAGTCCTACAGAATAATGCGAATATTTGATTTTTTTCCTATTTGTTTTACGTCGCCACATGAAGGGAGATGATGATTGAGGATGGTTTCAACAAAACTAACAGGCTGAACGGTTCACAAGTTGTGGTTAGCCTCTAATGAACCAGTTTTGTAACAGCTTCTACGGCAACTGTTGTTTACCTATCTGCGGTGAAGCCATATCGTTGTTCCGGGAACACGAGAAAATGAGACTTTCAATTACGAACTTTTCGGAGACTTAAATGCTGTCTCCTTCACATGCTTACTACAACCCCTAAATACCCTCATAACTATATGAAGATATCAGTAACTTTTATTTACGACCTAGTTAACGTGATTGCCCAAATGAAGATCATTCCTTATGTTAACACCTAGGTACTAACAGTGATCCCCATGACACTATCAACACAGTAATTAAAACTGAGAGGGAAGAAGGAAAATTTAGTGGGTGTAGAGTGAAGGGGACAATGATATACAGTTGTAAGAGGCTAAAATCCCAGCAGTGTACTTCCAGGAGTACTTCCCTGAAAATTTCTTCGAGGGTGCAGCAGTACTGCTACTGCAGTACTACCAATAAGGGAAGAGGTGGTGGTTATTGTTTTAAGAGGAAGTACAACTAGGCAACCATCCTCTACAGGGTGTTTCAAAAATAGGTGGCATAATTTCAGTTATGCATTTGTTACATGTAGATAATCAAAATAGTGCATTACAACACGTGTCCGGAAATGCTTCATTTCCGAGTTATGGCGTTCACAACACCGAACTTCACCGGAACGTTTTTCTTCCGCAGGTCATTGTCATTACAGAAGAAGTTCAAAATGTCCACCTCCTGCTTGAATACAGACCTCACATAGATGTCTCATTGACCTGCGAGCACGATCCCAAACTCCAGGAGTATTGCGTATGTCCTCACACGATGCCACAATTCGATTTCGAAGGGTTTCCACATCAGGCACCGGAGACGAATACACTGATGATTTTAAATGGCCCCACAAGTAGAAAAGGAGAGGGTTCAGATCAGGTGAGCGTGGAGACCAAGCAATCGGGCCACCTCTACCTATCCATCGATCAGGAAACATTCGATCCAAGTCAGTGAGACATCGATATGAGGTATGTATTCAAGCAGGAAGTGGACATTTTGAACATCTTCTGTAATGACAGTGACCTGCGGAAGAAAAACGTTCCGGTGAAGTTCTGTGTTGTGAAGGCCATAACTCGGAAATGAAGCATTTCAGGACACATGTTGTAATGAACTATTTTGATTGTCTACATGTAAGAAATACATACCTGAAATTATGCCCCCCATTTATGAAATACCCTGGATATAGTACTAATCAGAGAGAAAAAATGGAAGGGACCCGACACTTCGAATAATGAAGACGTCGGCCAAAGAAAGACAAGGGCCACGAAGGGCGTGAAAATGAAAGACTCCCCAGTCCTCGGGAACCTAATACCGTGGGAGTCGGAAAAGAACAAGAGTTAACTAAGGGAGGTCGGTTAGGATAGGTGAAAGAAAGTAGCCTGGCACAAGTGAGTGGAAGCAATGCTAGGACTCGGCTAAGGGCCCCGTGGTTACCAACCCACGCTTCGAAGTTAAGTATCCCTAGGGCCCCTGTTAGTCGCCTCTAACGATAGGCAGGGGATACCGTGTGTGTTATTCTATCGCCCCCACCCACAGGGGGGTAGTGAGGGAAGTAGGGGCCGATGACCTAAATGTTAGGTCCCTTTAAACAACAGGCTTTAAACAACAAACAAATGAGCGAAGAACGAAGATTTGAAACCGCTTCTTACACCAATGACAATTCAATGCATGCTACGTAGCATAAAATGTCCACAGTGAGGTTGGGATGAAGTTCAAGATTTGGTATGGATCCCATAGCCATTTTTATACAGGTTAAGATCTAGCACTGGCATTTGTGAGAGCTCGTTTTCAAACAAAGTTTGGATTTTAATTTGTAAATTAAAAATAATCTATTCAGACCAAGTGAGTATTTAATAACAGGAAACAATACATATAGCTAGTTGCTTTACGTCGCACCGATACAGATAGATCTTATGGCGACGATGGGACAGGGAAGGGCTAGGAGTGGGATGGAAGGGGCCGTGGCCTTAATTAAGGTACAGCCCCAACATTTGCCTGGTGTGAAAATGGGAAACCCACGGAAAGCCATTTTCAGGGCTGCCGACAGTGGGGTTCGAACCCTACTATCTCCCGAATACTGGATACTGGCCGCACTTAAGCGACTGCAGCTATCGAGCTCGGTTGGAAACAATATTAAGGAATGAATTAGTTCTGCATTGGGTCTGTAAAGAGTATACAAATTAATACATTTTTGAACGATTTAGGAAATAATATTTGTAAATTGTCTTTACATTCCTTAAAATATTTTGTAAACGCCCTCGGAGGCCGCAAAATATGGTTTCGCGGGACACATGCGCCGCCATTTGAGAGCCCCTGGTTTAGAAGATGTACATATTTTCGTGACGATGTCTCACTTCGCAGAGTTACATGAACGCAATGCCGGCGTTACGAAAGTCAGCCAATTTATTACATGTTCTTTCTGGCAAATTATTAGCGATACATTCGATATTTCAATATCGCTAGATTTTTCAAAGTCTCAGCTGAATAACACAATGATACTGTACCCTACGGGGCACATTAATACTGCAGGATGATACCTACCTGCTCTTCTTGTTCTTGCATATGGGCACCAGCTCAGCTACCATCGGCAGAAAAGGGTCGTTAATTTTGGGTTCTTATGACGAGAGGATCATGGGGAACTCAATACTACATTAAACTACGAAATGAGGAACACAAACGCACCTACTGACATTTTGAGCACAAGTTGTGTATTCTTAACTCAACATTTCTTTTCTTTTATATTACAATTTATTGCACTAATCGTGCTAAAATGGATGCCCAACAGGCTCATATCATAAATAAGATAAACATCAAACAAAAAAAAAAAAATTATTCGCTATCTGGTTGGTTTGTCGTGCTGAGAATCGATAAGTGAATCCAAGAACAAATGTGTCCTTACTCGGAACAGCCACGCTGTACCTGCACATAACGTATATGATGCTAGGGTGAGAATTTGTCATGCAGAAATAACGCCACTAAAAGATCCCCACACATATTTGGGAAAATGCACACACAAGATAATAAGTTTGAACCTACAACTACAGACATAACCTTTCTAATCTCGCATGAAATATCACTCCTTTATGGATATGAACCAAGGTCCATTCAAACAAACGTTATATTTACAAAATTTACTGCTTAAGCAAGTTTTCTTAGTGCCTCGTTTCCATCTACCGCCCTACCATTTATAAACAAAGTTAATAAAGTATGAGAGAAAGCAAGGATGAATGAATGAAACCCTCATCACATGCTTGTCTCGCCTGCGGGAAGGAATTCCAGCCCTCGTCTTGTATTTTAAAAATGTCTGCGAGACTCCCTGCGGTGCAGGCAAGGGAAACGACCTCCAAGACATAGGCCGTGAAGCACCCCTCGCACAAACAAAACAAAAACATAACCTAGTTTCCAAACATGCGGAGCTCAGCTCTACCTTGACCTTGTCTCAACACATGACGAAACTCGCCACAATAAATAAGTGAGGAAAACAACATACATGTCTGCACTATCCAATGTCCGTGACAGACCGCCCTGGGTCTCGATTCTACCACCTGGAGTATTACACATTGTTATACATATCCATCTCGCCGTCCGCCTAATGCGACGTGTTCCAATTAACCCTCAAGTCTTGGGTTCAATCCCTTACTTGGCATAGTACAAAGGGTCGCAAATATATGAGACATAGCCTACGGGTTATATTCATTACCCTCACATTCAATCCAACACACTCTAAACATGGAGTAGACACCTAAATTCTGGCCACATGCGTGCTCTACATTTTGCCGACGGATTCCCTTCCCAATATAAGGTACCCTATCATGATTAACCTATAAATACAAGCAGATATCGTCTGATGCCGGGCACTAAGAAACGTTGATTTAAGCTCGTACATAAGCTTCCCTACGACTATGCGTACCGTCATACTATCATAAACTACCTTAATTCTTGCTTACTATAGACAATAAAATAAAAATGTGTATGCCTTAACCTAAATTATATAAAGAAAATACCTTACTAAATGGCCTAATGGGCCGTAATCCTACTCCTTACTATATTTACAAATTAATCACCGTATTTCTGCATAACAACCCCCCAACCCTACACATATATTAATTACTGTTCACTTATCTATCATCTTGGAGACCTCTTTCTCCCTCCGTCGGGGTTAAGCTGCCTGCTCAGCCCATCATGGTAGCGATGTGGTCCTGGGTCGATTCTCTGCGTCCAGCCTCCATGGGTTGCTCGTTCATGAAGCCGTCTTCTTGAGGGGTGGCTCGTTCATGAGGCCTTCTTCTTGAGGTTGTGGTCGGCAGGTCTCGTATCACACGTCTCTCGAAACACAGCACGAGTCTTCACTGGAATGAAATGCCTAACTTATTAACAGCACAGCATTCCCAGTACTTTTACTTCATTTTCGATGCAAAAATCAGTACTGGCGATCTGCGACGTTGAAGTCATTGTTCCCCTTTAACTACTTAACCGCGCACGAATGTATATAGGCAATATCTACTATCTGAAATCAGCAACCTAATCGGTCGAACAAATTGTCATTATCTCATGCTCGACTGATTCATACCCATACGTATAGCAGGAATAACACAGATGACTTTAGTTTATACTTGCACTTCTCCCGCACTTCACACTATATTTACGTGGTTACCCGTACCTCTTCATGATGAAGTCTACACGTACGGCATTGTCTACAGTCGGTTAATTAGGCTCTTGCGACCTCACTGTGAAACTTCTAAATACACTCGTATGATTGAATAATTACTGAAAGGTTTACGGATCACCGATTCATTGAATGAACATTAGCGCAACTGCATTAAAGTAATCACCGTCTTTGTCATAAACAAAGGTTTCTGGCGCGAGTATCAGCAGAACGCGACATACACGGACAGCGGTCTTATCATGGACTGATCACCTCCTTCCTCCTTTCTCTGCTCTTATAGCATCCAGGAACCGACGCGACTCGCTGGGAAGTCCCGGGAAACAACTTGAGATTGGCATGTGGCCTCGAAACATTTTCTCACGGCAGTCGGCCTCCCACGTAGTTATTTATTCAACTATATATTAATAGACTTTGAGGTATCTATGGCTTCAGAAGATTCTGGCACCGATTCCCAACTTATTACTTTCTTGTAAAACCTTCAAATATAGGAGTTATGACTCAATTTCCATAGCGTGGTGAGCCTGTCGGTTCCCGCTGAAATTCTCTGTTAAGGTGGCATGTCTCTCCCCCAGACAACTCCCATCTCTCTTTCTTTCTTCCTCACATATTCTTTCTTCGTCGCACCTGACCACGCCTTGCCTTGGGAATCCCCTTCTCGATTCCCGCTCTCCATATAGCATCACGCCCTCACAGTTAGCGTCCTGTTGCGCATTATTTTATCAGCGTTAAATATCCATTCTTATAACTAACAGAATGGTACATTTGCTTCCCCACACACTAAAGAAAAATATGAAAAAATCTTATTTTTTTGTATTTTTCTTTGCGTCTGATATTTAACGCTCGCGTGGCTTTTTCATTCATTCCGAGCCATCCTGTGGCGTTTTCCGAACTTGTTCCAGTAGCTCCTCACGCTCCTTTCGAATTCTATAGTATGTATCCAACAACGCCAAGAATTTTCTATTATTTCCCGAGCATTCAGTGCACTCCACTGCAGCCATTTCTATTATTGCGCTGCTCTGCGGCGAAACTTCTTCTACCATTCCTACGTTTAGGTATACATCATTCGGATTGTGGTCAAGGGTTTCACCTTCACCGTCGTGCGTTTCCGGTACTTCGTCTGTGCCAACTACGTCTTCTTATTCTTCTTATTCGTCCTCTTCTTCTTCTTCTTCTTCTTCTTCTTCTTCTCCTACATCATCGTCCTCTTCTTCCTCCATCTCTTCATTCTCGTGTTGGAGTAATTTCTAAGTTTCTTGCATACAATTATATAGTATTTACAGGTACTTATAACTATGGTAAAATTTCATTTACATATGATACAACTTAATCTCGACGCCAGCCCTCTTGGTCTAATCTGTCTCCGATTCACCCTGTAGCAATGCGGGTCCATTAGGTGAGATACACTTTACTATCTCCAGCTCCGTTTTCTTGAGCTTAGAGTTCAAGGTTCCCCTTTTCTTCTTCCGCTTTCTACCGGAATTCCCATAATAATACCGGTCTTTCTTGCTTCGTGATTTGGTCCTACGTCTCGCGCGCGGTACCAGTAGCCATCTCCTTCTTCTTCTATAGAGCCGCCTTTCTCTTCTTTGCTGTCTCATCTTCTTACTCGTGCCTGTGTACGATTTAGAGTAACATTCTTTCATCGTAAGTTGCAGACCTTTCTTCCTTTTCTTCCGTCGGCTGGCATTTTTGTGTAGTGTGGGACGATTTGGATTCGCTTTCAAGTCTGCCGTCATTTGTTGGGTACGCTGTTCAGCTGGACTTCTTTCACGCCTTAAATCAACTCTGTCGGCCTTGAACTTCCCTTCCAATTCTGCTCCGTGGATGCTGTCACCTTCATCTGTCCTCGTTGCAGCATTAGTCGCCTCAGACCTACTGGCGCTGCTCTCCCCCTCGTTGGTTATCTGAGAAGCTAGGGTCGCTTCGCCTTGCCTTTCTACCTCAACTGTGTCCTCAACATTCCTCACACTAGCTATGTAGCTGGGGTGTGTATTTTCAACTTTCTGACCTGCTGGTGGTCCCGATCCTGACGTCCTGGCAGTTATCTTCATCTCATTTTGTTCTACCCGAGCTTTCAAACTAGCCACGTCAGCTTTAGTCCCTTCAATTGCCATTTCATTATTCATCGTCCTTTCTTCTAACACTTCAACTGCCTTCTTTAGTGCAACGACTTGCTCTCCTGTTTCCTCTTTCAAGTTTGACACTTGCCTCTTCAACTCCTCTGTATTTTTCCGACAGCACATGCGTACATTCTCTAATTTCTCACTCAATTTTCCGAGCCGTGTCTGCGTCTGCTGCTTATCCGCCATTAACCGATCTAATTTAGCATTCGTGTGCTCTTCTAAAGCCGTTAATTGTTCTTTCGTACGGGCTTCTAGTCCTATTAACTGCTCCTCAGTTTTATTTATCTGTTTTTCACTTACGTCAATAACCTGTGATTTTATCGCAGCTACCTGAGTCTCTAACTCGACTTTTTGCTCCTCAATTTTACTCATCTGTTTTTCACTTACATCATTAACCTGTGATTTTACGGCAGCTATCTGAGTCTCTAACTCGACCTTTCGCTCCTCCCTGACTTCAGCGATCTGCGCTTTGACTTGTCCTAACTCCTCCATCAATAACTCCCGAAAACTTTCAAATGTCAGCGACATTTCTATTACAATGAGAATACGCCAACCCTTCCGGAGAGAAATCTGAGGTCTTTCTCCGCACGACACCATAACTCCAAGTTTCATTAAATTTCTATCCATCAACTTATGCTCTGTCATTATACATATGAACCACAAATTGACAAATTTTGAATAAATGCAAATAACAATTATAGTTTAAAATCTACATAACAGTGTGTTGCATAGCAATGGTTAATTACCAGATCACAGTCCTGAAAAAAAAATCATTCTCACTATGATTACGAAATATAAGACAGAATATCGACACCAAGACATGTACAATATTCACTGTTAAAAAAATACCGCACTGAAAATTTGAACAGATTTATTGCCAAACTACTGGCTTCTCTGTTTCCGTTCCTCATTTATCAAAGAAAAATTCCTACCTAATAGTCCACCTTCTCATTCAGCCACGTTTTGTATCCTAACTTGGATATTCGTAGCGTCTGCATCTTATACTCTCGTCACACACAACTAAAGCAAATTAGTACGTTATCGGCGATATTGTTAACCTCCCTCATGATACTCTCGCCACACGCCTTTGGGGGCCATTTTATATGTACCCTACGGGGCACATTAATACTGCAGGATGATACCTACCTGCTCTTCTTGTTCTTGCATATGGGCACCAGCTCAGCTACCATCGGCAGAAAAGGGTCGTTAATTTTGGGTTCTTATGACGAGAGGATCATGGGGAACTCAATACTACATTAAACTACGAAATGAGGAACACAAACGCACCTACTGACATTTTGAGCACAAGTTGTGTATTCTTAACTCAACATTTCTTTTCTTTTATATTACAATTTATTGCACTAATCGTGCTAAAATGGATGCCCAACAGGCTCATATCATAAATAAGATAAACATCAAACAAAAAAAAATTATTCGCTATCTGGTTGGTTTGTCGTGCTGAGAATCGATAAGTGAATCCAAGAACAAATGTGTCCTTACTCGGAACAGCCACGCTGTACCTGCACATAACGTATATGATGCTAGGGTGAGAATTTGTCATGCAGAAATAACGCCACTAAAAGATCCCCACACATATTTGGGAAAATGCACACACAAGATAATAAGTTTGAACCTACAACTACAGACATAACCTTTCTAATCTCGCATGAAATATCACTCCTTTATGGATATGAACCAAGGTCCATTCAAACAAACGTTATATTTACAAAATTTACTGCTTAAGCAAGTTTTCTTAGTGCCTCGTTTCCATCTACCGCCCTACCATTTATAAACAAAGTTAATAAAGTATGAGAGAAAGCAAGGATGAATGAATGAAACCCTCATCACATGCTTGTCTCGCCTGCGGGAAGGAATTCCAGCCCTCGTCTTGTATTTTAAAAATGTCTGCGAGACTCCCTGCGGTGCAGGCAAGGGAAACGACCTCCAAGACATAGGCCGTGAAGCACCCCTCGCACAAACAAAACAAAAACATAACCTAGTTTCCAAACATGCGGAGCTCAGCTCTACCTTGACCTTGTCTCAACACATGACGAAACTCGCCACAATAAATAAGTGAGGAAAACAACATACATGTCTGCACTATCCAATGTCCGTGACAGACCGCCCTGGGTCTCGATTCTACCACCTGGAGTATTACACATTGTTATACATATCCATCTCGCCGTCCGCCTAATGCGACGTGTTCCAATTAACCCTCAAGTCTTGGGTTCAATCCCTTACTTGGCATAGTACAAAGGGTCGCAAATATATGAGACATAGCCTACGGGTTATATTCATTACCCTCACATTCAATCCAACACACTCTAAACATGGAGTAGACACCTAAATTCTGGCCACATGCGTGCTCTACATTTTGCCGACGGATTCCCTTCCCAATATAAGGTACCCTATCATGATTAACCTATAAATACAAGCAGATATCGTCTGATGCCGGGCACTAAGAAACGTTGATTTAAGCTCGTACATAAGCTTCCCTACGACTATGCGTACCGTCATACTATCATAAACTACCTTAATTCTTGCTTACTATAGACAATAAAATAAAAATGTGTATGCCTTAACCTAAATTATATAAAGAAAATACCTTACTAAATGGCCTAATGGGCCGTAATCCTACTCCTTACTATATTTACAAATTAATCACCGTATTTCTGCATAACAACCCCCCAACCCTACACATATATTAATTACTGTTCACTTATCTATCATCTTGGAGACCTCTTTCTCCCTCCGTCGGGGTTAAGCTGCCTGCTCAGCCCATCATGGTAGCGATGTGGTCCTGGGTCGATTCTCTGCGTCCAGCCTCCATGGGTTGCTCGTTCATGAAGCCGTCTTCTTGAGGGGTGGCTCGTTCATGAGGCCTTCTTCTTGAGGTTGTGGTCGGCAGGTCTCGTATCACACGTCTCTCGAAACACAGCACGAGTCTTCACTGGAATGAAATGCCTAACTTATTAACAGCACAGCATTCCCAGTACTTTTACTTCATTTTCGATGCAAAAATCAGTACTGGCGATCTGCGACGTTGAAGTCATTGTTCCCCTTTAACTACTTAACCGCGCACGAATGTATATAGGCAATATCTACTATCTGAAATCAGCAACCTAATCGGTCGAACAAATTGTCATTATCTCATGCTCGACTGATTCATACCCATACGTATAGCAGGAATAACACAGATGACTTTAGTTTATACTTGCACTTCTCCCGCACTTCACACTATATTTACGTGGTTACCCGTACCTCTTCATGATGAAGTCTACACGTACGGCGTTGTCTACAGTCGGTTAATTAGGCTCTTGCGACCTCACTGTGAAACTTCTAAATACACTCGTATGTTTGAATAATTACTGAAAGGTTTACGGATCACCGATTCATTGAATGAACATTAGCGCAACTGCATTAAAGTAATCACCGTCTTTGTCATAAACAAAGGTTTCTGGCGCGAGTATCAGCAGAACGCGACATACACGGACAGCGGTCTTATCATGGACTGATCACCTCCTTCCTCCTTTCTCTGCTCTTATAGCATCCAGGAACCGACGCGACTCGCTGGGAAGTCCCGGGAAACAACTTGAGATTGGCATGTGGCCTCGAAACATTTTCTCACGGCAGTCGGCCTCCCACGTAGTTATTTATTCAACTATATATTAATAGACTTTGAGGTATCTATGGCTTCAGAAGATTCTGGCACCGATTCCCAGCTTATTACTTTCTTGTAAAACCTTCAAATATAGGAGTTATGACTCAATTTCCATAGCGTGGTGAGCCTGTCGGTTCCCGCTGAAATTCTCTGTTAAGGTGGCATGTCTCTCCCCCAGACAACTCCCATCTCTCTTTCTTTCTTCCTCACATATTCTTTCTTCGTCGCACCTGACCACGCCTTGCCTTGGGAATCCCCTTCTCGATTCCCGCTCTCCATATAGCATCACGCCCTCACAGTTAGCGTCCTGTTGCGCATTATTTTATCAGCGTTAAATATCCATTCTTATAACTAACAGAATGGTACAATACATTTAGCGCGATGATGCAAACTCTCTGCGTGAAAGCCTCGTGATTTGAGCACTCGATTATGTACACTCGGTACAATTCGGAGAGCCGTAGCGAGTGAATGCTTCCACCGATTAAAATGATTCTTATCTTGTTTTTTTCGCAGTAGAGAGGCTAACAAATATAAGTGAAATTATAGCAAATACAAGTACATTCTGTGAATATGTGACTGTGAACTTTGAAAAGTAACAAAAATATTATTTTTAGAAAAATTGGTGTTTGACCGTCCAAATTTCAAGTCCGACCCTCATATAGGGTACCATTACAAATCTCTCTCTAATCCCAAGTTAATATCGCAATGATTTCGCTAAGACCCTTAGGGACAAAGTTATGCTGGGTCGAGAAACGTGAGATTGTCAAACTTGCCTCATATCGACTTCAAAATTTAAATTCCGGCCTATGAGATACGTACCATTTAATAGATAATATTATATCCTATTTAAAAGTATCATTGAAGTGGACTTAGGACAATTAAAGAATAATTTACACCGTGTACAACATTTTAATAATTACCAGATATATTGAAACATATGCTCGGGCTACATACACTGCCTGACAAAAAAAAATGAAGCACCTAGAAGGGGAGAAGAAAACGAAATGAAACCTCACGTGTTGAGAGGGTATGTTGTGTTATTTCAGTGATTACAAAATTGAGTCAAATTTACAACGAACTTGGCAGTACGAGTCTATTTATCAGTATGACGTTGCACCCTTTCTGGGCAAGATGCATGCCCTGATTAGGTTGGGAAGGGTGTCATAAAGCTGAGGCAAGCTGGCCCACAACTGTTTTAACTGGACCTTGATATCACTGGAACGAAGTTGACGTCCGAGCTGGTCCCATACATGTTCTATCAGAGACAGATCTGGGGATCTTGCTGGCCACGGGAGTACCTCAACATCGCGCAGACAGGTACATGAGAGGTATCGCACGAAGACCAGGATGTCCGTGATATACAATCGTGACGTCAGAGTTCCCTCAATCACTAGCAGCCGTGACATCCTTGACGCCAGGAGTAGCACCACTGTACCTCTCCAAAACATTGGAAGAATGGAACCTCTCTTCAGGTCATCGCAATACTCGCAGACGATGGCCATCCAGAATCGCGATTCATCGCTACACATTATGGGATGCCATTCATCAGCATCCCATGCTTCCCGGTCACGGCACCATTCCAAAAGTTCTGGTGTTAATGGCAGCCTACACATTGGGCAGGCAATTCCCCAGTCCGGCCGCTGTTAATCTCCGACCAATGGTGCGGGATGACACAGAATGTTACAAGTCCATTACTTGCTCTCGGACGGTAGGTGTAGATGTGAAGAACGATGTGCTTGGTGCATAATACGGCGATCCTCCCTTGTGGTGGTTAGACGTGGTCGACCGGAACCTTGACGACGAAAATGCCTGCCCTCACGTTCCCATACAGTCCAACATCGAGCCACAGTCACGTCTGAATGCCCCATAAAATATGGATATTGCACAATTCGACCAGCCGAACAAATGGACACTCACAATGAGGCCCCTTTCGAACTCAGAAAGGTGCTGATAACGCGGTCTCACACGAGTACGCGGGATCTCCGTGTCCTTCACAGTGATCACTCAACACCTGACGCTGTATATCCTCCCAGGCCTGATGACAACATTAAACACTATCAACACTAATCAACTCTGGTGGCCGTTCCACATGTCACAGAGAAGTGCAACTCTATTCATTTATACAGGATGAAGCGAAATTCGCACACTCGGGCGTCGCAGCGCAACTCCTCACATGCCAGCAATAAAAAAATGTCTCTCACAAAAGTTCGTCCTGCGAGTATATCCGGCGGAAAAAAAAAAACACGTTGAAGAATGGCAATCTGGCAACACTGTAACCACATGTAGGGTAACTACCTCTGCCATACTAGTCGTGCTGTACAGGTGGTGCAGTGGATAGAGTTTTGGGTTAGCATGCAGGAGCTCGAGGGTTCGATCCAGGGTTGAGGCGCACTATTTTTTTGCTAATTCCCATCGGACACTACATACTGTAATACAGTAAGACAACGTTTCTTAGGTCACATGTGTCCTACATTTACAAAATTTAGTAAAGCTGAACACGTTGTAACGCATCTAGTAGATGAAGAGGTGCGAACAAATTCACGCCTACGACGTGGAAAGGGCGGCCTTCAAAGCTGACCAATGAAAATGAATGTTCGTCCATTTCCAGGATCGTAGTATGTAAGTGCAAATGGTTTCTAGAGGACACGCTGCAATCGCTGTTGACGATTAAGATGCCAGATACCATACCACCTGGACTACATTTACGAAATAAAAAACACACGCCTCAAACCAGTATCGACCCCCTCGACCTCCTGCATGCTAACCCGGAACTCTATCCACTGCACCAACTGTACAGCACGGCTTCGGTGTGCTGACAGAGGTAGTTATCCTACATGTGGTTACAGTGTTGCCAGATTGCCACTCTTCAACGTCCTTTTCTCCCGGATATACTCGCAGGTCCGCCTCTGTGGTGTAGTGGTTAGCGTGATTAGCTGCCACCCCCGGAGGCCCGGGTTCGATTCCCGGCTCTGCCACGAAATTTGAAAAGTGGTATGAGGGCTGGAACGGGGTCCACTCAGCCTCGGGAGGTCAACTGAGTAGAGGTGGGTTCGATTCCCACCTCAGCCATCCTGGAAGTGGTTTTCCGTGGTTTCCCACTTCTCCTCCAGGCGAATGCCGGGATGGTACCTAACATAAGGCCACGGCCGCTTCCTTCCCTCTTCCTTGCCTATCCCTTCCAATCTTCCCACCGGGCGAGTTGGCCGTGCGCGTAGAGGCGCGCGGCTGTGAGCTTGCATCCGGGAGATAGTAGGTTCGAATCCCACTATCGGCAGCCCTGAAGATGGTTTTCCGTGGTTTCCCATTTTCATACCAGGCAAATGCTGGGGCTGTACCTTAATTAAGGCCACGGCCGCTTCCTCCCAACTCCTAGGCCTTTCCTATCCCATCCTCGCCATAAGACCTATCTGTGTCGGTGCGACGTAAACCCCCTAGCAAAAAAAAAAACAATCTTCCCATCCCTCCACAAGGCCCCTGTTCAGCATAGCAGGTGAGGCGAAGTACTGGTCATTCTCCCCAGTTGTATCCCCGACCAAGAGTCTGAAGCTCCAGGACACTGCCCTTGAGGCGGTAGAGGTGGGATCCCTCGCTGTGTCCGAGGGAAAAGCCGACCCTGGAGGGTAAACAGATGATGATGATGATGATGATGATGATATACTCGCAGGACGAACTTTTGTGAGAGACATTTTTTTATTGCTGGCATGTGAGGAATCGCGCTGCGACGTCCGAGTGTGCGAATTTCGCTTCACTCTGTATACCCACCGATGTTGTGAACGTGTACGAAGGTACATTGACATTCAACCATTTCTTCCGGGTGCTTCCATTTTTTTTTTTTTGTCAGGTAATGTGTTTAGCCATCAGTGTCACTAGTATTTCCCGGTAAATAATATCAATAGCATAACAACCGTAAAGTTAGAATCAGTTAATCGGTTATTCATTTCATTTTATTCATTCGTTGACCTCGATTTTTGCGAGTAGCATCCGGAAAGACCTGGTGCAGGTGCACAGTACGGGATCTGTTGCACCAAGGGCCAGCACGCTAACCATTTAGCCATGGAACCGGATATTTATAGGCGTGACAATTTCCCGCTACGATACCATTCATCTCTTACTGCAGTTAACGTCGGCCACTTGTAAATAAAATTGCATTGAATTGACTAACGTGTCTTTCATTTTATTCGAAGTCAGACTTGCGCGAGGATGGTTGCCCAGTTGTACTTCCTCTTATAACAATAATCACCACCAATCACCATCAGACTTGCGCTGGGCGTTGTCATGGAAACCCATCGAGACAGTCCCTCATCTAACCCTATCCGTATTTTTTCGTTTTACTATTTGTTACAAGTTCCACTAACATATAACTTATGCGATCTCTCGACAACATTGGGTTGGGAATGAGTTAGGACTGTAAATTTAGCATGCAAGCTTACAGCTTACAAGCTTACAGCTGCACGACCTGTTTCGTGTAGTTAAGCGAACTATTCTTCCTGGTAGTTCAACGTCCTGTCCGCCTCTGTGGTGTAGTGGTTAGTGTGATTAGCTGCCACCCCCGGAGGTCCGTGTTCGATTCCCGGCTCTGCCACGAAATTTGAAAAGTGGTATGAGGGCTGGAACGGGGTACACTCAGCCTCGGGTTCGATTCCCACCTCAGCCAACCTGGAAGTGGTTTTCCGTGGTTTCCCACTTCTCCTCCAGGCGAATGCCGGGATGGTACCTAACTTAAGGCCACGGCCGTTTCCTTCCCTCTTCCTTGCCTATCCCTTCCAATCTTCCCATCACTCCACAAGGCCCCTGTTCAGCATAGCAGGTGAGGCCGCCTGGGCGAGGTACTGGTCATTCTCCCCAGTTGTATCCCCCGACCAAGAGTCTGAAGCTCCGGGACACTGCCCTTGAGGCGGTAGAGGTGGGATCCCTCGCTGAGTCCGAGGGAAAAGCCGAACCTGGAGGGTAAAGAGATGATGATGATGATGATAATAATAATAATAATAATAATAATAATAATAATAATAATAACTCGTGGATTTTTCCCCAATTATCGTAACTCGGGTCGATACTTGATGTGGATTCGGCCCACTTTTGCGGCTGGATGGCCTTTCTGACACCAATCCTATGTATATACATTCTTTATATAAATATAAACATATATTTCCAATAAGAAGCCTCCGTGGCACAGACGGCAGCGCGTCGGCCTCTCACCGCTGGATACCGTGGTTCAAATCCAGGTCACTTCATGTGAGATTTGTGCTGGACAAAGCGGAGGCGGGACTGGTTTTTCTCCGGGTACTCCGGTTTTCCCTGTCATCTTTCATTCCAGCAACACTCTCCCTTCTCATTTCATAGCGTCTATCAGTCATTAATAAATCACTTTGGGAGTGGCGACCCCATCGTACTAACAGCCTATATCTGCTTCATTCATTCCTTCCCTGACAAGGTCAATGACTGGAAAACAGGTTGTAGGTTTTCATTTTCATTTCCAATGAAGCTTAAAAAGAAATTAATTGAAGCTCTTGTAATGCCACATTTTGACTATTGTGATGTTGTTTTCAATGACGAGAGGCCGCAGTTTTCCCTAAGGCTACAGCGCGTTCAAAATGCATGTGTGAGATATATATGCAATTTGAGAAAATGTGATCACGTGTCACCAACTTTCCTAAAACTAAAGTGGTCACGACTCCATGTTCGTCGTAACCATCATACCTTGTCTCTCTTCCATCGAGTTCTTACTACATCTTCCCCATCTTACCTTTCTTCGCGTTCCCATTACTTCTCAAATGTCCATGACAGACATACAAGGGCTCGAACATCCAACCTGCTCATCATCCCTCACCTTTGAACTGCCGCATATAACAGCTCATTCTCGGTATTTGCCGCACGAGAATGGAATCGTTTACTGGACGACGTCAGAGGAATACCAACTATAGTGTCATTTAAGAGTGTTAAGAGGTACAGCAGAATGCGAGTGTCCTGTGAATTTCTGTCCTTTCAGTGATCGTGCTACTGCAGTATCATTACTAGCTATTATTATTATTATTATTATTATTATTATTATTATTATTATTATTATTATTATTATTATTATTCCTGTTGTATGTATGTCTCACTGTGGTGAAATGTTATTTCAGATATATTTTGATTGTGTTTAAATTGTGTCTTCTAGTATTAATTCTCTTTCTTTCTTAATCTACTTACCCTCCAGGGTTGGCTTTTCCCTCGGACTCAGCGAGGGATCCCACCTCTACCGCCTCAAGGGCAGTGTCCTGGAGCGTGAGACATTGGGTCGGTGGATACAACTGGGAAAGATGACCAGTACCTCGTCCAGGCGGCCTCGCTTGCTATGGTGAGCAGGGGCCTTGTGGGGGGATGGGAAGATTGGAAGGGCTAGACAAGGAAGAGGGAAGGAAGCGGCCGTGACCTTAAGTTAGGTACCATCCCGGCATTTGCGTGGAGGAGAAGTGGGAAACCATGGAAAACCACTTCCAGGATGGCTGAGGTGGGAATCGAACCCACCTCTACTCAGTTGACCTCCCGAGGCTGAGTGGACCCCGTTCCAGCCCTCGAACCCGGGCCTCCGGGGGTTGCAGCTAATCACACTAACCACTACACCACAGAGGCGGACTCTAGTATTAATTACGGTAGTATTACTTATGACTTTAATGTATACTAATTGGTTTAGTGTAAGAGAAGGCCCAATGGCCTTAACTACGCCAATAAAGACATTTATCTATCTATTCTTTTTATTGCTTGTGGGGCCGATGACCTAGATGTTAGGACCCTTTAAACAACAAGCATCATCATCATCATCATCATCATCATCATCATCATCATCATGAGGAGCTATACCAAATGAATGGAGAGTTGCTATAGTAGCCCCTGTGTATAAAGGAAAGAGTAATAGACATAAAGCCGAAAATTACAGGCTAGTAAGTTTGACATGCATTGCATGTAAGCTTTGGGAAGGCATTCTTCCTGATTATATTAGACATGTTTGCGAAATTGATAACTGGTTCTACAGAAGGCAATTCGATTTTAGGAAAGGTTATTCCACTGAAGCTCAACTTGTAGGATTCCAGCAAGGTATAGTATCATGGGAGACTGGCAAAAATGAGTGCAATTTGACTTGACAAAAGAGTGACTGAATGGGTGGCTATATTTCTAGAAAATAGATCTCAGAGAATTAGAGTAGGCGAAGCTTTATCTGACCCTGTAATATTTAAGAGGGGAATTCCTCACGGCAGTATTATTGGACCTTTATGTTTTCTTAACTTTGCACCGTATCCGTATGGATACACAAAACTATTTGACTTATTTTAAGTTATAAAAATGGTATTATTTATTCTTTGACTTTCCTATGTTATTCCATGACTATTACAAATCGCTTTGAAACACATGGCAACTACTTTTAATGAACGGGAAAGTAATAAACATTAGTTTACTAGATGGCGCTGACTCGTCAACTCATCTAGATATTGTTGCTGTTTCCAAGGCAATATTACATTATTGGTGAAGATATTATTGTGATTATGTTGAAGACAGCAATGATAATAATATTAAGAAGGTAGGTAAATGATTAAAATTAAATTATTATTAGTAGTATTTGAGATACAGGAAGAAATTCAAATGTATCCAATTGGATACACTGCCAAGACAGTAGACATATAATGTTTGGTTCAAACGTATCCAATTGGATACGCTGCCAAGACAGTAGACATTCATAATATTTTATATTTATGTATTCATATGTTCATATAATGAAATTATCACATGTTAGATTTTTATTATTATATCTTTAGAAAGGGAATGCATGTTTCTTCATTATTTCACGTACTGTGCAGTAGCTTATTTATTATATACACTAGTTTGCTGTCACAGAGAAGTTCCTACGTTCTTTGTGCAAGCTATGTGATACATATCGAGTTCTTTATCACGTAGTGTGCTAAAATCTTTTTCTTACTTTTTTCTTTCTTTCAGAAATTCCGCACACATTCAGATAGAATGATGGCAAACTATCCTAAGGCCAATTCTTCATCAACGGTTGTCAAGAATGGCTGTGGAAGAAGAAGTGAAGTAGAGCATTGACGAAATGAAGGTCCCTTACAAGGGTACTCGAGCAGGGAGCAGACGTCAGTACATAAAAAACAAACCTCATAAATGGCTCAAGATTTTTGTACGAGCAGGAATTACTGGTATGATTTATGACATCTAACTGTACGGGATTGAGGACACATTTCGTCAGCATGACTTCAGCGATGCTGAGGAACTCCTTGGTCTTGGTGGCAGTGGTTGTAGCTTTATGCAGCTCTATACAGAGAAAAGCATGTTCCTTTGTTTTCTTCGACAACTTATTTTAGTCACTTGAGCTCTTGATTTTACTTCGTGAAAAATATATAATTTTGTCAATGGGCACAATAAGAGGCAATCGTTTGAGGGGCAAAACAGTCGCAAGTCAAGACGATGCAGCAACAGTGTGTAGAACCTCGTGCAAAGATCAATGTACCTTGCCCCAATATAGTGCTTGAGTACAATGCCTTTATGGGAAGGGTAGATCTTGCAGATAAGTTGATAGCATTATACCGGACTGCATTACAAACTCATTGATGGTACCTTGCCATATTCGCTCAAATCATAAATATGTGTGTGTGTAATGCCTGGCTAATGTATGTATAGACGCGATTGTAGGAAAAAAACATAAGAAATGATTCGTTGAAACAGTTTCGATGGAACATTGCTGAGAAATTGATGGCAAGCAGCATTCAGTGAATCATTCACCGACAGTACCTGCAACAGAATGCCCGAGGACTCAAGTCGATGAAGGTGTTCACTATGATTGTCAAGAGCACTTTCCACAACATTGTGAAAAGGGGCGCTGTCGTTACTGCAAGAATGGACAAATCCGCATGGAATGCATCAAGTGTCGGGCAAGACTGTGCGTAACCAAGGACAAAAACTGCTTTTACCACTTCCATCAGAGGAAACTATTCTGAGCTGAGCTGTACAATCAATTATGGGTTCATGTGTTATTAAATATTTTTAACATAAGTTTATTGTTACCTTTAGACTGAGAATTTATAGTTTCCATGTTTATGTAGTTCTTGGCAATGTATCCATATGGATACATAATAAAGTGACAGTCAGTATCAGAATACTTGGCACTGTATCCAAATGGATACATATATATTTTGGTAGATTTTTACTATGAAAACCAACTAAATATTTTTTAAGTATTTTAATAGATGTCAGAGAGCACACAATATGAAGAATATTTGTATATGGCAAAAATCTCGGATTAAAAGTTTGTTGTGCCAAGTTAAGGGTTAAGAGGGGAATTCCTCACGGCAGTATTATTGGACCTTTATGTTTTCTTTTATTTATATAAATATATATATATTATATGAGTAAAGAAGTGAAATCAGAAGTAAGACTTTTTTTGCGGATGATGTTATTCTCTATAGAGTAATAAATAAGTTACAAGATTGTGAGCAACTGCAGCGAGATCTCGATAATGTTGTGAGATGGACAGCAGGCAATGCTATGTTGATAAACGGGGTTATAAGTCAGGGTGTAAGTTTCACAAATAGGAAAAGTTCTCAGTTTTAATTACTGCGTTAATGGGGTGAAAATTCCTTTAGGTGTTAAGGCAATGAATCTTTGAAAATCCTAAAATCTACAGTTTTCATTCTATCACCTTAGAATGTTGATCATTTAATGTCAGTATCAGCGTGATACAACATACAAAGTTTCAAGTTTCTATCAATAACAGTTTTTTAGATATTCATAAATTTATCAATATTTTTAACAATTTTCGATATATTTATAAAATGCTCCTCATGCCAAACGGCTCAACAGATCTGGCGTAAAATTTAATCTTGGTTTTAAAAGACCAATATAAAAGATGTGTGGATTTTGACAAATTTTAATTACACTGAAAGGAACAGATTATTTCACATAGGCTTAACTTTTTAAATATATTTTATGATGATCATCTATCTATATAAATAAAATCGTAACCACCGTGTGTCTGTACATTGATTATATTGGCGAAATTTCCGTACAGTTATCCGTTTCAGGTGTAATAATGACCATCTGCATAATTTTTAGCTTTGGTGTCTGCTTGACTGTTTGTTTGTCTGTTTGTCTGTTTGTCTATCCTTCTATAACTTGAAAACTATTGGATATATTTCCACCAAACTTCATATTTAGAATCCACCTGTCCTTGGGTAGGTTTTAGCGCAAATATTGTTTCTAAATCCCTGAACTGAGTGGAGATTTTTACGAAACCGAAACCGTGATTTTGCACTCCCTCAAAGTATACACAACCGAACTTAATGGAAATCTACCTGCCTTAATGAAAATTAATTTCTAAACCTTTTCTTCTCATGTGTATCAATTCGATAACAGGATTTAATAAGGGAGATAGCATTAACGGACCGTTTTTCGGTACAAATCCCAGCGGACTTAACGCAAGAGCGGGTGCGTGTAAAGCGTATTTCTTACAAATCGAAAACTACTGAAGATATTTGAACCAAACTTTATATATAGCATCCAACTGTCCAAGGGTAGGTTTCTTTGGTGTCTGTTTGTTTGTTTGTTTGTTTGCTTGTTTGTCTTCCTATAACTTGAAAACTACTGGATATATTTCCACCAAACTTCATATTTAGAATCCACCTCTCCTTGGGTAGGTCTTAGGGCAAATATTGTTTGTAAATCCCTGAACTAATTGGGGGTTTATACGAAACCGAAACCGTGATTTTGCACTCCCTCAAAATATATACAACCAAACTTAATGGAAATCTACCTGCCTTAATGGAAATTAATTTCTAAACCTTTTTTTCTCATGTGCATCATTTCGATACCAGGATTAATAACGGAGATATCATTAACGGACCGTTTTTCGGTACAAGTCCCACCGAACTTAACGCAAGAGCGGGTGCGGTAAAGCGTATTTCTTACAACTTGAAAACTACTGAGATATTGGAACCAAACTTTATATTTAGCATCCACCCCTCCAAGGGTATGTTTTAACGTGTCGTGCCATTTCGTCCAGGTGCCATTTCGTCCAAGTGCCATTTCGTCCAAATTCCACGAACAGAGGCAGGTGGTTAACTCTCTACCAGCCCACTAGTGCTATTTCGTCCAAACACCTGTGATTGACAGTTTGATAGATCTACAATAACTGTTCCATTTCATTCCGTTTCTTGTTAGAAATTAATTTTTTTATGTTTGTAATAATGGACGTTACTCGCTCCGCTCGTTCATAAAAATTACATGGGGACTTTGAAGGGCTTTGGGGAGGGAGCCCTAAGGGAATTTAGGGAAATCATGTCCTTTCAAAACATCTATGGAAAGTTCCCTTTAATTTGACACCTCAGTCATCCAAATCGGACTTATAATTAAAAAGTAGTTAACGGGACAAGAAATTCCTAACGGAATTAAATATAAGACAATGTACTCACTATTAACTGCGTTCCTGGAGACTGTTATGAAGTCAGGTTCAGCCAATTTTCACATTACTACAAAGTTTTGAATAAAAACACAAACCAAATCTGCCAATGCAAAAAACGGCCTTTTTTTTGCTATTTGCTTTACGTCGCACCGACACAGATATGTCATATGGCGACTATGGGACAGGAAAGGCCTAGGAATGGGAAGGAAGCGGCCGTGGCCTTAATTAAGGTACAGCCCCAGCATTTTCCTGGTGTGAAAATGGGAAACCACGGAAAACCATCTTCAAGGCTGCCGACATGGGGTTCGAACCCACTATCTCCCGATTACTGGATACTGGCCGCACTTAAGCGACTGCAGCTATCGAGTTTGGTAAAGCGGCCTTTCAGCCTTGTCAAGTTTTGTGTCTATTTACAAATATATACAGTGTGTACAGTG
The DNA here is from genome assembly GCF_040414725.1 of Anabrus simplex. Lineage (NCBI taxonomy): Eukaryota > Metazoa > Arthropoda > Insecta > Orthoptera > Tettigoniidae > Anabrus > Anabrus simplex. Next base: position 197,379,505 of record NC_090271.1, read on the forward strand.
TATGCAGCAGCTAATGCGTTGTCCCATGATGCAAATCAGTAACTTTTTGTTCCTCTTAATCCATTTTAATTATCTTGGAGACGTTCCTCAAAAACTTTTCAATGGCTCGTGATTTCTCCAATTTTTCAATGGCTCTTTCTATTCTGTTGTCCATCACAATGTACTTGTTTCTCCTCTTTAGACATTCTAAATTTAGGTCAATCCTGATTATTTTCGTGGCAGAATATTCTGATTCTTTCTTTAGTGTCATAATTAGGTGTTTTATTCGAGGGTGTGGTTTGCCTACGATTGCATTCAAGCGATGGTTCCATCCTTCCACAGCGTTGTTGGTACGATGCCGCCTTCCGGTACAATTCCATGCATCAATTGGGAAATGAGGGTTTTCTAACCACTGGTCAATGAAATAGTCAAAAACCTTATTGAGTTTCTCATGTGCTACAGCAACACTGTGGATGTGTAGCCAGCTTTCCTCCACATCTGTCGTCTTTAAAAAGGCCAGAGCAGCGCACATTCTCACGGAGTCTAGTATTTCCTGGCGTGTGTTGTAATCTTTGGCAAGCCCAAGGTTTTGTACATTCCTCCATAGACTTTGTGAAAAATGAAAAAAGCACCCATGAAATTCTGCAGCAGGAAATACAATGTTGACTGCCTCGATCACTCCAGCTTCGAAATCTGCGGTTACTGTCTCAGGGGACCAGTCTGGAAACACCCGAAGAATGGCGTTAAACAGGCGAATGTAAATTGACTTTCTCTTGTCAGGAAGTAATGCGAAAACTACGGGAGTTACGTCTGTTTCTTCCACAGTACTTCCTAAATCCACATGGATGGTGTATAACTGAGAAAATTGTTTGCTAACACTCTTAAAGGTACCATCCATAAAAAATCTTAGTTTCTTTTAATGCATTTTTTCTGCGGAACTGGCAAAAATAAGTATCCGCTCACCATCACAGTCGTCAGCTAGTAAGAAATTATTTCCATCCGCCATCTTCAAACGTTCTGAATCCAACTCAACTTCATCTCGATGACTGGGTTCAGCCTGAATTCCCTGACCATCCCTTCGCTGTCTATGCAGAGTAGACTTGCGGTTATATAATTGAGGAATTCTGGTAACTAGTTCAAATCCGGATTGTAGAAGAGGTTTGAATTCGTCGTCAAAAATCCGAAACCAAAAGGAACTAAGGAACTAAGGAAAAGGAACTATAAATAAAATAAGAGTTATGTCTGTACATTACTTGGTATAGTGAAATTTTGTCATAATTTCATGTATTACACATCGTAGAAGCCGAATCGAAATTTATCTCAATTTCTGTCTGTCTGTCGAGCAAGACGTCACTCGCAGAATGTAAACTCGCTTCGCTAGTTTACTTCCTTCGGCCTTCAGCCTCGGGATTTGCAAGGAGTTCAAACTCAATTTAAATTAATATATGCCCATTTAGCAGCCAGTGGGGCGCAGTCCTAGGGTCTGGGGCATAAATATTGTCACAAATAAAAAATATCTACCTGTGAAATGGATTTATCAGTTTCTTCACGGGCTCTTTCTTTCCCTGTGCACCCCCTGTGGGTGGGGGCGCAGACATTGAATTCACCCATGGTATCCCCTGCCTGTCGTAAGAGGCGACTAAAAGGGGAGACCAAGGGATGATCAAATTAGAACCATGAAACTACTTGCGATTAGTACCACCATGTGGGGAACACCATGGGTCGCTTTTACTTGCTCGTAGTATCACTATGTTGGGTACCAAATAGGTTTGTGATTAGTAGCAAACGAGAGCGCGACGGCTTTTACAGTACTTGTGATTAGTAGCACTATATGAGCGACACCATGGGATGAGGGAACCCATGGTTCTGGCTTGCCTGTGATTAGTACCCACTATATGAGGAACACCACGGGATAGTATGAGTTCCTGTGGTTAGTACCCTTATGTGATGAACACCATAGATTTGCGTTGCCTGTAAATGGCGCCGAAATGTGCGAAAGAGCGTAGGTCTGTAATATATGTGCGAATTTTATTACCTGTGAGTAGTACCATAATGTACCATAATGTGTGGAATACCGCGAGTCTACGCTACTCTTGATTAGTACCGCAACATGATAAATACCATGGTAGACCCTACTACTTTCCTAGCGATAAGTACCATTGTGAGGGGCCGCTGACTTGGATTTTGGACCCCTTTCGACTACAAGTATCATCGATTCAGTATTGTGCTATAGAAGAAGTTCCTTGGTCAGTAATACTATTGTTCTACGCCAGCTTCTGTGCATGTGAGGCACTGTGGGTTGGTTCCACTGATCGTTTTAAATTCATATCCATCCATTCAATCTTCGTCCTCACGTTTTGAATTGTGATCAGTGGACGTTTTTGGGCTTTTAATTTGTCATTTCATTTCGTACCATTAGGGGCCGGTGATCTAGATGTTAGGCCCCTTTAAACAAAAAGCATCATCATCATCATCTTTCCCTGTGCCATAGCCTTGTGCAGCCACATCAGGAACACACGTATTATGGATCTCTTCTTTAATAATTTCACGGTTTATAGTCAAAACTTTTCCACTACAAGAACGGTTAACACAACGCCACAAAACTTCACCGCACTTCTTCTCATTCTTAACCGTATACCGATACCCGTTAAGTAATAAAGTAGGTTGGTCCCTTGTGGTGGTTGAAAACTCCAGAATTAACAAAGATGTTAATTCATAGAGATCATTCGAACGAATGAAGTCTCTGTTCATAAACAAAGGTGGGGAGGGGAGGAATGGAATTTCACAGCAGGGGTGGGTGTAGAATCCCACAGCCAGTTGTGGATATCCCACAACCTGTGATTGTGCAAGTAAGCACAGGGGTCATTGATCTCTGACTACTTGCACTGCCTCAACCCTTGTCAACATTTCGTCAGGACGAAATGGCACTCATAAACTTGTATAATAATTTGTAAAACCGAGCTGGACGAAATGGCACGTTTTTCAAGGAAATTTGTTGCTGGACGAAATGGCACTTGGACGAAATGGCACTGAACCGGTTTTAAGGTTTATACCATTTCAAATTCCCGTAATGGACTGGGGTTTTATAGGGGACCGAAATGGTGATTTTTACTCTCCCACAATATATAAAGTAAAAGATCAACCTGACTGGAAATCGATCAAACGGTTTGGGAATCCAATTCTAATTTCTTTTCTCATGTGCATTTTTTAACGGGAGGATTAATAAGGGAGATAACTTGAAAGGTCGGTTTTCAGGCTAAGTCTAGCGGACATAGCCCAAAAGGTGTTATACACAATCTGCCACACGAGCTGAATAATTGAAATTAAGCAAATTTATACGTTTTAGCCGGTAACCTACGGAAAACTTCCAAGATCTTTAAATATTTCACTTTTTATGCCGAATAATATCGAAATATAGGCAATTTAATGACGGTGCAGACCTTCGTTTCGAGGTATTTCGCGGCTAAACAGCAAGTCCTATCACAAAACGGATGGCACGATCTCCGTTCAATTTCGAGTGATCTGCAACATTGGTCCTGTAATATTTTGTCGTCTCTCTCTCTCTCTCTCCCTTATAGGGTAGATTTGGCTGTATATTTCGATGGTTCGTAAATTTTGTGCTTTTTACACGTGTATTACTTAGTTTGAGACACTTATAGGAAAGGTAGAGTCATCGAATTTGGCACGCACATTGACACGACCAATGGCTATATGCGAACCCAATTTCATGATTCTAGCTTCCACATAAGTATGTGAAAAATAATGTAAAATGATGAAAATGTACCCAAATTTCACCCCATCCAAATATCGTAACTCAATCGAACTCATAAATATGTGAGATACGGGAAAATGTTTTAATACCAAACATGTAGAGCGATAAAAGGGACGTCTGAGGGTGCAAACCGTTTGTTGGTATGATGTACCGTTTAGGAGCAGTAAATCTCGAAATGAAGGGTTGCACTTTCAAACGTGCCCATGCTTATCTGTCATCTATATAAATATAATCGCAACGACCGTCTGTCTATACATTGGCTATTTTGGCGAAATTTCCGTACAGTTATCCGTTTCAGTTGTAATAATGACCATCTGCATATTTCTTAACTTTGGTGTCTGTTTGTCGGTTTGATTGTATGAGTTTTTATAACTTGAAAACTACTGAATATATTTCTACCAAACTTGATATTTAGAATCCACCTGTCCTTGTGTAGGTTTTAGGGCCAATATTATTTCTGAATACCTAAATTTACTGGGGGTTTATCCGAAACCGGAACCATGATTTTGCACTTCCTCAAAATATACACATCCGAAATTAATCGAAATCTACAATCCTTAATGGAAATCCATTTCTAAAACTTTTGTTCTCATGTGAATTTTTCGACAGGAGGATTAATATGTGAGATATCATGAACGGTTGGTTTTGCAGGTTAAGTCCAGCGGACGTAGCCAAAATGTGTTGTACGTGGAGCAGATTCCTTATCTATATATATAAATAAAATCGTAAGGACTGTGTGTGCCTGTACATTGACTATTTTGGTGAATTTTTCGTACAGATATCCGTTTGAGGGGTAATAATAATCGTCTGCATATTATTTGGTTTAATTTCCTGAAAGTCATAATTTTTACCAAAATCCACATTGCAGCATAATCTGCCAGGCAAGCAAGAAAATGGAAATTTGGCAAAATTATACGTTTCAGCCTGTAACGAACGAAAAACTTCACAGATCTTTAATTTTTCATTTTTTATCCCCGAAGATTATCGAAATACGGAAGCAATTTTAATGATGGTGCAGACCTTCGATTCGAGGTATTTCGTGGGATAAGCGGGAAGTCCTATCGCATAACGGATGGCAAAATCTTCGTTGAATTAGGAGTGATCTTCAACCTTGGTCTTATGACTTTTTGTCGTATCTGTATCGCTTATACGTTAGATTCGTCTCTATTTCTCGATTTTAAGTAAATTTGGACTCTTTTTTTTTTTTGCTACTTGCTTTACGTCGCACCGACACAGATAGGTCTTATGGCGACGATGGGACAGGAAAGGCCTAGGAGTGGGAAGGAAGCGGCCGTGGCCTTAATTAAGGTACAGCCCCAGCAATTTGGACTCTTTACCTATATAATTCATACTTTCAATCACTTACAGGAAAGATAGTACCTATGATCAAACTCTACACGAACATTGGCCCACCCAGTACCCATATGTGAGCCAAATGCTATGTCACATAATTATCCGAAAAGTAATGCAATGTAAGATAATCTTACACAAATTTCAACCCATTCAACGTTTCTGACTCAATCTGACCCATGAATAGATGAGATGCGAGAAAATATCATAGGACCAGCCATTTAGATCGCTAAATACTGCGCCTTACGGTACAATCCTTTGTCAATATGACGTACCGTTTAGCAGCAGTTAATCTGTAAATGAAGGTCTGCAATATTGTAAACATGCATATACTTTCGTATGTCCATCTGTATACATTCATTGATGTCGATTTGTAGCGATCGAGAAAGGGTGTGTCTGCTATTGTAATCAATACTTCCTACGTCGACTTTAACAGCTGGCAGTAGGAATGGGGTCCTTCTCCAACTCCTGTGTAACTGGCATTAGTAAGGAGGGCCTACCATTTTAATGAATATTTCACTTCTCGATTTGTCTTGCAGAAGGCAAGGGATCATGCAGTTTTGTTCGAAAGTCCCCTACCCTATTGTGTTTGGCTCTAGGCCAGGGTGCCCGCCATTATAAACAAATGTTCCAATCTAAAATTCGACTAGCATTAGGCATAGTGCCCTGCTATTTTCATGGAAACTCACTAATTCTGTGTGACTGGCAGTAAGCTGGCTGGCAGCAGTAAAAAGGGCCTGTCATTATAATGATATCTGCACAACGCAATTTTGACTGGTGGTAGGGAAGTTGCCAGCTATTATAATAAAAACTCTTCAACTGTAATCTGCCTGAAAGTAGGAAATGGGTCTGCCATTGTAACTAAAACTCCCCAAATCGATTGTGACCGCGCAGTAGGCAATGGGGCTTGCAATTATAATGTAAACTTGCCAACTCGATTGTGAATGGCAGTAGGCAAGTGAGCCTGCCGTTATCATCACAACTCCGCAACCCTTACTTTACATTGGAAACAACGTATGGGGACCTCCCCATGCTATATCTCGGATAAGGCTAAGAGACATGCAATTTTAAAACAATCTCATTTACTGCACGGGCAGTATTTACGTCGATATCCGTATAAAATGTAGAATACCGTAGCGAGCACGGGTACATTTGCTAGTAATGGGATAAAACTAGATTGTCACTGAACTATTGCATGTATTTTAAAATTTGCACATCAGTTTGTTATTATGTTGTATCTGAAACTATTCTACAAGTTTCAAGTAGATTGATTGAAAACTGTGGCATGAGGAGCATTTTGAATCTTGAAAAGTGCTGGAAAATAAATTCTGACGAAAAAGATTGAAATATTAGAGATGAACAATAGTCCAGTATCTGAATCTAGTTGACTTAAAACTCCCCAGCACCATATGTTGGACCCTCTGCTGCATTCTTCCTGGCCTCATTAGCAGTTTTGACAGTTTTGAACCCTTATCACCCAGACACTCCACTGTGGGGTCTATTCTACTCTTGTCTCTCATTACACTAATTTTCTGTCCTGAGCTGCTAACTTTAACACCCCTAACACTACCTTTTTCTCACTTGCTTCACAACCCATGTTGAATTCAGCAATTGCTGATGTTACAGCAATCTCCATTTCTTTACTTGACATAAACACTTCCTTAGGACACTTATCCCAAATTACATTATGCATTCCCCAGGCACAATATTTGGTGTTGGGATTTTAACTTCCCCTACTTGATCTTGTAAACTAGTACTTACATTCTTATTCCTGTTAGAAATGGCATTTTTTTCACTTTCTCCAACACTTTACTAGGTCGTTTCTTCCGGCGACGACAAGTCTCAATTCTTCTGCCCATTATGTACACTGATAATTACAAAACCTCACAAATCCCAACCTCAAAAACTAAGCTGCTTGCACTAAGTAGGTACTGTTACTGTTTATGGATCATTTATAATACACTTATTACAAATATAACATTTAAGAAATTACAGAAAAGCAGAGTAGGCCTAAAACACGAATGATAAACACAAAACGTGAGATCACAACTCTTTGTTTACATTCAACACATGGACAAGCTCCATCAATGAAATAAGCGCCAATTCCACTCAATATATTCATAGTCCATCAGAATAGCCAACATAAAGACCCACAGCAACAAAATTTCTTACATTCAACCCGCACGCTCAATTCAAAATCTTCGAAAAACAAAACGAAAGATATTCGTGAGAATAGTGTCGATGGGCGGCAACGCACACTTGCACCAGGTCATTTAAATGGCCGCTAAGGGCTTTAAATGGCTGATATTTAAATAAAACAAAGCTCAAAAAGAAAATACAAGGTATAAACATTATGGGAACGTAAAAAACTAAAAATGGATTTTTTTCACAATTTTCACCAAATTTCACCGATACATTGTGTACCGGTTGGTACACCCATACGCCGCACGTTTTAATTTTCCGCCTTAAAGTACTCCTCTACTGGAGAAGCTCTGAACCTTATAACCTGAATTAATTCAACCATTTATCTGAAGATGTCACTGTGTTAATTTCGAATTGTTTTTGTTTACTAATTATCAAGAAGTGTGGACATTCTCTCACAGATGTCTCTACCAAAAACTATGATCATGCACCCTGGTCGAACTGAAGGAACTTTCTTGAAGATATTTTGTATTCATAAGTTGTTGTCTTTACTAAATTTTGTTCTTTCGTTGGTGGATTGGCAATATTAATCCTTTCTTTCCGCCTGTTTTGAATTTACCCAATCAGGAATTTCTGTAATTAATATCCCTCCTATCACAGGTTTCTTCTTCATTTTTGACTTGTAAATTTTAGCCGACCAATAAACGTCTGTGGATGTGTCTTAATTATTCATGAAAGGTCTCGAATCTTCCACGAGGGTATAAAAACTGCTGATTTTCTTGTCTCCCGGCCACTTCAACAACATCTAGCTTAGTGTATGGAAGCATAGCAGGGGGCGGGTAGCGCCTCTTTCTTCGGGCAACAGCTCTTCAACAAGGTAATGGTCGTTTAACATATTTCTTTTTTTCCTTGCTAGCTCAGCAGTTTAACCCGCGGGGCAGGTCCGAAACCTTTAATATGTAACCATTAAACTTAAAACATGTAAATCTTTTTCCATCTTTGTAAAACTTCATATATCTTTAAACGTAAATCGGGGATAGAGAGTGTTTTACCCTCTCGAGCTCCCCTTCATTTCGACTTGAGGTGACTGTGTTTTCGTAACTGATTTTCTAATCTTCCCTAATGTGTTAAAATTTTCTTATACAAGTCACCGATATAGTGTGGGAATAGCACCTGTGTATCGGCTTAGCGCCACTTAGGTTTTAACAAGCTTTCATGTAGGAGTGCAAGTACTCGCCTCCATTCAATCTTGTATTTTGGGCCATTAATTTAACCCGTTTTGTTTTCCTTCCTGAGAAGGCCCAGTAGATTGGGTACGAGATACCTCTGTTTAATTCTTGTAAGTTGTGGCAAGCGATCGCAATGTATGGTACGGCCTTGAATAGGCTTGAAAGATTGAGAGCGTATCAGCTCTTTCTGGTATTTTGAAAGGTGCCTCGGGGAGGCGTGACATTTTGATTACTGGGAGCAAGTGCTTCATTGTATTGAGGGAATTTCCGCCCTTTTCTAAAATATGTGGTTGTGAACTGAGAGCTCAGATTGTTAAACTTTGGGGCTCGTAGCCCAGGATTTGTAAAGACCCCTTAACTTGTACTTTCATTTGTAAAATTACATTGTACCTGATATTTTTTGTTATTTCACCTAGTGCAAATTGTTAAACCTTGTTGTCTATTGAAAATATAACCTTTATTTAAATTTTAAATTCACCTTTCGGACTTGTAGTTAGACTCATTCCAGCCCGCACCTTCTTTCACCTCTGCCGGTCCACCAAAACACGGTAACACATTGCCTTAATATAAGTAAAGATCTTCATTGAGGTAATCACATAAATGGGATTGTAAATAAAGGGTACAGATCTCTGAATATGGTTATGAGGGTGTTTAGGGGTTGTAGTAAGGATGTAAAGGGGAGGGCATATAGATCTCTGGTAAGACCCCAGCTAGAGTATGGTTCCAGTGTATGGGACCCTCACCAGGATTATTTGATTCAAGAACTGGAAAAAATCCAAAGAAAAGCAGCTCGATTTGTTCTGGGTGATTTCCGACAAAAGATTAGCGTTACAAAAGTGTTGCAAAGTTTGTGCTGGGTGGGACTGAGAGAAAGGAGGTGAGCTGCTCGACTAAGTGGTATGTTCCGAGCTGTCAGCGGAGAGATGGCGTGGAATGATATTAGTAGACGAATAAGTTTGAGTGGCGTCTTTAAAAGTAGGAAAGATCACAATATGAAGATAAAGTTGGAATTCAATAGAACAAATTGGGGCAAATATTCATTTATAGGAAGAAGAGTTACGGATTGGAATAACTTACCAAGGGAGATGTTCAATACATTTCCAATTTCTTTGAAATCATTTAAGAACAGGCTAGGAAAACAACAGATAGGGAACCTGCCGCCTGGGTGATTGCCCTAAATGCAGATCAGTATTTATTGATTGATTGATTGATTGATTGATTGATTGATTGATTGATTGATTGATTGATTGATTGATTGATTGATTGATTGATTGATTGATCATCCACCTCCGTAGCGTAACAGTTAGTATTGTTCGCTGCCGTCCTCGGGGGCCCGGGTTCGATTCCCGGTACTGCCAGAAATATAAGAATGGCAGGAGGGCTGGTATGTGGTTGAAATGATACATTCAAACTCACCTCCAATGGGGGTGTGCCTGAACAGAGCTGCACCACCTCGGGAGGAGGACACGAGTTTACTTTTTTATCATCATCATCATCAACATTTATTGCTTGTTTTTGTGGTGGCTGGTAGTGCAGAGTGCAAATGAAAGAAGTGTGCGGTATTAAGATGAACACAAACACCGGTCCCTGAGGAAGAATTAATCATAGTTAAAATACTCAGACGGGAATGTAACCCTGGACCCTCTGAACCGAATGCTTGTACGCCGAACATTCATCCAAGCAGCAAGGTAATACTACTACTACTACTACTACTACTACTACTAATTATTATTATTATTATTTTTTTTTACGAGGGATTGTGGAAAATCTTTAAAAGACACTTGTGAAGGGTCCGCACTCCACAAGTGTGTGGGATTCTTACCCACTAAAAACCACACACCCTTTTTCCACGATGTGTCATCACCCCGGAACCGCTTTCGCATTACTTCAGGGTGATATCGTGCTTTGTCTTTCAGACGTCTTCTTTCTTCATTTCTCCTTTACGAACGTTCTGACGAAGGAACTACTACTACTACTACTACTACTAATAATAATAATAATAATCGCTGAAGTAATTTATATCAGGAAATTTATTTCCTTGGTTATGATCACGTATTTGACGTTGAAGCATCAAGGAGCCGCCACTGGCCCGTTTATAAATACGACACTGGGTATATTACCTTTAGTAAGATACAAATGAAATGGCGTATGGCTTTTAGTGCCGGGAGTGTCCGAGGACAAGTTCGGCTAGCCAGGTGCAGGTCTTTTGATTTGACTCCCGTAGGCGACCTGCATGTCGTGATGAAGATGAAATGATGATGAAGACGAAACATACACCCAGCCCTTGTGTCAGCGAAATTCCCGACCCGACCCTACCGGGAATCGAACCCAGGACTCCTGTGGCCACAGACCAGCACGCTAACCATTCGGCCATGGAGCCGGACAGTAAGATACAATACGTGGTCTATGCATAAATGTTGACTACGATATCCTGAATCTCTGACTTCGAGCATGAAGAAGAACAACAATTTAAATGACAATATATTCTCCGCAAATTTATATACATTACCTTAGAAATGACAAAGGAAGTGCACACCGCGCGACTAGTGGTAATGTGCTGTTACCTGGCGGCTGTTACATTAACCTGTAGCTCCCCTCTGAGTGTGTTTTGTTGTCAAAGTGAAAGTTGTTGGCTATCACTCCTATTACTTACAAATGCAGTAACTATTTACATTAGGGAACAACACTACAGACAAATAATAAACCCAGTCAGCAACACAACACATCATAGAGGGTAAGTGCTTCAATACTATTGGTTGTTTCACACTTATACAGAAATAACAACCTATTAATTCAGATCTCTGTGGTGGAATCATTCTCATCTTTACTACAAGTTGAATATTGAAGTGATATCGTTTTGATTACCAGTACCCAAGTTTATAGGCTACTTTTTCTCTATTGCCGCGTATTTATGTCTGTCCTCTTATCGTTGAATAGATGTGGAAACTTTCTAGTATCCATTCAAAAGTCTAACGCGCACCGTGTGCTTGGCACATCTGTCGCTGACGACTGTTGCATGACAACTTAGGCCTTCAGGTTCAGCTGTTAATGTTGTATCATAAAGCGGGGGGATACTCAAATTGTGGAGCACGCCTTCCTCGTGAACGACGGGCATAATGATGATCGTTGTTGTAATGAGCCTAACATCGAGGGCATCGGACCCGACGATGATAATAATATCATCATCATCTGTTTACCCTCTAGGTTCGGCTTTTCCTTCGGACTCAGCGAGGGATCCCACCTCTACCGCCTCAAGGGCAGTGTCCTAGAGCTTCAGACTCTTGGTCGGGGATACAACTGGGGAGAATGACCAGTACCTCGCCCAGGCGGCCTCAACAGGGGCCTTGTGGAGGGATGGGAAAATTGGAAGGGATAGGCAAGGAAGAGGGAAGGAAGCGGCCGTGGCCTTAAGTTAGGTACCATCCCGGCATTCGCCTGGAGGAGAAGTGGGAAACCACGGAAAACCACTTCCAGGATGGCTGAGGTGGGAATCGAACCCACCTCTACTCAGTTGACCTCCCGAGGCTGAGTGGACCCCGTTTCAGCCCTCGTACCACTTTCCAAATTTCGTGGCAGAGCCGGGAATCGAACCCGGACCTCCGGGGGTGGCAGCTAATCACACTAACCACTACACCACAGAGGCGGACGATGATAATAATATACCTATTAATAATGCAATGTACTCCTTTTCAAATTTCTTGTCAGAGCCAGTATCGAACCCGGGCCTCAGGGAGTGGCAGTTAATCACACTAACAATTACACCATAGAGGCGGACATTATTATTATTATTATTATTATTATTATTATTATTATTATTATTATTATTATTATTATTATTATTATTATTTATTTATTTATTTATTTATTTATTTATTTATTTATTTATTTATCGCATGGCAAGCATACAAAAGAAAAAGAAAATTTACTTTATATATAAGGACAAGAATGTTGACAGCGTCCACATTTACAAATCAATGTCCAGTTGCTGTAGCCATTCTAAGAAGGGAGGTGTAGCAGTGATGAAATCTCGGGCTGATCCATCATACTTCCTCAGAGGACAATCTTCAATAATGTGCTGTACTGACCGGAAAAGGGCCCCCGCTGTCACAGGCAGGGGATTCTCGAAGTCCCCACTTATGTAGCTTGGCATTACATCTAGCGTGGCCAGTTCTTAAACGGTTGAGTTCAGGCCATTGCTGTCTCTTCAGGTGAAATCCTTGGAGCCCAGTTGTGGGGTCAGGGATGCTTTGTTGTTTCACACGTGCAGAGCTCCAGCTTTGACGCCATTTTTCCTGGATATTGCGACGGTTAGATAACCTCCTCGTGGTGTACCCTGAGCATCGGACTGCTTATGTAGGACGGCTGGTAGTCTACACAAATAGGCGAACGAACTAGATCCTGGATTTCTCACGGTCAATCAGTTATATCAGAAGATGAAACCTACTAAAGGCACTTAGTAGAGTAGTAGTAGTATAAGGGCTTCTCTTGAATGAAGGGAAATATTCTCCACTGAAGGACTAAGCTTTAGGGCGTATAGTGGAACCCATTGACTGTTCAATTGAATTCCGCCGATGATAGCTCCAGTTATGAGTAAACTATAGCGATTCTTTGTAGAAATCTTTTTATCGAGTGACACAGTTGGTTAGGCTCTCGCCTCCTGAACTCAACATTACACGGACGTGATAATCGAGTGCCATCGTCACTGGCTTCTTACAAAGGCAATCAAAGTTCGAATCCCGGCCAATGCATGTGCTATTTCTCAAAATGAAAAGTCACTTCCTTGCTGTTTGGGCACAGTGCTGACTGGCTCAGACAATACACCGCTGGTCTTCTGAGCTCATTTTGGTTAGTTCATTCCGGCTCAGTTCGGTGTTACTTGAAGGTATTCAAATACGCCAACCTCGTGCAGATAGACTGGAACAAAATTCTGGTACCTGGGCGTCTGAGAAAATCCTAAAAATAAGTGGTTGGACGTAAAAAAATACAACAGTATTATTGCTCTGTAGATATATCGGTAACGGCACGTTCTACCACAAAATGGTTCAACAAAAATTTGTTCAAAAAGTATATTCTACAGTTTCTTTTACAGGTTATCTACAGTAGTATAATACAGGGATTCGGCCGCCACCACCTCCTCCGGCTCTCGGGAGAGGCCTCCGCCACCGCCTCCGTCACCGGGCTCCCAGGGGCCTCCTCCACCACCGCCATCTGAGGGGCCCTCCCAGGGGCCTCCTCCGCCACCGCCACCCGGGAGGCCTTCCCAGGGGCCCGCTCCGCCACCCGCGGAAAATTTGAATTGGTAAACAAAGCCACGTGCTTTTTGACAGCTGTCATCGACAACAACGCATCGCTAACCTCAGTACTACCATCTTAACGGGCCTAAACCTTAGTGGTACCAACTTAACCTCACTAGCGCGAGATTTGAATCGGTAAACAAATCCACGTGCTTGTTTGACAGCCACGTGCTTTTTGACAGACAACAACGTATCGCTAACCTCAGTACTGCCATCTTGACGGGTCTAAACCTTAGTGCTACCAACTTAACGTCACTAGCGCGAGATTTGAATCGGTAAACAAATCCACGTGCTTTTTGACAGCTGACATCCGCCATCTTTAGTCAACAGAGCACAGTGCTGCCCCCTTTAGATACTTACCTTTGAAATGTGGTGGCGGATAATTTGGAAAATGCTTTTTGACAGCAGCCATCTTTAATCCAGACAGCACCGTGCTGCCCTCTTTAGCTAGATACATTTCAAATGTGGTGGCAGGCAATTTCACGTGACAGCAGCCATCTTTAATCAAGAGAGCACCGTGCTGCCCTCTATGGGGTGGCGGCAAATTCTACATGCTCTTGTTTGGAAACAAACTCACGCGCTTTTTTGACAGCCGTCACCCGCCATCTTTAATCAACAGAGCACAGTGCTGCCCTCTTTAGCTAGATATCTTTGAAATGTGGTGGCGGCAAATTCCACGTGCTCTTGTTTGGAAACAAAGCCACGTGCTTTTTTTGACAGCTACCATCCGCCATCTTTAATCAAGAGAGCACCGTGCTGCACTCTCTAGTTGAAATGTGGTGGCGGCAAATTCTACGTCCTCTTGTTTGGAAAAAAACTCACGCGCTTTTTTGACTGAGGTTAGCGATGCGTTGTTGTCGATGACAGCTGTCAAAAAAGCACGTGGCTTTGTTTACCAATTCAAATTTCCCGCGGGTGGCGGAGTGGGCCCCTGGGAAGGCCTCCCGGGTGGTGGTGGTGGTGGAGGAGGCCCTTGGGGTGGCGGTGGTGGAGGAGGCCCCTGGGAGCCCGGTGGTGGTGGCGGCCCTAGATCCATCCAATTATACTACTATCTACCTTTTTTGGATAATTAACCGTGGTGGAAATCTGCGGGAGAAACACTTAGAAATCCTAAATATATTGCGATAATGTACAACCTTATTTTCTTTCTAGTATTTCTTCTACTCTTATTAATTGTAGCGTCACTTAATGTGAATATTTGATCGTTGTAGACCTTTCAAATAAACAAATAAAGACACACCGGGCGAGTTGGCCGTGCGCTTAGGAGCGCGCAACTGTGTGCTCGCATCCGGGGGATAGTGGGTTTGAACCCCAGTGTCGGCAGCCCTGAAGATGGTTTTCCGTGGTTTACCATTTTCACACCAGGCAAATGCTGGGCCTGTGCCTTAATTAAGGCCACAGCCGCTTCCTTCCGATTCCTAGGCCTTTCCCGTCCCATCGTCGCCATAAGACCTATCTGTGTCGGTGCGACGTAAAGCAGAATAGCAAAAAAAAAAAAAAAAAGACACATTCAAATTTCATGTCTATCGCTCCAGTCGATTTGATGGGATACAGTGCTTCCGTAAATAGGCAGTCAAATATGAAACCGAAAGTGGAATTCAGCAATATACGCCTCATCTGAGATAAAAACGGAGTAATATCCGAAATTCAATGTTTATTTTTATTTTATTAGCTTGCTGTCAAGGTTGTCAAAAAGACGAAGCCTAGCACATACAAACGATATGGTTTGATTTGATTTGATTTGTTTATTTATCATCAACAGAGTTATTGATTCTCCAATTACAGATGATATAATACATTCAAATAATAACAATATTAACAGAACTTACTACTACCACTAATTATAAATAAGCAATATATAATATGTACATATTTACAAAACACATTAGGAAGGAAAAAAGACATGTTTTGAAATGACCGAAGGAAGGAAGTGTAACTGTCAGTTACTAAATGGGCAGAACAAGATACAAGGAACACTCTGTCTATGAAGTGTCCATAAGATGTCTGCGAATTTCACTAGCTGACGAGTGAAATATATCCACTATCCCGCTAATTTCGTTCAGGGATCTTAGGGCCTGCATAAACCAAGAATTCCTGTGTGATTCCGTTCTGCACCTGGGTAAGTGAAAGGTGACAGCCTGTCGGGTATTGCGGGAAGGAACATGAATTGGTAGCAACTGGAGTAAATTGGGACAGTCAAGGAAATTACTCATACATTTGTGTATGAGACGTGCGTTGACATACCTGCGTCTAGTCCTAAGCGACTCAATACACATATTTGTACAAAACAAATCATAATCTGTCGATGACAGCTTGATACCCAAACACTTTTTACTAATCCATTTTGAGAATCTGATCTGTACTCGCTCTAAGGCATTAACTAAGTATTGCTGTGAGGGGATCCACACTTCAGAGCAGTACTCTAGACTAGATCGTATAAGCGAAAAATACAGGTTTTTCAACGGGACAACAGATTTAAAACTTTTGCAATTTCTTTTGAGGAAGCCTAACGTTTTAAATGCCTTGTTAACGATTGCAGAAAAAAGACTGGACAACAGTATAGGAGATTAAGAAAAATAGGGCATTGGTTACATGATATGTAAGTGATGTAAAACTGCGGCAGATCCATTAACTGCCGAGATTGCAATTGCTTTGATTATAATATTTAGGATGCCAAGCATTTTTCAAGTCTTTACAAAAAGGCTTGGAATCGTTCCACGAGCACGCACCATCACTCCAATCACCTCAATATGTATTTATTTTCATAGTAGGGCACTGTGGATTCGTAGATGGTCTTATCATTGTCAGCCTCCGGTGGCTGGCCTGAACTCAGTTAAAACCTCACAGTTGGATCCAGTATATAGCCAGTCTTTGATTAAGCTTGAAAGGCTATGAAATCGATTCGCTTTGTACTCCCTCCCAGAAACTTCATCATGTGGCAATGCCGACAGTGGTTACCGTGCAAACTCATCCCCTGTACAGCTCTGACTGCAGCTACGTTACACGTTATTTTGAAAGCATACTTCCATTCAGAGCAAGAAAGTCCATTGTGGTGACATATCCAGTTATTAGCAGGAGTGTAGTCTTTACCCTTGTGAGGCTGTGGACACCAAGATTGATTTTCCATTTCACGGAGCTTAGTCCTAAATTTACGAGCATTTTTTTTTTGCCTGGCTGAGTGGCTCAGACAGTTGAGGCGCTGGCCTTCTGACTCCAACTTGGCAGGTTCGATCCTGGCTCAGTCCGGTGGTATTTGAAGGTGCTCAAATACGTCAGCCTCGTGTCGGTAGATTTACTGGTACGTAAAAGAACTCCTGCGGGACAAAATTCCTGCACCTCGACGTCTCCGAAAACCGTAAAAGTTGTTAGTGGGACGTAAAGCAGATTATTATTATTATTATTATTATTATTATTATTATTATTAATATTATTATTATTATTATTGCTAGTGGCTTTATGTCGCACCGGCACAGATAGGTCTTACGGCGACAATGGGATAGGAAAGGCCTAGGAGTTGGAAGGAAGCGACCGTGGCCTTAATTAAGGTACAGCCCAGCGTTGGCCTGGTGTGAAAATGGGAAACCACGGAAAACGAGCATCTATACAATTGACCCTAGTCATTTAATTTTTTCTTATCTTACTAATTTCAATTGACGAAGACAGACGCCACTTTCCTCATTCAAATTGCGGGAGTGAGTGAGGTATGGGTTTGCAGATTCTTTTAGAGTCCTCAATCCATTGAGTTGTTGGAGAATACAGTAGCTTTCCCATTCGGCTCTGAACAAACCGAAACCTTTATACTTACGTACTCCATTGACCATTGAGACGGGCGTATCTACGGGCAGCTGTACTTTCATTAAGGCTACGGTCACGTTTTCCGTTCCTAGCCCTGCCGTATGCCATGGTCGCCAAAAGACCTGTCTGTGTCGATGCGACGTAGAACTAATTAAAAAAATAAAAAACTCTCAGCAAGAATTTATTCTGAAGTAACGTCTCAATACAATGGAGCACAGTGATTTAAAACAGGTGTCTCTGGTATCATCCACATAATTAGAAAAAAGCGGGCGCTAATTATTTCACTTTTCACGTATGTGTTGTAACCTTTAGATATAAATATAATCAATACAATATCATAAAATATATCATAAATGAAAATATTAAAAAACTTCATAAAATTAATAAACATAATGAACCGAAATGTCCGTAGTATGGGTGCCAGAGTTCACCAGAATGGATCCCTCGAATTTTGATAGAGCATGATAAACTTTATATCCCAGGGCGTGTAAATAATGTTGCGTACTGGTACATCTGCTGCAGGCCTTACCTAACCTCCTGAAAACGACTAAATAGGTAGGAACTGCACCTAGGTTCATCAATAACTCCACTGATTCTAAAATAGCCAACTATATTCTTAACAAAATCCGTGCATGAGCACCTCATCAACACACAAAATTATACCTATAATACACACACAAAAGATTGCTGGAAGACTCCATATTTACAACAACAACAACAATAATGGAAACCGTGGGAAAACGAAAGCGAGAACTAAGCTACCATTTGTAGATAGTCCGATGAACAATGTACATGTATGAAGATAAATACCCTTCACTGTCTCTATATCAATTCGACTTACCGATTCTCATAATCGGCAGTTATCACATCATACGGATACTGTACCTTGTAATACTGTGTTCACATATTTTAACACTTGTTGTAAAGATATATACACACGTCTGTCGATCCTCAACATAAATTATGGAAAGTCTGAGATAGCTTTCACCAACATCTAATGCCAGACCTCCACAAGTACAACAACACTTAATGCGTGCGCCCTCCACAATTTGTTGATCAGCCACTTTCCATGAACATAACAAGACTTCGCTCCACGAACGTTTGAAGTCCAGTCCATTGCAGCCGTGTCACTCCAGTACCGTGTATCAGCACCACTTCCTTCCCGTACAGTGTGTCAGATTTCGTTCCTTCATACAGTGTTACTGCTTGTAGTTGTCTTCCTTCTCGTTCCTTTACAATCTCCCCCGGTTGCCGCCGTATGATCAACCTTTATAGACATCAACATCCCCCTCCTCTCAGATGATACGTCTGGATTGGTGCTTGCCCGCCAATCATGAGTGATCTCTAGTCAAGACCAAGCCCTAAACTACTTCTTCCTCCCAAGACAATAACAAACTCTGGGGTTGATTACATGAGTCAACGAACTTCCCTAATACAACAACAAGCTCATCTCATCAGGCTGGGATATATACATGACTCATGGAATATCCCGACACTAGTACATCACAACAAACACTGGGGTAACCACATGACTCATCCAAATTACCAGAGTTATTAAAGCAATGTTTTCCCACTCGTGCAAAACAAATTACTCATACCTACAGATATGGATATCTTCCAGTTTACAAATATAAATGGCAAAATATACAAATGAAATACTGATAATAATAATGATGATAATAATAATAATAATAATAATAATAATAATAATAAATCGAATACTGACAATAATATCTATAACTTCTACATATAATTCGGGGGTGTGATATATGTACTATCACAGTGTTGCGACACGAAATTATATTACTTCATTCCTACTTCATCCCCGCTAAATATACTGCGAATTGTAGAATATCAATTCTGAGTTTCCATGATATTGATAATGCCAGGAGTTCTTTAAAACTGCCACGGTTTAGAGAAGAAGCACGCTCATCAGGTCCCCGAAACGTTAGTTATTGTTTGCTTAAATACAGTGCAACATCAGTTTCGTGCTGAAACATTCTATTTATACAAATATTGAACTGAATAAGAAACAAATTTGAGTTTTCCATATGAAGAGTCCAGGGGAAAAATGATGAGGGTCCATTTCTTTTAAGATATCAATGCTATCTGTTAGCTCAGCCCTGTACTTTTGCTATGCCATGTGGTAACAGTGGAAAAACGATGATAGTCCTTCAATAAACACGGTGAAAGATGTAGGTTACAGGGGTAAAATGATTAGGGTCCACGCGCTTGTGGGGAAAAGCGATGCCCGTCCGCTTAGAAGCACGTGACACGCATTACTGCCGGCTAGTGATAGAAAGACAAGGCGAGGCCAGTGTTGTTTGTGTTGCAATCGTCTATATTGTCAGTAGTTTTCAGTATCTTTTTGTTGAGTATTGTTTCTTGACTTGTTTTCTACCGGCATGGAAAGTTATTTTAGTGAAGTGAGTGATGAAGAATGTGAAGTCGGATCCAAAAAAAAAAAAAAAAGTAGTAGTAGTATGGTCGCATGAGGGATGTTATGAAGAAATTGACGTTAAGTTCGTATGAGTTAGGCCCTGACTGTTTATGTAAAACGTTATCGTGCTTCAATACTGTCGGTGAGAGTCAACGAAAACGCATTAGCAGTGAATTTAATGCAACGGAAACATACGACGAACAAAACTCGTATTTAAGGGGCTTGATTACAGTTTTACCAGTACAAAGATGTCGGGCTCGTAAAGACAAAGACAAGAAGTTTGACGCTAATTATTCATTTAGATTGCGGGTTGAAGAAGGTGATTCCAGGGTTGACAAGCAAGTATGTTATAAGGCCTTTAAAGCTATCCATGGAATAACAGCTGGTCGGGTGCAGAGCATTCAGATGTTACTTGCCTCCAAATGGGTCGGAAATAATGCAGAACAAATCGAGCTGCTTTTCTTTGGAGTTTTTCCACTTCTTGAATCAAGTAATCCTGGTGAGGGTCCCATGCACTGGAACCATACTCTAGTTGGGGTCTTACCAGAGACTTATACGCCCTCTCCTTTACATCCTTACTACAATCCCTAAATACCCTCATAACCATGTGCAGAGATCTGTACCCTTTATTAACAATCATATTTATATGATTACCCCAATGAAGGTCTTTTCTTATGTCAACACCTAGGTACTTACAATGATCCCCAAAAGGAACTTTCACCCCATATTGTTATGAGAACTTTCTATAAAGTGCAGCATTTAGTGAAAAAAGGAAGAATGTATTACGGATAAAATTTTGGATTAACAAGACTGTAAGACGTAGTAATTTCATTACCTTGTCATACTTAACTTCTTTGCATTTTAACAATAATATTGTTAATGATAAGTCGTTTAAAAAATACTGGTCCGCCTCTGTGGTGTAGTGGTTAGTGTGATTAGCTGCCACCCCCGGAGGCCCGGGTTCGCTTCCCGGCTCTGCCACGAAATTTGAAAAGTGGTACGAGGGCTGGAACGGGGTCCACTCAGCCTCGGCAGGTCAACTGAGTAGAGGTGCGTTCCAGCCATCCTGGAAGTGGTTTTCCGTGGTTTCCCACTTCTCCTCCACGCAAATGCCTGGATGGTACCTAACTTAAGGCCACGGCCGCTTCCTTCCCTCTCCCTTGTCTATCCCTTCCAATCTTCATATCCCTCCGCAAGGCCCCTGTTCAGCATAGCAGGTGAGGCCGTCTGTGCGAGGTACTGGTCATCCTCCCCGGTTGTATCCCCCGACCCAGAGTCTGAAGCTCCAGGACACTGCCCTTCAGGCGGTAGAGGTGGGATCCCTCGCTGAGTCCGAGGGAAAAACCAACCCTGGAGGGTAAGCAGATTAAGAAAGAAGGAAAGAAAAATACTGACTATAAAGTGTTAATGTACACAGGTACATAAAACATTTCTGGCACCAAAAACCCTTTGAAATTGATTTCTACATAACAAAAGAGTTACACATGTTAGATTTTACTGATGTTTTGAACAAACTTTCCAAATGGAGCCTCATCGTTTCCCCCTGAAAATATGTGCAACACAAAATATTTTGAAAAACTTCATTAGATTAAATTTATGTTCTAAATTTTTTCTGTCTTAACTGCTTAGTAGGGACAATACACACTTTATTATGCTAGAAACCTGTATTTAAACTGATACCAACCTAGGAGACTTGAAACGTTTTTTCATTTTCTGATAAACTACAAACCGTGGACCCTCATCGTTTTGTACCTGCACCCTTCATATGGGTGTCAAAAGTGCCAACTGTATTCTCTTCTTTAGGAAAGTGTTGTGGTTCACTGCTCAGCGTTGAGCAGAATACTGTATTTCTACTTATGTAGAGTTCGCGTCGTGTTCTTAATATTTAAACATCTTTCTTTTTTTCCGGGCATTATCATTGTTGCTCCAAAAGTAAACACGACTAATAAAATCATCGTTTTATGGCGGTGATACTGCACGGCCAAGAAATTCGGCAAAGCAAGAACGTTTAACATTTAATATAGAAAACATTTTTGCTACTTGTTTAACGTCGCAATAAACTGTCGAAGGTATTCGGCGACGGAAGGTACGAAAAGGGGTGAGATGGGGAAAGTAGCGGCCGTGGCCTTAATTAAGGTACAGACCCAGCATTCTCCTGGTGTGAAGACGGGAAGAGCACGGAAAACCATCTTCAGGTAGAAAACTTGTTCACGTTCATTTTCAGGGACATTGTTGGTCGTCCAGTGATCAAAACATCTTTGTTTGTCTTTGTATTTCCATAAGGAATACGGGGCCTCTAGTAAATCGTTAAGTACAGTAGATTATTAATATCCTGTCACATACCACTTACGAATGACATGCAACACGTTGCAATTATAACTCATTACAGCTAATCTCTCAAGGACACCAAGACAACACAAAAAGTTCATTGGAACTGGCCAGCATTTGAGCCAAGAAAATAAAAGTTGTGAAAGGAGGGGTTGGCCTTCGTCTAGAAGTAGTGTAGAGAATTTTACCAATGACGGCTGGTGATTATTCTAATAGTGGTGTCAGCAAAATAAAAATTTGGAAATATTTGTTTGTTGCAAGTACAGACTACTGTATTATTTACTACGCTGTAAGTTACTTGAAATCACGTTAACTGTGCTATTGTACAAGACCGTTCTTTTAATGATGCATCAATTGAAACGAATTTATAACCTGAAAAACGAATATAAATATTTACTTTAATTCATGTGCAGTTTTCTTAACATTCCAGTTTTAAGAAAGTTCTTGAACAAATTAACAACGTCCAAGAAAACAAATATGAAGAAAACATACGTAAGGCCGACTCACCAAAAGTATTTTATCCACAATCTCGAACGACACCTCCAAATGAACTAATATGAACGGTACTTTAAGTAACACGTTCTTGTCTCACATATGAATAAATTACCAAGGCTACTGCTAACATACGCGCTCGCACGAACACGTGGGCACAATTTCGGTTCCTGCGAAATTGAAATTTACCAAATCCCTTACCCTAACTTCTAGGGCACTTTGAACAAATATACATTTTTGAAAGGGATATCCGCTGCATCCTGTATGATTACACACAAAAATCATTTAACAATGGTGTTCATAAACACAAAATAAACACCAGAAAAGTTAGCGACAGTATTTTGATACTTAACTGTGTCGCCAGCTTACATTAACGAAGCACAACAAAATATTCATTGCAAAATTGTTACATTAAAAATAGAGAAAGATTTATTTCTGTCGTTAATTTGAGTTTGGTTTGTACCATAGAAGATAGTAACGAGTGGTGAAGAGCCACTATATTATAACAGAGAAGTAAAGAGACTAAGAAGGAGGTGCGGTTTGGAAAGAAATGAGTTAGGAATGGCTGTTGAAGTAAGGAGAAATTGAAGGAAATTCCTAGGATGAATCTAGCAAAGAAGTCAGCTAAGGATAACAAGATGTCAAGAATAATTGGCAGTCATACAAATTTTAGTGAAAAATGGAAGGGTATGTATTGCACCGTATCCTGTCTCAAAATTCGGCTAAGCTCAGTGTAGAAAGAAGCGCGCGGTATGTTTGAAAGTGGGCATCAATAAAAATCTCTATTTAAAACTCATACTAAAAAGTATATGGACAGGAAATACGGACACATAGCTGAATAAGAACTTCATGTATTCAGGTAAGATGGATTTATTAATCTAAAAACATGTATTCAGTTCATACTAATAAAGATCAAATACCAAAATTCAACGAAAAATTGACCATTAAAATAATAAAAAACACATCAAGATAATTACGTGTGATCACAAAATTAAACAAAACAACACGGGCGACGACCCGTAAATTAAATTACAAAATATTACATGCAATTGGAGTCACGTTACATAACTTGGAAAGTGTGACCGCATCGTTAAATTCTTATGTCTGTTACCCGTAGGCTCGATCTAAAACCGTCCATTATATGCGCAGGTAATACTCGGTATATTGGTTAGAATAACATATTTACATTCCGAATACTAGAACAAATTGAAATAAAACACTTGTTCAGGGCTGTCCCTAGTTTTCCCTTCCAAAATAATAGAGATTCTAATAATAAGCGCGTTCTCATTTGCAAGCGGACCAGGATAAACCCGCTTACCTTGAGTAGCTGTGCGGGCTAAAGTATTCCCTTAACTCAACACAAGACAACGTCCCAAAGAAAAAAAACAAACTAAATAGGACAAGATAAAAATATACACAGCACACGGTACCGACATGAAATCACATGTAAACAAAACATATCCAAATGCACTGAAAATGATAGACTTGTCGGGAATTGATCTTGACATATCCAGGCTCCGTAGACATGCGTTTCAACAAGACACCACTTTGACGTAAATCTCCACGTGGGCTTATACGATCAGCTGTAGAACGACAACATTTAAATGACCAGGGCAGGCATGCGTTAGTTCCAAGAAAATAGCGGGCGGACTCGTAAATTACTTTCTCTCTTAATGGACTAGCAGCACAACAGCTGACGATGGGCTACCTGACTGGGAAAATAAACAGCAGGTCGAGTCCAAGGGCCGACTTTATCTCTGCAGCAGTGCACAGAATCTCTCTTTGAAATATTTTCGCTCAGCCAAAGCATTCTCTAGCTAATTCGCTGGCTGGCTCCTTTCCACATTAAAATAAGCTCTCTCAGTCTATATATATACATAGCACGGCTTAGTCGTCTATCTCACATGAATTTAACCCCAACAACATTTCATGGCCTTTCCAGCCTCTCACACAACATATCATAGGTTCGACACCCTAGCGTTCCTTGAACTCGCCTGTCCCGAAAATCGAAGATCCTGCTCTAATTTCAACGATGAATGAAGTACTATCGCATAACTCGTAACAGCTGAAATATACATGCTACATAGATGGAAATACATCCTGTTCTATCGATATCTCTAACCTGTTTTATAACAAACGCAACGCTGATGGCGTACAGCCTAACTAATACTATAAATACTGTACCCAACATCTCTAACAAAATCAATCACATGGGAATAAAATATACTGGAATAAAGACGACCAAGGAACAAACACCTATAGCTGACCTAATTTGCCCGTTGTTCCATTTAATTAAAATATATACAGTTTGCACAGGGCTTGAGCATGCATTACAGCCCTGAACGGATTTACTCTTCTTAAAATTCAACAAAATAAGTGTCACTCCGGCTGACATTGAATCAATTACTGCATAACTAGAAAATCTCATCACTGGTATATGATTATGAAACTCTGCTCGCATATAAGGCATACTAACTTAACTTCACAGCCATCTCTCCACCGGCGACGAATCACATGACCGCTAAGTCATGGTTGCCTAGCCCATCATCACTGCACAGATAACAGGCTGAATTGTCTTCCTGTCGAATCCGGGGGATGCCATGGTTGCCTTCTGCTTGATCCTGGAGTCGTCAGCAATGATGCTAAATGTTATGGACTTCTGCTTCTCCGCTTAGCGTGGTCGTACACAAGATCTCGACCTTAATGTTAGACTATAATTTGCTTAGCCTATACACAAATATTAGTCCGATTTGTGCGTCATTAATATACGGGTACTTGCCCGGTCGAAATCTGACCTTCTCAGCGGTAAATGTCACTCCCGACTCGCGAACGCGTATTAACAGTTTGCGCTACTAAATGGCGTAATTATTTATCGTGAGCACATTCACAGTTACTGAGTACTAATCTTATGAGACTCACGAATTAAAAGTATTTAGCAAGAGTTTCACATTACGCCAGGCCGCACTCGGCGTTTCATTACAGTTAATAAACCAATAGAGAACTCACCGTCGCTTTTATCTGAAGGTCACACAGCGATAAGAACAAACAAGTCTGAGCAACACGTACACGACGTTTACAAAGAATGAATGAGGAAACAGAATGATTAGAATGGAATGAGAGACCAGCAGCCTTCTGCACCATGAGTATTTTAGCCCTTCGACCCATTTAGAGCCTTGAGTGCTTTTTCTTAACGAAGATGTTCTTCCGTGTCATGACGGCGTTGTTGGTGGCTAGTGTTGCAATTATCATCTCTTCACTGGTCAGGATATGACCTGCGCCACTTGCAGGGCGATTGCGAAGAAACCGTTGAGTCTCCGATGCCAGAGTCCAACGTAGTCTGAAGTGGAGGGTCACCCATCCATATGGTGACCACGCCCAATGTTGCTTAATTATCCCCGCTCCGGGCCAGCTTATATAGTCTCAAAGTGATGCCGCCAGCGAGGTGATTCCCCAACAAACGTTGAGCCTTCTTTTGTAACGGGTGAGCTCGCGTAAACGGTCTTTCTTTCAAATGCGCATTACTCTCAACTTAGCGCAAGTGCTCACTACTACTGGCTCCAAGCCTATGATAATCCTATATTCAATTTCGTATGTAGTCGGGCCTGTGGAATCTCGCTCAATAGCGGAAATAACGACTTGATTTACAATGATTCCAGCCCTGGGATAGCGAAGTTTGTCAACCTGACACCACTGTTGTATGGTTCCCCACGTTCAAATATACTCCCCTCCAGGTAGTTGCAGTTGAACTAGATGTTCAAAATAGGGATCTGCATGACTGAATTCATGGTTAACGGCTCAATTCAAATTCTAGAAGTCCTTTCCTACCGGTTCGATACGGGGTTCACGCGACATACAGCACGGCCCTCCAGGGTTCGTGCCTTTGTCCCCAACGACACAATGATATATTAAATGAAATGATGCCACAGTTTTCTGATAAATATATTGAGGCATAACGTGATACTGTATGGCCCAGTATAGGTACTTTAAGTGAGAAACAGGTTTCAAGGAGAACATTCCAGGATTCATTGATGAACAAGGGGGTGTGTATGAGAGGATCTTTAAAAGAAGTATTCATTCAGCAGTACCCAGGTAAAGATTGTTGTTTTCAAAGGTAATGCCCAGATAGGGGAGATGACTAATATTAAAGTAGTGTTAAAATTTACCTGTGAAACAACGACACTTACATTAAGATACAAAAGGTGCAAACTAGAAAAGCGACTGAAATTGATAAGATTTCGGGGGATATACTAAATACAATGGGTTGGGATATAGTACCATATCTGAAGTATTTATTTGATTATTGTTTGCTTGAAGGAGCTATACCACCTATCTGTGTCGGTGCGACGTAAAGCAACTTGCAACAAAAAAAGGAGCTATACCTAATGAATGGAGAGTTGCTATAGTAGCCCCTGTGTACAAAGGAAACGGTGTTAGACATAAAGTTGAAAATAACAGGCAAGTCAGTTTGACATGCATTGCATGTAAACTTTGGGAAAGCATTCTTTCTGATTATATTAGACATATTTGCGAAATTAATAACTGGTTCTATAGAAGGCAGTTCGGGTTTAGGAAAGGTTATTCCACTGAAGTTCAATTTGTAGGATTCCAACAAGATATAGCAGATATCTTGGATTCAGGAGGTCAACTGAACTGTATCGCGATTGACCTATCTAAGGCATTTGATAGGGTAGATCATGGGAGACTACTGGCAGCTAAGGTAAGCTTGCTCAAGAAGATCACCTCTCATAAGAACTCTCTGTTGTAAGATGCCCTGCAAGATCCACAAACAACACGTTTGAAATCACGCAAGCCACCCTGGGTTGATTTAGAAGGCATCAATTCTTTCAACATGGCCTACAAGTGGCAACAACGTTGGAACGAACATCCAACCAAAAATCTTCACCTGGTTGAAGATCCTACAAAGAAGGTAGAGGGATTCCAACTATCACGCTAAACCTGGTCGAAGCTGAACCGCATTAGAACGGTCTAGGGAGGTGTGGTCACACCTTAAAGAAATGGGGTTTCCGTACATCTGCTGCCTGTGACTGTGGAGTGGAGGACCAAATCATACAACACATTGTTCAAGAGTGCCCACTTCGTGCATTTGACGGTGCTCTGAAGACTCTTTTGTGTACTTGTACAACCATACGATATATATACTGGCAAAAGTGAGAGCAATTGCACTAGACAAAAGAGTGACTGAATGGGTTGCTATATTTCTAGAAAATAGATTTAAGAAAGGGTAAGCGAAGTTTCATCCAACCCTTCAATGATTATGAGGGGAATTCCTCAAGGTAGTAGTATTGGAACTGTTTTCTCGGAACATACCGCTTAGTCGAGCAGCTCACCTCGTTTCTCCCAAGTCTTACAAGCCGAAACTTTGCAACATTTTGGTAACGTTACTCTTTTGTCAAAAATCACCCATAACAAGCCGAGCTGCTTTCCTGTGGATTTTTAGAGTTCTCGAATTAAATAACCCTGGTGAGGGTCCCATACTTTGGAACCCTACTCTAATTGAGGTCTTGCTGCATACTTATATGCCCTCTCCTTTACATCCTTACTGTAAGAATCTAAATACCCTCGCAAACATAAGAAGAGAGCTGTACACATTTTATTTACAATCCCGTTTATATGGTTACCCCAGTGGAGAACATTTCTGATATTAACACTTAGGTATTTGCTATGATCCCAATCAGGAACTTCCACCCCCATCAACACAGTAATTAAAACTGAGAGGACTTTCACTCTTAGTCCCGTTTATCATCAAACCACTTCCTGCTGTCAACCTCACAACATTGTCGAGGTCTTTTTGCAGTCGCTCAAATCTTGTATCTTATTTATTATTGTATATCAGGGCCTCTCAGGGTGCATGCGCCTGGTGCTTGCAGACCCCCACTCCTCGATTTGGAGCAATAGCGCTGCCTCTCTCTTTTCTCACGTCTGTCTAGCTCGCTCCCCCTGTCTCCCTCTTCCTCACTTGCTCCGTAGCGCTCCAAATCCGAACCGAGTTGAGCCGAGCTGAGCCGAGCTTAGCCGAGTAGCCCAGAGACGAAGGGTTGGTCCGAGCCTAGCCGAGTGGAACCGATGCACAGTGCACGGAGCTCTTGCGCCTCGATTTGCACGCGTGAGATTTTAGGCGTTTGAGAGGCCCTGCTCTATATAGTAGGCCTATAACATCGCCCACAAAGAGGCTTATATCTGATTCCTGTTCTTTACTAATAGCGTTTACAATATATACAGTATATAAGAAAACATAAAGTTCCAATAATACTGCCTTGAGGAATTCCCATCAGTTAATGCTTCACCGGGCGAGTTGGCTGTGCATTTAGGGATACGCAGCTGTGAGCTTGCATCCGGGAGATAGTGGGTTCGAACCTCACCTGAAGACTTTTTACCGTGGTTTCTCATTTTCACACCAGAAAAATGCTGGTACTGTTCCTTAATTAAGGCCACGTCCACTTCCTTCTCACTCCTAGGCCATTCCTATCCCATCGTCGCCATAAGACCTGTGTCAGTGCGATGGAAGAAAATGCTTCACGTGCTTCTAATTCTCCAAGTTCTGTTTCCTAGAAATTCAGCTACTCATTTAACCACTCTTTGTTTAGTCCAATAGGCCCTCATTTTTATCAGCAGTCTCCCGTGATCTACCCTGTCAAAAGCCTTGGATAGGTTAATAGCGATACAGTCTATTTGACCTCCTGAATCTAAGATATCTTGCTATAATCCCAGAAGTTCAGCCTTACAGGAGTAACTTTTCTGAAATCCGATCGGTCTTCTATCAAACCAGGTAGTAATTTTCCAAACGAGCCTTATTAAAATTAGAAAGAATGCTTTCCCAGACCTCACATGCAACACATGTCAAGCTGACGGGCCTGTAATTATCCGATTTATGTTTATTACCTTTCATTTTGTACACTGGGGCTATTACAACAACTCTCCATTCATGTGGTATAGCTCCTTCACGCAAACAGTAATAAATAATTCAGATACGACAATATATCTCAACCTTATCACAGCTGTTTTTCTAGCTTTCAACTTTTGTATCTTTTTGTAAATGTTAAATAATAATAATAATAATAATAATAATAATAATAATAATAATGAATAGCTACACATACAGATACCAAAATACTCACTTCATGATAAACAAAAAATTTGAAATTTATGAATGTAATTACAATAATACGAAAATTACCTGTTCATAAGTATTCGGACAAAAATGCAAGTACAAGAAAAAATGAAGGATGGAGTCCATGTAGGAATATTAATACTTTGTGATTCTTTTATTTCCTGCGAAGAACTTCAGCCAGGCGTCTCGGCATGCTCTCCACGAGTTTTCTTGTGGTGGAATGGGACAATTTTTACCACTTCTCTAGCAGTCGTCTCTTCACACTAGCTTTGGAATTTATGGGATGTTTCCGAATGTTGTTTTCTAGTATATCCCGTAAATTCTCTTTTTTTTTTTTTTTTTTTTGGCTAGCGGCTTTACGTCGCACCGACAAAGATAGGTCTTATGGCGACGATGGGATAGGAAATGCCTAGGAGTTGGAAGGAAGCGGCCGTGGCCTTAATTAAGGTACAGCTCCAGCATTTGCCTGGTGTGAAAATGTGAACCCACGGAAAACCATCTTCAGGGCTTCCGAGAGTGGGATTCGAACCCACCATCTCCCGGATGCAAGTTCACAGTTGCGCGGCTGTAACCGCACGGTCAACTACGGGGTTAATATCAGGGCTTTGTGGGGGGAGGATTCACAACTTTAGGATAGTTCTGAAACAACTATAGGTGTAGGCCTACATTATAGGCCGTATGTTTGGGGTAATTGTCCTTATAAAATTTAAAACAGTCCTCAACTCCCATGTTTTCTGAAATTTTCTTCAGGTTATTTTTTATAATCTGAAGATACTGGCGGTGGTCCATGTTTCCGTCCATATAAACCAGCTCACCTACTCCTTGAGCCGACATACAGCCCCAAACCATAACATCTCCCCCTCCATGTTTTACCGTTGCCTTCATATTTCTTTCTTCAATATCTGTCTCCAAACTATGATGCACCCGTCTGAGCCAGAAACGTTTAATTTCGATTCATCGCAGAAAATAACAATCTTCCACCATATTCATGACTTTGGTAAGTTACTCCTTAGCAAATCGTTGTCGCTTGATCCTTCTTGCAGTTCGCCCGTGATAATCACCTCTAAATAACATCCTCCGAATTGTACTTGCACTGATCTTCTTTCCAAACTCGCTCTCAGCTGCAGCAACAATAGTGGTGTAGTAAGACAGATTTCTTTTCACTTTTCTTACTACTGCCCTCTCTACTCTCCTAGTAAAGACCCTCGGGCGACCTGTCTGTGGCAAAATTTCAATTCTGTCTTGAAATTTGTATCGGAAGATAATATCGTTAACAGTAATTTTCTTCATGTTCAGCAAATCTGAGATTTGTCTACATGTTTTCCCTTTTCCATGATGGAATATTGCTAATTGCCTTTGATCAAATGTATTGTTGTTTCCTCTGCGTGCCATTTCAATCATGAATCGTTGCGTCTGGTTTGTGCATGAGGAAGGCACTGACTGGGACCTGCCTGCACAGCGCGTAACAAGTGAAAAGCATGCCTTTAGCAGCTAAATATCTCCTGTCGGAAAAGAAAATGACCAGCAAATTTTCGTATCTCAAATAAATAAAAGGTATTATTACTTTGTAAACTCATCTACAAATCGCCATTGGATAATTCTAGTACCTACGAAGTGCATTAAATTCACAGTTAGGAATTTCGAATTTATTACCTGCTCTTTCTTTAATAACAGGGGCATTACAGGTATAGATTATGCTGTCAAAAAAATTCTGACTGTCACTGTAAATTAACGCAGCAGGAAGAAGTAAGCAAGCAAGCAACCTACAGTAACCTGTAGCCTGCCCAAGTTGGGCTGAGCTTGACCTGACCAAGAGTGCATCAGACTGCCTGTACTATTGTTTACGTACAGCTAGCTTGCTTGCCTGCTCTCCAGGCAAGCGTGGGCAAGAGTTTGTACACCTCTGCTTACAGCACTAAAAACACAAACTTTAGATACCTTATTAGCATTTCGCCCGGAGTTTCGTTTATATTCTCCTTGTTCATGTCCGCCTCTGTAGTGTAGTGGTTAGTGTGATTAGCTGCCACCCCCGGGTGACCCAGGTTCGATTCCCGGCTCTGCCACGAAATATCAAAAGTGGTATGAGGGCTGGAACTGGCTCAGCTCAGTCTCGGGAGGTCAACTGAATAGAGGGAGGATTCGATTCCCACCTCAGTTTTCAATTCTCCTCCAGGCAAATACCGAGATGGTACCTAACTTACGGCCATGGCCACTTCCTGCCCTCTTCCTTATCTATCCCTTCCGATCTTCCCATCCCCACATAAGGCCCCTGTTCAGCACAGCAGGTGAGGTCGTCTGAGCGAGGTACTTGTATTCCTCCCGAGTTGTATCCCCTGACCCAAAGTCTCACGCTCCAGGGCACTGCCGTTGAGGCGGCAGATGTGTGCTGAGTCCGAGGAAAAAGCCAACCCTGCAGGGTAAACGGATTAAGAAAGAAAGAAAGAAAGAAAGAAAGAAAGAATTAAGTTTCACAGATTTGACTATTGATATGGTTTGGACGGAAGTAATTGCTCCATGTTGGTTGTAGTAGTGTCTGGTGAATGAATTCACAAAAGTGAGAAGTCTTTTTTTTTTGCTAGGGGTTTTACGTCGCACCGACACAGATAGGTCTTATGGCGACGATGGGATAGGAAAGGCCTAGGAGTTGGAAGGAAGCGGCCGTGGCCTTAATTAAGGTACAGCCCCAGCATTTGCCTGGTGTGAAAATGGGAAACCACGGAAAACCATTTTCAGGGCTGCCGATAGTGGGATTCGAACCTACTATATCCCGGTTGCAAGCTCACAGCCGCGCAGTGAGAAGTCTGATAAACAGGATCTCATCTTACATTTGTTAAAATTAATTAAAGAAAATAATTGTTCGCAAACGTAGCTACTACCAAGCATTCCAATATGTTGATTATAGGGTGAGTGAATGAAGACAAGGACATTTTTTGTTTATTTTATAAGGTTATTATAAAACGTAACGACCGAGCGAGTTGGCCGTGCCGTTAGAGTCGAGCTGCTGCGAGCTTGCATTCGGGAGGTAGTGGGTTCGAACACCAGTATAGGCAACCCTGAAGATGATTTTCCATGGTTTCCAACTTTCAAACCAGAAAAATGTATAATTAAGGCCACAGCCACTTCCTTTCTAATCATAGCCCTTTCCTAACCTATCGCCGCCATAAGACGGCGTCGGTGCGACATAAAGCAACTTGTAAAAAAAAAAAAAAAAAAAAAAAAAAAAGAGTTGGCCGTGCGCGTAAAAGCGCGCGGCTGTGAGCTTGGATTATTATTATTTTCCCTACTATGCGGGACGGAGAATATGTGTCCTTAAATTCCGAAAAATAAGAGGTCTACAATAATTTCTGTCAAAACTACCTCGGGGGGTTGAACTGCAATATTATTACGATAGGCTCTGTAGGAATTATAACTTTTAATCGATGTATGAACGAAGGTGCGAAGTACAGTACAACGTATGCCGGGGCCTTAGGCTACAAATTATCAGAATGAAGTAATCGGCTGATTTTGTATTTGTTTACACAAGTACCATGTGCAAGTAGCCCGTACTCTTTGATCTCGTCGGAATGTACGGTATCAACAATCGTCAACAATCCAAAGACTGTTAAGTACCGTAATTATTCAGTGAAATTACCGTATAATCTCTTTAACTTTTTAAATCGAAGTTTATAGGCGTTTCGTGTTTTTTAATTTAGTAAATTATTACCTTCGCGATAGTTTGAACGGATATCTATACGAAATACCGAAAATGTAGCGGCGGAAGTTACGGAACTATTCCTTATGATAATCTACCTTTGTAATTATTATACTAACGAACCTACAGATATTTACAAATATTTTTAAAGTTAATATTATTACCTAAAGTATTTCTTAAACCTAAACTCGAAACAAGGTACACCTAGCTAGTCTACTTCACCTAGAAAATGTAATTTACTGAAGACCAACTGAATTACTTGTTATAAAATTTAAATAAATATCACTACTCCCAATTTCTACCAACACGCACTAAACACCACTATATAAATAGCACTGAATGAATCTTATACAAAATTGAGCTGTTTCAATAGGTTTTAACTACTTTATCACTACAATAATGCAAGCGCTCTCTCAACAGCCAACCGTTCACCTGCGCATCCAACAATGGAACTACTAACCATAATTGCTAGGTTGAAAAGCTCACCATCGAAACAAAACCTTACCTCCACACCTGGTTTGTTCGCAGAAGATTCACGTAGCATTGCAATCAAATATAATGCAAATACTGTTGTCAGTGAAGCAAGGCGTGGCATGCGTAGACATTCGATTTTCGACTTCCTGATAAATCGCCTTAATGCAAAAGTCTGGCCACGCGCTTTGCATGCTTACGACAATGTTTTATCCTTCACTTTATTCTGCTCTGCGTACTTTCCAAGAAAGTGACAGAACATACGAGCAACGTGGAGTAAAGCAATAAAACTACGGTGCATGCTTAAGAAAAGAAAAAAAAGAAAAAAAAACCGCCGTATCCTCTGCTCATTTACTTTAATGTGACGACGTAACCCGTCATCTAAATTTGCCTTGGTATATACTTGCTGAATAATGCATTTTACAAGCAGATGCGATTATCTCCTCAAGTGCAATTTAACCTAATGTTAAGTACATATAAACATAGCTTACTCAACGGGCAATAAATTGATGGCTTTTGAGCGTATCTTTCTTATAAGTAGTACGTATAAAGGTTTTGTAAACGAAAAGAAAACACCAAATTCTCAAGGACGGTAGCTAAAGGAATAAAATACAAACTGCAAAATCAACTTCCGTAACCCAGACTTGTTTACGAAATCGTGTCCTTCAAATTTAGGGAGTAAAGTTGTCGTAAAGGGTGAACATTGTCGACATAATATTATTGAAATTATTTTAAAATGTACGAAATGAATTTGCCCTCAGCGTTTATAGGGAGTGTGATTAATGCAATGGTTTAGCTGCTCACTTTCTACCAGGACGATTGAGATTCGATTCCTGGTTTATCTCGAGTTAGAATTTTCACTTGAAAAAGCACGTGGTGTCAGGAAGGGTACTGGCCTGAAGACCCAGAATGGAGCTGTTAAATCTGGCGACCCAACAAATATCTGAAATTTTGTGAAGAAGGTTATAGGTTCTCTCAACAGCCAACCGTTCACAAGCGCATTCAACAGTGGAACTACTAACCATAATGGAGCTGGTAAATCTGGCGACCCAACAAATATCTAAAATTTTGTGAAGAAGGTTATAGGCTCTCTCAACAGCCAACCGTTCACAAGCGCATCCAACAATGGAACTACTAACCGTAATGGAGCTGTAAATCTGGCGACCCAACAAATATCTGAAATTTTGTGAAGAAGGTTATAGGCTCTCTCAACAGCCAACCGTTCACAAGCGCATCCAACAATGGAACTACTAACCATAATTGCTAGGTTGAAAAGCTCACCATCGAAACAATACTTTACCTCCACACCTGGTTTGTTCGCAGAAGATTCATGTAGCATTGCAATCAAATATAATGCAAATACTGTTGTCAGTGAAGCAAGGCGTGGCATGCTTTATGGCTAACTGGTCAGCTTGCTGGCCTTTGGTTTTTGGGGCTCCAGGTTCGATTCCCTGCCGCGTCGTGGATTCATTGATTAATTCTTCTGGCTCTGGGACTGGACATGTGTGACGTCTTCAACATTAGACTTCTTTCTATGTAGGACCCCATCCTCATAGGCACGAAGGTCGTCCATGGGTGTCAACTGGAATGACCTGCACCAAGTCTCCACCGAGGCTATTATTATTATTATTATTATTATTATTATTATTATTATTATTATTATTATTATTATCTTCATCATCATGTCCGACTCGTTGGCTGAATGGTCAGCGTACTGGCCTTCGGTTCAGAGGGTCCCGGGTTCGATTCCCGGCCGGGTCGGTGATTTTAACCTTCATTGGTTAATTCCACCACAACAACACGCAGTTACCTACACATGGCAGATGACGCCCAACCTCATCGGAGGGTCTGTCTTACAAGGGCTGCACTCTGTTGGAAATAGCCACACGAAATTTTTAAAAATGTCACGTTTTATAATGGTTCACCCGAAAATGAAAACAGGACAGAAAAATAGGAACATTCCAAAGATGAATGTAACTTTTGAACCTACCTTTATGTAGATTTGATAATTCCATCGTTTTGTCATTAAATCAGCAGGACTTCCTTGCCGCTTTCTACTTGTTTTGTTCGCCATTCATCAAGAAGTTTGGACTTTCTTCAACAGATGTCACTACAAAAAACCTATGATCATGCACCCTGGTGCGAAGTGGAAGAACTTTTGATTTGAAGAAGTTTTGTATTCATAAGTTTGTTTTACTAATTGATGTCCATTTATTTTTGGGTTGGCAATATTTATATTTTTTCCCGCCAGTTTTGAATCTAGCCAATCCCAAATTTCTGCAATTATTTTTCAACCTATCACAGCCTTCTTCTTCGATTTGGCGTGTAACCTTTCAAACTGACCAATAAATTGAGAGGGTGTAGCTGGTTTATTCGTGAAAGGTCTCGAACTTTCCCCGAGGGTTTATAAACCGCGGATTTTCTCGTCTCTTGGCCAATTGATCGTCATCTAACTAAGTGTGTGTGTCAAGTAGGAGGCGGGGGGCGCCTCTTTCATCAGGCAGCAATACACCGACAAGGTAATGGCCACTTAACATCTTTTCCTTTCTTGCTAGCTATGCAGTTTAACCCGAGGGAGAGGTCCGAAAATTTAACAATGTAATCTACTTTCTGAAAATGTAACTTCTGCCTGCTAATGTAAAAGCTTCATAAAATCTTTAACTGTAAACCGGGGATAGAGAGTGATGTACCCTCTCGAGCTCCCCTTCATCTTGGTTTGAGGTGACTACGTTTTTATAACTGTTTTTCATTCTGTAATGTGATAAAGTAATTTATATACGAGTCACCTCAGTAATTTGGGAATAGCCTCTATTTCATCGGCCTAGAGCCCTTAGGTTTTTAGTGTTCATTACATTGGAACGCCGTGTTCTTCCATTCCTTTTGCGATTGGGCCATTTATTTAACCGTTATTCTTTTCCTTGAAGGCCCAGTAGGTTGGGTACTTAATACCCCTGTATAATCATTTTCCTATTGTAAGTGGTACCTTGAGAGGGCAGAAATTGTAAGTTGGTGTTGCCTTGAGTAGGCTTAGAAAACTGAGAGCCTGTTAGCTCTTTTTCAAAGTTTTTGTAAGATTAATGAATGCCTCTTGAAGGCTAGATGTTGTAATTTTGGGAGCAAGCGCTCTTTGAATTGGGGGATTTCTGCCCTTGTACAAATTTGTGCTCTTTTGTAAATTTGAGCTAGTAGCTCAGGAAATTGTAAAACTAGGGGCTTAAAGCCCAAAGTGTGAAGGTTTCGAATCTTGGATTTTTTTCCAATCTTGTTCTATGATTACTACTTGTACCTGCAATATTGTCATGAAAATCTTGTCATGTGTGAAATTCTGAAAATATAATCTTCAGTTTAAGTTTTAAATTCAATTCTCGACATTGTAGTTAGACCCATTCACACTAGCACCTTCTTTCACCTCTGCGGTCCACAAATACCCCGGAACAAAAAGTATTCATTTTTAGTGAACATCTGCCTAATGGTTACTCCTTTCAATTCTTGCGTAATAGCTCTGTACCTATGGTGCACTCTAATTTAAAACGTGCTTTAAGAGAAGTTTTATCATGCTGTCGTAATGAGTTTCCTCACTGAACTCGGGAGCAGTAAATAAATTATCGTTACTGTAAAACAACTGCCCTACAAATAACCAGAGAACTTCAGTCTGTAATTTTAACATAAGGTTTATGTTACATCTTCGTGATGTGCCTATTTTTCTGAACACTGTTTCAGCCACGTGACAATTTCACGTCATCATGAGCTGGATAACAAGAATACATTTTATGTCTTTCTAGACAATAAGTTCTTCTCTGCGGAGTCCTGAACAAACATAACCTTCAAACAGTCGTGGCATTTAATTTTCTTTCTCATTTCACGGATGACACTTCCTGTTATGACTCAACAATATTTTCAGAGTGCTTGGTGAATGTCTCGTAATTTGTAGCACGTCAATCATGATCAGTAGAGATGCTGTCATCAGAAGGAAACGTAGTACATAAATAAGAGAAGCATCACTTTCTGTTGATGGGTCAATCTGTCCCAGTAAACACTTCCTGCATGCTGATCTGAATTGCTCTGCATTGGGGTTATTTGTTTCTTTCCTATTACGTATGGATTAGGAGAGCAATTCTAAACTGTTGGTAATGCCTAGGGCAGCTAACGTCTCCTATCATTAACTGCAACACCCGACACCGTAGAGAAACGGGACAAGGGTTGGCCACACACAATTAGTGCTCTTCAATGTTCTGAACAGAGAGTACTTTGCTGCTTGGGATACAACTTGTCTCTCTTCATGTTATTCATCCATTGCCTAGTCAGCTATTTGTCTTCTAGTGAGAACCTGTGACGGGAATTTATGCTTTACGAAAATTAAGATGATCTTCCAATATAGTAGCCTTCTTTAGTAAAGAAATGAACTTACCTGAAATAAGATACATTCTTTCTTTTGCTCGAACAAAGTATGCGAAACAGAATGTAGACATATTTACGCTACAATAAATAAAGCAAAACTACAAAATAATTTATATTAACGATGATCTTGACACACATGCGAGATTACTCAAATAGCACCAGACAGCTGTTGTCGTTAGCTGGTACATTTTATATAATGGCGACCATAGTGTTGGTTGCCCCCGCCCGGAGCGCTAATCGAGCTGCTGTAGCCACTATGTGTATTATATTCTAGCTCGTTGATTTGAGCACCTTCAAACACCACCGGACTGATCCAGAGTCGAACCTGCCAAGTTGGGGTCAGAAGGTCTGTGCCTCAACCGTCTGAGCCACTCAGACGGGCTGAACTATTGACAAAGGATACTCACTCACTCATTACTAACTGTGCACATTATCAACATCTCGTGTCTAAGGACACGTGGTGTCATCGGTCTGTCGAGGACACGTGTCAATGCATTCATAGATCATCATAAATATGCATAAATCACACTCGTGATGACACCTACAAACACTCGCTACTGTGCATTCCGCCACACCTTCCACAACCTTAACTTCACTGTAAAAAGGAGTCAGTTCTTATTGTAATAGCTTCCCGTCTAGTTTACCTGGTTTACGTGGAATCCGAATCACAGAGACTTCTTTTTATTTAGAAAGTCCCTTAAGTTCCATATACATTGGCAGGGATTCAAACCCCGGCCGCCTAAGTGAGAAGCTGACGATGATGTCACTCAGCTAATACACTCTCCTCAGGGTGGACAAGTCAGCTTGCGTAACGATTCAGTGTCTTCTTTGACAAGGACACACATCAGCTTCCGAAACAGGGGGAACTCTACCTCCAGGCTTGCAACAATTACTTCTAATTGGTACATGTGTGTTGTATTTCCTCAGGGCAATTAGTCAGCCTTACATTTGACTGCACCTTAAATTTCCTATACATTTACAATTATTTTATTATTTTCAGACGAAAAGAATTTTGATCTATTTCTTTGCCCCAAATTCCTTCAACCAGCGTAATAATAGAACAACTTTATTTTACATTTACTGCTTTAAAGCATATGTAGGGCAGCATTTGATCTTGCATTAAGCTCTTTAGACATAAACACCAGGCAATCAGAACTGAGTTACTCTCCTTATAACATATTTCCATGGTTTCTATTGTATATCTTGGAGGTTTCAGTCGCAAAAAATACGTCGAAGGAAATGACGCTGTCTCTAATGTTTTAATAATGACTTCAAATTGACATGGGAGGTAGCACTCTGAATGTTCAAGTGAAACGTTCTTTTCTCTATTAGGGTATGGTGAGTGGAGTGGAGTTGAGTTGAGTGGAAAGTGCACTTAGAGGATAATTAAGACTCTAAATAGAAGTAAGCCCAGTCTTCGCGATAATTTGATCTTAAGAGGATGATACTTTGAGCCATCTCAGCCTAATCCGTTTTTATATGATGGAAATGCGCTTACTTTCAAAATGACTCGATAATTAAGAAGTAATGTACTTTTGGTAACCGTCGCATTATCAGCAAGTGTCCTTTAAAGCCATTTATATGAAATTATTTTGCAATGTGTGATGTTCAGCTCTTTGGCTGAATGGTCAGAGTAACGGCCTTTGATTCAGAGGCTTCGGGTTCGATTTGCAACTGGGTAGCGGATTTTAATTGCGTACATAAAGTTAAAGTTACTCAACTCCGAGAGAGTTGAACTTTGTAGCAGTTTATAAATTCACTGGGCCACTGGCCGGTGGAGTAACACAAACTCGTGAACAAGATAAAACAAAATCATGAAGGAATATTCTAAATTTTTAAACAAAATAAATGTTGAGGTCATTTAACGAACAAACAGTTAATAACTGGCAAAAAATCATACGTAATTAATTGTGTATAGAGTATTAGTTAGTGCTGTCATTATGATCAACTGAGCAGAGGGGGTTCGATTCCCACCCCAGCCATCCTCGAAGTGGTTTTCGTGGTTTTACACTTCTCCCCCAGGCAAATGCCGGGATAGTACCTAACTTAAGGCCACAGCCGCTTCCTTCCTTGTCTATTCCTTCCAAACTTCCCATCCCCCCACTAGACCCCTGTTCAGCATAGCAGGTGAGGCCGCCTGGGCGAGGTATTGGTATTCCTCTGCTGTTACACTTTCCCGATCTAAAATCTCACGCTCCAGGACACTGCCCTTGAAGCTGAAACTGCCCCAATAAATGACATGAGTCTCCTGAGAACAGACCTCAGTTTGGGAGATTACTGCTCCCTGTTATATTACCATTATCTAAATTAGCATAAAAATACATACGGCCTCAGCTGAGATATACGTATCTTCATTAAAGGTTTTCAACCACTTTTACACCCTTTTTCACCCCTCCTAGTGGGATTTTCCGAAAACAAAAACAAAAAAAGACGTGTTTCTTTATTTTTAAAGGAGATTCTAAATACCAATTTTTCATCTGTAAACTTCTAAAGTTTTGGGATATAGATACACTGGCTTTTAAAAATTCACCCCCCCCCATCCTTTTCACCCCCTTAGAGACGGAATATCCAAAAATCTTCCCTTAGCGAGCACCTAGATCTATATATATAAAATAAGAGTTTTGCCTGTACATTGCTCAGAATTCAAAAGGGATGGTATTTCTATATCGGTCGTGTCCATAGTAACTAGGAAATGCACTTTTTAATTTTCCGTAATTTCTGTCTGTCTGTCTGTCTGTATGTATGTATATATGTATGTATGTATGTACACGCATCACGAGAAAACGGCGGAAGTGAATGTATTGAAAATCGGTATGTAAAGTCCAGAAAAAAGTCGCTACAATCTAGGCCAAAAATAATCTTATTCACGCTGAGAGAAATGGTAGTTTAAGGGAAGGACTATCATTTAATTCTCAAACATTTATGTTATTAGTGGTCCTGTCTTAATGAAAAATCAGTATGCAAAGTCGGGAAATAAGATTCTACAATCTAGGCTATACATAATCTTATTCACGTTGAGAGAAATGGTAGTTTAGGGAAGCCCTAAAATTTAATTATTAGATATTTATGTTATTTGTGGCCCTATCTTAATGAAAATCGAGGAATAAGTCGCTACAATCTAGGCCATAAATAATTTTATTCACGCTGAGTGAAATGGTAGTTTAGGGGAAGGCCTAAAATGTAATTCTTAAATATTTTTGTTATTAGAGGTTCTATCGACAAATCGTCGTTGCCGGGAAAAAACCTCCTATGTGCAAAATAAGAAATTTTTCAGGAGAGACAAAAAACTATTTCATATAATAATACTTAACTTCATAATAATCGAAGTAATCTAGTTCCCTTCTGTGCCTGTCTTTTTATAACCCTGTACTGTTTAACTGCAGTAATATCAATTATTTCACCAGATATTTAATTTTTGTTCATTACGTTGACATGCTCAGTCGGTAGAGCATGAGACTCTTAATCTCAGGGTAGTGGGTTCGAGCCCCACGTTGGGCGCCACTAGTATGCACCAGCCCCTACCCTAATAAGGCACCGGCATTGGATCTACAGGGTCGCACATGGGTCAAAAGGTATATTAAAATAGGCGCTTATCTAACATTATCTTAAAGGCGTACAGGGTAGGATGACGGGCATACTTAACTATAATGAGAACACATTCGGATTAAATTTTAGCTAACAAGACCGGTTTATTTAACCTTGATGGTGATGAGAATGACACATTAAGATACACTGATGAACAACATTAATATTTATAAGTGTTGTGAATTATTCAGTGGACGTTTGTCCATTATGCGTGATAGAAATGAGTGAGTATATCGCGACGCGATGTATCGTGACATGAAGCGAATGGAAAATTTTACGGTAACACTGAGGATATATTATATCACTAACACATAAAACTAACATGCACGCGACAACATGTCTGAGCAATCACTACTCGAATGAAAACCTAGATTTCCCAATGAAATGACGTAAAAGAAAAATACACAAATATGAAACTACACCTGGGTTCGGACCGACCCTCACTAGTATAGACATTGCCAGGCCGATGGACAGAACCACCGCTGTCCTTATTTACAATCAAACATAACACATAGAACACATAAAAATCATACATGATATGCAGCAAATACATGAGGCACTTCAATGTTCCTTTTGGCAGTGTAGGCTTCCAATGCCTACGTTGAGCATTGAACTGATAACCCCTTGCGATGAAGACATGGTCCTGTAATCCCTATCTATATTATATTCAAACAATTAACAATGATTCACTGACAAACATTAGCATTATCGGCCGGGTCACTTGTTAATAAATACACCCCTCTGGCGTGTTGAATGAATCACATATTTAGCCGCTCAAAGAGGCCAACTTCCCTTTAACAGAAATGTCCCTTTCTCCTCAGCTACGGGACACCCTCACAAAAAAAAACACAACTGGGCAAGGTCGGACGGCACGTCCGCCACCCCAAGGGTCAATAGCCCTACATAACAACCGTGACATTCCCTTTCAAAAGGAAACAAAACACTTCACAATGAAGTACATCCACAAAATAATCTAAGG
Source organism: Anabrus simplex (assembly GCF_040414725.1). Classification (NCBI taxonomy): domain Eukaryota; kingdom Metazoa; phylum Arthropoda; class Insecta; order Orthoptera; family Tettigoniidae; genus Anabrus; species Anabrus simplex. The sequence continues at coordinate 197,422,579 of NC_090271.1, forward strand.
GCTCATAACTCACGCAAATCACCTTGAATTCAACACATATTTTCTCATCAGTATCACGTCACTTTTACCACGCGACACCGGTATTACAATGCTAATATTTGCGTGACCACTATTATTATTATTATTATTATTATTATTATTATTATTATTATTATTATTATTATTATTATTATTATTATTATTATTATTATCTTCTTTAGACTGTCACTCCCCATGACTCACCTGGTGCTTTGATCATACCTGGTCATCGTGCAGATTCTACTTTGCACTCACAATTTAATTGCGCCCTCATCGGCAATTCATCCCTAATTAATAACTTCTAATTATTGATAGTTATACCCGGTCACTTTATCATCACATGGCAATGCATTAATTAATTAATTAATTAATTTGATATTCACACGGATTAATATTTGACACACGCATTATAATCACATCCTGATAAATTTGATCAAATGATCCAACTTGAATATAAGACTCTCTATCTAAATATATCAGGGGTGGCCTTGGGTCATCAGTTCCGCCTGCGATTCTTGTAGCTTCGTGCCTTCACACAATATCGTACTTACCTTTTTTTTACCTGTCATGCAATTATCAAATTAGAATAATTACACTCTAACTGCAATTACCTAACTCATTACTACCGGTCTCCTGACGCAAATAATCAAACGAAAATCTCCCAAGATAAAATAACTGAATAAATCTCTGCCACATGCAAAACTAAAGTATTATATTCCCTAAATTATTTACAATCAATCACTCAGACGTGTCGCCGACTCCCTAAACTAAGAACTAATAACTACGTGCCCATTTCGGCACTTTGTATTCAACTTGACTATAGCGTCAGCTTATGATAAACATTTCCCATCCCCGCTAGGCATGCCAGATATTAAAATTAGTACTCATCTCTATCACGATGACGACATCTTTGTCAGGTCAGGAGATCCATCCTGGATTTACTGCTGCTCCATGGATACCACGGTAATCAGTTGCAGCTCCATCACCACTTTAGGCTTGAAGTTCATTGTCCTTGCTGATGAAACCACTGGAAGTACTCCTGTGCACAGACACATCACTATTTAAATTTACAATTCAATTAATCAGCGTTCAACATGAACGTTCGGGCACTACTTTGAATACTATCGCGTCACTCGCGGTTCCGTACCGAACTCCGTCTATCACAGCTACTTTAGCCTTTGTTGCTCGTTGGCACTGCCATGCTACAGTAATAATAATAATAATAATGTTATTACGTTCCACGCTGTAAGTTCGCGATACGACACTGTTCATTAAATATTCACGTAGGTGTCACGAAAAATAACTCTGTTCATTTTATTTAAGACGAATTATTTGACTTCACTTGAAAATTTAAGTTTAAGTCACTAGAACAAAGCACTAATGCGAGCGTCGCGGATATAGCTCCGCCCTCACCAAGCTGAAAATCCCGAATTATGCTCTTCCCTTACTGCAGTGGTTTTTACAAAGAAGCGATTTCCCCTTCTACAAATCTGCGTATTGCCTATCCACGGCAGCCTAGAGGTGCGATAGTGCGACGATCAAGTGACCAAAAATCATCTGATGTAACCGAGACATATCCGCCCAATTATCCTTCATTAGATTTCCTTTAATTAATTAAAATCCGTCCAGATTCCTCCTCTCTGCTCTGGTGAACTCCCCTCTGAAGGGTAAAAGGTGACGATGACCAGATGGCCCTTGGTAACTTTCCACTAATAACTGAGGCCGTGTTCTTTCTTGTATGAAAAGTTAGCATGTAATATGACATTAGAGACTCTAAATAGACGGCTAAGTCATATCTGTCTCTTTTAAAGTGAAGAACGACTCCAGAATTCAGATTTCAATAAATTTTATCTCGTAGAAAATTATGTTGGCTAGTCCGAAATAAAGATGGCTCTGGTATTCCACTTCGAAAAAATCTGTTTCCCCTCATTCTCTCAGTCGTGAGGAAGGGAGGTTTCTTCTCGAGTGGCGCCATGGGAAACCACTGATTGTCGCCCCTCTTGACTTTGGCTAGGCTTGGCTCCTGCCGTGTTCCCCCGTTACACAAAGGAAGTATCGCACACTGAGTTGCAAATAAAGAAATCCTGTAATATAAATTCTAAAGACTCAATTTATATATCGTAATGATGCGGATATTCATTAATTTCGATGTCCCTTTTCTCAGATAGCATTGCGTCTGTAATTTGGAAGGTCAGTATTAGCCAAACGTCCTTAGATCATGCCCCTGTCGGGTTCATATTCCCCTCTCCCCGAGAAGAAATGGGTACAGGTACTGGACACATTTCGTCACCAAATACTCAATTGACGATGTCCCTTCGCGACTCTTCAGAATCTCTCGCTCTCCGGCGAAGTTCCTGGTTCTCTCTCTCTAAGTAATATGCAATCTGACGCAATGCCTCTCTCCAATTTTCCAGGTACTGACATTCTGGACATTCTACATCTGCTATAGCTCCATGTGAAAACAACTTTTCCAAGCAGTTGACCTCTTCGTCTTCCTTATTTGGTCCCGACTCTTCTTCCGGCACATCACGGTGATCTTCTTCTCCGTCGTCCTCTTCTTCATCCGTTGACCCTGGTTCTTCTGCGTTGTCCACTTCTCCTTGGCTCCTGTCACGTTCGGTTAGTTAATGTAGTTCATGTGCTTTTCCTGGGTGATACTATTTACAAATATTTACATTCATAAGGTGACCGTTGCTGAGTTACTTCTGCCTTCGGTCCTCAGAATATCCTCCGTCTCCATTTTGATATGGTGGAGCGCGGGGATCAAGATTACTGACACGATTCGCAGCATTATGTGCCTGTAGTTCGAGGCTCTCTGCCCCACGACATTCATCCGACTTAGCAAACTGCTGCATGGTTTCCACGAAATTACACATAGGAGATTTTGCTTTAAGAATGAAGCTTTCATTATAATCTTATATATTATATATTTATATATTTTACTCAAACACATGAATCATTACAGTTTATTCAGCTGAATTTTATTACATCAATTGTTCCTAATTGTATTTTATTAAATGTATACTGTGCAAATTGATCACTGTCCTCTTCTGGGAACTTTTCACTTGTCCGGCTTTACAGAGAGATTATCATAGAAAGAGTGGTGGTCATGCTCAATTACCTGCTTCAGTTCCTGCAAATGAGTGAACTTAGATATTGTGATTGGCAATTGTGCAGTGTACAAACTGCGTGGTTCACCAATTGGAAAACTCATTCTCCTCCTTTGTGGAAGTTCTTCCCACTCTGCTGTGTGTTCCAATTTGTAATTTATTCTTCCATCAGGTAAGTACTGCAGTTGGCGGATATCTGTCACTACAGGGTCGCCAGATTTTCTTCCAGGCCGTAATGATGGGAGGTTTGATTTATGCTCAAAATCCTTAAAGAAACTGAAGTCGACACTTTTCACATTGTATGGTTTCGTGGGTCTGGCTTGCCTCATTCTTGCTATATAATCCATGGGCGAATTAATTGGTGGAGAGAAGTAGTGCTCTAGAGTGGCATGGACACTATCACATTCCATCATAGTGTGCCCCTTTTCCAGATACAGTTGTTCCACGGTGATGTTTTTAGATCTAGCGGCATTACCTAAGGCGCTGGCTAAAACCTTGTTCCTATTCTGATAATTACAGCCATCAGAAATTAAGGTAACCTTATTGGTTGGGGGTGGCAAATTTTCAATAAAATTAACTATGCATGATGTAAATTCATTTGCACTTACACCACCATTGCCCTCGTGCCATACATAAAGTGTAACATCACCGTTTCTTAGATCATAAATTGTGAAATTGTGTACTTGAAGTTTCTGTCTGTAGTATGTCTTGGATGCTAGCAACTTAGGACACCAAAGAACACTTTGAAGATCCATTGTTACCACAACATGATAATCAGTACTGGCCTCCTTAGCTTTATTCTTCGCTTCCCGAGCCTCGTCTTTCCTTAGGAGGTGTTTTTGATATTCTTCTTCTTCTACTTGACCAACTTTATATGCACAGCAAATGTCGCACTGGTCTTTTTTAGGCAGATGAATATCAATTTTGTCTTCTTCCAACGTATCCATGAAAAGGGTTCTACAGCTCGGAGTTTTGTTGTTTTCGTCACACCATTCCTTGTAGAGTGAAAACATATGTAATTTTGATCGAAAAGTTGGCTCAACGTATACCTTTTTCGTGGACTTTCGACAATAATGGCTGGGAACTTTAGGTAAAACTCCAAGCCACTCACGAATTGTCTTCTTGTCTTCAATTTTCTTTTTCTTCTTGATGGACATAGGTACATCCTGCTTTTCTTGGACACGTTTCTTCAATGGACTGCTTCGGGCATCGGTGTCTGAATTATCTGCTCCCTTACCAGTAGAAGTTGAAATATGTTCGACGTCCTTTACATGTGTCCATCTCTTGTAACTGTCCTCACCAGTTCCCAAAGTGTTTATGAAAACTGTTCGGCAAACACGCACACTTTCTCCGTCAGGTTTAGTTAAATGTATATCATGGCCTACGTTCTTTCTTTTGATGTTGCCTGCTGTTTCTTTGCGCCTCCTGAGAACATTCCTAGTGGTGACAAGCTCTCTGATGTATGCCTTCTTTTCAGCCCAGGATGGAATCTGCCAGAAATCTTTGAACAATTGACATCGGTGCTCCTCGTTGATTGCACCGCAAAGGAATGTCTTCTGTGTCTTCTTTATAAGTTCTTTATATTTGCATCTGTTACCTAATTTTCTTGCCTGTTTTGTGATTACTTTAGCATTTTGCTGTAAGCCTAAGTAAGGCTTGCCAAAGATTCTATTTGAACGGGATTTTTCCTTTGCTTTGTGGTTGAGTCTCTTCTCTGCGCTTACATTTCGTATATCAGGATTACCAACATACATTTCGGAATGATCCAGCGCCTCACTCACAGTTTTCGTACCTTCGTTAGACGTATCTTCGGTCTTCGGTGTCCCTCTATTTTTATGAGAGTTCAGTATATTTTGGAGATCATCTTCTTCTACATTCCACTTAATGGAAGACATGTCATGTAGATCTTCTAAATCTGAAATAAATGATTTAATATTAGAACACAGTTTTTATCCCTCGTGTGGCTCCATTTGTCAACGTCACAGATTTTACACTAATTGCTTTGTACTCGTATTAGTCACAATTTTGTGTTTAAGTAGAAGGCTTGTAAAACTTCAAACATACCTATTATAGGGCAGGCGATTTCCATTGCCTCCACATTTCTTGCTGTTCTGGTAGAGTCATTATCAGACATCACCGCTATGGGTGCAGTAAGTTCTTCTAGATGAAAGGGAAATGAGGATTATTTTGTAGATAAATTTTAGAGGCCACATGACTATTTGTTTACCAATAATGCAACATTCATATTGAACATAGTTTCTATGATATCCATGTGTTTCAAGTTGGTATTGTAATTCATACGTACCTGCTGCAGAACTTGTAACATCCATCACGTCGTCCAATATTTCTTCCATGGTAGGGGTGTCGTCATTTCCATAGTGATTTGTCTCTGTTGTGGGTTTTACAAATGCACCTGCGGTATATTAAAGGAAATAAAACGATCATACTACTGTCATCTTACAATCCATAGTAGTTGTTATTGAAATGTGCATAGAGTTGGGATAGCCCTTGTGTTTTTGGTATTTTAAGATTTGCAATGCATCATGCTTTCATCACTGTTTATTAATTGACTTACCTTTGTCTGACTGATAATCTTTTGTAGATATCTCCAATGCCATTTTTAGAATCTTCTTTCCACGGCTGTACATTTCTCTTCACAATAAAGTTCCTGCAGCAATAATAGTAGAAGCGGCAGAAAAAGATCTGACGTCTACTTGTTCAATCTGGCGACATACAGAGTAAACAATCCCTATAGAGTTGTCATTGTCGTGCAGAAGGCGGAAAAGTATAACACTAACGTGTTCGACTCAACACACAGGAGATATTTCCCGGTAGCGTGAACAGTGTGGACCAAGGTATAATACGCCTATGTGTCCTTCAAGCACATAGGAGATTTTCCCCAGCAACAAAAATGCTAAGCCACATAGGAGGTGCAATATTTTGTGGAATTTAACCCATTTAATATTTTCTAACACATTGGAGGTTTTGCCACTTCGTAGTGGCAGCCATTCTGAATCTCTTGGTGCTAAAATCTCATTTTCACAAATTCTGACACATTGGAGGTTTTTCCCGGCAACGACGAAATACTACATAACTAAAGCTATACAGTAATAATATATTTATATTTCCGATCATTTAAGTCTTATACATCTTATACATTTTTACCGTACCGGCTATGATAACAGATATTCATGATATCAGAGCCGAGTCACGAGAATATGGGTAAACAGAATTTAATTAAAATCGGTATGTAAAGTCGGGGAATAAGGAACTACAGTCTACGCTATAAATAATTTTGTAAGACGCCCTAATATCAGAGAGTCGAAAGAAAACTGAATGTGAAGGCCTACAATACAGGAAGCTCATAAAATTGATCAACAGCAACATTACATTGACCATTGTTGGTTGTGACGTGCTTTGTGTCTTTGTTGCCACTCATCTCCGATAGATGGGATTACTGTTGTATACCAAGTATTTTTGTTTTGAATTTGCTTTACGTTGGACCGACACAGATAGGTCTTATGGCGACGATGGGATAGGAAAAGGCTAGGAGTGGGAAGGAAGCGGCCTTGCCCTCATTATGGTACAGCCCCAGCATTTGCCCAGTGTGAAAATAGGAGACCCCGAAAAACCATATTCAGGGCTGTGGACAGTGGGGTTCGAACCCACTACCTCCCGAATGTAAGCTCACAACTGCGCGCCCTTAACCACACGGCCAACTCGCCCGGTCGTACCGAGTATAACAGCCTGCCTGAATATTGGTGGGAAGTAGCTGGAGAGTTAGGTAACTTTCTTTAGCATGCCATTCCTCTGGTTCATAAATTTTCTGATACTACTGGTACGCAACAAACTGATTCATCACAGCATTCGAGCTATTCAGTCGCTACTCTGAGGCACTGATTGGAATGAGCAGTGTGCATATTTAACGGAATAATCTCAGAGGAGTGTTGACGGCTGTCTGCGGCCTGGTCATTCCAGGACTGGAACTCATTTTATATGATAACATTGCTTTTAATCTCTGTATAAACCTACTGACGTTTTCGTAATGGCCTAAGTTGACTTCAGTTAGGAAAACCACACAGACAGTCTTTCTGAGAATCCCGTAGCGAAGCACGGGTACATCAGCTAGTCTATAATAATAAAAGGAAGTGTTTGTCTGTCTGTCTGTCTGTCTGTGCGCGATGCCCAGAACAATCTACAGTGCGTAGAGATCTGAAATTTTGAATATAGGTAGATGGAAGGGGGTCCGAATGCACCTCGAAGCCGAAATTTTCATTTTCGCTTTCGTTGGTGAGTTATGAACGAAAAACTATCGGAAAACGTGTATTGGGATATGACAATCCAACGTGCTGTCAGCAAGATTATATGCATAGAGTCACTGTCGCTAGGCAACGAACATAAGGTAGGTAGAGAACACAATTCAAGGAGCCATTTTACGTCCATTGCGTAGGGAGCCGTTTTTGGTCTTAATGGTGTGAGGGCATATGTCGCTGTTGATGGTGATTCGTCCGTCGGATGTGGCCGTAAAGTCTTGAGCTATTCGAGAGGAGTGGGCTATGTGCCTGCGCCGGGTTTCATCCTGTTCATTCTTACTCTCATATATCATGTCACTCATTTCATCTCATTAACTCATCTGAGTAGGTTGACGTCATGAAAGATATCCGATCGTAAAAACTCGCTACGAAGATTCATCTCACTTCATGCTCAAACAGCGTAGAGAAAGTGGGCAAGGGTTGGACACGTATACATTTAGAGGAAATATATAGGACAAGTCAAATCTACGGCAAACAAAGGTCTGAAATGCTTGTCATAGGTGGGCACACGTTTTCACCTAAGACGCAATGCTGTGTCTACGAGCAATTCTTGCACCAAGACATGAAGCTGTCAACGTCATCAATAAGCAACACTCACAAGAATTATCCGGTTATCATGTTATCTTTCTCCTAACTCAATCTCATGTTTTATTATTTCATGTAGAGAAAACATAGGCTATAGTAAAGAAGATTAGATTATAATACACACGCACAGATCTGAAATTTTTAACATGCGTGGCCACAGCATTTCACTAATTACGCATGGCTATGTCAAAGAGCGATTCTTGCTCCAAGAAGTGAAGCTGTCAACGTCATCAACTTTTACAAGAATTACCCGATGTTCTACAAAGTTACAAGTCTATCGACTACATGGCAGAGCTTTTGAAAGACTTGGAGTCACCTGGAGTACCCTTGAACATCTTAGAGTGGATGATTGTGGCACCGATTATCCTTCTTAAGAATAAGAATCCTGCCCTCTGCAATGAAAACGACTCAGAAACTGATGACTAATATTATTGAAGCAATTCTCATGATTGGGCATTCCGCGAGCGAAGTAATATCCATTCCTCGGATTCGAATGATTTCTTCGGATATACAGTTTAAGTTTAGATGTCTGCAGTTCCACGTTTGTTTCAGTTTCGCTATGAACATCAACAAGGCACAAGAACACTCTCTTAAAGTTGTAGGACTCCATCTTCGAAAAGGCTGCTTCTCCCATTGCCAACGGTACGTGGTTTGTACAAGAGTTGGAAAGGTAAACGCACTATATATCTTAGCTCCATTTGGAAGGACACTAATATATAGTCCAACCGGAAGCTCTATAAGGAAAAAATAGTTTTTATTATATAAAACACTTAATAAACGCGGGCAAAGCTGCGGGTACATGCTAGTCTATATAAATAAAATAAGAGTTTTGTCTGTACATTGCTCAGAATTTAAAAAGGATGGTATTTCTGTATCGGTCGTGTCCATAGTAACTAGGAAATGCACTTTTTAATTTTCCGTAATGTCTGTCTGTCTGTCTGTCTGTCTGTCTGTCTGTCTGTCTGTCTGTCTGTCTGTCTGTCTGTCTGTCTGTCTGTATGTATGTACGTACGTATGTATGTATGTATGTATGTATTGTGCCCTACAGGACCCTATGGTTCCGGCCAGGCGAATGCCGGTCTCGAACCCAGAGTACAGTAGTGAAAGAACTCTCACAAACGTGAGCTTGTGCACATAGTCTTACCTGAACACATATCCATGCTCGGGCGCACAATCGCGCACTTCTCAGGGATAACATGGGTGAACAAAGGGCAATATTAAGATAAAACACTAGGATATGTGACTAATTAGGTAAGAATCAGCTAAAATAAAATAAAAAAAATATCTAACAGAAAACATCGCTGCATTCAAAGTTTTACAATCAGGGATTTATTACATAAAAAATACTATTTACAAATATAAGAGCTTTCAAATATGATTGGGGTAAAGATAATGTTGAGCCGATGACAACCAGTTCACTGCCTTCACGAAACAGCTGTGCTGTAACAAGCATGTTACAATTGTGTAAGTAATGAAATCTAGAAAAATGGATATCTGCTGAAATACATATCTAACAGTAATTTCCACAAACTTTACTACGCCTCGTACCATCGAACCCCGGTGCAAACAAATATAAACACATAATGTACAGTGTCCTGACTCGGTCTCGAACCCTGGTCCCATGAAGAGTAAGGCGTAGAATATTCATATACAAACAATATAAAAAGGAACACAACCACCCTGTCCAAGGGGTCAATATCAAACGGGCCAGTGTTAAAATTAAAGTAGAACAAACAGAACAAAAATCTCTCCCTGCGTTCAAAACATCAAGGTCGTCTTCTCCCCCTTACACACTCGACAAGCTGCAGACAGCCATATAACCAAGTTTCAAGACTGTGACGTCAGGCACAATAACCCTCACCAGTCGTGCACTCGACAAGCGGCAGCCCACACAATTTATGAGCCCAGCTGACTGACTAGTAGTTGAGTTCTAAGAAATTTTGCCTTTCAAAACACCTCACATAATCTGGCTGCTAAAAGCACTCTTTTAAATACACACGGGCTATCCGCCCTCATCTCAATATCACCAGCAATATAACAAATCTTATTTCCGCCTCCCATGGGCTCAACCTTGATAATACAAAGGCACAAATCAGTAAGCTACAGTCACATGGCCATAATAAGGCATCTCAAATGCATCCAATACACTCTCAAACTGTGCTGGGGCTTTCTCATATCAATTCATACAGTCAGCTACATGCATAATGCTCACATCTCTCAAACATTCGGACTCGCTCGCCCTGTCAGTAAAGCTAGGTGAATTACGGGTTAAATCCTGGTCTCAACTATACAGCCTACGTCTGCAGAGACAAATGCCTAAACGCGACACAATAAACAGTGCCTGCCTGTTTGACTAACCTACCATGACCAAGGGAGTACGACCTGACCCATGAAGATAACACGTACGCTAATATAATACTATCGAAATGAAATATAAACACACCAACAAGGAATCTACAAACTATCATCTACCCTAATGTACGGGGTTCGAGCTTGAGGCCAAGCTCGTTATTGCCATGAATTTTCCTACCATAAACTAACCTGTTGGCTGACGGCCCCCCTATTCCTATCTAAATTAAAATGACATGCTTGAAACAGAATTGGAAAGCTCTGACCTTATATGATTGATGACATGACGGAGCGGCCCTTCCTGTGGACCACTGAATTTACCACATCATGACAAACTGCGACGCTTGCAGCAGATACTGGTGAACAATTGGAGACATTCTATCTTGCGTGAGTCCTTCGTACAGCTCCTTAGATGGTTGGAAGATGTCCCCTTCGACGTCGCGCTGATGAGGTACGCCCAACGTTCCTGGATCGATTCCCGATGTCGTGCCGGCTTCAGCTCCCGTTGTGGCTCCCTCGCAATGATGATGTAGAAGCTCGTTCTGGCTTGATGCAGGGGTAACTGAAAACAAATTCATTTATTACAGACTGTCCAGACTCGATGCCTGTTTCCACTACTATCGTGCCTCACACGTTACATTGACCAAGTCTTGTTCTGAATTTTAAACCTGGTACACTATAGTTTCTTCACCACTCTTAGTAACACTGTTATTCCATCCTTTCACTCGGACAACATGTAGTGCTATAAGAACTACCCTGAGCCTACATTTATTCTAGCATTACGTCAGTTACAACTTGACCTCACCGAAATATGAAGCTACTAGTTCATCAGTCTATTATAGGCAGTACCTCATCTCAATAGCATATCAACACAGGTAATATCAAGAATTTAGCTGAATATGCAAGTTGATTACTTACTTCCTCGCAGATTCAGTAGTACTAGTTGTATGTGCAACTCGAAGATAAAACGTTGTTCGCGGTGCCGACTTGTAGCATGACGACTTCGTTCAAGCAGCCTTACGGTCAAAGAATGAGGCTGATGTGCCAGGCGGCCTTGCATTTATAATCAGGTTGACGTAGCCACGCCGCTTGATCGCGTGCAGGATACGCGCGCCCGCGACTCGAAGTTTTCCCGCACAAAGCACGTCAAGTACCCTACTTAACGATTGCATTTATGATTGCAGCCCTAATGCATATCAAAATTAAGCAGAAATTATGCAGGTTGCAATTCTTGTATCAGATCCAATGCAGCTCTTCCGTAACCAAAGATATTAATTTAATTCTTTCTTCCCTCCGAAGGTTAGTTTTGCCGGGATCCGGGAAGCGTCCCCAATCTTCATTAAGAGGCTTAGCTTGGGACATAACTCCCTTTAATGAGGTTCTGGAGATTTTCATAATGACGCTCTAGCTCTCTTCACACGAGAACGCTTCTTCTGGAATCTTTTATGAAATATACTATAAGACAATGACTTCATGGGTGGTCTTATGTAATCCCAATATCCAATACTAAAATCTATACTATTGGTCCATGAACAGAATGGTTCATAGCCCTCCGTGAAAGACAAAATAAAATTTTGCTAAAAATGTTATTTTCCTCAATGTCGAGATCATCTTCTCATCGCAATCATTTATGCTGTAAATTTTCAAAACTTCATGGCACGGGACTCTCTTCGGCTACAGACATAATAGCCTCCCTATCCTTCCTAACTTGGTAATTGGCATCTAGCAGGGCTAGAAATCTCCGGTGGTTACTTTCGCAGCCTTGACATTCCGTTTCTTCTCGCTGCTCAGGTAGCTGTTTATGACGGTTTCCTGAAGAAATCATATTTACTTCTGCTTCTTCTTCTTGTCCTTCCCCACTAGGTACCTCTGGTTATTCTTCTCTGCCGTCATGTTCATCTTCTTCCGGAATGACAACCTCCTCTCCTGCAACATCTTCGGTGTCTTCTTCTTCTCCAAGTTTAGTAGGTTACAGAATCCCATATGTGTGAGTAACGAATTTATGTGGGTAACTGTTATAACATCTTTCTTCCCCATATCACATTTTGTTACATATGCCAATCCCTGCTAACTTCATCTTAATTCTCTTCATTCTTCATAATATTTCATTAATACAATCCATAAAAAAAATTTATCTACTGGTTATACCATAAGTTTTCTATTTACTATTCTATTTATATACAGTGGTCTTCATCTATATGGCTCTCCTACTTGTCAAGCTTACAGAAGTTCCCTGTATTACGGCCGTTCCGCAACTTTCCTTACACCCTGTCTCATTCAGTCTGCCTTCTAGCATGCGGAGGTTCACGCCATTTCGTTTTTTTTACTTCTGTTGTTAGAGAGGTTACCTCTCTGTGTTCCGCTGTCTACTTTGTGGAGTAAGAGATATTCCTTTCTCTCGGTTTTCCAATCAATTTTCTTCCGCCTTATTTCACGACACGCGAAAAGCCACCTCTCCGCAACAGTACGTTTTCTCCTCAACTGTTCCACGTAGCTTCTTGGTTTAAGCATTCGTCCCTCTTTCATATCTTCCCTTCGCCGCTTCTTCTTTCTTCTGCCGATTCCAGTCTTCCACCTACGGCGTATTCTTACTTGTCTTGCGAACCAACCAAACTGGTATCGGTATTTTTGGTTCTTCTTGCGTCTCTTGTATGACCTAGTCCTCTTTCTTTTCCTTTGCTTCGAATGCTGGTTACACCATTGATCGTCCCCTTCATTTCCGTCCGCTATCTCTTTAAGATTCTTTCCAACCGTTTCCTTTTGACTATTTTGTACGTCCCCGGTCGGGTCTCCAATTTCTATTTGTACAGAAATCCCAGTAACGTCGTTTGCGATTTTCTTTCCTATATCATCTGCCTCGACCTTGGATACTGTTACACATTCCAGACTCTCTTCTTCCACGGCAGAATTTACGAGGTCTTTGCCCTCAGACGTCGTCGCGTAGCACTTCAGCTCGTCCCTTCTGACAGGACTATGGCTATGTTGCCGGATCTCCGCATACTGCGATTCTTTAGCTGTTTTTCTTCTCCTTCCCGTAGCCAAACCAAAGTTGCCGTCTCCCCAGCTTCCTTGCTTTGATCTGTCTCCACTTCCGTGCTTGCCGTGTCATTCACTACTTCTCCTAAGGCTACTGTAATCTTCTCGTTTCCTGGTGTGTCTTCCTTTTCTGCTTCTGCCTCCTGAACCATCGGACTGTTTGTAGCTGATTGCTCCATTCGCGCCACATCAATTTCTGGCGGTTCAACCGGTGAATCCGACTGCTGAACTTCTTCGACAATTTCATCCTCGGACACCTTATCGTCGATTTTACCTTCCTTATTTTCGATCGATTCATTCTCAGAGCCCTCTTGTTTAGGTACATCCGTGACCTCTTCTTCCTGAGGAGCACCAATTTCTCCCTGCCTTGGCTCAACCATCTGTTTCGCTACAAATTCCTTCGATTCCTTCCGGCTCTGCCATCGATTAAGCTCCAACTCGTCAATCTTCTATTTATTCTCTTCCGTGGTTTGCTCTTTCTTCCAACTCCTTCTCGAGTCCTAGCCTCCATACTGTCTTCTACTTTCTGCTCTACTTTTTCTAGCCTCTCTTGCGTATAATCTATGCGATCTATTGCTGCTACCAGGTCTTCTTTAACGGTTCTCAGTTCAGTCTGAGTCTCCTTGTCCTTTTCTTCTATAAGCTGTTCTATTCCCTCGATACTGCCCTGTACTTCACGAATTTGTTTGTCTACCGTCCTGTGCGACTCTTCAACCTGTTGACTCAATTTCTCGGTCGTGGCGACACAGCACAGACGTACTTTCTCTATTTTCGTATCTAATTCTGCTATGGTTTACCTAGTAGCTTCATTTTCAGAGGCCAATTGCTCCAAACGAATGCTAGTGTGCTCCTTTAGCTCAGTTATTTGGTTCGCTACCCGTGTCTCTGTGAGTACTAATTGTTCGGTCATTGTTTGTGTAACCTTTTCTTCGCACTCCGCGAATTTTTCCGTGAGTTGCTCGGTTACGTGTTCTTTAACTTGTTCCGAGTTCCTAACTTCCTGTTCTTTAATAACTCCTAGTTCATTTCTAAGCGCCACAAACTGTGCCTCGCTTTTGGTACACTGTTCATTGAATAGCTCACTATTCCTAGCCGCTTGTCCTATAAAAGCTCGTAGCTCCTCTATAAATTCTTTTAGCTGATCGCTCAGGTGCCTCAGCCCCTCATTTATGTCTACCGACATTCGGGACTCACTCGTCATAAGGTCCGGCGGAAAAAACCGCTCCGTATGTCATCGATTAAATTTCAACTTCTATCAATTTCCCTCAATTCTAATTTATCAAAAATGTTCCTAACTGCCAAACTCTCGAACTTCCAAAGCCTAAGTAGGCTACCTCAATATATCATCATGTCATTCCAACACAGGGTAACCGTCAGCACAACACTATGATACAAAATATATACAACACAAACACAAAATTCTCCAACAAATGTCATAAAAACAACAAAAAACTTCAACATGCAAAAATGAAAGCTATATGATTATACACCTGTTAAACACAACACCCTACAGGTCAAATCCCCACACGAATATCATCCAACACTCCACGGTAACCACAAAGTCAGCACATCCTCGCTAATCAACATCAACTGCAATATCCATATTCTAATGGTAAGACCAAGGGACATATAAGTCACGAAATACCTCTCTGAACTGGCAGTCATTAAACATCACAAGTCTCAACAAGATACTCCTAATATATCACGAAGCTACTCGTACAGAACAAAGACCAAACTTGGTATACCTGCACTACACATAATTGAATGCAGCTGCCATAACATATGCCTGAAATCAAGCCTTGCATGACCTTTATTTACCGAAATATTAGGTCCTGCTTTTATAGACACAAGTTATGACCTATAGCCCTATTTACGGAGAACATCAGCAAAATACAACTTGGCTGTGTGACGTCGTTTACACAAATATCAAGCATCACCTGACGGCATAATAAAACAAGCTGTATGACCCTCATTACTGCAATATCGGGTCCTCAGTTGGCCGCACCATGTCCACTATTTTTGGGTAACCCTCATTTACGGATATATCAGGCCCCACGTTGGGCGCCATGTTTACTATGTGCCCTACAGGACCCTATGGTTCCGGCCAGGCGAATGCCGGTCTCGAACCCAGAGTACAGTAGTGAAAGAACTCTCACAAACGTGAGCTTGTGCACATAGTCTTACCTGAACACATATCCATGTTCGGGCGCACAATCGCGCACTTCTCAGGGATAACATGGGTGAACAAAGGGCAATATTAAGATAAAACACTAGGATATGTGACTAATTAGGTAAGAATCAGCTAAAATAAAATAAAAAAATATCTAACAGAAAACATCGCTGCATTCAAAGTTTTACAATCAGGGATTTATTACATAAAAATACTATTTACAAATATAAGAGCTTTCAAATATGATCGGGGTAAAGATAATGCTGAGCCGATGACAACCAGTTCACTGCCTTCACGAAACAGCTGTGCTGTAACAAGCATGTTACAATTGTGTAAGTAATGAAATCTAGAAAAATGGATATCTGCTGAAATACATATCTAACAGTAATTTCCATAAACTTTACTACGCCTCGTACCATCGAACCCCGGTGCAAACAAATATAAACACATAATGTACAGTGTCCTGACTCGGTCTCGAACCCTGGTCCCATGAAGAGTAAGGCGTAGAATATTCATATACAAACAATATAAAAAGGAACACAACCACCCTGTCCAAGGGGTCAATATCAAACGGGCCAGTGTTAAAATTAAAGTAGAACAAACAGAACAAAAATCTCTCCCTGCGTTCAAAACATCAAGGTCGTCTTCTCCCCCTTACACACTCGACAAGCTGCAGACAGCCATATAACCAAGTTTCAAGACTGTGACGTCAGGCACAATAACCCTCACCAGTCGTGCACTCGACAAGCGGCAGCCCACACAATTTATGAGCCCAGCTGACTGACTAGTAGTTGAGTTCTAAGAAATTTTGCCTTTCAAAACACCTCACATAATCTGGCTGCTAAAAGCACTCTTTTAAATACACACGGGCTATCCGCCCTCATCTCATATCACCAGCAATATAACAAATCTTATTTCCGCCTCCCATGGGCTCAACCTTGATAATACAAAGGCACAAATCAGTAAGCTATAGTCACATGGCCATAATAAGGCATCTCAAATGCATCCAATACACTCTCAAACTGTGCTGGGGCTTTCTCATATCAATTCATACAGTCAGCTACATGCATAATGCTCACATCTCTCAAACATTCGGACTCGCTCGCCCTGTCAGTAAAGCTAGGTGAATTACGGGTTAAATCCTGGTCTCAACTATACAGCCTACGTCTGCAGAGACAAATGCCTAAACGCGACACAATAAACAGTGCCTGCCTGTTTGACTAACCTACCATGACCAAGGGAGTACGACCTGACCCATGAAGATAACACGTACGCTAATATAATACTATCGAAATGAAATATAAACACACCAACAAGGAATCTACAAACTATCATCTACCCTAATGTACGGGGTTCGAGCTTGAGGCCTAGCTCGTTATTGCCCAGAATTTTCCTACCATAAACTAACCTGTTGGCTGACGGCCCCCCTATTCCTATCTAAATTAAAATGACATGCTTGAAACAGAATTGGAAAGCTCTGACCTTATATGATTGATGACATGACGGAGCGGCCCTTCCTGTGGACCACTGAATTTACCACATCATGACAAACTGCGACGCTTGCAGCAGATACTGGTGAACAATTGGAGACATTCTATCTTGCGTGAGTCCTTCGTACAGCTCCTTAGATGGTTGGAAGATGTCCCCTTCGACGTCGCGCTGATGAGGTACGCCCAACGTTCCTGGATCGATTCCCGATGTCGTGCCGGCTTCAGCTCCCGTTGTGGCTCCCTCGCAGTGATGATGTAGAAGCTCGTTCTGGCTTGATGCAGGGGTAACTGAAAACAAATTCATTTATTACAGACTGTCCAGACTCGATGCCTGTTTCCACTACTATCGTGCCTCACACGTTACATTGACCAAGTCTTGTTCTGAATTTTAAACCTGGTACACTATAGTTTCTTCACCACTCTTAGTAACACTGTTATTCCATCCTTTCACTCGGACAACATGTAGTGCTATAAGAACAACCCTGAGCCTACATTTATTCTAGCATTACGTCAGTTACAACTTGACCTCACCGAAATATGAAGCTACTAGTTCATCAGTCTATTATAGGCAGTACCTCATCTCAATAGCATATCAACACAGGTAATATCAAGAATTTAGCTGAATATGCAAGTTGATTACTTACTTCCTCGCAGATTCAGTAGTACTAGTTGTATGTGCAACTCGAAGATAAAACGTTGTTCGCGGTGCCGACTTGTAGCATGACGACTTCGTTCAAGCAGCCTTACGGTCAAAGAATGAGGCTGATGTGCCAGGCGGCCTTGCATTTATAATCAGGTTGACGTAGCCACGCCGCTTGATCGCGTGCAGGATACGCGCGCCCGCGACTCGAAGTTTTCCCGCACAAAGCACGTCAAGTACCTTACTTAACGAATGCATTTATGATTGCAGCCCTAATGCATATCAAAATTAAGCAGAAATTATGCAGGTTGCAATTCTTGTATCAGATCCAATGCAGCTCTTCCGTAACCAAAGATATTAATTTAATTCTTTCTTCCCACCGAAGGTTAGTTTTGCCGGGATCCGGGAAGCGTCCCCAATCTTCATTAAGAGGCTTGGCTTGGGACATAACTCCCTTTAATGAGGTTCTGGAGATTTTCATAATGACGCTCTAGCTCTCTTCACACGAGAACGCTTCTTCTGGAATCTTTTATGAAATATACTATAAGACAATGACTTCATGGGTGGTCTTGTGTAATCCCAATGTCCAATACTAAAATCTATACTATTGGTCTATGAACAGAATGGTTCAGTATGTATGTATGTATGTATGTATGTATGTATGTATGTATGCACGCGCATCACGAGAAAACGGCTGAAGAGAATTTAATGAAAATCCGTATGCAAAGTCGGGAAATAAGTCTCTACAATATAAGCCATAAATAATCCTATTCATGCTGAGAGAAATGGTATTTTAGGGGAACGCCTAAAATTTAATTCTCAAATATTTGTTATTATTGGTCCTATCTTAATGAAAATTGGCATGCAAAGTCGGGAAATAAGTCGCTACAATGTAGGCCATAAATAATCTTATTCAAACTGAACGAAATGGTAGTTTAGGGGAAGGCCTAAACTTAAATTCTCAAATTTTTATGTTATTAGTGGTCCTATCTTAATAAAAATCGGTATGCAAAGTCAGGAAATAAGTCGCTACAATCCAGGCCATAAATAATTGTATTCATGTTGAGTGGAATGGTAGTTTAGGGAAGGCCTAAATTTTAATTCTCAAATATTTGTGTTATTAGTGGTCCTATCGACAAATATTACATTACTAAAGTTATATGGTTTTAAATTTCTGATCATTTATGTCGTATACATTTTTACCGTACCGGCTATGATGACAGAGATATTCATTGATTTGGATTTTTGTTGCGAAGTCCATATCAGCGTCAAGTCGCGAGAAAATGGGTAGGCAGAATTTAATGGAAATCGTTATGTAAAGTCGGGGAATAAGGAACTACAGTCTACGCTATAAATAATTTCGTAAGACTCCGAAAGATCTCAGAGTCGGAAGAAAACTAAATGTGCAAGCCTAGAATACAGAAAGCTCATGACATTGAACAACAATAACATCACACTGACTACTGTGCTTTGTGTGTTCTGTTGCCATTCATGTCCGATAGATGGGATTACTGCTGCATACCGAGTATTTTTTATTTACTTTACGTCGCACCGACGTAGATAGGTGTTATGACGACGATGGGTTAGGAAAGGGATAGGAGTGGAAAGGAAGCGGCCCTGGCGTTAATTATGGTACAGCCCCAGCATTTGACTGGTGTGAAAGCGGGAGACCACGGAAATCCATCTTCAGGGCTGTCGACAGTGGTTTTCGAACCCACTACCTCCCGAATGCAAACTCACAGCTGCGCGCCCCTAACCGCACGGCCAACTCGGCCGATCGTACCGAGTATAAAAGCCTGACTGAATAATGACGGGAAGTAGCTGGGGAGTTAGATAACTTTCTTCTTAAGCATGCCATTCCTCTGGTTCATACATTTTCTGATACTACTGGTACATAACACACTGTTTCATAATAGCGTTCGAGCTATTCAATCACTACCCTGAAGCACTGATTGGAGTGGGCAGTGTGTATATCTAGCGGAACAATGCCAGAGGAGTGTTCACGGCTGTCTGCGGCCTGGTCATTCCAGCTCTGGAACTTTGGAATGTTAGATCGGCATCGCAGTACTGTTCGTTAAAAATGATAAAATATGCGGGTTTTTCATTTGAGCGAGTATTTTATATGATAACGTTGCTTTTAATCCATACATTCCTATTGACGTTTTTGTAATGACCTAAGTTAACTAACTGTAGTTAGGAAATCGACAAAGACATTCTTTCTTAGAATCCCGTAGCGAAGCACGGGTACGTCAGCTAGTTGTAAATGTATCCTCAAAATTTCATTTCTTTATGTCCAGTAGTTTTGGCTGGGCGATGATGAATGAGTCAGTCAGTCAGTCAGTCAGTCAGTCAGTCAGTCAGGACATGTTCTTTTATATATATAGACTAATTATATTATTATTATTATTATTATTATTATTAGAAGCTCCCTCTATGCATACGATTTACCTCAGGATCCCACGATCGCGGAGTCACACCCAGGAGTGGGAGTCACCATATCACATGAAGTCAACGTGAAGAGATCTCTGGTAACACATTCAGTGTTTACATAACAAATATATTTGAAACTCAGGAATAAATCACCAAAAGGAGTTCAGATTTCTCTGTTGTCTAGTAGAATGAAACGGAACGTCGGAATTGCGTTCCAGGCAGTCTAATTTACAACAAAAAAATATCTGCACACGATGGCAGAGGCCATAAGATTATTATAATTATTATTTTTATTATTATTGGCTCCTCTGTTTAAATTAACTGCTAACCAAACAAACCCCATGGCATATAAATAATTTCGTGTGGCTATTTCTAGCCGAACACAGCCCCTGTAAGGCAGACCCTCCGATGAGGGTGGGCGGCATCCGCTATGTATAGGTAACTGCGTGTTATTGTGGTCGAGGATAGTATTATGTGTGGTGTGTGAGTTGCAGGGATGTTGGGGACAACACAAACACCCAGCCCCCGAGCCATTGGAATTAACCAATGAAGGATAAAATCCCCGACCCGGCCGGGAATCGAAACCGGGACCCTCTGAACCAAAGGCCAGTACGCTGACCATTCAGCTAACAAGTCGGACACCTCATGGCGTAACAGCCTTGATTAGCCTTGGCCTACCAAACGAACGCTGCTCAGCCCGAAGGCCTGCAGGTTACGAAGCGACGTAAGTCAGTGCGACGAAACCTCTCGGCTGTTATTCTGTTGTCTTCACGTATCCTGAGTGGACGTCGGACCAGCCCTCAGATCCAAATAAAAATCCTTGATGTGGTCGGGAAACGAACCTGACACCTCCGGGGGAGAGGCCTTTATACTACGGGCCCGCCTTAAATTTACAGTTAGTAATTGACATTTTTCATTAAAATGAAATGCATGTAGAAGTAATTAAAAACGACCATTTGTCGATGATAAATTAGCTCATGCTCCAAAATGGATTCTGAAGCTGAACCAATCAGCTTCGAATTTCGATTATGGAATCAAATGTGGTGCATTGAAACATGTTGCTTTATGTCATTTTACTAACTTTTTTTACCTGGCCGTAACACATGGACGGTTTTCGGTGACGCAAGGTTGGGAAAGGGGTAGTATGGGGAAGGTAGCAGCCGTTGGCTTAATCAAGGTAAAGCCCCAGCAGCTGTTTGGTGCGAAAACCGCGGAAAACTATTTTCAGGGTTCCCGGCGGTAGGATTCAAACCAACCATCTCCCGAATACAATCTCACAGTTACTGCATAGGGAACTCGCTCGGTGGTGTTACTTTTAATTTACCAGCCTTTATTCGCAAGGATTCGATGTAAATCATAGGTACATATCCCTGTCTTGGGTCGAATGATCATTTCTGCAGGTACATGAAGAAAGAACATATCGTGCCACATACAGCCAGGACGTCTGCTGTGCACCTATTAGCCTCCAGTCAATGGAGTGCCATGTGCTCAGCGTAACATCCTCAACCGTATTCCTTCACTTTCATGATGGAACCTGCTGCCCTTCATATCAGAATCCTTCTCATTTGGTGTCACGAGCCCGACTGAGTGTACACCATTCTAACCCAGATTCTTGGATTAAATTCGTTGGAGGATACGGGAATCGACCTTAGGATCCTCAGAATAGAGGCAGACACGCTACTTCTTCATCAAGTGGCTGGCTTTAGATCCTTGAATCTTCTTTTTTTTCTTTTTTTGCTAGGGGCTTTACGTCGCACCGACACAGATGGGTCTTATGGCGACGATGGGATAGGAAAGGCCTAGGAGTTGGAAGGAAGCGGCCGTGGCCTTAATTAAGGTACAACCCCAGCATTTGCCTAGTGTGAAAATGGGAAACCACGGAAAACCATCTTCAGGGCTGCCGATAGTGGGATTCGAACCTACTATCTCCCGGATGCAAGCTCACAGCCGCGCGCCTCTACGCGCACGGCCATTTCGCCCGGTTTTTTCTTTTTTTTTTCTTTCTGGTTTTTTCCCAATCTATAGTTTCATAGAATGACACAAATTTTGAATTGGGTCGGTACCGATAGGCCTAGGCCTACATGAAATAAAGATAACAATGTAAAAAGGCTGGAAATATCTTGGTTGGGGCTATTTCTTTTACTAAAAACATTCCAAAACATCAAAGTCAACCCACTGGGTATGTACAAGGAAACTTGAACAAAGGACGGACAGCTTAATAGACGGCTGACATGAGATTCCAGTGCAGAGTAAGCAAGAAGTACCCACCTTCTACAATCACATTCCTGAACTTGTTAGCAAGCAAGATAAGACTGAATGCATGATTGCTGAAGTTAAATGAAGGAACAAGGTCAAAAATGTACAAGTCCGAGTATTTATTCACACTTTAGACAAAATGTAAGTAGCTATGGACAGAAAAGAAATGGCGTGTGCCTTTTAGTGCAGGGAGGTGTCCGAGGACTTCGGCTCGCCAGGAGCAGGTCCTTTGATTTGACGCCTGTAGGCGACCTGTGCGTCGTGATGAGGGTGAAATGATGATGAAGACGACACATAAACTCAGCCCCCGTGCCAGCGAAATTAACCAATGATAGTTAAAATTTCCGACCCCGCTGGCAATCGAACTCGGGACCCCTGTGACCGAAGGCCAGCACGCTAACCATTTAGCCATGGAGTCGGACGTAAAGACAGCAACTGGGAACTGTAAGATCATTTCGATGATCAAAGAAGTCAATGCATAAATGCTGTATGGATGAACTTGACAAAGATGAAAATACTTCAGGGCGAAACGATTTGTTTGAAACATCCATTGGCGAAACAAGCATCGGTAAATACGTTAGAAAGCGAAAGGAATTGTGTGAAATGCTTTCTTTCTTAATCTGTTTACCCTCCAGGGTCGGTTTTTCCCTCGGACTCAGCGAGGGATCCAACCTCTTCCGCCCCAACGGCAATCTCCTGGAGCTTCAGACTCTGGGTCGGGGATAAAACTGGGGAGGATGACCAGTACCTCGCCCAGGCGGCTTCACCTGCTATGCTGAACAGGGGCCTTAGTGGGGGATGGGAAGATTGGAAGGGACAGACAAGGAAGAGGAAGGAAGCGACCATGGCCTTAAGATAGGTACCAACCAGGCATTTGCCTGGAGGAAAAGTGAGAAACCACGGAAAACCACTTCCAGGATGACTGAGGTGGAAATCGAACCCACCTCTACTCAATTGACCTTCCGAGGCTGAGTGGACCCCGTTCCAGCCCTCGTACCACTTTTACAATTTCGTGGCTGAGCCGGGAATCGAACCCGGGCCTCCGGGGATGACAGCTAATCACACTAACTACTACACCACAGAGGCGGACGGGCGAAACGTCAAGGAACCGAATTAGAGTATACAGTAAGCACCAAACCAAGCGAAAACAAAAAGATCATAACATACTCTGAAACAAAGTTTATATAAATATCGATATACTGAACGAGTTGGCCGTGTGGTTAGGGTCGAGTAGCTATGAGATTTAATAAGGAGATGATGGGTTCGAATCCCACAGTGGGCAGCCCTGAAGGTATTTTTCCGTGGTCTCCCATTTTCACACCAGGCAAATGCTGGGGTTGTAACTTAATTAAGGCTACGACCGTTACCTTCCCAACCCTACCTCTTGAGTCGACAAAAACCTTTGACATGTTAGTGCAACATTAAATTACTAGCAAAAGGAAAAAAATGGATACTCATAATTTCAGATTATTTGTATATTTCTAATCTATTCTTCTTTATCTGTTTACCATCAGGGTCGGTTTTTCCCTCGGACTAAGAGAGGGATATCACCTCTACAGCCTCAAGGGCAGTGTCCTGGAGCTTCAGACTCTGAGTACGCAGGTACCATAGACTCATGGTGTTCCTCACATAGTGGTACTATTCACAGGTTATGTAGACCCATGGTATTTCTCACATAATGGTACTATTCACAGGTAATTCAGGCCCATGGTGTTCCTCACTTAATGGTGCTACTCACAGGTAACTTAGACCCATATAATTCCTCATATAGTGGTAGTAATCGCAGATAATGTAAACCCATGGTGCTCTTCCCTTTAATGATACTAAGCACGGACTCCAGGTGCTCCTCATATAGTGGTACTAATCGCAGGTAACGTCGACCCATGGTGTTCCTCATGTAATGGTACTAATAACAGGTAATTTCATGGTTCCCGAACAGTCATCCCTTGGTTGTCCCTTTTAGTCGCCTCTTACGACAGGCAGGGGATACCGTGGGTGTATTCGTCTGCATGCCCCACCCACAGAAATTAGAATTGACTGTTTTTGTGTATGTGTATATTTCATCATCTTATGCTTAATCTATATCTATATATATAAAGTAGCTTGTCCTGACTGACTGACTGACTGACTGACTGATTCATCATCGCCGAGCCAAAACTACTGGACATAAAGAAATGAAATTTTGGGGATATATTCATATTATAATGTAGGTGCTCGCTAAGAGAGGATTTTTGGATATTCCGTCGCTAAGGGGGTGAAAAGGGGGGTGAAATTTTAAAATGAGTGTGTCTATATCTCAAAACTTTAAAAGTTTGCAGATGTGAAAATTGGTATTTAGAATCTTCTTTAAAAATAAGGAAACACGTATTTTTTTGTTTTCAGACAATCCCAATAGGAGGGGTGAAAAGGGTGAAAAATGGGTTGAATGCCTTTAATCAGGATACCGCTACTTATATCTCAGAAACTGAAGATATTACAGACCTCAAAATTGGTACTTTCGATCGCTGTCAAAAATAAAGAAACACGTATATTTTTGTTTTTGGAAAATCCAATTAATGCGAGGGTGAAAGGGGGTGAATTTTTAAAATGAGTGCATATATATCTCAAAAGTTTTAAAGTTTGCAGATGTAAAAAATGGTATTTAGAATCTTCATTGAACATAAAGAAACACGTATTTTTTTGTTTTCGGAAAATCGCAATAGGAGGGGTGAGAAGGGGTGAAAACGGGGTTGAGTGCCTTTAATGAGGCTACTTATATTTCAGAAACTGAAGATATTACAGACCTGAAAATTGGTGTTTGGGATCTCCTTTAAAAATAAAGAAACACGTATTTTTTGTTTCTGGAAAATCCAATTAAGGGGGGGGGGGTGAAAAGGGGGTAATATTTAAAAATGAGTGTATCTATATCTCAAAACTTTTAAAGCTTATAGATGTGAAAATTGGTATTTAGAATCTCCGTTAAAAATAAAGAAACACGCATATTTTGTTTTCGGAAAATCCCAATAGGAAGTGTGGAAAAAGGTTGAAAATGGTGTCGAATGATTTTAATGAGTCTACTTATGTTTCAGAACCTGAAGATATTACAGACCTAAAAATTGGTGTTTGGGATCTCCCTTAAAAATAAAGAAACACGTATTTTTTTGTTTTTGGAAAATCCAATTAATGGGGGGGGGGGGTGAAAAGTGGGTGATTTTTTAAAATGAGTGTATCTATATCTCAAAACTGTTAAAGTTTATAGATGTAAAAATTGGTATTTAGAATCTCCTTTAAAAGTAAAGAAACACGTATTCTTTTGTTTTTGGAAAATCCCAATAGGAAGGGTGTAAAAGGGTGAATAATGGGTTGAATGCCTTTAATGAGGCTACTTATATTTCAGAACCTGAAGATATTACAGACCTGAAAATTGGTATTTGGGATCTACTTTAAATGTAAAGAAACACGTATTTTTTCGTTTTTGGAAAATCCAAATATTGGGGGGGGGGGTGAAAAGGAGGGGGTGAATTTTTTAAAATGAATTTGTCTACATCTTAAAACTTTAATTTTTCAGATGTAAAAATTGGTAGTTGGAATCTCCTCAAAAAATAAAGGAACACGTATTTTTTTGTTTCCTGTAAATCCCAATAGGAGGGGTGTAAAAGGGTGAAAATGGGTTGAATGCCTTTAATGAGGATACATATATCTCAGAAACGGAAGATATTACAGAACTGAAAATTTGTATATGGGATCTCCTTTAAAAATAAAGAAACACGTATTTTTTTAGGTTTTGGAAAATCCTATTAATGGCGGTTAAACAGAAGTGACAAATTGGGGTGAATTTTTTGAAAGAATATCTTGGAAACGTAAAATATTACAGACGTAAAAAGTGGGTGTTTGGAATCTCCTGTAAATGTAAAGAAACATAGGTGATTTGTTTTTGGAAACTCCACTTAAGTTGAACCCAAAAGGGGTGAAATTTTAAAATGAGAATTTTTACAGTATAACTAAAAAAACTTAACATGTTACAGAAGTGAAAAATGGTATTTTTATCTCTATTAAACATAAAGAAACGTGTATTTTTAATTTTCGGAAATACCACTTGGGTGGAGGGGGCGTGAAAGAGACTGAAAATGTTGAATTCTTTTAATTAGGCTACTGATATCTTAAAAATGAAGATGTTACAGACGTGAAATTTGAAATTTGCAACCTGCTTTAAAAGTAAAGAAATACGTATTCTCGGAAAATCCAATGAAGGGGGAGGGAGGGGGTGAAAGAATTGAAAAATTAATTGACTTTAATTGTATGAGAATATATACATCTAATAAAAACTAAAGTTGTTACAGACGTGAAAATTCGTATTTGGATCTCCTTTAAAAACAAAGAAAAACGCGTTTTGGGGGGGAAACCATCTTGGGGGGGGGGGGTGGGAGTGTAAAGGAGTTGAATTCCTTTCATGAGGACACATAAATCAAAAAGTGAAGAAGTTAGAGTCGGGATAATTGGTATTTAGAAGATTCTTTACTATTAAAGAAACAAGTATTTTAGCGGGAAATTTCACTTTGGGGGGGGGGGGGGGGGAGTAGTTTGAAATGAAGTGACAAAAGTAAATTATATTTATGGGGATACTTATATCTCAAAACTGAAGGTAATAGACGTGAACATTGGTGTTTGGAATCTCCCTTAAACATAAAGAAACACGCCTTCTTTTAATTTTTTTTTGGGGGGGGGGGTTGGCAGTAAAAACTAACGGCGGTGGGGTGTAAAAGGAGGTGTGACCAATTTATTTTAGTGTTCTTAATGTACTTATAAGGATCCTCCATTGCTCAGGCGGCAGCGCGCTGGCCTCTCACAGCTGGGTTCCGTGGTTCAAATCCCGGTCACTCCATGTGACATTCGTGCTGGACAAAACGGAGGCGGGACAGGTTTTTCTCCGGATACTCCGGTTTTCCCTGTCATCATTCATCCCAGCAACACATAATAATAATAATAATAATAATAATAATAATAATAATAATAATAATAATAATAATAGTAATAATATTCCGGACCGTCGTCAAATGTGCGGACCGCGCTGGAAACTGCTCCTGGACGGGTAATGACTAAGAATGTAGTCCGGCCGCGGGTTCAGTGCCGCCAAGGCACCCAATATGACACCACGCCAGATCTCCTAAAGGATTTTATCTAGATTAAAAATGATTATAGGAAAATACGGTATGGCAAAGATTTACAGACCCAACTGACCGGGAAGAATATCTGAGCCTAGCCCGGGAAGTACGAAATCGATTGCTGGAAAGGAAGATTGAAAAATGGGAGGAAACGTGCCGTAATCTAATAGAAAACGAGTCAGATCGGGAATTTTGGTAGATTCTCGCTGAAAACGAGTCAGATCGCGAATTTCGGCGGATTATACAGTATATCTAAAACAATAAGCATTCAATTATAAATTTCAGTATAATACCGTAGCGAAGCACGGGTATCTTGCTAGTCTATATATATAAAGTAGCTTGTCCTGACTGACTGACTGACTGACTGACTGATTCATCATCGCCGAGCCAAAACTACTGGACATAAAGAAATGAAATTTTGGGGATATATTCATATTATAATGTAGGTGCTCGCTAAGAGAGGATTTTTGGATATTCCGTCGCTAAGGGGGTGAAAAGGGGGGTGAAATTTTAAAATGAGTGTGTCTATATCTCAAAACTTTAAAAGTTTGCAGATGTGAAAATTGGTATTTAGAATCTTCTTTAAAAATAAGGAAACACGTATTTTTTTGTTTTCAGACAATCCCAATAGGAGGGGTGAAAAGGGTGAAAAATGGGTTGAATGCCTTTAATCAGGATACCGCTACTTATATCTCAGAAACTGAAGATATTACAGACCTCAAAATTGGTACTTTCGATCGCTGTCAAAAATAAAGAAACACGTATATTTTTGTTTTTGGAAAATCCAATTAATGCGAGGGTGAAAGGGGGTGAATTTTTAAAATGAGTGCATATATATCTCAAAAGTTTTAAAGTTTGCAGATGTAAAAAATGGTATTTAGAATCTTCATTGAACATAAAGAAACACGTATTTTTTTGTTTTCGGAAAATCGCAATAGGAGGGGTGAGAAGGGGTGAAAACGGGGTTGAGTGCCTTTAATGAGGCTACTTATATTTCAGAAACTGAAGATATTACAGACCTGAAAATTGGTGTTTGGGATCTCCTTTAAAAATAAAGAAACACGTATTTTTTGTTTCTGGAAAATCCAATTAAGGGGGGGGGGTGAAAAGGGGGTAATATTTAAAAATGAGTGTATCTATATCTCAAAACTTTTAAAGCTTATAGATGTGAAAATTGGTATTTAGAATCTCCGTTAAAAATAAAGAAACACGCATATTTTGTTTTCGGAAAATCCCAATAGGAAGTGTGGAAAAAGGTTGAAAATGGTGTCGAATGATTTTAATGAGTCTACTTATGTTTCAGAACCTGAAGATATTACAGACCTAAAAATTGGTGTTTGGGATCTCCCTTAAAAATAAAGAAACACGTATTTTTTTGTTTTTGGAAAATCCAATTAATGGGGGGGGGGGTGAAAAGTGGGTGATTTTTTAAAATGAGTGTATCTATATCTCAAAACTGTTAAAGTTTATAGATGTAAAAATTGGTATTTAGAATCTCCTTTAAAAGTAAAGAAACACGTATTCTTTTGTTTTTGGAAAATCCCAATAGGAAGGGTGTAAAAGGGTGAATAATGGGTTGAATGCCTTTAATGAGGCTACTTATATTTCAGAACCTGAAGATATTACAGACCTGAAAATTGGTATTTGGGATCTACTTTAAATGTAAAGAAACACGTATTTTTTCGTTTTTGGAAAATCCAAATATTGGGGGGGGGGGGTGAAAAGGAGGGGGTGAATTTTTTAAAATGAATTTGTCTACATCTTAAAACTTTAATTTTTCAGATGTAAAAATCGGTAGTTGGAATCTCCTCAAAAAAAAAAGGAACACGTATTTTTTTGTTTCCTGTAAATCCCAATAGGAGGGGTGTAAAAGGGTGAAAATGGGTTGAATGCCTTTAATGAGGATACATATATCTCAGAAACGGAAGATATTACAGAACTGAAAATTTGTATATGGGATCTCCTTTAAAAATAAAGAAACACGTATTTTTTTAGGTTTTGGAAAATCCTATTAATGGCGGTTAAACAGAAGTGACAAATTGGGGTGAATTTTTTGAAAGAATACCTTGGAAACGTAAAATATTACAGACGTAAAAAGTGGGTGTTTGGAATCTCCTGTAAATGTAAAGAAACATAGGTGATTTGTTTTTGGAAACTCCACTTAAGTTGAACCCAAAAGGGGTGAAATTTTAAAATGAGAATTTTTACAGTATAACTAAAAAAACTTAACATGTTACAGAAGTGAAAAATGGTATTTTTATCTCTATTAAACATAAAGAAAGGTGTATTTTTAATTTTCGGAAATACCACTTGGGTGGAGGGGGCGTGAAAGAGACTGAAAATGTTGAATTCTTTTAATTAGGCTACTGATATCTTAAAAATGAAGATGTTACAGACGTGAAATTTGAAATTTGCAACCTGCTTTAAAAGTAAAGAAATACGTATTCTCGGAAAATCCAATGAAGGGGGAGGGAGGGGGTGAAAGAATTGAAAAATTAATTGACTTTAATTGTATGAGAATATATACATCTAATAAAAACTAAAGTTGTTACAGACGTGAAAATTCGTATTTGGATCTCCTTTAAAAACAAAGAAAAACGCGTTTTGGGGGGGAAACCATCTTGGGGGGGGGGGTGGGAGTGTAAAGGAGTTGAATTCCTTTCATGAGGACACATAAATCAAAAAGTGAAGAAGTTAGAGTCGGGATAATTGGTATTTAGAAGATTCTTTACTATTAAAGAAACAAGTATTTTAGCGGGAAATTTCACTTTGGGGGGGGGGAGTAGTTTGAAATGAAGTGACAAAAGTAAATTATATTTATGGGGATACTTATATCTCAAAACTGAAGGTAATAGACGTGAACATTGGTGTTTGGAATCTCCCTTAAACATAAAGAAACACGCCGTCTTTTAATTTTTTTGGGGGGGGGGGGTTGGCAGTAAAAACTAACGGCGGTGGGGTGTAAAAGGAGGTGTGACCAATTTATTTTAGTGTTCTTAATGTACTTATAAGGATCCTCCATTGCTCAGGCGGCAGCGCGCTGGCCTCTCACAGCTGGGTTCCGTGGTTCAAATCCCGGTCACTCCATGTGACATTCGTGCTGGACAAAACGGAGGCGGGACAGGTTTTTCTCCGGATACTCCGGTTTTCCCTGTCATCATTCATCCCAGCAACACATAATAATAATAATAATAATAATAATAATAATAATAATAATAATAATAATAATAATAATAATAGTAATAATATTCCGGACCGTCGTCAAATGTGCGGACCGCGCTGGAAACTGCTCCTGGACGGGTAATGACTAAGAATGTAGTCCGGCCGCGGGTTCAGTGCCGCCAAGGCACCCAATATGACACCACGCCAGATCTCCTAAAGGATTTTATCTAGATTAAAAATGATTATAGGAAAATACGGTATGGCAAAGATTTACAGACCCAACTGACCGGGAAGAATATCTGAGCCTAGCCCGGGAAGTACGAAATCGATTGCTGGAAAGGAAGATTGAAAAATGGGAGGAAACGTGCCGTAATCTAATAGAAAACGAGTCAGATCGGGAATTTTGGTAGATTCTCGCTGAAAACGAGTCAGATCGCGAATTTCGGCGGATTATACAGTATATCTAAAACAATAAGCATTCAATTATAAATTTCAGTATAATACCGTAGCGAAGCACGGGTATCTTGCTAGTATATATATAAAGTAACTTGTCCTGACTGACTGACTGATTCATCATCGCCGAGCCAAAACTACTTGACATAAAGAAATGAAATTTTGAGGATACATTCATAATAAGATGTAGGTGCTCGCTAAGAGAGGATTTTTGGATATTCCGTCTCTAAGGGGGTGAAAAAGGGGGTGAAATTTTAAAATGAGTGTATCTATATCTCAACACTTTAAAGGTTTACAGATGTAAGAATTGGTATTTAGAATCTTCTTTAAAAATAAGGAAACACGTATTTTTTTGTTTTCGGAAAATTCCAATGGGAGGGGTGAAAAAGGGTGAAATATTGGTTGAATGCCTTTAATGAGGATACCGGTACTTATATCTCAGAAACTGAACATATTACAGACCTGAAAATTGGTACTTTTGATCTCTTTTAAAAATAAAGAAACACGTATTTTTTTTATTTTTGGAAAATCCAATTAATGGGAGGGTGAAATGGGGGGTGAATTTTAAAATTAGTGTATCTATATCTCAAAACTTTGAAAGTTTACAGATGTAAAAATTGGTATTTAGAATCTTCATTGAAAATAAAGAAACACGTATTTTTTTTTGTTTTCCGAAAATCGCAATAGGCAGGGTGAAAAGGGCTGCAAAATTGTTTGAGTGAATTTAATGAGGATACTTATATCTCAGAAAATGAAGATATTACAGACCTAAAAA
The DNA here is from genome assembly GCF_040414725.1 of Anabrus simplex. NCBI lineage: Eukaryota > Metazoa > Arthropoda > Insecta > Orthoptera > Tettigoniidae > Anabrus > Anabrus simplex. The sequence goes on from NC_090271.1 coordinate 197,454,507, forward strand.
TTGGTGTCTGGGAGCTCCTTTAAAAATAAAGAAACGTGTATATTTTTGTTTTCGGAAAATCCAATTAATGGGGGTGAAAAGGGGGGTGAATTTTTAAAATGAGTGTATCTATATCTCAAAACTTTTAAAGTTTATAGATGTAAAAATTGGCCTTTAGCATATCCTTTAAAAATAAGGAAACACGTATTATTTTGTTTTCGGAAAATCCCAATAGGAAGGGTGGAAAAGGGTGAAAAAGGGGTTGAATGCCTTAAATGAGGCTACTTATATTTCAGAACATGAAGATATTACAGACCTGAAAATTGGCGTTTGAGATCTCCTTTAAAAATAAAGAAACACGTATTTTTTGGTTTTTGGAATATCCAATTAATAGGGGGTGAAAAGGGGGTGAATTTTTAAAATGAGTATATCTATATATCAAAACTTCTAAAGTTTATAGATGTAATAATTTGTACTTAGAATCTCCTTTAAAAATAAAGAAACATGTATTTTTTGTTTTCGGAAATGCCACTTGGGTGGAGGGGGTAGTTAATAATGACTGAAAATGGTGTTGAATTAATTAGGCTACTGATATCTCAAAAATGAAGATGTTACAGACGTGAATTGTGATATTTGGAATCTGCTTTAAAAGTAAAGAAACACGTATTCTCGGAAAATCCAATGAGGGGGGGGGGGGCGTTAAAGAATAGAAAAATTAATTGACTTATTTTTATGAGAATACATAAGCTAATAAAAACTAAAATTGTTACAGACGTGAAAATTGGTATTTGGATCTCCTTTTAAAACAAAGGAAAACGCGTTTTTGGGGGGAAACCATCTTGGGGTGTGTGTGGGGGGGGGGGGGAGTGAAGAGGAATTGAATTCCTTTCGTGAGGACACATAAATCTAAAACTGAAGAAGTTAGAGTCGTGATATTTGGTATTTAGAAAACCCTTTACTATTAAAGAAACAAGTATTTTTTGCCGGAAAATTCACTTAGGGGGGAGGGGGAGGAGTTTGAAAGGAAGTGATAAAAGTTAATTATTTGTATGGGTATACTTATATCTCAAAACTGAAGGTAATAGACGTGACCACATTGGTGTTTGGAATCTCCTTTAAACATAAAGAAGCACGCCATCTTTTCATTCTTTTTTTGTGGGGGGGCTAAATAAACTTAACGGCGGTGGGGTGTAAAAGGAGGGGAGACCAATTGATTTTACTGTTCGCAATGTATTTACAAGGAGCCTCCGTTGCTCAGGCAGCAGCGCGCCGGCCTCTCACAGCTGGGTTCCGTGGTTTAAATCCCGGTCACTCCATGTGACATTCGTGCTGGACAAAAAGGAGGCGGGACAGGTTTTTCTCCGAATACTCCGGTTTTCCCTGTCATCATTCACTCTAGCAACACTGTCCAATATCAGTTCATTTCATTTGTCATTTATTAATCATTGCCCCACAGAAGTGCGACAGGCTTCGGCAGCCGGAACAATTCCTATTGTCGCCGCTAGACGGGGGGCTTTATTCATTCCATTCCTGACCCTGTCGAATGACTGGAAACAGGCTTTAGATTTTCGATGAACTTATTCTGATCATAAACCGATCATTTCTAACCTTTCCTGGGTTCATTTTCAAGAACAATCTTTTCCTTCGGAGAACGTTCTTAGATTACAGTAGATTCTACTGGCATATAAATAAAAATTTAAACTAATTTGAAATAAACGATAGGAAAGAGATTGACCGTCCGTTCACCTCTATAATAAGGTCAATAATGCACGGAAGTATGTCATTCGGATCGCCAGAAATCCCGCACATTTGCCTACGCGCGACGATGGTGCTGGTCACATTGTCAACAATGACAATGGCAGCGGGTGTAAGTTACCGCCAAGTAGCGGTCTTGCATCTTGCTGTGGGGTCCAGAACATCTATAATAATAATAATAATAATAATAATAATAATAATAATAATAATAATAATAATAATAATAATAATAATAATAATAATAATAATAATAATAATAATAATAATAATAATAATAATAATAATAATAATGTTGTGGACCGTCGTCAAATGTGCGGACAGCGCTGGAAACGGGTCCTGGACTGCTAATGACTAAGAATGCAGTCCGGCCGCGGGTTCAGTACCGCCAAGGCATCCAGGACGACACCACGCCGGATCTCCTGAACGATTTGATCCATATTTAAAATGCTTATAGGAAAAGATGGCAAAGATTTAGGGACCCAACTGACCGGGTAGAATATCTGGACCTAGCCCGGGGAAGTACGAAACCGATTGCTGGAAAGAAGGATTGAAAAATGGGAGTAAACTTGCCGTAATCTATTAGAAAACGAGTCAGATCTCGAATTTTGGTGGATTCTCGCAGAAAACGAGTCAGATCGCGAATTTCGGCATTCAACAATAAGCATTCAATTACAAATTTCGGTATAACACCGTAGCGAAGCACGGGTATATTGCTAGTATATATATAAAGTAACTTGTCCTGACTGACTGACTGATTCATCATCGCCGAGCCAAAACTACTTGACATAAAGAAATGAAATTTTGAGGATACATTCATAATAAGATGTAGGTGCTCGCTAAGAGAGGATTTTTGGATATTCCGTCTCTAAGGGGGTGAAAAAGGGGGTGAAATTTTAAAATGAGTGTATCTATATCTCAACACTTTAAAGGTTTACAGATGTAAGAATTGGTATTTAGAATCTTCTTTAAAAATAAGGAAACACGTATTTTTTTGTTTTCGGAAAATTCCAATGGGAGGGGTGAAAAAGGGTGAAATATTGGTTGAATGCCTTTAATGAGGATACCGGTACTTATATCTCAGAAACTGAACATATTACAGACCTGAAAATTGGTACTTTTGATATCTTTTAAAAATAAAGAAACACGTATTTTTTTACTTTTGGAAAATCCAATTAATGGGAGGGTGAAATGGGGGGTGAATTTTAAAATTAGTGTATCTATATCTCAAAACTTTGAAAGTTTACAGATGTAAAAATTGGTATTTAGAATCTTCATTGAAAATAAAGAAACACGTATTTTTTTTTGTTTTCCGAAAATCGCAATAGGCAGGGTGAAAAGGGCTGCAAAATTGTTTGAGTGAATTTAATGAGGATACTTATATCTCAGAAAATGAAGATATTACAGACCTAAAAATTGGTGTCTGGGAGCTCCTTTAAAAATAAAGAAACGTGTATATTTTTGTTTTCGGAAAATCCAATTAATGGGGGTGAAAAGGGGGGTGAATTTTTAAAATGAGTGTATCTATATCTCAAAACTTTTAAAGTTTATAGATGTAAAAATTGGTCTTTAGCATATCCTTTAAAAATAAGGAAACACGTATTATTTTGTTTTCGGAAAATCCCAATAGGAAGGGTGGAAAAGGGTGAAAAAGGGGTTGAATGCCTTAAATGAGGCTACTTATATTTCAGAACATGAAGATATTACAGACCTGAAAATTGGCGTTTGAGATCTCCTTTAAAAATAAAGAAACACGTATTTTTTGGTTTTTGGAATATCCAATTAATAGGGGGTGAAAAGGGGGTGAATTTTTAAAATGAGTATATCTATATATCAAAACTTCTAAAGTTTATAGATGTAATAATTTGTACTTAGAATCTCCTTTAAAAATAAAGAAACATGTATTTTTTGTTTTCGGAAATGCCACTTGGGTGGAGGGGGTAGTTAATAATGACTGAAAATGGTGTTGAATTCTTTTAATTAGGCTACTGATATCTCAAAAATGAAGATGTTACAGACGTGAAATGTGATATTTGGAATCTGCTTTAAAAGTAAAGAAACACGTATTCTCGGAAAATCCAATGAGGGGGGGGGGGCGTTAAAGAATAGAAAAATTAATTGACTTATTTTTATGAGAATACATAAGCTAATAAAAACTAAAATTGTTACAGACGTGAAAATTGGTATTTGGATCTCCTTTTAAAACAAAGGAAAACGCGTTTTGGGGGGGAAACCATCTTGGGGTGTGTGGGGGGGGGGAGTGAAGAGGAATTGAATTCCTTTCGTGAGGACACATAAATCTAAAACTGAAGAAGTTAGAGTCGTGATATTTGGTATTTAGAAAACCCTTTACTATTAAAGAAACAAGTATTTTTTGCCGGAAAATTCACTTAGGGGGGAGGGGGAGGAGTTTGAAAGGAAGTGATAAAAGTTAATTATTTGTATGGGTATACTTATATCTCAAAACTGAAGGTAATAGACGTGACCACATTGGTGTTTGGAATCTCCTTTAAACATAAAGAAGCACGCCATCTTTTCATTCTTTTTTTGTGGGGGGGCTAAATAAACTTAACGGCGGTGGGGTGTAAAAGGAGGGGAGACCAATTGATTTTACTGTTCGCAATGTACTTACAAGGAGCCTCCGTTGCTCAGGCAGCAGCGCGCCGGCCTCTCACAGCTGGGATCCGTGGTTTAAATCCCGGTCACTCCATGTGACATTCGTGCTGGACAAAAAGGAGGCGGGACAGGTTTTTCTCCGAATACTCCGGTTTTCCCTGTCATCATTCACTCCAGCAACACTGTCCAATATCAGTTCATTTCATTTGTCATTTATTAATCATTGCCCCACAGAAGTGCGACAGGCTTCGGCAGCCGGAACAATTCCTATTGTCGCCGCTAGACGGGGGGCTTTATTCATTCCATTCCTGACCCTGTCGAATGACTGGAAACAGGCTTTAGATTTTCGATGAACTTATTCTGATCATAAACCGATCATTTCTAACCTTTCCTGGGTTCATTTTCAAGAACCATCTTTTCCTTCGGAGAACGTTCTTAGATTACAGTAGATTCTGCTGGCATATAAATAAAAATTTAAACTAATTTGAAATAAACGATAGGAAAGAGATTGACCGTCCGTTCACCTCTATAATAAGGTCAATAATGCACGGAAGTATGTCATTCGTATCGCCAGAAATCCCGCACATTTGCCTACGCGCGACGATGGTGCTGGTCACATTGTCAACAATGACAATGGCAGCGAGTGTAAGTTACCGCCAAGTAGCGGTCTTGCATCTTGCTGTGGGGTCCAGAACATCTATAATAATAATAATAATAATAATAATAATAATAATAATAATAATAATAATAATAATAATAATAATAATAATAATAATAATAATAATAATGTTGTGGACCGTCGTCAAATGTGCGGACCGCGCTGGAAACGGGTCCTGGACTGCTAATTACTAAGAATGCAGTCCGGCCGCGGGTTCAGTACCGCCAAGGCATCCAGGACGACACCACGCCGGATCTCCTGAACGATTTGATCCATATTTAAAATGCTTATAGGAAAAGATGGCAAAGATTTAGGGACCCAACTGACCGGGTAGAATATCTGGACCTAGCCCGGGGAAGTACGAAACCGATTGCTGGAAAGAAGGATTGAAAAATGGGAGGAAACTTGCCGTAATCTATTAGAAAACGAGTCAGATCTCGAATTTTGGTGGATTCTCGCAGAAAACGAGTCAGATCGCGAATTTCGGCATTCAACAATAAGCATTCAATTACAAATTTCGGTATAACACCGTAGCGAAGCACGGGTATATTGCTAGTCTATATATATAAAATAACTTGTCCTGACTGACTGACTGACTGACTGATTCATCATCGCCGAGCCAAAACTACTGGACATAAAGAAATGAAATTTTGGGCATAGATTCATATTAAGATGTAGGTGCTCGCTAAGAGAGGATTTTGTGATATTCCGTCGCTAAGGGGGTGAAAAGGGGGGTTAAATTTTAAAAAGAGTGTATCTATATCTCAAAACTTTAAAAGTTTACAGATGTAAAAATTGGTATTTAGAATCTTCTTTTAAAACAAGGATACATGTATTTTTTGTTTTCTGAAAACCCCAATAGGAGGGGTGAAAAAGGGTGAAAATGGAGAAAAATGGGTTGAATGCCTTCAATCAGGATACCGGTACTTATATCTCAGAAACTGAACATATTACAGACCTGAAAATTGGTACTTTTGATCTCTTTTAAAAATAAAGAAACACGTATTTTTTTGTTTTTGGAAAATCCAATTAATGGGAGGGTGAAAAGGGGGCGAATTTTTAAAATGAGTGAATCTCTATCTCCAAACTTTTAAAGTTTGCAGATGTAAAAACTGGTATTTAGAATCTTCATTAAAAATAAAGAAACACGTATTTTTTTGTTTTCGGAAAATCGCAATAGGAGGAGTGAAAAGGGGTGGAAAATGGGTTGAATGCCTTTAATGAGGTTACTTATATCTCAGAAACTGAAGATATTACAGACCTGAAAATCGGTGTTTATGATCTCCTTTAAAAATAAAGAAACACGTATTTTTTTGTTTCTGGAAAATCCAATTAAGGGAGGGGGTGAAAAGGGGGTAATATTTTAAAATGAGTGTATCTATATCTCAAAACTTTTAAAGGTTATAGATGTGAAAATTGGTATTTAGAATCTCCTTTAAAAATAAAGAAACACGTATATTTTGTTTTCGGAAAATCCAATTAATGGCGGTTAAACAGGAGTGACAAATTGGGGTGAATTTTTGAAAGACTATATCTACAGAATATCTTGGAAACGTAAAATGTTACAGACGTAAAAAGTGGGTGTTTGGAATCTCCTGTAAATGTAAAGAAACATAGGTGATTTGTTTTTGGAAACTCCACTTAAGGGGAACTCAAAAGGGGTGAAATTTAAAAATGAGAATTTTTACAGTATATCTAAAAAACTTAACATGTTACAGAAGTGAAAAATGGTATTTTTATCTCTATTAAACATAAAGAAACGTGTATTTTTACTTTTCGGAAATATCACCCGGGTGGAGGGGGGGGGGGTTAAAGTGACTGAAAATGGTGTTGAATTCTTTTAATTAGGCTACTGATATATCAAAAATGAAGATTTTACAGACGTGAAATTTGATATTTTCTCTCTGCTTTAAAAGTAAAAATACACGTATTCTCTTAAAATCCAATGAAGCGGGGGGGGGGGGTGAAAGAATTGAAAAATTAATTGGCTTAATTGTATGAGAATACATACATCTAATAAAAACTAAAGTTATTACAGTTGTGAAAATTCGTATTTGGATCTCCTTTAAAAACAAAGAAAAACGCGTTTTGGGCGGAAAACCATCTTGGAGGGCGGGAGTGTAAAGGAGTTGAATTCCTTTCATGAGGACACATAAATCAAAAACTGAAGAAGTTAGAGTCGTGATAATTGGTATTTAGAAGATCCTTTACTATTAAAGAAACAAGTATTTTTTTTCGGGAAAGTTCACTTGGGGGGGGGGGGGGAGTAGTGTGAAATGAAGTGAAAAAAGTAAATTACTTTTATGGGGATACTTATATCTCAAAACTGAAGGTAATAGACGTGAAAATTGGTGTTTGGAATCTCCCTTAAACATAAAGAAACAAACCTTCTTTTCATTTCTTTTTGTGGGGGGGGGGGGTTGGCGGTAAATAAACTTAACGGCGGTGGGGTGTAGAAGGAGGTGAGACCAATTGATTTTACTGTTATTAATGTACTTACAAGGATCCTCCGTTGCTCAAGCGGCACCGCGCCGGCCTCTCAAAGCTGGGTTCCGTGGTTCAAATCCCGGTCACTCCATGTGACATTCGTGCTGGACAAAACGGAGGCGGGACAGGTTTTTCTCCGGATACTCCGGTTTTCCCTGTCATCAGCCATTCCAGCAACACATAATAATAATAATAATAATAATAATAATAATAATAATAATAATAATGTTCCGGACCGTCGTCAAATGTGCGGACCGCGCTGGCAACGGCTCCTTGACGGGTAATGACTAAGAATGCAGTCCGGCCGCGGGTTCAGTGCCGCCAAATCACCCAATATGACACCACGCCGGATCTCCTGAAGGATTTTATCCATATTAAAAATGATTAAAGGAAAAGATGGCAAAGATTTACGGACCCAACTGACCAGGAGGAATACCTGAGCCTAGCCCGGGAAGTACGAAATCGATTGCTGGAAAGGAATATTGAAAAATGGGAGGAAACGTGCTGTAAAATAATAGAAAACGAGTCAGATCGCGAATTTCGGCGGATTATATATCTAAAACAATAAGCATTCAATTATAAATTTCAGTATAATACCGTAGCGAAGCACGGGTATCTTGCTAGTCTATATATATAAAAAATAGCTTGTCCTGACTGACTGACTGATTCATCATCGCCGAGCCAAAACTACTGGACATAAAGAAATGAAATTTTGGGTATATATTCATGTTATGATGTAGGTGCTCACTAAGAGAGGATTTTTGGATATTCCTTCGGTAAGGGGGTGAAAATGGGGGTGAAATTTTAAAATGAGTGTATCTATATCTCAAAACTTTAAAAGTTTACAGATGTAAAAATTGGTATTTAGAATCTTCTTTAAAAATAAGGAAACACGTATTCTTTTTTTTTTCAGAAAATCCCAATATGAGGGATGAAAAAGGGTGAAAATGGGGGAAAATGGGTTGAATGCCTTTAATCAGGATACCGGTACTTATATCTCTGAAACTGAAGATATTACAGACCTGAAAATTGGTACTTTTGATCTCTTTTAAAAATAAAGAAGCACGTATTTTTTTTGTTTTTGTAAAATACAATTAATGGGAGGGTGAAAAGGGGGTGAATTTTTAAAGTGAGTGAATCTATATCTCCAAACTTTTAAAGTTTGCAGATGTAAAAATTGGTATTTAGAATCTTCATTAAAAGTAAAGAAACACGTATTTCTTTGTTTTCGGAAAATCGTAATAGGAGGAGTGAAAGGGGGTGAAAAATGGGTTGAATGCCTTTAATGAGGCTACTTATATCTCATAAACTGAAGATATTATAGACCTGAAAATTGGTGTTTGGGATCTCTTTTAAAAATTAAGAAACACGTATTTTTTGTTTTTCTGGAAAACCCAATTAAGGGGGGTGAAAAGGGGGTAATATTTTAAAATGACTGTATCTATATCTCAAAACTTTTAAAGGTTATAGATGTAAAAATTGGTATTTAGAATCTCCATTAAAAATAAAGAAACACTGTTTTCGGAAAATCGTAATAGGAAGGGTGGTAAAGGTTGAAAAACGGGTCGAATGCATTTCATGAGTCTACTTATATTTCAGAACCTGAAGATATTACAGACCTGAAAATTTGTGTTTGGGATCTCCTTAAAAAATAAAGAAACACGTATTTTTCTTTTTGTGGAAAATCCAATTAATGGGCGGGGGGTGAAAATGGGGTGATTTTTAAAATGAGTGTATCTATATCTCAAAACTTTTTAAGTTTATACATGTAAAAATTGGTATTTAGAATCTCCTTTAAAAATAAAGAAACATGTATTCTTTTGTTTTCGGAAAATCCCAATAGGAAGGGTGTAAAAGGGTGAATGCCTTTCATGAGGCTACTTATATTTCAGAACCTGAAGATATTACAGACCTGAAAATTGGTATTTCGGATCTACTTTAAAAGTAAAGAAACACGTATCTTTTCGTTTTTGGAAAATCCAAATATTGGGGGGTGAATTTTTTAAAATGAGTGTGTCTACATCTTAAAATTTTAAAATTTACAGATGTAAAAATTGGTAGTTAGAATCTCCTCTAAAAATTAAGGAACACGTATATTTGTTTCCTGTAAATCCTAATAGGAGGGGTGTAAAAGGGTGAAAAATGGGTTGAATGCCTTAATTGAGGATACACATATCTCAGAAACGAAAGATATTACAAAACTGATAATTTGCATATGAGATCTCCTTTAAAAATAAAGAAACACGTATTTTTTAGTTTTTGGAAAAGCCAATTAATGGCGGTTAAACAGGAGTGACAAATTGGGATGAATTTTTTGAAAGACTGTATCTACAGAATATCTTGGAAACGTAAAATGTTACAGAGTAAAGAGTGAGTGTAAATCTCCTGTAAATGTAAAGAAATATAGGTGATTTGTTTTGGAAACTTCACTTAAGGGGAACTCAAAAGGGGTGAAATTTTAAAATGAGAATTTTTACAGTATATCTAAAAAAACTTAACATGTTACAGAAGTGAAAAATGGTATTTTTTATCTCTATTAAACATAAAGAAACGTGTACTTTTAGTTATTGGAAATACCACTTGGGTGGAGGGGGGGGTAAAAGTGACTGAAAATGGTGATGAATTCTTTTAATTAGGCTACTGATATCTCAAAAATGAAGATGGTACAGACGTGAAATTTGATATTTGCAATCTGTTTTAAAAGTAAAGAAACACGTATTCTCGGAAAATCCAATGAAGGGGGGGGGGGGGAGTTGAAAGAATTGAAAAATTAATTGACTGAAATGTATGAGAATACATACATCTAATAAAAACTAAAGTTGTTACAGACGTGAAAATTCTTATTTGGACCTCCTTTAAAAACAAAGAAGAACGCGTTTTGGTGGGGAAACCATCTTGGAGGGCGGGAGTGTAAAGGAGTTGAATTCCTTTCATGAGGGCACATAAATCGAAAACTGAAGAAGTTAGAGTCGTGATAATTGGTATTTAGAAGATCCTTTACTGTTAAAAAAACAAGTATTATTTGCGGGAAAATTCAATTAAAAGGGGGGGGGGGATTATTGTCAAATGAAGTGAAAAAGTGAATTATTTTTTTATCTCAAAACTGAAGGTAATAGACGTGAACATTGGTGTTTTTAATCTCCCTTAAACATAAAGAAACAAGCATTCTTTTAATTTTTTGGTGGGGGGGGGGGGTGGCCTTAAATAAACTTAACGGCGGTGGGGTGTAGAAGGAGGTGAGACCAATTGATTTTACTGTTATCAATGTACTTATAAGGATCCTCCGTTGCTCAGGCGGCAGCTGGGTTCCGTGGTTCAAATCCCGGTCACTCCATGTGGCATTCGTGCTGGTCAAAACGGGGTGGGACAGGTTTTTCTCCGGATACTCCGGTTTTCCCTGTCATCAGCCATTCCAGCAACACATAATAATAATAATAATAATAATAATAATAATAATAATAATAATAATAATAATAATAATAATAATCCGGACCGTCGTCAAATGTGCGGACCGCGCTGGAAACGGCTCCTGGACGGGTAATGACTAAGAATGCAGTCCGGCCGCGGGTTCATTGCCGCCAAGGCACCCAATATGACACCACACCGGATCTCCTGAAGGATTTTATCCATATTAAAAATATTATAGGAAAAGATGGCAAAGATTTACGGACCCAACTGACCGGGAGGAATACCTGAGCCTAGCCCGGTAAGTACGAAATCGATTGCTGGAAAGGAAGATTTAAAAGTGGGAGGAAACGTGCCGTAAAATCATAGAAAACCTCCTTTAAAAACAAAGAAGAACGCGTTTTGGTGGGGAAACCATCTTGGAGGTTCACTTAGTGGGGGGGGGGGCGGGAGAGAGGAGTGTGAAAGTGAAAAAAATTGAATTATCTTTCTTTCAAAACTGAAGGTAATAGACGTGAACATTGCTGTTTGAAATCTCCTTTAAACCTTTTAATTTTGGTGGATTCTCGCAGAATACAATAAGCATTCAATTATAAATTTCAGTATAATACCGTAGCGAAGCACGGGTATCTTGCTAGTGAATCTATAAAAACCAACTGATGCAATTACACACTTTCGGTGAATTTTTATTGATCTGTGTAACTTGAGCTGTATTTTGGCACGAATCCTAGCAGGAAAGGGTTATTCAGGTGATGGCCTTTCTTTACTTATGACTTATGACTGATATCCATATGGAGCAGTGTATAGAGGAAATTCTGAACATAAAGCATGCTAATGTTTGTTCTTACTAAGAACACCAAACGTCCTCGGAGGTATACCTGCAGTTCTTGGTATGCAGAGTAGCGTAGGATGTGAAGGTAATTGTGGAACACACTTTCTCGAGAAGCTCTTTCAGTGGAAACATTTCTCAACTGGGAGAATGAGACGTTTTTCCTTTTAATATTATATTGTCGTTAAACTTGTTTCTATTAACGCAATGTTTCTTGAACGTTAAGTGATCTTTCCTCGATGAAGGTGTGAAGGATTGCTTGGTCATGTTTCATAATACCAATGAACTGCCCTTGTTTGCTGTGGTTTAACGTCATACTAAAAGATCCTGGAAAGGGAGCATGGATTGATGACCACGTGGCCTCTAGCTGAGTCTGGTATTGCTTGCTTGTCATTCAGCACAGAGAAGAGAGGTTACATGTTTTTGGACCCTTCACTCGTACCTCTGACTTCCAGAATGGATTACACTGACGTTACTCAGAGCTATGGACCTTGCTGTCAGAGGATGCCAAGGACTTGCCTCTTCCAAATTATAAATCTATAAATACGATACACCTGCCAACTGTGAAGACCGTAGATGTTCATTAGGTGGGTAAATTGATTTCTCAACTTGTGAAAAAAGTACGAAAGATCGAAACATGTACCTCTATCTAAGGTACAAATAGGCGAGATATGAGAAAATGTGATATGACCAAACATGTAGGTCACTAAATATGCCGTCTGGCGTAACCTGTTGGTCAATACGTCGTAACGTTTCGCCAAACTAAACTTCCAAATTAATGAACGTAGGTTTTCGTGGCTCATTGTATTCAAATAAAGCTCGGCTTTATTAAATAAATAGCCGGGATGAGTGGCTCAGACGGTTAAGGCGCTGGCCTTCTAACCCCAACTTGGCAGGTTAGATCCTGGCTCAGTCCGGTGGTATTTCAAGGTGCTCAAATACGACAGACTCGTATCGGTAGATTTACTGGCACGTAAAAGAACTCCTGCGGGACTAAATTCCGGCACCTCGGCGTCTCCGAAAACCGTAAAAGTAGTTAGTGGTTAGTGGGACATAAAGCAAAATTATTATTATTATTATTATTATTATTATTATTATTATTATTATTATTATTATTATTATTAAATATATATAGTGGCTTTAATCCAGTCAGCACATTTATTTATTTATTTATTTATTTATTTATTTATTTATTTATTTATTTATTTATTTATTTATTTATTTATTTATTTATTTATTTATTTATTTGAAATTTCCAAATTGTTTGTGCCCAGATCTAAAATTCCAGATCTGTTTATGTATGGTACAATCAAAGAAGATCCGATAAAATGTCGTAGGACTAACACTGATAGGTTTGCCAAGTTTGAAGAGTGTAGCTGTGCATTAGATGCAGAAGATTATTTGGGAACCTCTGAAAAATATTGAATATCAACAGTGACATGCCATTATTTAACGCCCGCTTCTAATGGAGAGCAGCTGGGAACTTGGGTGCGGAGGCCCCAACGAGCAAAAGCGAGCCTATATCTCTAAAATCAAAAGTACTGTAAGTTTGTTTGTTCGTTGTACAAATCTATACGCCTCCATTTGAGCAGTAGCAAATTTACATCAAGGCGAAGGAGGCACTCGGACGGGTCATAGTGGTAGTTAAGTAATATTGCCAAATTCAAATTTGTAATTCATGTTGTAAGGGAGGCACAAAATAAAAAATCCATAAACTATGCAAAGTATCGAAGTTGACGTAGGACTGGACACAGCTTATTTTAAGCCCCTCACTGCGAGAAACAATACTCTGCAAGTCCTGAAGGGGCCCTGTAAACAACATTTTAAAGCCAAAAAATCAACAACAACTGTCCGACGCCATGGCTAAATGGTTAGCGTGCTGGTCTTTGGCCACAGGGGTCCCGGGTTCAATTCCCGGTAGGGTCGAGAATTTTAACCATGATTGGTTAATTTCGCTGGCTCGAGGGCTGGGTGTATGTGTCGTCTTCATCATCATTTCATCTTCATCACGCCGCGCAGGTCGCCTACGGGAGTCAAATCGAAAGACCTGCACCTGGCGAGCCGAACATGTCCTCGGACACTCCCGACACTCAAAGCCATATGGCATTTCATTTTTTTTCAACAATAACTTCAGAGATATTTATAAAAACTGCCTGTTCTTGGAAACTGATCGAGGAATGACCATCCGTAACTATAGCAACGAAAGTTCAAGCTATCCTATCCAGCTTTCCCTGTAGGGAAATCCATAAACTATGCAAAGTATCGAAGCTGACGTAGAAGGACTGGACACAGCTTATTTTAAGCCCCTCACTGCGAGAAACAATACTCTGCAAGTCCTGAAGGGGCCCTGTAAACAACATTTTAAAGCCAAAAAATCAACAACACACATCTTTAAATCAAGGCCTGCTCTAACAGCTTACTTTACAGCTGGATATTGATTGTTCTATAATACAATCTAGGAATACGTTCTCTGGAAAATTAACCTCAATTCCATGAATGAGCTGTGCGGATTACTTGCTTCAGTCGTATGTACCATAGTTGTGCGTTCCTCTTCGCTTCTTGATTCGAAAACGATGTCTCCATTACGTATTTTGTTGACTCTGTTTATTCCAACCTGTAGAAATATCAATGAGCACCGTGATGGATTGCAAGTGGAGCCTGCGGGTAAATGCTAATTGTACACAAAGAAAAACATTATTTTAAAGAATTTCCTTGGAATTAATGAATGGGTGTCGAATTATTAGTCAACTAACTGATGAGAGAATGAATGAGCAGTGTATTATTTCACACATTATTTTATTTATTTAGTAAACCATAATATGAATATTTTAAGTAATATCCGGTTCCATAGCTAAGTAGTTAACGTGCTGGTCTTTGGCCCACGAGTCCCGGGTTCGACTCCCGGCCATGTCAGGGATTTTAACCTTCATTGGTTAATTCCAATGTGTCGGGTGCTGGACGTTTGTACCCCATCCTCACGGACGCGCAGGTCGCCTATACGGCGTCACCAGATATTTTTCTTTTCAATTTGTTTTACGTCGCACCGACACAGATAGATCTTATGTCGACGGTGGGACGGGAAAGGCGTAGGAGTGGGGAGGAAGCGGCTGTGGCCTCAATTAAAGTACAGCCCCAGCATTTGCCTGGTGTGAAAATGGGAAAGCACGGAAAACCATCTTCAGGACTGCCGACATTGGGGCTCGAACCCACTATCTCCCGGATGCAAGCTCACAGTTGCGCGACCCTAACCGCATGGCCAACTCGCCCTGTACTAGGTCTCTTCGGAGGCCACACGCCATCATTATTATTATTATTATTATTATTATTATTATTATTATTGTTACGGGTTTTTCCGTGGTAGGTAGAGGTGAAAGAAGGTGCGGGTGTGAATAGGTCTCCAGCTACGAAAGCAAAATTAATTTAAAATTTAACAAGGTTATATTTTCTTTTCAAAAACAAAGAAATAACAAGCATGGCAGGTACAAAGTAGCAAATCAAAAAGGGTAGTTACAATATTTACAGGGATTGGGCTTCGCGCCCAGATTTTACACTGCTTGGGCAATCAGCTCAGTTTTACCCCAAACACGAGTTTTAACAGAGGGGCAGAAAACCCCATTCATACCTAGGAGCCCTTGCTCCAAATTACACAGAAAAGCCTCCACGAGGCATACAACACTCAATTTTCAAAAGAGCCACTCGCTCTCAAAATTTAAACCAAACTCCACCTTCAAGTTGTCCTCACTGGACATAGACACAGGGGTAAAATACCCAACCTACTGAGGTCTATTAAATAAAAATGGGCAATTACATGACCTCTAAAATAACAATTTGAGAGGAGGCGAACTTGCACTCCTAATACACTTGTTTTAAAAAACCTAATCTGGCTCTAGGCCACTAATGCAAGGGCTAATCCCATACTACCGAGGTGACTTTAGAAAAGAGCAATTTGTTTCACATTAACGAAGAATAGGTTGAGAAAATAAGTTCACCTCAAGACAATGTGAGTGGGAGCTCGAGAGGGTTAGCACTCTCTATCCCAATATGCAGCTTAAAAGAGAATAGAAGAAGATCGTTACATTTTAGGAAAAGGTTACATGGAGGAACGCTTCGCACCCGCCCCGAGAGTTAAACTGCTGAGCTAGCAAGGAAAGAATTTATTAATCGGCCATTACCTTATTGATGACCGCTGCCGAGGAAAGAGGCGCTTCCCGCCTCCTGCTATGTACTTTATACACTGAAAGATGGAACAGAAGTGGCCCGGAGACCCTAAAATCAGCAGTTTATATCCTCTCGCGGAAGGTTCTAGGCGTTAGGGGAATGAAAACACCCTCCCACAAACTTTTTATTGGCTCGGGTATAGAAACATATCCAAGTTGGGGGAAGATACATCGGATTGGTCGGAAATAGCTCAAAGAAATTCAGGATTGGTTAAATGCAAAACAAGGGGAAAGAGAGGGGTATACAGCCAACTTAAACAATAACTGAAATTTTTTTTAGCAAAGACAAACATTTGAAATAAAAATTTCTCCAACAAAATAGTTCTTTGACTCCGCACTAGGTTGCACTATTGTTGATCTTCAGTAGTGTCCTCTAGAAGAGAAAGTTCACAATTCTTACTTCAAGTGAAACAAAACCACATCAAAAATGACACAGTTCAAAAACTCAAAATTTTCCACGTGGTGACATCTTCTGAGAAAGTAGAGAATTAATAGCGTAGATAAAGTTCAGACTTCCTCCAGCAGAGGAGTTTCAACTGGCGCACATTTTAAATTAGCGGAGTGGAGGTGTACCGCCCGGTACAGACCTCCCCCCCCCCCAAAAGTTCCTCCCGGGGTGACACATGAAATTGTTTGAAAACAAGGTCCAAGTTTTGATGTAGATATGGAGATTAATTGCCAAAAAAATTTATAAGGTTTTCTTAATTTGGTTTGATTTAGTTTCAAAATTTTGTTGTTGCAGATGAAGAATAGTTTTTAAGTTTGTAGAAGTAGAATTCTGAGGATAAACTTTTAATACTTAAAAGTGATGAAAAATTTTGCAATGTCCACCAAATATTGCTGTTGAATTCCCAAGTGTAGTCATTGCTTATCGTAACTGTCCATGTAGTTGATGTTGATGAAGTTGGATGGCCAGACCGGCCGTTGCAGCTTGCGTCCAAAGGAGGCCGCTCGGACCCCTCAAGTACCCTGAGATACCGCTCGCCCGCACTATGAGGGGAGCAGAGGTGTTGAAACACGCCGCGCCCGCGGTGAACATATACAGGCTGCGGGCAAGTAGCTGGTCGTGCGCCGCACATCAGCCTTGGCCGGGAGGAGAGCTCCGGCTCGCCGTGCACATGTCGTCCTCGCTGGGGCCGAGGGGGCCCTTCCTCAAACCCAGTTGCGGCGCGGCGCCGCGCGGCTGCGGGGGCACTGAAACATTAAAGCTAGGCGGCAGAATTGTGTTGGACCATCATGTTTCTTTTGAGGGCACAGGCATGTAGAGAGATTGAGGGGCCAGCGGCGTGCAGATATCCATGGCATTTCATCTAAGCCAGCCACTGTGTGTAGTGGAGCAGGAGACGGGAGCGTGGTAATGGCCGTGGCAAGGACAGGATGGCAGTTTAACAAATCGGGGGAGGTTTCACAGAAATGCTTACATATAAAATAAAATAGAAGGAGCAGAATGCCTTAAGAGTGGAACTAAAAAAAAAATATAACCTTCATATTCCTATCAAATTATATGAAGCAAGTTGACACAAGATTTTCACCGGTTTCACCTGGGACAGGTGAACCCTAAATATCCTCTCGGTGGCTGGATTGCTTACTAACAATGTAACCGGAGTAAGAAAATCGAGAATGATGCATGGCCCATGAAATCTGGGGGCAAGCTTGCCCGCGGGAACAAAATTCTTGGCCATCACCTGGTCACCTACCTTCAAAGTGGTGGGTCTCCGTCCACGATCATACTTTTCTCTAACCTTTTCATGAGATACCTTAAGATTGGCTTTAGCCTTCTTCCAAAGATCTTTAATATTATCCGGATCTATTGTCTCGGGTAGAATGTCACTCAGAGACCAAAGGTTAGAGAGCGGCGTGTTGGGAACAAACTTGAACATCAAGGAAGCAGGAGTGAACTTATGAGATTCATGAACCGCCGAATTCAAAGCAAAAGCTAACCAATGCAGGGACGTGTCCCACCTGGAATGATCTTCATGATGATAGGCAATAAGTGCGGACCTGAGATTACGATTAACCCGTTCAGCCAGAGATGGTTGAGGGTAATAAGCAGAAGTAGTTACATGAGAGATGGATAAGTCAAAACAGAATTTACGAAATAAATTAGATGTAAAAGCCTTAGAATTATCAGATACAATATATTGGCACGGACCAAAAGAAGCAAAAATAGAATTTAAGCAAGTAATGGTAGACTGAGCGGTAGCCAGCTTAGTCTGAAATAACCAAGAAAATCTGGTAAAACCATCTACACACACAAGGATGAACTTGTTGGCATTACCCTTTGATTGGGGGAATGGTCCTACATAATCAATATACAGGCGTTCCATGGGGCGCGACGCTTGCTGGGAAGACAAGAGGCCTACCTTGGTGGACATGGTCGGTTTACTAAGCAAACAGGATTTACAAGCCTTTACTAGTTCACGGATTTCACCGTCCATACCTTTCCAGATGAACATTTCACGAATCTTTTCACGAGTTTTAAAGATACCAAGATGCCCTCCTAATGGGGTCTCATGATAATACTTGAAGATCATAGGTACAAGAACCGCTGGAACAACAACCTTCATCATCTTATCATGCCTCGAAGGGCAACATAGAACACCATTCCTCAGAACATAAGGGACAACATGTTCCCCAGAAGAAAGGGTTTCCATTATCGGAGCCAGCGTCGGATCTTCACGTTGGTATTTCTCGATATCCCTAAAGAGCATGGGGGCATCTGTTAGGATGGCATTAACCTTAGATAGTATGGACTCGGAAGGTGATGAACTGTCGACCGGTTCGTGGGTCTCGACGTCGTTAGAAAACATACGGCTGAGTCCATCAGCAACAACATTTTCGGTACCTCTGATATGTCTAACATCAAACTGGAAGGCAGAAATACGGATGGCCCAACGGGCTATACGACCAGTACGACGCGGCCTACCTAAGACCCAGCTTAAGGCTTGATTATCTGTCTCCAGGTCGAATTTAACATGTTCCAGATAGAGACGGAACTTCTCTAAGGCGAATAAGACTGCCAAACCTTCGAGCTCATAGATGGAATACTTGGCTTCTTGAGCCGACAATGTCCTAGACGCATAGGCGATGGGGCGCCTCCCTAGTTCAGTCTCTTGAAGAAGGACTGCAGCTACCGCTGACGACGACGCGTCGGTTTGGACGATGAATTTCTTCGAGAAATCAGGCATAGCAAGTACAGGGGCATTACAAAGTGCTAATTTAAGGTCTTCAAAAGCGGCTTGTTGAGAAGGTCCCCACTCGAATTTGATGCCTTTCCTACGAAGAAGGTTTAAGGGCGCCGCTCTATTAGCGAAGTTAGGAATAAACTTCCTGAAGAAATTCACCATACCAATGAACCTGGCGATACCTTTAATGTCCTTGGGAGGTTTGAAATCACGGATGGCCTGTGTTCTAGAATGATCGACTGCTACACCATCAGGTGACACAATATGCCCTAGGAAAGACATAGAGGGCTTAGCAAAGGCAACCTTGGACAACTTAACAGTTAACCCAGCCTTACGAAGGCGATCGAGAACCTCTCGCAGATGATCTAGATGTTCTTCAAAAGTCTCTGAAAATACGACGACATCATCCAAGTAGTGATATAAGTACTCAAATTTGATGTCGGAGAAGACCCTATCTAGTAGCCTAGTGAGTACAGCTGCTCCCGTGGAGAGCCCGAAAGGCACGCGGTTGTATTCATATAAATTCCAGTCCGTGGCAAACGCTGTAAGATGTTTAGACTCTTCGGCAAGGGGAATTTGATTATAGGCCTGATTCAAGTCCAAGATAGTAAAGAACTTGGCCTTACGAAACCATGAAAAACAAGAATGAAGGTCGGGAAGGGGCACAGATTGTAACACCACCTTCCGATTGAGAGCCCTGTAATCAATGACAGGCCTGAAGCCTCCTTGGGGTTTCGGGACTAAAAAAATAGGCGAAGAATACGCTGACTTAGAGGGCCTAATAATACCGTCCTTCAACATCTGATCGATGATTTCTTTTAGAGCCTTCATTTTAGGTGGAGATAGCCTATAAGGTGGAAAACGGACAGGAATCGAATCCGTGACCTCAATTTTGTATTCAATAAGGTCAGTAACACCAAGAGTATCAGAGAACACCTCGGGAAACGACTGACACAATTTGCGAATACTATCAGCCTGCTCCTCAGGTAGATGTCTAAGGTCTAACAACATCCCATCCTGGGTAGGCGAAATAGAAGAACATGATGCAGAATTACACTTTAATAGAGGGATATTACAATTAGAGGCAAATTTGAAAGTGCAAGACCTACTCTGAAGATCGAGCACAAGACCAGTGTGGGAAATAAAGTCCGCTCCCAATATAATGGGGCAAGACAAATGCTTGGCCACAAACAATTTAACTTTCCATGTGAATTGAAAAATACGAATTTTGACATATAAGGAACCGAGAATTTCTAATGGAGAGGAATTAGCCGCAACGTATTGGATCGCCGACAAACAATAGTTAGGAAGCTTGCAAACAGATTTCAATTTTGAATACCAATCAGCC
This sequence comes from Anabrus simplex, assembly GCF_040414725.1. NCBI lineage: Eukaryota > Metazoa > Arthropoda > Insecta > Orthoptera > Tettigoniidae > Anabrus > Anabrus simplex. The sequence continues at coordinate 197,474,983 of NC_090271.1, forward strand.
GAAATAATAGAACAAACACTACCTGAATCTAAGAGAGCTGTTATAGGCTCGTTATTTAACTCAATTTTGAGAAAGGGGACCGGTGCGGGGGAATCCGCCGCAATCCTAAGACACTCTTTGGGACCTTCAAAAGATGAATTTGAAAATTGCTCGTTCCCTGAATTTACAACCTGTTTACCCGGGGCTGAGTCTCGGGAAGATGGATTAGTCGACTCAGCCGACGCCACTAGTCACTTTTTGTTATTGGCATAGGTGGAATTTGCACCAGAAGTTGAGCAGGAGGGGGTGCTATTCGAATTGGGACAATTCTTGGCGATATGTGAGAAAGCCCCACATTTAAAACAGCCTTGTGATGACCCGGCTCCATTCCTTGTCCCGCTTGACTTGATCAGTGGACACTTGTTGCGCAGATGGTCAGGCGACCCGCAAGCATAACATTTACGGGGATTGACTGGTCGGCGAGGTGGAGGCCGAGTATTACTAAAGGAAGGCGGGGGTTCTTTCGCGACACGCAAAGAATCGGCGTATCTAACTCCTTCCGCTGAGACGGCCAATGCTTCAAGTTCAGAGAAAGTTTGCGGGCACGCCGCGAAACACAAATATGACCTGTAGGGTGGTGAAATCCCTTCCACAATAGCTTGTACAATCTGATCCTCAGGGAAATGAAGAGCAAACACCCTAGTATAAAACTTAATGTCCTGAATGAAATCAGCCAAGTTTTCATCCAAGCGTTGTACACGGTAATAGTACTTCTGAATAAGGGAGGACCTGGCCCTAGCCGGGATGAAGTTAGCTAGCAAATGGGCATGGAAATCCTCAATAGATGATTGCTCGGCAATGGCTCTTACGATTTTATCTGAGAGAATACCAATAGCATACGGATAGATAATTTGCAAAATTTGACATGGAGAAAGAGAAAACACAAGGGCATGATCCTGAAATTCAACTAGAAATCTTAAAAAAGAAATTACATCACTGGTGGTATTAACGGAAAACTTAGAGATACCTCTGAGCAACATTGCCAATGGATGAGGCAAGCTGCTAAACCCGGGTGACATAGTAGGTAAAGGTTTCAATGGCAAAGAAGTTAATTCAGAACGGATGTTACTCAATGATGCACGACGTTCAGATTCGTTGTCCAATGGGGCAGGGATAGTTTGAGCAGCATCGGTTATCCTATTCACTTCTCCCTTGGGAGGCGCTTCCTCACTACCTGCATTCACTGTGGTGGGTAGATCGCTTTTGGGAGGAACCTCCCCTGTTAACAATTGAGTGACCTTGCTAGATAATTCAGACATATTTTCAAGCAGCGTACTAGCTTCCTTCTTCTGAACGTCATTCAACTTTAGAGACAACAGATCGTTAACCCTATTCGAATAATGATATAGCCTAGCTTGCACACGCTTAATTTGATTAGGAGAAGGATCATTTTCATCAAAAAAACTAACTACAGAAGCTAGCCCAGTAATATTCTCCGTGATCGTGGAAAGAGAGTCGTCAATTTCTTTCTCTCCCAAATTGGGGATGGAAATGGGCAAATCTAGGTACTCTCTAAGCTTGTTTGTGTCTACTGCAACCGTGCCTCCAGATTGTACATTTCTAATAGTCAATTCATAGATCAACTCCTCCTTGCGCAAATAGTTAAGATGGAGAACATCGCGAGGGCCGGGCATGGTGACAGAACAATTTTGAAAAACTCAAAAAATTCCAGCAACTGGGAAAATAGTTAGAGTTCGGAACAAACAATATTTAGCCGTCAAAAGGGGCTAAATTGAGACCCATTCAACCACGCTCTGCTACCACTTGTTACGGGTTTTTCCGTGGTAGGTAGAGGTGAAGGAAGGTGCGGGTGTGAATAGGTCTCCAGCTACGAAAGCAAAATTAATTTAAAATTTAACAAGGTTATATTTTCTTTTCAAAAACAAAGAAATAACAAGCATGGCAGGTACAAAGTAGCAAATCAAAAAGGGTAGTTACAATATTTACAGGGATTAGGCTTCGCGCCCAGATTTTACACTGCTTGGGCAATCAGCTCAGTTTTACCCCAAACACGAGTTTTAACAGAGGGGCAGAAAACCCCATTCATACCTAGGAGCCCTTGCTCCAAATTACACAGAAAAGCCTCCACGAGGCATACAACACTCAATTTTCAAAAGAGCCACTCGCTCTCAAAATTTAAACCAAACTCCACCTTCAAGTTGTCCTCACTGGACATAGACACAGGGGTAAAATACCCAACCTACTGAGGTCTATTAAATAAAAATGGGCAATTACATGACCTCTAAAATAACAATTTGAGAGGAGGCGAACTTGCACTCCTAATACACTTGTTTTAAAAAACCTAATCTGGCTCTAGGCCACTAATGCAAGGGCTAATCCCATACTACCGAGGTGACTTTAGAAAAGAGCAATTTGTTTCACATTAACGAAGAATAGGTTGAGAAAATAAGTTCACCTCAAGACAATGTGAGTGGGAGCTCGAGAGGGTTAGCACTCTCTATCCCAATATGCAGCTTAAAAGTGAATAGAAGAAAAGATCGTTACATTTTAGGAAAAGGTTACATGGAGGAACGCTTCGCACCCGCCCCGAGAGTTAAACTGCTGAGCTAGCAAGGAAAGAATTTATTAATCGGCCATTACCTTATTGATGACCGCTGCCGAGGAAAGAGGCGCTTCCCGCCTCCTGCTATGTACTTTATACACTGAAAGATGGAACAGAAGTGGCCCGGAGACCCTAAAATCAGCAGTTTATATCCTCTCGCGGAAGGTTCTAGGCGTTAGGGGAATGAAAACACCCTCCCACAAACTTTTTATTGGCTCGGGTACAGAAACATATCCAAGTTGGGGGAAGATACATCGGATTGGTCGGAAATAGCTCAAAGAAATTCAGGATTGGTTAAATGCAAAACAAGGGGAAAGAGAGGGGTATACAGCCAACTTAAACAATAACTGAAATTTTTTTTAGCAAAGACAAACATTTGAAATAAAAATTTCTCCAACAAAATAGTTCTTTGACTCCGCACTAGGTTGCACTATTGTTGATCTTCAGTAGTGTCCTCTAGAAGAGAAAGTTCACACTTCTTACTTCAAGTGAAACAAAACCACATCAAAAATGACACAGTTCAAAAACTCAAAATTTTCCACGTGGTGACATCTTCTGAGAAAGTAGAGAATTAATAGCGTAGATAAAGTTCAGACTTCCTCCAGCAGAGGAGTTTCAACTGGCGCACATTTTAAATTAGCGGAGTGGAGGTGTACCGCCCGGTACAATTATTATTATTATTGTAAATAATATGTGATTTTAGGCGTTAGTCCCGGAAACATTCTATAGTGGTAATGTTACTAACCATTACACTTGCTTCCACTTGCCTCCTCGCAACTTTTTTTCACTAGATCTTCCATATTTCTGTTGTCAGAATAGTGGTGTAGCCTCTTGCTGTTCCTTGGTCGATGCAGCCTATTTTCATGTGTTTCGTGGCATAGGGCAGAGCAAAATGTAGCTTCCACCCAAATTCCAGCCCCATTTATGGCTGTGACAGTATGGAGGCTGCTGAGGTAAGGGTGGTGCTGAGTAACGGCATTTTGAGCACCTAGTACGTCTGAGTGTTATGAAAAGCGCTACTCATAGGGCCAGTCGCTCTGCAATAATGCCTTTTCACACAATGAAGGAAACAATGGCAAATCCCCCTGTGGTTGGGGACGGTAGAATAACACGGTATATCCTGCCTGTCGTAAGAGGCGACTAAAAGAGGCCCCAGTGGCCCTTAACTTGGGGGCGTGGGTTTGCGACTTCAGGGCCTTTAGCTGAGTCCTGGCATGCCAGGCTCCTCACTTTCATCTATCCCATCCAACCTCTCTTTGTCAACTTTTGTTATTTTCCGACCCCGACGGTATTACGTTGCGAAGTCTAGGGAGTCTTTCATTTACACGTCCTTCGTGGTCCTTGTCATCCTTTGGCAGATACCTTCATTTTTCGAAGTGTCGGATCCCTTCCATTTTCCTCTCTGATTAGTGTTAATAGAGGATGGTTGCCTAATTGTACTTCCTCTTAAAACAATAATCACCACCACCACCTCTCGGACCCCTTCAATGTTTTCCTCTGATTAGTGTTAATAGAGGGGATGGATGCCTAATTGTACTTTCTTTTAAAACAGTAATCACCACCACCACTATGAGCCTGTAATCTAGCGATCCGGAGATCAGCTCTATGTCGAGTGTCCGTAGAGGAAGCTCGCGGGGATTTTAAATTTTTTTCTTTGTTTCTCGCCGACACAGATACAGTAGGTCTTATAGCGACGATGATACAGGAAAGGGTTAGGAATGGGAAGGAAGCGGCCGTGACCGTAATGAAAGTATAGCCCCAGCATTTCCCTAGTGTGAAAATGGGAAACCATGGAAAAACATCTTCAGGGCTGCTGACAGTGGGGTACGAACCCACTATCTCTCGAATGCAAGCTCACAGCTACGCGACCGTATCCACACGGCCAGCTCTCTCGGTCACGGTGAAATAAAAGCCTCTCTGGTCTTCCATATTGGATTCTGTCGATGTTTTATAAGAACAAGGCTTAATTAATTGATTAGGGACTCTCGGATAGAAAACATGAAAGGGAGAAGACTTGCACAAGTAAGAGGAAGGAAATCCAATCTTAGATAAAGTCCAATATCCGCCCTCTGCACTAGGATGTTGTGAGTTCCTGGGGCAACTATTTGATAACTTTGATTATTCTGTTAGCCCTCTGTGTACATTACAGTGTTTGCCGCGCATTCTGAAAGTTAGTTATTACAGATATAAATTTTTTCCAGTTTTTTTTTTGCTAGTTGCTTTACGTCGCACCGACACAGATAGGTGTTATGGCGACGATGGCAAAGGAAAGGTCTAGGAGTGGGAAGGAAGCGGCCATGGCTTTAATTAAGGTACAGCCCCAGCATTTGCTTGGTGTGAAAATGGGGAAACCACGGAAAACCATTTTCAGGACTGCCGACATTGGGGCTCGAACCCACCATCTCCCGAATTTTTCCAGGCGTAAAACGCACAACTGTTGGAATAAAGAGATGTATTATTGGTTCAGTCTATTTTGACCTACGGCAGTACGAATGCCCTACTGAAGTAATCTACTCAATAAATATTTATAACAGTCTGAAAACAAAGTTCAATGGGACACTGATAAAAACTGAACCCTTGATCATTAGTCATTACGTGTATTTGTCCTAGTAAACTTCACATTTAAGATATCGTTTACCCTTCGTCACTGATTTTCTCACACTCTGGATGGGTCATGGTTGCGAAATGTGTCACACATATTTTACAGCTGGATGCCCTTCCCAACGCCAGCTTTAAGTGGAGGGAAGTATTACTGGTAACTATTGCATTTTCGTGTGGTGGTTGGTTACGTGGTACGTGTGTGTAAATGAGGAGGTGTGTATTGAAACAAACACAAACATCCAGTCCCCGAGGTGAGAAAATTAACTAGACTAGGCTAAAATCCCAGACCTGGATGGCAGTCGAACCCGGGACCCTTTGAACTGATGCTGACCATTCAGCAATGGAACGGGACTATTAACATATATTTACTAAAAAACCAAACCCTGTGGCGCAACATCCCCGAAGGGTCTTAGCCCACTCAGCGACCGCTGCTCAGCCCGAAGGCCTGCAGATTATGTGGTGTCGTGTGGTCAGCACGACGAATCCTCTCGGCCGTTATTCTTGGCTTTCTAGACCGGAGCCGCCATCTCACCATCCGACAGCTCCTCGATTTTAATCACGTAGGCTGAGTGGACTTCAGATCAACTGCCTTACCCAGTGGGGATTTTCAACACTCCAGTAGTGTATTATAATATGACGATTCACAGAGCCATTATTATGAAATCGTGCCTCGTCCAGAAAATAAAATGTGAGATACAAACGCTGGATCATTGGTACTTGCGTCAGTATCCACGCACAGAAATGAACACGAGTTTCGAAATCTCGTCCCCGTGGAGTTCTTGATGTAGATGCAAGTGATAGGACAAAAAAAAAAAAAAAAAAAAAAAAAAAAAAAAAAAAAAAAAAAAAACTGGAATGCAATATCCTTGCAACAGACGACTGCCTGATGTTGCGCCGTTGTGCTACTGCCCGGGTACTTGTGTGCGGATTCTCCCGGAAAGTGTCCAAAACCATCTCAGCAGTTTCACCGGACGTAACTGGTGCCTCTCTAACAGGACCTGTTCGGGAAAGTGACGAAATTATAAGCAAACGTCGCTCCACCCTCCTAAACGTATTTGCGTTTGGTTGTTGTCTGTGTGGAAATCTTTCCTGGTACAGGCGCTGGGCTCACTGTGCGTTCTGTCTTGCTTCACTGTAGATGAGGAGCATGCCAACATGCTCATCTTCTGAACACACAGCGAAGAAATGACCAGGACTGCTAGGCTACACCAAGTGTCAGGCCACTACACTTTCAACATGCATGCTATTGGTCGAATATGGCACGAATAGCCTCTTATTCGATCCTCAAGTTTAAAATGGGAATAATTTTTTTTAAAAAATTATTATTATTATTATTATTATTATTATTATTTTTTTGCAATATGCGTCAACACGTCTGTGGATATTCCACTACAGCACGGTGACTGTTGCCTCCGGTTTATCAGAAAACTTACTTCGTGTAAAAATAGGTCTCTCTTCACAAACTCACACACGTTTTCTATCAGTATGCCATCGCTTTTAGCGATAAATTCATAACCACAGTCGAAAGCTTATAATTGGCACGTACATTTTATATAACCGTATGACAGTTTGATGTATTGTGTAAATACCTGTCGCATACATGTTTTTGCAAAAGTCGTGCGGTGATGACGCAGTAAAACGATTGACTGAGATGTTTTCATCCATTAATTTGACAATACTACCCCTAAACCCTACACACCATGTTGCCAACTCACGCACGCTCCTCGATCTAATAATTACTAATAATACCAACCGAATCCTAACTCATGGACAAATCCCCGTTCCCGGTCTCTCCCGACATGACATGGTTTACGCTGCATATTCCTTGAAGTGCCCTAAATTCAAGCCGAAATTAATTACATATAGAGATTTTAAACACTTTAATGAAGACGCATTTTTTGAAGATGCTCTTAACACACCATGGCACAACATTCAATTCATAAATGACATTGACAGAAAAGTAAATCATTTTAACGAACTACTTCTGACTCTGTATGACAGACATGCACCACTACGCACTGTTAGGGTAAAGAGACCTTCAAACCCATGGCTATCCCAAGAAATACGTGACCAGATGAAAATAAGAGACGCAGCCTATAATTATTACGTGAAATATCCTACATCTGACAATTTCGGAAAGTATAAAAAACTCCGAAACAGAACAACACAGTTAATTAGAAATGCTAAAATACGTCACTCTTATGATATTTTGAACACTCAAAATTCTACTCAGATTTGGAAATCTCTTCGCGAAATGGGATTATGCAAAAACAAGACAAATGACAACAACTGTAATGTACCACTAGCTGACCTAAACTCATACTTTAGCTCACGATCCTCTCAGATTGACGAACAGACCAAAGCAGCAGTAATTAACAGAATATCCTCAAAAATAAGACATAATGGCGAGCAGTTCTACTTTTCCCATGTGACCCCCAGTGATGTTAGGGAAGTCTTCAGTGAAATAAAGTCAGGGTCCACTGGCCATGATGGAATTAACCTGTCTCTTTTAAAAAGAATCATAGACATCATTCTTCCAGCGGTCACGCATATCATTAACAACTCACTCATGACTGGAGTATTTCCTTCTAATTGGAAACATGCAATCATCCGACCTTTCCCTAAAAACAACCCCAACAGTCCCGAAGATTATCGTCCTGTAAGTATCCTTCCTATATTAGGAAAATTGTTGGAGAAAATAGTACATAAACAAATGACTGAATATCTTATACAGTACAACTTACTTGACAAATATCAATCGGGATTCAGACAAAACCACAGTACTGCCACTGCATTAGTTAAAGTGACAAATGACATGCAACTAGCGATAGATAAAGGACAAATGACTATACTTGTTCTCTTGGACTTAAGCAAAGCCTTCGATTGTGTAGATAGAGACATATTACTGGCTAAACTTAAGGCGCTGAAATTTTCTTACAGCACTTTAACCTGGGTACACTCCTATCTTAGTGATCGTCAGCAGCGCGTATCAGTGGGAAACGATACATCTTCGTGGCAAACCACTAAGATGGGCGTGGCTCAGGGAGGAGTATTGTCACCACTTTTGTTCTCATTGTACATGAACGACTTATCTGAGACGCTGACCAATTGTAAATATCACCTGTATGCAGATGATATACAGTTATATATTCACACAAAGCCTAATGACTTAAACAATTCAATCACTAAGTTAAACGAAGACCTAGCAAATGTTAATGACTGGACTAGCAGACATGGCCTGAAAATGAACCCATCAAAATCACAGGCCATCATAATTGGCACGTATAAATCTCATGCTAAAATACAAAACATGTATATACCCAGTGTTATGCTCAGTGGAATACCAGTAACATTCAGCGATCATGTAAAGAACCTTGGAGTAGTATTCGATAAATATTTAAGTTGGTCGGAACACGTCACAAAAATTTGTCAAAGAGTATTCTACTCATTACATTCTGCAAAAAGGATGAGGGACTTCCTTCCAAGAAACACAAGAAAATTATTAGTACAGAGTCTAATATTTTCAATATTTGACTACGGAGATGTAGTTTATAATAGTATGAGCAAAACACATTCATGTCGACTACAGCGAGCCTACAATGCTTGTGCTCGATTCGTATTAAATATCTCAATACAAACTCATATTAGCCCTTTCCTCTCTCAGCTGTCGTGGCTAAGATTGACTGAACGACGTAAATACCACGCTGTTTCCCTTCTCCACAGTATTCTGCAAACGAGCAAACCAGATTACCTTAGAACAGACTTTAAATACCTCTCCCCTTCCGATAGAGCTCCCTCAAGGTCATCCACACGTTCCCTCTTGTCCATTCCCATTCACCACAGTAACTCGTACAACAACTCATTCATACCTGCTACCATACGTTCCTGGAACTCAATCCCAGCTGAAATTAGAGGTATAGGCAATCCGAGGCTATTTAAAAGGAAATGTTTAATGTGGTATTCAAATATGTAAAAAGTAGATTTCACCAACGTAAAATTTAATAATTAGCTCTTAATTATCAATAAGGATAGAAATTTTAGAGGTTAAGTAAATTACTTTTAGTGATTTTTAGAAATACATGTAAAAATGATTTTATAAAACTGTTGTATAATATGGTTTGGCATAATAGCAGGCTTCATAGCCTGAGCCCCGCCATATAAGAAAGGCAATAAACTAAACTAAACTAAGTGCCTTAAAGGCAACTGTAGCTTGGTAAACGGCAAAGGAAAATCGACCATCACCCCACTGACGTTCCGTGGATGCCTAACAGCATAAAATATCAGGTGCGGCTGACTCCCCCGGTGTATTTTTCACAATCTATGTTGTTTTCTTACTTCACGCGTTATTAAAATCAAACTTTTTTTTTTTTACCAAGCGAATTATGGTTCTTGTAGCTGTAACCTTGCATTTAGGTGGTGATGGGCTCGTTAGCTCGGAAGAGTTTTTTTCTGTGATTTCGTATTTTCAACCTAGCAAATGCCGAGGTTGTACCTTAATTAAGGCCACGGCCGCCGCCTTTCCAGACCTATCCTATAGCAGTCGTAGTTTTATAAGAGTTAGTGCGACCTTTAAAGTATAACATAAAAACGAAATCGAAAACATTCTTTTAGCACTGACTGGCTAAAGTAGACACGTATTGTTTTCTTTCCATTAGACAGCCCGTCACGAGTATGAACTTCTAATCTAGCAGGATCTAATATTGTCTTTCTACCGCTTTTCTCACATCTGTGGGGTCGCGGGTGTAGATTGTGCCACACATATGTGGATTTCACCCTGTTTTACGATCGGATTCTCTTCCTGACACCGCCCATATGTGGAGGGATGCAATCACTGTTGCGTGTTTCTGTGGTAGTTGGTAATGTAGTGTGTTGTCTGGATATGAAGAAGACGGTGTTGGGACAGACACAAACACTAGTCCCCGAGTCAAAAGAATTAATCACACGCGATTAAAAGACCCGGGCGGGAATCTAACCCGGGACCCGCTGAACCGATGGCTTCAACGCTGACCACTCAGCCAAGGAGACGGACTAGCAGAATCTAATCTAATCTAATGTAATCTGATCCTAATCTACAATAATACTCGTGTTATTAAGATGTCTATTACCGAGCTCGATAGCTGCAGTCGTTTAAGTGCGGCCAGTATCCAGTATTCGGGAGATAGTAGGTTCGAACCCCACTGTCGGCAGCCCTGAAAATGGTTTTCCGTGGTTTCCCATTTTCACACCAGGCAAATGCTGGGGCTGTACCTTAATTAAGGCCACGGCCGCTTCCTTCCCACTCCTAGCCCTTTCCTGTTCCATCGTCGCCGTAAGACCTATCTGTGTCGGTCTGACGTAAAACAACTAGCAAAAAAAAAAAAGATCTATTCTCAGCATTAGGTTAGAACGAAGTATTTCTGGACTCCGTTTCCTCTCAGCAGTACCATCGAGAGCTGTTAACATTGAGAAAAACAATGCTGTTGAACCATTTTAATAAATGCGCTGGAATCATTAAAAAAATATTTTTGATATTGAACTGGCTTTATATGTCATCCCAGATTGCTGGTAGAGATCACAGGCAAACATGTGGTAACGGATATTATAAGCTCATATCCATCTCTCGTAAGAGAGGGTGTTTACAGTGCACTGTGTCCTCTCGTCTGGACTAGAACAAGATTATTACTTTTATCGATCTGCTTCGGTCTCAATTTTTGCTTCGACAATATGAACGTAGCCGAGGCATGAGGGACGCTAGTAAAACAATTCTTAGCCACTTCATGTGATGAACCGTACGAGGTGTTAGTTGAACATTAATAGTTTGATTTCTAGTGGTTTATGACTGCCTACGGTATACTCACCCTTTTCAGTGTACCTGTCTGGGCCTTATGATCATCAACATGTAGGCCCTAGCCATTGTACAAGCCCTCGTCTGGCCAGTCCTAGTAGATCATGTTCATTCGGCCATTTAGAAAAATAAGACATAGACTTGGCCCATAGAGAGCTTTTGGAGGAAGACTAGTCACATATTGGACTGAATGTTATGAGTACTGGCATGTGTTTCATTACTGACACATTGGCAAATAATTAATAAGCAGTTTGTGCTGCGTCAGTGTTTATGCTGTCCTCAGTATCGAGGTCAGACGTAATGTCAGGAGGGAGGTCTCTACGTTTGCGAATTAAAAAAAAGTTATTGGTTTATTACATCCCACTGCAGATGGTTACGGTTTTCGGAGACGCAGTGGTGCCGGAATGTGGTCCCGCATGACTTCTTTTTTCGAACCACTGAATCAACCGACGTGATTCTAGCGTATCTGGACTTTTAAATTCGAACTGATGTGGGATCATCAACTTGAGTTTGGTGGGCCAAACTTTTGAGCCACTCAGCCCGGCGTGTACGAATTGTTTGCTATCAATATTGTATCACATTTCGGATCTTATGATGTATTTACCGGGTGGTCACTTCATGCACAGATCGGCAGGTGGAGTGGACACTTGATTGGGATTGGGATGTTGAAATATATTCGCTATTTGACCCTTGAAACTATCTTATTCAACTAAAAAATAGCTTATCTCACTCTTTTCCAAGCGGATGCTGTCTGGAAATACAAATTCTAAGGCTTGAATTTCAGTTTCCTCCAAGAAAACCCGCTTATCTATGTTTCTGTCTGTCTGTATTGAACCCTTTAAGGCCCTTCGAAGGATACTGACCTTCCTGGCCTAACGGCGGTCGGCATGAGATCTTTCTCTTGGATCGCTTACGGGTTCTTCGTCACTTGTTTAGGTGAGAGGTGGGTTTCAGTAATGTAAAACTAATGTCTACAATGAGTGAACTCTGCTTAACTTAAAGGTTTAGGTTTTAACATTTCACAGCAGCTGGTCAACGAACTCATGCCTGTCCATTAGAAACAAACGAATAAATAACGATGATCAGAGACGCTGGCTTTAGAAACCTTAACTTAAGTGCCTGATGGGTATCCTTACTAGAAACCACTGTATTCATTTAAGAATAAAATAAAGAATGTCTGGAGATTCCTAAGATCGGCTTACATATTAGACTGCCTACACCACCATAATAATTCGTGATAATCAAGCCCCCGTAACACGAGCTGTGGACTCTTGGTATAATTTAGGCTGTCCAGTCGTATGTGCCACACAGTGGTTGTACGGTATGGATCCTTAATTGAATCGATGTGACCTGCGACTATGTCATGGACCGACATCTAACTCTGCGATTTACATTAAAGCCATTGTGAATGATGACTGCAAGAATAATGCTGCTATAATGGCAGATGGCCCTAATCTAAGTCACTAAGTTATGGAGGTTGATGACCCTATGACCATCCAAATTTCTAAGCCGAAGGCTAACCACCTATAAGTTAAAGTAGTTGATCACCAAGGTTTTCACGTTAGTAAATCCCCAGCACATTTGGTGCTCAACAAGCCAAAATAAAATAAACAACAACAACAACAAACGCTCACAACACTTGTGGCAGTAAAATCCCTTGCTGTCGGATATGTCCCCTGAATCGTTACGTTAATAAGTTAAATTTTTCCAGCAAATAAAACTAAGATTTCCAGAATACATTTTCATGTTAGTCACTTGGTTTTGAGCTCATTCTTAAAATACGGTTTCACTGAATTTAATAAATGAAGTGATCCCATAATCCTAATTAACAACAAGTTTGCCTATCCCAGACGAAGTGGATCCTTTAAACTCCCTACCTCTTTCAATTAAATTTTCGTTATCACTTGGACATGCTTACCAGAAACATTCCTTTAAAAGAAATTTTTTGTCTCTGTTTATTCTCACAGCTTTCTTGTTTCGCAGTTGTAATACGAAAGACATGGTCATAGCTACCCGTACCACTTGCTTATTTCATTATGCCACTCAACAAGTTTACGTTATAACACTAATAATTATAATAGTTATATATAATAATTATTGAGACATTAGCTTGGATAATCCTAACCTTAAATCCTACAATTTACATAAATTACACGAAATGCAAAATAAACAACGCATGTTAAACACTTATAACTTCTACGGTTATCCCTTGGACTAACTCCGGCACCGCCTTCTGATATTATTTCATGCTGATGAGACTCAAGTGTTGTAATGCACCTCACCCAAACTCTAGGGTGGATGGATTACTGTACCACCATATGCTCCACAGGCATGAACTCATACCACACAAATCTACACTTGTGCCTTGGAAACCACCACCACCACCACCAACAACAACAACAACACCCTATCCATCACGAACTCTATGGATTGACGAGCTATCGTGATATTCAAATAAAATAACCGCAGGATCTTGGACAATCCTCAACAACACGAAGCAACATTACTAGATTCTCAAATTCTGACACCCCTGGAAATATTTCTCTACAACATAACACAACATCGTATCATTTCCGTCGCACTTATAATGAATCTAAAGTCCTCTACCAAACGATTCTCTTATTAAGTAATGAAATGTATTTCCAAACTTTTATTATAAATGGCAAAATCTCAGTTTCAATATCTTTCTGACAAGTGAACTGGCTCGCTCGCCTAAATAGGTGGTCGCTCTACCTGGAAGGAAGACCCTTCCCTATCTCTATGAAAGTAAACGCGTTATCTCCTATAACTGTATCAAAAAGAAATCTTGCCTCGTCGGTAAATCGCGTGAAAGACACTACTTACCCAATACAGAACATGCGAAAAGATTTTGTTTAAAACGTCACATAAAATGTTCCTAGCCACCACGTCCTACGGTTTCAAGTGCGATCCTAACTATGGAATGACCCTATTCCTATACCATCAAATACACAAATAAATCTTCGGGTTCCCTACAATGAAAATCCCGGCAACAAACATCACTTCAACACGACAGGATTTCAAGCAACTGAGCCACATTTCCTCCTAACTCTGCAAGACATGAACCACTTGCTATATCAAATTCTCTACACAGAAATAATACGAAATATCTCTCTTGTGCGATCCACTATGCTGTTACATAAAACAATCTGTGACAAACTAATCATCTCTCCTGGCATATCTGAGTCTGACAACAAAAATATTTCAAAACCGAAACTTGCAACTTGACTTATAAAATTTTACCGTTATTTTCTCCTCACCAATTCTACACATATTTTAATAGACATTTGGAGTAACACTTCCTTTCCACACAAATCACACGCCAGTTTCTCCTCGTACATTCCTCGACAAATTCTATAGCTGTGACCACATTTTGGTGCACGCTCCGCATCAGCTGGCGTCCCATCATTACTACACGATCGCTTTAAATCGTAAATCACTTATTACACTTACGGGAATTCCATCTTTACACAGAACAGAATTTCGTGATAAATTCATATTTTAATTTGGGCAAACAACAGATATAGGAATAAACGTACGGAAATGACACCCCACTCTACATATTACAGTACATTCGTTGTTCGACTCGTTGGCTGAACGGTCAGCGTACTGGCCTTCGGTTCAGAGGGTCCCGGGTTCGATTCCCGGCCGGCCAGACCAGCACCTGACGAGCCGAACCCCTCCTGGGATATCCCGGCACTAAAAGCCATACGACATTTCATTTCAGTACATTCGTTTTTACAACCATCAAATCTCCTATTGTACAACATTTCACACGATAGTTTCGTGGCTCTACCGATTCCAGGAAACATAAAAGTGATCTTTCGTCGCACAATTCTGACATTACCACGAAATAAAAGAGTGACCAAAGTGCGTCACATATACACAAATAAAATGGTGACATAATGAAATAAACAAATGCACTTTAAAAAGGGTGGCTTACATACCTGGAAGTCGTACGTGGCTTTGCATCGTTACAGGCCCATCAGCCTCCCTCAGTCTTTTATCTAACCATCCCAACAGGTAGTGGCTTTTACAAAACATACTTCTCCTTTCATCAGGATTCCTTCATCTGAAAATAATGACACATAAATAAATATAAATGCCCTTCACACGTTTCTTCCTTGCACGGATTGAACACGTTTGTCGAACCATCGATCCACACACGCAGTACTTTATAATACACCAACTATATTTACTACTTCAACTGCAGGATTTCGGCATTAGGATGACCGTCTGTTGCCTGACCCTAAATGTGATTCCACATTTGGAATACCGTCATTTACCGTTTAACATATCTCCATTTGGTGATGATGTTACAGTCACCTTCGGCCAAACCTATCTTTTGCAATGTTCCTCTGAAATGCGTGGACTCGCCTCGAATACATTGGACACAATGGGGAATCGCAAATGGCGCGGCGTGATTTTATAAACTTTTCTCCCACTCTCATGCTATTTGCATTTACCGCCAAAAGTTTACTGACATAGTTTTACCTCACAGAAAATGTAATTAGGGCTGATTCTGAAATAACACATAATTGTTTAGTTTAGTAGCGGTGCTGATGTTAAGCATAAAGGGGTTCTGTTAACAAATTAGAGTCTTTAAATTAACTCATAATCTAGCCACTATACTTTGGTCGATGTAGCAGAGTTTAAACAAACAGGGGCACCTATTCGGAAATTTTCCTTCTTGGAGTACTTAGCGGCCAAAAATCTTTACCACTAAACAACAAAATTGTTTCATTTACGCACTCCTGACGTTTACCACGGCGGTTTCGTCGCCAATTCTCCTTAAAACGGAATTTCAGCTGAAATAGTTCCGCGCCAAATTAGTCTTTATCCCTGCATATTCTGCACGTGTGGGTGACGTAATTTCTATTGCGTGAGAATGAGAATATCCCTCCCTCTGGTGAAAAATAAAAAATGCAACTAGAGCTCCTCATGATCTGGTGCGCTGGAATTAAACGGTGTCTCGTGTAGTAAATATAGGACTCTGGTTCCTTATGACTCAAAGGTCATGGGTTCACTATATTACTTATTATTCCATCTAACAGTCCATAATCAGTGAACTTGATGTACTCCGAAAACAATGTTGTTATAACCTACTTGCCAACAAGTGAATGCCTATGATGATAATGACGATGAGAACAATTGTATATGACCTACGGGAAGACCTGGAGCAGGTCTTTCGAGTTGACGTCCATGGGCGACCTGCGCATCTTTGAGGATGAGTCTCTATCTAAGAATAATTTTAATGCTGAAAATGGCAAACACACCCAGCCGCCGAGCCAGAGGAATTAACCAATGAAGATCGCCTCGGATCATAGGCCAGAGTGCTAAACAGTTAATCACGGAGATGATAATAATAATAATTGTTACGGGGATACCCGTGGAGCAGAAAGAGGTTAAAGAAGGTGCCGGGGTGAATGGGTCTATCTACAATATCAAAATTAATTTAAAACTTGAACTGAAGGTTATATTTCTTTTAAAACTTCAAACCTAACAATTTTTCACTGAATAAACATAACAATGAAACATCAGGTACAATGACAATTTCATAAATTGGAAAATTCAAGATTTAGACCTTGACAATTCTGAGCTACAAGCCCCTAGGTTACAAATTTACAATTGAAAGTGGTATTATTTAGTTAAGAGCAGAAATCCCCTAATTCAAAAGCACTTGCTCCCTAAATCACAATATCTAGCCTCCCAAAGGCACACTTTATTGTTACAAAACGTTGAAAACGAGCTAACAGGCTCTCAGTTTTCCCAGCATACTCAAGGCAACATTACATGAAAATCTGACAATCTCTGGCCTCTCAAGGCACTATTTACAAATCGAAATATAATTACACAGAGGTATCTCGTACCCAACCTACAGGGCCTTTGCGAAAAAAGAACAGGGTAAATAAACGGCCCGAACACAAACTGAATGGAGGCGAACACTGCGTTCCAGATAATGAAATGTTAAAACCTATAGGGCTCTTGGCCGATGAAACTGGAACTATTCCCAAACTACTGAAGTGACTCGAATGGAAATAACGTTAATACATTTCAGGAAAAGGAAAAGGAAAAGGTTGCTAAAACGCAGACACCTCACCTCAAGATGAAGGGGAGCTCGAGAGGATAACTCATTCTCTATTCCCGATTTTCAATTAAAGATTTTATGAATTTTTTACCTTAGCCGAAAGAAAAGTTACATTTTAGAAAAGTATTGTTACATAATTAAAGATTCAGACTTTCCCCTCGGATTAATTAGCGGATACAGAAAGAAAGATAGAATTTATGTGGCCATTACCTTATAGATGTTCTGCTGGCCGAAGAAAGAGGCGGCCCCGCCTCCTGCCTTAACACACACACAGAAGAACGATGATCAATTGGCAAGGAAACCCGAAAAGCTGCAACTTATATAGCCTCAGGGAAGGTTCGAGAGGATTCTGGGCTAATCCGTACACACTCTCTCAATTTTATTGGTTAAGTTCAAAAGTTACACTCAAAATCGAACAAGAAGCCTGTGATAAGTTGAACATTAATTACATTAATTTTTCATTGGCCTATAATTTTGCCAAACTTCAATTTTCTAATCGAAACAGACTTTCAACGTATTAGGTCGTGTTACGTACATGTAGTACGTGTTGAAGAGATGTTAAGTACAGAGCAAAAATGGCCAGCCGGACACCAGTGGGATCCGAACCCACAACCTCCCGATTTCGCGTCGGTTGCTCTACCAATTGAGCTATGGTGGCCTAGGCTATCTTTGGTCTGTTTGAAAGGATCTGAGCTACAGGTCTGGCACTGCTGCTAGCACACTGTAGAGTGCGTTTAAGTCGCCCGTTGTGGGGCATGTCAATGAATATTGAATTTTCACGACCGCATTGTAATCGCAACAGACTTTCAACGTATTAGGTCGTATTACGTACATGTAGTACGTGTTGAAGAGATGTTAAGTACAGAACAAAAATGGCCAGCCGGACACCAGTGGGATCCGAACCCGCAACCACCCGATTTCGCGTCGGTTGCTCTACCAATTGAGCTTGTCTGGCATATTTTGCCGCCATCTTAATTTTGGGAGATGGATATTTTGTGCTGTGTACTTTACGTCGCACCGACACAGATAGGTCTTATTGCAACGATGGGATAGGAAAGGCCTAGGAGTGGGAAGGAAGCGGCCGTGGCCTTAATTAAAGTACCGCCTCAGCATTTGCCTGGTATGAAAATGGGAAAGCACGGAAAACCATCTTTAGGGCTGCCGACAGTGGGATTCGAACCCACTATCTACCGGATGCAAGCTCACAGCTGCGCGACCCTAACCGCACGGCCAACTCGCCCGGTGAGAGAGGGATAAAAATGAGGTCTTTCAGAAAACGAAAGCTAAAATATATGCAGATAGTCATTATTAGACCTGAAACGGATAACTGTACGATAATTTCGCCAAAATATCAATGTACAGACACACGGTCGTGACGATTTTATACATATACAGTAGATAAGTATCATAATAAAAATACTTCAACCCCTACATCACTTCTTTTCAAGCTCCCCTTCATTGGATTTTCCGAAAACAAAAAAAATACGTGTTTCTTTATTTTTAATGGAGATTCCAAATACCAATTTTCACGTCTGTAACATTTTTAGTTTTTGAGGTATCAGTATCCTAATAAAAAAAAATTAAGCCCATTGTCAGTCCTTTATACCCCCTTACGTGTTTTTTTTTCGGAAACAAAAATTACGTATTTATTTTTAAAAGAGATTAATAATACCAATTTTCACGCCTGTAATATGTTAACTTTTTGATATATACTGTAGATATGTTCATTTAACAAATTCACCCCGTTTTTCACTTCCCCTTAAGTGGATTTTCCGAAAACAAGCTATGCGTGTTTCTTTACTTTAACAGGAGATTCCAAGTACCAGTTTGCACATCTGTAGAATGTTACGTTTGCAGATATACAACTGACATACTCATTTTAAAAATTCACCCATTTTCACTCCTTTTCATCCCCCATTAAGTCGATTTTCCTAAAAAATTGTTTTCCTTTATTTTTAGAGGAGATTCCAAATACTAATTTTCATGTCTGTAACATCTTCAGTTTTTGCTCATAAAAGGTATTCAACCCATTTTTCAACATTTTTCTTCCCCTTTAAGGGAATTTTCGGAAAACAAAAAAATACGTATTTCTTTATTTTTAAAAGTAGATTCCAAATACCAATTTTTACGTCTGTAAACTGTTAAGTGTTTGAGATATAGTTGTACTAGTTTAAACAATTTATCCCTCCTTTTAGCCCCTCGGAATATCCAAAAATCCTCCCCTGATGAGCACCTACACTGAAATATAAATGTATTCCCAAAATTTCATTTCTTTATGTCGCGTAATTTTGGCTGGGCGTTGATTACATCCAGTCGGAGTTAGTCTTTTATATACGGTATAGCAAAATGGACGAATATGTGTGTGTGTCAGTGTGTGGGTGGGTCGGTGGGTCGGTGTGAAAATGACACAACTCCTCCTAAACCAGGGGAGCAATTTCAACCAAACTTGGTACACTTATGGCTTACTACCTGGAAACGAGCACTGGGGGTCAGGGGGTTAGGTATAAAAAATTTTACGGGGCTACCCGTGGAATGCAGAGGTGAAAGAAGGTGCGGGCTGGAATGGGTCTAACTACAAAGCTGAGATATTGATTAAAATTGCATTAAAGGTTATATTTTCAAAAATAGCCAAACAATTTTCACATAAAATTTCAGATTTTAACAAGTTACAACAAGTCAAATCAGGTACAATACCAGGAAAGCCAAGATTTAGAGATATTTTAACAATCTGGGCCACAAGCCCTAATTTTTACAATTTCTGAGCACACAGCTCACAACCACATATTACCAAAGGGCAGAAATCCCCTCATTACATGGAGCACTTACTCCCACCTAGCACTGTCAGGCCTCCTAGAGGCACATATCCAAATACAAGAAAGAGCTGACCCGCTCTCAATTTTTCAAGCCTATCAAAGGCCACAACGGACTTTACTATTAACTGCCCTCAAGGCACACTTACAAAAAAAACAGGGGTATCTTGTACCCAACCAAATGGGCCTTAGTAGAAAAATAATAGGTTAAGTTAATGGCCCGCAACACCAAGTAGAATGGAGGCGAGTACTTGCACTCCTACATGAAATCTTTAAAACCTAAGAGGCACTAGGTCGATGAACCAGGGGCTATTCCCGAACTATGGAGGTGACTCGTATAAGAAAAATTAATCCATTAAGGAAGAAAAAGTTACCAAAACGTAGTCACCTCAAGGCAAAAATGAAGGGGAGCTCGAGAGGATAAAGCACTCTCTATCCCCAATTTACAGTTAAAGATATATGAAGTTTTACAAAAGTGACGGAAATTTACATGTTTGAAGATAGGTTACATAATGAAGGTTTCTGACCTTCCCCGAGATTTAAACTGCTGAGCCAGCAAGAAAATAAAGATGTTAAACGGCCATTACCTTTGTGAAGAGCTGCTGCCCGAAGGAAGAGGCGCTACCCGCCCCCTGCTACACTTCCATACACTAGGCTAGATGTTGTTCGAGTGGCGGAGAGCCAGGAAAATCAGCAGTTTTTATACTCTCGGGGAAGAATCGAGACCTTTCAAGAATAATTAAGACACATCCACAGTCGTTTATTGGGTAGCTTACAGTTATACATCCAAATCGAAGAAGAAAGACACGATTGGTCAAAAATTAATTACAGAAAATCTGGATTGGCTAAGTTCAAAACTGGCGGAAAGAAAATATTTATATTACCAACCCACAAATGAAAGAACGAACTTTAGTAAAGAACAAACTTATGAATACAAAGTTTCTTCAAATAAAGTTCTTCCACTTCACACCAGGGTGCATGGTCATAGTTTATTTTTAGAGACATCTATCAGAGACTGTCCACACTTCTTGATCAATAGAAAACAAAACAAGTTGAACTCCACACAGTACTGACAACTTCGTAATCACAAAATTTACGGCAGTGACATCTTCTGAGAAAACTTATAAGTTGATACAGTTGTTAAAGTTCAGAGTTTCTCCTGTAGAGGAGTACTTTAAGGCAGAAAATTTAAATGTGCGGCGTAGAGGTGTACCAGCAAGTAAAAAAATAATCGGAAATAGTGCCTAGTCCATAATGTTCGGGTTCGCTGAGATGAATAGTGACATTGCGTATATTTTAAGTACAATTTCGACCCCCTTTTGGGTGGAGTGCGTACAAATATTACCTATTATCTCAAAAAAATACTGTGGAGGCAAGATGCCCCTAGAACTCTTAGAAGGGGTGAAATATAATCTATATTAATAAATGGAAGTCGGTTTGGAGCGATCTATATATACTGTACTGTATAGGGTATATATATATATATAGAAATTAAGGTGTAAAATTGAAAATAGACGTGAATTAATCAGGGGGTTAAATATTTAATGTTTAATATTGTCATTTTTACCCCCCGAAAATTATCGAAATATGAGGCGACTTTAATGACGGTGCAGACCTTCCTTTCGATGGTTAGCGTGCTGGCCTTTGGTCACAGGGGCCCCGGGTTCGATTCCCAGCAAGATCAAAAATTTTAACCATATTTGGTTAATTTCGCTGGCACGGGGGCTGGCTGAATGTGTGGACTTCATCATTTCATCCTCATCACGCCGCGCATGTCACCTACGGGAGTCAAATCAAAAGACATGCACATCTGGTGAGCCGAACTTGTTCTCGGACACTCCCGGCACTAAAAGCCATACGGAATTTCATTTCAGTCAGGCACTTCCAAGCATCTTACAAACTTAACATTTGGTACTAGAGAAGCTGATGACTTCTGAATCCCTAAAACAAAATCGAAAATTCTCAAAATTCCCTGAGGGGGGCCTCGCTGGGACTTTCTAATATGGAGCTCTGCATAAGAACGCAGTCGGATATATTTATCCAAAACGATAACCTATAGGTTTCATTGGCTTAAAAGTTTCCTGAGAGTCCTAATTTTTTACCCTCTCCCCAAATCGCGATGGCGGCACAATCTTCCAGACGTGCTAGAAAATTGAAATTTGACAAAATTATAGAGTTTAGCCTGCAACCGACGGAAAAATTGAGAGATACGGTATTTAATATTTTCATTTTTACCCCCGAAAATTTTCGAAATATGAGGCGATTTTAATGACGGTGCAGACCTTCCTTTCGAAGTATTTGATGGCTAAATGGTAAGTCGTATCCGAAAAACGGATGGCACAATCTCAGTTCAATTTGGAGTGATCTACAACTTTGGTCCTATGATATTTTTATCGTATCTCTCTCTCCGGTATACGTTAGATTTAGCTGTATTTCTCGAATGTACGTAAGTTTTGCATTTTTACACGTATAATTGATGGTTTGAATCACTTATAGGAAAAATAGGGTCATCAAATTCTACACGGATATTGCCCACTTATTACCCATATGTGAGATAAATTCTATGTTTGTAGCTGTCACATAAATATCCGAAAAGTAATGCGCTGAGAGAAACCTTACCCAAATTTCACCCTATTCAACATTTCTTAACTCAGTCTTACCCATAAATAGATAGCATACGAGAAATTATTTATAGGACTAACCATTTAGATTGCTATATGAGGCGTCTTATCGTACAATCCGTTTGTCGATATGACGCACCGTTTAGCAGCAGTTAATCTGTAAATGAAGTTAAACATGCATATACTTTCGTATGTTGATCTATATTTATTCATTGAAATCGATTTGTAGCGATCTAGAAATGGTGTGTCTGCCATTGTAATTAATACTTGACAAATCGATAGGGATTGTTAGCAGGAGGACGTCTTCTATTGTAATCAGTACTCCCCACATCAACTTTGACAGGCAGTAGGAATGTGATCCTTCTCCAACTCCTACGTACCGTTGTAATGAATAGTTCCGTTCTCGATTTGACTTGGCAGAAGGCAAGGGAGCATGAATTTTTTTCAGAACTCCTTTACCCGACTGTGTTTGGCAGTAGGCAAGGTTGCCCGCCATTATAAATAAATTTGCCAACCTGAAATGTGACTGACGTTAGGTATAGTGGCCTGCTATTATAATGGAAACTCGCCAACTCGGTATGACTGGCAGTAAGCTGACTGGAATTAGGAAAAGGTGCCTGTCATTATAATGATAACAGCACAAGTCAATCTTGAATGGCGGTATGGGAGGTGCCTGCCATTTTAATAAAAATTTCCTCAACTGTAATCTGTCTGGCAGTAGGAAATGGGCCCGCCATTGTAACGAAAACTCACCAAATCGATTGTGACCTTGCGGTAGGCAATGGGGCCTGTCATTATAATGAAAATTCCCAACTCGATTGTGAATGGCAGCAGGCAAGTGGACCTGCCATTATCATCACAACTCCGCAACTCGCACTTTATATTGGAAACAACGTATGTAGACCTCCCTATGCTGTTTATTGGAGACATTCCATTTAAAACATCTTCTTCACTGCATGTAGGCTACAGTAATTTCGATATCCGTATACCGTGAATATCGTAGCGAAGCACGGGTACTTTTGATAGTATATACATATTTTTTACACATTTTAAAGCTTACATTGCAGTAATCTCAGAAGTAAATTTTTCACTTGTGGCCCTCTTCTTCTCAAAGTCTTTTTCTCTGTACTTTTCGACTGTTAAATCATACTTGATTTTTATATCGGAAAGGGCAAGTAATGCCCAATGTGTGTTTCAATTTAATTAGTTTGTACGTTAAAGTTATATAATAGAATATCATGTGAGAGTGACTGAGTGGAATTTCATAGAACTTAGTTTTAAGTTAATGGTTAGAGTAGTTATGATCATAGCCATTCATTTTGCAATTCGCGTTGAAAGGAAGCGGGACTTTGAGGAAGGTCTGAATATAGAGAGAACAAAAATCAAGCAACCTGATTCTGGCGTATTTGGGCTTTTTAATTCGGACTAATGTGGGAACATCTCTTAATATTAGACTAAAAACGTAAATAATGTATACTACTATAGTGTACGTTAATTTCCACGGTCTATCCCTTGTACATGTTTCATACAACAGTATTAACGAAACGAGGAATCTTAGTGTGAACAAGATGTTCTGGCAATGGGAGGTTAGCCTACCTGCCGGCCCGGTTTCTGTCTGATCACGATGGCATCCAGCTGAGCAAGTCTCATGAAGGTTTTATTCTGGCATCACTGGGTGATTAACTTGGATAATTGACTGAGAGTGTTCACTAGTTTGCTCCTTTTTGCTAACAGCTGCACAGTTATTTTGCTGAACGTAGCTGAACGTTTGCCACTGTCAGTTCACAGTTAACTTATATTTCTTGCTAAAGTAAATACGAGGGAAAATAAAAAAATAAGTTGCACTTCCCAGTTATGGCCATTTATTACACCACCTATACAACAGCAACACGACTATAACGACATACACTGTAACGTCACTTTTCCACATAGTTTCCAAGAGACTCCAAACATTTCTGCGAACGCACACGCAACTTGTCGATGCCGGATGCATAGAAATTTCCTCCAGCGTTCTGCAACCACTCGGAGACAGTGGCATTCACCTCCTCATCGGTCTGGAAACGTCGACCACCGAGCTCCGTTTTGAGCTTACCGAACAGATGAAAGTCACATGGGGCTAGATTGGGACTGTAGGGTGGATGTTGCCAGACCTCCCACTTGAAACGCTGCAGCAGTTCTCTCGTTTGGCGGGTCTTGTGAGGTGTTGCGTTATAGTGCAACAAAATCACACCGGCGCTCAATTGCCCCCGGCGCTTCTGTTTCATCGCTTTACGCAACCGGTACAACGTTTGACAATACGACGCCGCGCTGATCGTCGTTCCTTTCGGCATGAATTCCACGTGCAGCAAACCCTCCATGTCAAAGAACACTGTCGCCATTACCTTACCGGCTGAAGGTTGAACCTTGGCCTTCTTTCATTGTGGTGATGAGGGGTGAAGTGGTGGACCCACGTTTCGTCGCCTGTGACGATTCGCCGCAGAAACCCGTTGCCGCCTGCGGCATAGCGTTGCAAAAATGCCAGGGAGGATTGGAAACGTTGTCCCTTGTGCTCATCGGTGAGAAGACGTGGAACCCATCTTTGACACAGCTTACGCTATCCAAGGTCCTCGTGAACAATGGCGAACACACTGCCAAACGACATGTTCAGCTGCGTCGCGATTTCTCTCAGTTTAATGCGCCGGTTCTGTCTAATGATTGCATTCACACTGTTGACTGTTGCACGGGTCCTGGACGTTGCGGGCCTGCCTTCACGATGGTTGTCCGTGATATCCGTGCGTCCGGCTTCGAATAGCTGACACCACTTTACGATACCTTGCCGGGAAATGGCCCGCTTCCCGTACACAGCACTAATTTAACGATGAATGTCCGTGCAATTCTTCCTTTTGGCCCATAGTAATCGGATTGTCTCAAGCACTTCATATTTGGAGTGAACGTTCAGTTGATGCGCCATTGCATTTGGACGCTATTCACACAATACTAGACGAGACACCATAGCGACCTGCCTAACAGACGTGTGGGCAGTATCTGTCCCTTTCTCCGCTGTGCCCACGTTTGCGACACACAGCGCGCTGCTGCGGTGCGTTAGTGCAACTAACCTTTTGATCCACCTACGTATTTATGAATTACATCATGCGAAGTGCGTTTCCCGTCAACGAGAGTTGCAATAGCTAGTATACTGTATAATGCTCTAAATTTGTTAATACAATAGAACTTTGTTATAGGGATATCGGTTTCAGCGGCAACTCGTATATAGTGTCATGTGCTCCGTGGTAACAACATATCGTCGTTACCGCGACATAACCTCCTATGTGATAATATTTTTGGAGATATACTGACCCGCAGCACATACATTATGAAGATCGAGAATGCACTGACAATATTCACATAATATTGCACCTTAGATGACAGAAACTTACCGGCCAAAGTTCTAAGCTAAAATATTTCACATAGGAGGTTTTGTCGCTCCAGTGACGATATTTCTCTTAAGGAGAGTGTTTTCAGCCTTGATTAATACATCAAACATACATGCTCTTACCTCGTATATAAGGTGATTTTAAACCTTGATTTGGTTTCGGATTTTATAACAGTCAAACTATTTGAAGATCACCATTGTCACTCTAATATTCATTAGTCGGATCTGGGGGTTGGCATCTAGACAAATTACTTACTCTCCCCTTCTGACACGCATTTTTGGAAATTGCTACAGGTACGCATCCCCATCCACTCTTTTATGAATTTTGTGTTTTTCGTATCTTAATTTTACTTTTCAATGTCAGACTCAAAAGTAAATAAATGTGCAATGTAAAATAAGCGTAATTGTGGTTTGTATACATAACTTTCCAACTTATTAAACTGATAGCATAAATTTCCGTCATAACGACACAGATTATCAGGTAGGCCTTTGGATATCGTTATAAGCGGGCTCTTCTGTACATATGTCTACAATTTTTATGACCAGACAAGAGATCATAACGACAACATCGATTAATATGTTTTCCTTCGTAGTGTTACAGTGCCATTAGTTGCCTGCTCTGAGGTCTGAGTTTCATTCCCAACAGTATTAGAATGTTTAAATTGATACAGGGACTAGTATATGGTTGAAAAGGTACGTGCTACTCAGCTGTACCTGAACATAGCTCCAATTTCTGGGTGAATGCGAGGAAACGAATTTACTTTCCTCTACGAATTAACATAGAGCACAATATAACACGATTTTTCCCCGTGGAAGTTGCATTGCTAGAGGCTTCTGTTTGATGTGACATTTTGCGCATGTGTTTGCCTTACATCACACCGACACGGATGGGTCTTATGGCGACGATGGGATAAAAAGATGCTAGGAGTGGGAAGGAAGCAACGGTGGTCTTAATTAAGGTGCCGCCCCACCGTTTCTCTGGTGTGAATATTGGAAACCACGGAAGACTTCAGAGGGCCCCGGGTTCGATTCCTGACTGGGTCGGGTGTTTTAATCGCTAATGATTAATTTAATGCTTCTGGCTCGGGAACTGGGTGTTTGTGTTTGTCCCAGCACTCTCCATTTCATATTCAGAAAACACATTACCAACCACCGCAGAAACATGCAATAGTGATTAAGTGATTACATCCCTCCTCATATTCACGTCAGGAAGGGCATCCGGCCGTAAGACAGCCAAATTCACATATGCGGCATAGTTTGCACTAGAGATCCCATAGGTACAGGAAAAGCAGTACAAGATCATTCTTCTTCTTCTTCTTCTTATTATTATTATTACATTGTCATATCCGTGGTTGAATGGTTAGTGTAGCGGTCCTCGCGCCATAGGGTCTCGGGTTCGATTCCCGATCAGGCCGGGGATATTTTTTAGTGAAAGTGAATCATGATTCAGGCAGTTGTTTATTTGAACAATAGGAGAAAGATAATTACATCGCCATCGTTAAAGAATATTTTTGTCCACTTTTGAACATGTAACATACATATTTGAAGGCTGGATTAGGGTCTGTTGCCTAGAGGGACCAAATGCGTCACTTGGCTCACAAAAAATGATAAGAGGTCACTAACGCAGATTTTAGTGCTTCCACGCTGGATTGAATTTATGATAAACTAGGCTAAACTCGGCCACGTTTCGCTGTGGCTCAATCTGATGTAAAATGAATGGGTAGCGAATTAAATTATTATTGTCATGTCACTTTTTTGCAACGACTCGACAATATACCTTCTGATTCCAGTAGCGATTTTGCAGCGTGCATTCAATTGATCATTTTCATTTCCGATGAAATAAATTTGGAGAAACGTATGATTATGGCTGGGAAAAGGAAGCAAAGACTAATGATCTGTGGTAAATTTGTCCCTGAAATTTAAATATCGGTATAAAATTCTCTTCTATAACGTCACCACCGAATGAAGTCATCTGAAAACAGGAATTGTGATTTCTTGTATTTTCAGGAAATGTTTTGTATCATCAATTATGCCATTTAACAAACATTTCAGTGGTTCTTTTGGCTTCTCAAGTTCAAGTAGCTCCACTTTTCCACTCGCGCAGCACATTCTCGGGGTTCCTCGTTTAAATTTTATTGCTGTGCAGTGTGGACAAACTATGTCCGTTTTTCCGACACGAACGAATATACATGAGGTATTGTATTGAGTATCTGGTTCGTATGAAAAAGCCTTTCGGTGATATGAAGTTCCATCATACAGATATTGCAACTGCATACGTCTTAGCTGTTGATTACTTTTTAGAATTTTGCGAGCACAGAACACATTTATTCATGTTTATTCACATTTACTTTACAATAACAGGCAATGAGTTGCCTAGTTACATGAAGGTACATCTCGATCACGGCATGTTGGATTCCTGTTTCCAAATAACAGGCAATGAGTTGCCTAATTACATGAAGGTACATCTCGATCATGGCATGTTGGATTCCTATCTCCAGATAACAGGCAATGAGTTGCCTAATTTCATGAACCTCCTAGCAAGAAAGGTCCTTCATAAAACATGACGGCGTGTTCCCATCCTCCTATATACATCAACTCGCTTTCGCTCGTTTGGAGCTCCGCCCCTAAACCCCCAATTCCTCTACATTTCAAGTGGTCACATGGAAAAATACTGTGACGAACCGGTACTTCGTTATGAAAAACGGGTTGCGTCACCAGACGGCCCATATATTCGCGTTCATATTTGGTCCTGTAATATTTTATCGTACCGTATATTCACGATTTATAGCAAAGATAGCGTTAAATGTTTCGACATGGTGCAAGTTACGTACGATTCTCACAAGATAAGAAATTATTTTCCTAACGTAATGGGGAGCTATTGTCTTGGTTTATCGTGGTTGAAACACTCTACATTTCTGTTACTTGATGTTTTGTCGTATCTGCATCGAGTTCACCGTAGATTGGTTTAGAACCTTGGATTAGGAGTACAGTGTTTACGTATTACTTTCGTTCTTCTACTTTTACAGGGTGCTAGAATCATGCATTTTGCTCACATATTACCCACGAACGTTCCAATGAGCCTGCCAAATTTCATGATTCTATCGGTCTTATAAGTGTGTAAAACGGTAAAATTAAATAGAAAATGTAAAAAATTGACGTTAAATCTGAAAAATGCAGCTCTATCTATGGCATAAGGGATCAACATACGTCTAAAATTCCCGGGACCGAAGTTGTAGATCTCTTCATGATGGGATCCGAACGTTTTGTCCATTTGGCGGTACGACTTACAGTTTAGCCACCAAAAACCTCGAAACGCTAGTTAGCACCATGATGAAAATTGCTTCCAGATTTCGATAATTTCTGGAGGTAAAAACGTTAAACAATGCAACTCTTTCGAATTTCTCAGTCGGTTGCAGGCCAAGAGATGTAACTGCACCAAATTTTAATTTTCTGGCGTACTGCAACAATTCGTCCACAAATTAGTTTAAGGGAAGGAAGTAAAAATTACAAAAAATCAAGTTTTGGAACTTTTCTACAATACAGCCTAATAACTATAATATTTCAAAATTTCAAGTTTCTAGCTCATGCCGAAGTAGGTAAACATTTATGTCAGCCAGTGAGCCAAACGGTTTTGTATATACACTGACTGACAGAGCAAATGCAACACCAAGAAGGAGTGGTCAGAACTTTATGCCAATTGCAGGGTAGACTGACGTCACTGAGGTATGCTCATGATGTGAAATGCGCCGCTGTGCTGCGCACATAGCGAACGATAAATGGGACACGGCGTTGGCGAATGGCCCACTTCGTACCGTGATTTCTCAGCCGACAGTCATTGTAGAACGTGTTGTCGTGTGCCACAGGACACGTGTATAGCTAAGAATGCCAGGCCGCCGTCAACGGAGGCATTTCCAGCAGACAGACGACTTTACGAGGGGTATGGTGATCGGGCTGAGAAGGGCAGGTTGGTCGCTTCGTCAAATCGCAGCCGATACCCATAGGGATGTGTCCACGGTGCAGCGCCTGTGGCGAAGATGGTTGGCGCAGGGACATGTGGCACGTGCGAGGGGTCCAGGCGCAGCCCGAGTGACGTCAGCACGCGAGGATCGGCGCATCCGCCGCCAAGCGGTGGCAGCCCCGCACGCCACGCCAACCGCCATTCTTCAGCATGTGCAAGACACCCTGGCTGTTCCAATATCGACCAGAACAATTTCCCGTCGATTGGTTGAAGGAGGCCTGCACTCCCGGCGTCCGCTCAGAAGACTACCATTGACTCCACAGCATAGACGTGCACGCCTGGCATGGTGCCGGGCTAGAGCGACTTGGATGAGGGAATGGCGGAACGTCGTGTTCTCCGATGAGTCACGCTTCTGTTCTGTCAGTGATAGTCACCGCAGACGAGTGTGGCGTCGGCTTGGAGAAAGGTCAAATCCGGCAGTAACTGTGGAGCGCCCTACCGCTAGACAACGCGGCATCATGGTTTGGGGCGCTATTGCGTATGATTCCACGTCACCTCTAGTGCGTATTCAAGGCACGTTAAATGCCCACCGCTACGTGCAGCATGTGCTGCGGCCGGTGGCACTCCCGTACCTTCAGGGGAGTTTCTGTTTCAGCAGGATAATGCCCGCCCACACACTGCTCGCATCTCCCAACAGGCTCTACGAGGTGTACAGATGCTTCCGTGGCCAGCGTACTCTCCGGATCTCTCACCAATCGAACACGTGTGGGATCTCATTGGACGCCGTTTGCAAACTCTGCCCCAGCCTCGTACGGACGACCAACTGTAGCAAATGGTTGACAGAGAATGGAGAACCATCCCTCAGGACACCATCCGCACTCTTATTGACTCTGTACCTCGACGTGTTTCTGCGTGCATCGCCGCTCGCGGTGGACCTACATCCTACTGAGTCGATGCCGTGCGCATTGTGTAACCTGCATATCGGTTTGAAATAAACATCAATTATTCGTCCGTGCCGTCTCTGTTTTTTCCCCAACTTTCATCCCTTTCGAACCACTCCTTCTTGGTGTTGCATTTGCTCTGTCAGTCAGTGTATAATATTATAGAGCCAGGCAATGTGCACGCTAAATAGTGCAGACTTTCATTTGGAAATTTATTGCGGCAAAACGGTACGTCGTATCAAAGTACGCATTGCACCATCAGACGACCCCTTTAGTCGCCTACATTACTGTCTTAGGCATTTTCTCGTATCTTGCTTATTTATGCCAAAGAAAGAGGAGAACATTTCGATCCATGTCAAATTTCGTCCGCTTTTCACAAGTTGAAAAATGATTTTGCCAACTTAGCAGACAGCTACAGTCTTGAAACTTGGCAGGATGGACGACGATGAAACTACCTACAGTTTTGGTTATTTGAGATTTTGCCGTATCTCCATGAGCTTCACCATAAATTGATTAAGATGCATACATTATGCTGAAACTAGATTCGTATTGCTACATATTCCTTCAGTTTCCCATACATTCAAGACAGCTAGAATAATGGAGGTCGGTCTACATATGACCAATGGCCGTGCCAGAGAGCGTGATGAATTTAGTGTATCTATCTATCTTATGAGTGTGTGAATCAGTAAAAAATATATGGAAATTTAACAAAATTGACCAAAACAGGGGAAATGAAGCTCAATCTAAGGCAGAAGGGGTCGAGATACGACAAAAAGTCATAGGACCAAAGTTGTAGAACTTTTCATTTTAGGAATCGAAAGTCCATCCGTTTATTGATAGCGATTTCCCTTCAGCCACAAGATAATTCGAAACGAAAGTCTGCACCGCCATTAAATTTGGCTTCAAATTTCGATTTTTTTTAGTGCGTAAAATATTAAAAACTTGAACTTGTTGCAATTTCTACGTCGGTTACAGGCTTGAAGCTAGAGCATTGCCAAATTTTAATTTTGTAGGACACTGCATCATGGCGTCCGCCATTTTGTTTGGAGGGAGGGGGGGGGGGGCAGAAATAAAAAATTGAAAATTTTGTGATTCTTGGAATTTTTCGTGGGGTTACAGCCTAATAGCTATCAGACTGCCGATTTTCAAGTTCCTACTCATCTGGAAGGGTGTAACCCGAAATTTGAGTCCGATAATTTGATTGGGTTGGGGGGGGGGGGGCTAATAAGAAAAAAATTGAATTGTTTGGAAATTTTCCAGGGGTTACAGCCTAATAGCTATCAGATCGCTGAATTTCGAGTTCCTACCTCATCTGGAAGTGGGTGAACATTAATGTCAGTGAGTGAGTGAGTGAGTGAGTGAGTGAGTCAGTCAATCAGTTAGCCTTCTGGCTTTATATATATAGGATAGGATTCTTACCGGACTGTGATGAAATAGCGTACATCGTTGTCGCATAGCGACAATCCGTCCATCAAGGTCGATTCAACCTTAGTGCGGCTTTCTAATTAAATTAATTCCATAAAATTACTCATTATAAAAATCTACCCCCCCCCCCCTATTTCATTCAAACTAGTTCCTAAACATGCTCGTATCCAAACGCAACGTTGTGTCGAAATTTCAAGTCAATCGACCGAATACTTTTAGAGTTTTGCGATCACAAACATACGCAGGCTGAATTTTTATATATAAAGATGTATGGGCAGCGAAAATTAATGCAGATGAATTTCCTGTTTTATTCAATTTAATATGAATATCTTTGTGAACGTTCCTCGTATGTAAGAGTGTCAAGGGACAGATAAATCTCTATGAGTACTTGGATTTTTGTCACCATATTGTATTTTTCGTAGGTATATTTACCTTCTTTTTCATAGTGAGTTTCTTCCATTATTCCTGCAATCTTATTGATCATTTCTGCCGATTGTGTGATAGAGTTGCTAGAGAGTCATAATGGTAATCTGGCGCACATACTAAATGTCATGCCACTTTCCCCACAACATTTGTTCACCTATCTCTGTGAACAAAATATATATTCACTTGTAAACAGCAGCGGATCCTGTCTACCTTGAAACCAAATGGGACGACAAGGTCTTACTCTTCACGGAGGAGGACATTTTTTAGATCACGTTGATTCAAACTGGGTATACGGGACAATTCATACCATGACGAATGGGAAATGAAATATATGACATATATGTTGCCTAGTAGCACTTCTGCTGTTAGGGGGAGTGAAATCTGGCAGCCTCGTAAATGTGATTATTTCTAGTGGTTTAACTTTGCCGCTGAGATAAGTTTTCGTTGACGATGGGGTAGGAAGGAAGCAGCCATTGCCTCAATATGACTTTGTTTTCAAATCAACAAATCTCACTTATTTACATTCATAATGATTACAAACGAATTCCCTTATCGAATGATTAGATGACATGAGATGCGTGATATGTAATTAATACTACAATCTAAATGTTGAAAATCAGAATATAAAATCTAATGAATCGGGTCGATTAACGATAATAATTATAATGAATGCTGAATGAAGTTGTAACCCTGTTGTACAGTTACAGTCCACCCACCTCTTTTTGTCCATACCTTCTCTAACCAGCTAGAAAACTTAGTGTACTCTACTCAAAAGCAGGCGTCCTAAACCTGGTACTCGCAACCAGGTCCTCTTCTCAGTTCAAGCTTTGTTGTGCGAACCAGAATAATAGTGTTGGTATTCATCCATTGTAATGATTAGCATTTAAACCAAACCAAGTC
Organism: Anabrus simplex; assembly: GCF_040414725.1. NCBI lineage: Eukaryota > Metazoa > Arthropoda > Insecta > Orthoptera > Tettigoniidae > Anabrus > Anabrus simplex. Next base: position 197,508,609 of record NC_090271.1, read on the forward strand.
CCATGGCACAAGAGGCCCGGAGGGCCATGGCCTATCAAGCGACCCCTGTTTAGTCCGAAGGCCTGCAGATTATGAGGTGTCGTGTAGTCGGCCTGACGAACACTCTCGGCCGTTATTCTTGTCTTTCTAGACCAGGGCCACCGTCAGAGAGTTCCTGAATTGTAACTACACAGGCTGAGTGGACCTCGAACCAGTCCTAAGATCCAGGTAAAAATCGCTGACCTGGCACGCTACCCCTATACCGCAAGGCCGGCAATTTAGCATTTAGCGACTTTAAATTAATTCAGTTGGTTATTCTGCCAATAGGCAAACGTAGAATATGCGGATAGTTTCGCAACTGTATTTGGACCAGTGAGTGTTACAAAAACAATGAAGTTTTCAAATCGAAATAATTTCTAGACAATATACAGAGTGCCTCAAACCTTTTGGGTCAAACTGACACAGATGATAGTGGGTCCACAACCGATTGTATGGTCGGAAATGCATATTTATTGTGTTACGGACATACACAGCTTACACCGCAAAAAAACAAAGTAGCTCATAGTAATTTTTCAAAGACATATTCTACATCAAAATGATAGTGAACACCTGTTCTAAATCTCCTCGACAGGAGCATCAATCCAACCTAATAAGATATTCCTTCCTGAAAGACCCTACGGAACTCGCTGCTTCTCTCAGAATATTCCCTGTACACTTACCAAATTTTCAGTGTTTTCCAGCTTTTTTATTTTCACAAGTAATACAAAATACACATCAGTCCTGATATTCAACTGACCTGATGACTACGCTTCAGGCGAAAATAATGTTAGGTTGATTATACACGATGTTAAATGTGAGTTGTTACTTCTAAGTTAAACACGAGAGCAATCAGACCATTTGAACAGAGAAAATTGCTTTGCTGATAATAATACCGGTACGTGCATATTTCTTACGCCATTTGGACGGAGGACAACGATAAATATACAGTAGGCTATACAAACGCCCAAGACACGTTTTCCTAGTGGACAAGCTGACCTTCAATGCATAATATTTCTTTCCTCTCGATACTGTATTTGATCAGAAACTCGAAAAAACTAATTACGTGATTACTCACCATTTGTGATTTACGATAGTTGTAAAATATATGAAAGTTGCAACACTTAATGCTTTATGACTCCTAAATTACTACCAGAATATTGAAAAACTAGATTATCTTGTTGTTTTATACGTTTTACTTACTCGTCATTGAATAATTTTTCTTGCAAAGTTGATTAGAGTTTTTCGAGAATATTTGTTGAGAAACTCAATGGACGGTAAACCGAACTTGTAGTTTGGAGTGTAGAGGCCAGAATAACGTGCTCTCACTCTGTGTTTTTTCAAAAGTACATTGACTTATTTTAATTATTAAACACATGAACACACAACTACCTTATTTTCAAAAATTTTGTGGAGGGTGCTTATTAAATATGCAAATAATACGAATAATTCATTTTAAATTTTCATTTTATTAAAATTAGAGCTATAAGTTTTTCTATAGCTAACTCTAAGATATACAACATGAGGATAGGCACAGTTGTCCCGTATAGCTCCTGAACCTGGGAATTGAATCATTATATACACTTCTTCATTATAGACTGTTATGCCTTTCAGCATTCAGTCTGCAGATCTCTCTGAAGTAACAAAATGCATTCACAATCCTCCATTTGTAACTAACTCTTTGGCCTCGTTTAGTTCCACACCTCTTAACTTCAAGTCTTTAGAAACTGAGTCTAACCATCGTCGTCTTGGCGTCCTCTACTTCTCTTACCATTCATGGCCGAGTCCATTATTACCCTAAGTAACCTATCCTCCTCAATAACCTCACATGAACTCACCACCGAAGTCGGTTTATGCGTACCGCTTCATCCATTGAGTTCTTTTCTAACCTAGCCTTTATCTCCTCATTCTAAACACTCTCCTACGATTGTTCCCATCTGTTTGTACCTGCAATCATTTTTGTTACTTTCCCCTGTGGGTATGGGTAGTGGAATAACAACCACGGTATCCCCTGCCTATCGTAAGAGGCTACTAAAAGGGGCTCGAAAGGCTCTCAACTTGGGAGCATGGGTTGGTGACCACGGGGCCCTTATCTGAGTCCCGGCATTGCTTCCACTTACTTGTGACAGGCTCCTCAATTTCATCCATCCTATCCGACCTTCCTTGGTCAAATCTTGTTCTCTTCAGACCCTGGCGGTATTAGAGCACTCGTGGTCTTTTATTTTCACGCCCTTCTTGGCCCTTGTCTTCCTTTGGCCGATACCTTCATTTTTGGAAGTTTCGGATCTCTTCCATTCTTTCTCTGTGATTAGTGTTAAATAGAGGATTGTTGCCTGATTGTACTTCCTCTTAAAACAATAATCACCACCAACACCACCACCACTTGCTACTTTCATGCCTGTCACTTCTAACTTAATGAACAAACGTATATATGATTAGCAAAACAAGGGAAAATCATTGATTCTGTTTCATTATGAACATAAGTGAAGTTCTTACCATCAGCATTCTGTGAAAAACGCGTAAATGATCGTGAAAAATGATGTGATAAGAGCCATGCAGCTATTGAAGGAGTGAGGAACACGGAAATAATATTTATCCAACAAAAACGTCTTCAGCAAAATAAAGGAAAAATTCGAAGGTTTCTTTTCATAGTTTACTGCTCTCAAGTTATGAAGATTCGTTGTTAAATAGTAGACCGGTACACTTACTCATATTTAGACACACGACTGTAAAGTGAACAAGGAATAGTGATATTACGGAAATAATATTTTACACACACATACCGTAATAAGTAATTTATGTTGTTTCTGCTTCATATATTGCTAATGTCGAACAATAAAATTAGTCAGTGTATTAATATACGATGTGAGTAGCTCCAATCGTGGAGGGCTGTGTGATACATAACATGTTTACAGTGTAGGCCTATAAACCCCCAAAGTCATCACTACTAGAGTCCAGAATTGTAGGCAGTAAGAGGTTTGAATGCAAATTTATTGAAGCGGGTAACACTGAGCTCGATAGCTGCAGTCGCTTAAATGCGGCCAGTATTCCGTATTCGGGAGATAGTAGGTTCGAACCCCACTGTCGGCAGCCCTGAAAATGGTTTTCCGTGGTTTTCCATTTTCACACCAGGCAAATGCTGAGGCTGCACCTTAATTAAGGCCACGGCTGCTTCCTTCCAACTCCTAGCCCTTTCCAGTCCCATCGTCGCCATAAGACCTATCTGTGTCGGTGCGACGTAAAGCAACTAGCAAAAAGAAAAAAAAAGCGGGCAACAAATATAGTCATGGCTACATGTAATGAAATTACTAAGGATGAAAATCACACAAATTTGAGTCCGATATTTTGATTCGGTGGGTGGGGGTTAAATATGAAATTTTTGCGATTCTTGGAATTTTTTGTGGGGTTACAGCCTAATAGCTAGCAGATTGCCGACTTTCAAGTTCCTACCTCATATGGAAGGGTGTAACCCGAAATTTGAGACCGATAATTTGAATGGGTGAAGGGGGGGGGGCTAAGTAAGAAAAAAAATGAACTTTTTGGAATTTTTCCTGGGGTTACAGCCTAATAGCTATCAGATCGCTGAATTTCAAGTTCTTACCTCATCTGGAAGTGGGTGAACATTAATGTCAGTGAGTGAGTGAGTCAGTGAGTCAGTCAGTTAGCCTTCTGGCTTTATATATATAGGATAGCATTCTTACCGGACTGTAATGATATAGCGTAAGACGTTGTCGCATAGCGACATTCTGTCCATCAAGGTCGATTCAACCTTAATGCGGCTTTCTAATTAAATTAATTCCATAAAATCACTCATTATAAAAATCTACCCACCCGATTTCATCAGAATATTAAAGGAAGTGTTAGTCGCTTAGCAACCTGCTAAGTGCAGAATGTATTGCGGGTTAGGGTAAGTCTTCGCTTGCAATTATTGGAGTGATCATTTAATTATTTGATTTTATGATTACTCAAAGTTAGCTTAACTTAGAGACCTCCGCAGCATTCGTTATACATAGGTCAGATAACTCGTCTTGATGTGCCCACCGTAGCCATATTGTTTTGCCTGCCCTTTTTAACGATTTTATGAGTAATTAAAAAGCGCGTTATGGTATGCCTCAGTTCGTAGTCAGAATTCATCCATTCTGACGCCATCATGCCGTCTGTTTGGTAAAAATATATCCATATATTCGCCTTTTAATCCCGAAGTTCTTGATGTAAAGCTTGGTATTATGTCTTCTACAATCAGAATTTTGCATTTTTGCACATTATAAACCTTCATTTACCGGGCGAGTTGGTCGTGCGGTTAGGTTCGCGCAGTTGTGAACTTACATCCGGGAGATGGTGGGTTCGAACCCCACTGTCGGCAGTCTTGAAGATAGTTTTCCATGGTTTCACATTTTCACACCAGGCAAATGCTGGGGCTGTACCTTAGTTAAATCCACGGCCGCTTCCTTCCCACTACTAGGTATTTCCTGTCCCATCGTCACCATAAGAGCTATCTGTGTCGGTGCGACGTACAGCAAAGAAAAAACCTTCATTAAATATGAAATTACAAAAAATTAATGTACTTGGATGGCATTTTTAAGTCCTTTTTTTGACAGGTTTTAGATCCTTTTTTAAATATATTTTTAGGTCTTTTCTAGCCAATTCATAGGTCTTCAAATTCCGAGTCGTAGTTTTAAGTCTTGTATAAACCTTATGGGTACGGCCTATCACATCCCTAGAATTTATGTTACTCTTGCTACATAAAAGAAGAACGGGCTAGTCGACACTTCCTAATAAACAAATTAGTTTGTATTCTAACCTATTACTGCCTAAACATCCGGAGTCTGGCTCATCACACATCGGCTGCATGTAGTAATTTAACGATACATAACCGTTCGTGATATTCTTTCTCTTAGCTATACTAGCAAAATTGCCGTGCTTCGCTACGGTTTTAAACTGAAAGTTATTAATCAAAATCTTACATTCTCTGTTGGCACTGGAATCCTTTAATAAACATCAGGTAAAAGTCCTTGTTACCTTGATGATCAGTCTGTAACTTTCTCTTCACATACAGAAGTTTGCTGACATCAACAGCATCATTCATGCCTTTGAATTATTATTTAACAAAACATTCACAATAACTGAAAGTACAGGGTGCGCAAAAATGATTGGAGAGGTTTCAAAAAAATTCCTGTTTGTTTATTATTTGTTGTAATATTACAAAATTATATCGACGACAGAAAAACTCATAAAATTTTTTATGAGCCTACAAGTGCTCGATATGTGCTCCATGAGTGACTCTACACACATCAACTCTATACTCAAGTTCGTTTCACACCCGACGTAGCATGTCGTTGTCATTTTAACCAACGGCGTTGATGATGCGGGCCCGCAGTTCTGTGTTAGATCAGCCGGTAATGGTGGCATAAAAACTGCGTCTTTCACATAACCCCATACGAAGAAGTCGCAAGGGTTGAGGTCAGGAGCGCGTGGAGGCCATAACCTGAGGGCGTGATCTTTATTCTCGATACGACCGATCCATCTTTCTGGAAGTCTGTTATTCAGAAAGTAACGAATATCAACATGGAAATGATATGGAGCACCATCCTGTTGGTAGATGAAGTTCATGCTATCGGTCTCCAACTGTGACATGAGCCAATTCTCCAGCATATCCAGGTAGATGTGCCCTGTAATGGATTTTTCAGCGAAGGAGAAGGGACCATAAACTTTAAATTTCGAGATGGCACAGAAAACATAGAGATTGGGAGAGTCACGAACGTGTCATGGCCACCACATTCTCCTAACCTCACCCCTTGCGACTTCTTCGTTTGGGGGTTGTGTGAAAGACGCAGTTTTTACGCCAACATTACCGGCTGATCTAATAGAACTGCGGCCCCGCATCATCAACGCATTTGGTCAAATTGTCAACGACATGATACGACGGGTGTGCAACGAACTTGAGTATAGAGTTGGTGTGTATAGAGCCACTCATGGAGCACATATCGAGCACTTGTAGGCTCATAAAAAACTTTGTGAGTTTTTCTGTCTGTCTATATAATTTTGTAATATTACAACAAATATTAACAAACAGGAATGTTTTGAAACAGCTCCGATCATTTGTGCGCAACTTGTATTTTTTCACTAATTTCCACTCCACACAGATTAATCTCACTTCATACCCGAAGCCGCGCCGTAGAGAAACGTGACAAGGGTTGGACATACATAGGCAAACATCACTTGGAAAACCTGTATCACCAAATAACATTGTTTTGGAGACAACAACTAATACCTCTTTTGATCTTTATACTTTAAATACGTCTCCACTAAACATTATTTGAAATTAATGCACTTAAGACACAGCTAACAATGTCAGCAATAAAGTAAGTTACACCAAGATTGTTTTACATCACTTACAATTTAAACTCACCTGTAAAGGCAATATACACTGAATGGCCAAAAGTCACGGGACGGGGTGTCCCAGTAGAAAATGTATCGTGTATGACCCCTGAGCGTTGTGGCTAGCTGTGGCGTAGCTGAGCAGTATTTCACATACACCAGTGTCGTGAAGATGGCAACACATCGCGAGTTAACCGACTTTGAACGTGGGACGATCATCGGTGCACGGGTCATAGCATTGCGGAGATTACACGCGAATTCGGGTTTCCGAGATTAACAGTGTCGAGGGTGGATCTTCAATGTCGCAGAGAGAATGTTAGCACCCGCGTAAACCGCCCTACGGAAAGACCACAGGTGTTTAATGAACGAATGTCGCGTCGCCTCCGCAGAACCATACTGGGCACTCGACGGACTACTGTGAATCAGATCGCCGCCCATTTGAATGTTGGGAGCCAGGAACCCATTTCTAACAGAACTGTAAGAAGGCAACTGCACCGCGTAGGCTTCGCCAGCCGACGACCAACTCATGTCCCTTTGCTAACACCTTGATACAGAGCTCAACGACGTGCATGGGCCCGTTAATATCGTCAAAGGACCATGGAACAGTGACGGCATGTGGTATGGTCCGATGAATGCCGTATCCAGTTGGATCGAGCTTATGGGTGCGTGAGAGTGTGGCATATGCCCCACGAAGCTATGTATCGTGCGTGTCAACAAGGTTGTGTTCAGGTGGGAGGTGACTGATTTCTGGTCTGGGCGGCGCTCTCATGGTCGCAATTAGGCCCAATTATTCGTCTGTAGGGAGCGTTGACAGGTGTACGTTATGTTGACATTCTTTCAGACCATCTGCATCCCTCCCCGGCCCTAGAGTACCCTGATGGCGATGCCATGTTTCAACAGGTCACCGCTCTATGGTGGCACGCGGGTAGTTAGAGGAGCACTCCAGTGAAGTTACAACCATGGATTGGCCCTCCAGATTCCCCGACATTAATCTAGTAGAATATTTATGGGATGCTGTCGATGCTGGTGTACGATCAATGAATCCCACACCAACCACATAAGACCAATTGTGGGTAGCAGTGCAAGATGCGTGGGTCCAGATCCCTCCAGAACGTTTCAAACGCCTTGTAGAGTCAATACCTCGCCGTAATGCTACCGTTTTCAGGGTTCACAGAGGAGCAAATCGTTATTAACATCACATTCATTGTTTTCCCATGACCTTTGACCACTCATTATATATACCGAGCGAGATGGCCATGCGGTTAGGGGCGCTCAGCTGCGAGCTTGCATTCGGGAAATAGTGGGTTCGAACTCCACTGTCGGCAGCCTTGAAGGTGGTTTTCCATTTTTCCCCATTTTCACACCAGGCAAATGCTGGAGCTCTACCTTAATTAAGGTCACGGCCACTTCCTTCCCACTTCTGTCTCTTCCCTATCCCATCGTCGCCATAAGACCTATCTGTGTCGGTGTGACGTAAAGCAGCTTGTAACAAAAAGTGTGTAGGAGGCAATATAAATGCTACTATAAACTTTGTTTAAATGTTCCAAGCATAAAAAAGCACAATAGAAAGTAAATAATGTTGTGAAATAAACGAGACACCACACCCAAACTAGTACCGTCAACGCCTTTCCCCCTCGCCGCTAGGCAGTCGGCGTATTCATGGGGAAAATCTGCCTTCCCACACTCTTCAGACGCTTCGCCCTACCTCTGCGATTTCGCCCATTCCATTAACTTCTTCTTATTTTTCGCCTTGCTCTACCTCTTTCCTACCTCCGACCTCTCATGTTCTCGTCACCGTAAATAACCTACCCTCTCTTGCTTTGTTAGATTCTGGTGCTGCTGTTTCTCTTATTAGTTTACCATTTTTTCAATCTCTGCAATCTCTATGTCCTCAGCTTTCTTATTCTCCCTCTACTGTACGTTGTCTCTCTGCCTGCAATCAACCTTTAGAGATCGTTGGTGCTATTTCTTTGAATATTAAGATCCAAGATTTTTCTTGGCCTTTTACTTTTTTGGTTGTTGAAACCTTATCATCACCTATTATTTTAGGTTTTGATTTTTTCCCATACTGGACTTATATTGGATTCGGTCAATTCTACGGTCTCCTTTCACTTTTCTTCTAAGTCTATTCCATTGGTTCATAGTTTTGACTTCCCCCTTTCTCATCCCTCTACCTGTTTACCTATAAATTCTGTTCATTCTGACCGCGTTCAGTCCTTACTTGAAGAGTTTTCCGATGTCATTACCCCCACCTTGGGCACCGTCAAAAATTTTTCTGCTCATATTGATCTTACTGATCCAACCCCGGTTCGTTCTTCTCCTTATTTTTTGAGTCCCCCTCGAATGAAAATTTTGAATGCCTTAGTTGATCAAATGCTTAAAACTGAGACTATTATTCCTTCATCTTCTAATTATGCCTCTCCCGCTTTCATCGTGGAGGGCAGAGTGGCGCAGTGGAAGCGTGCTGGGCCCATAACCCAGAATTCCGTGGATCTGAACCACGCTCTGCTACCATTTGAAACGATACTAGTTTGGGTGTGGTATCGTGTCTGGGTAGGGGATGTACACTCAGAATAATCTCGCAATACACCAGAGTGGAAATGGTAAGTCAAAATGCCAACAAAACAAACACGATCACAGAAGAATATAACTAAGTCATGAACTTGGACACTAGTCCGACTAACGCAGTAACATAAAGACCAATCTATACAAGTGATGGCATGCCACGAAAAAGATTTACAACTCTCCAGAAAAATCCATACGTGCACAAGTACTCAGATTTCAATTTTCAAAGTGAAGGATTTCAGCAGAGCGCATAGGGAAGCATTTTACTGTGTCCATTTTTTCAGAGGAACCCGAGGTAAGTACAGATAATTAAAGGACATGGAAATGCGCGTGATAAAAATCAGGGAAAAAGAAGGAACAGTTTTTTCATAACAATAATATATTAGCACAAACACCAAGAAGGATTTTTACAACCCAAAGAAAGTGAAACAGATAATAAAGAATCCAACAATATTTTAAAGATTAGATACTTCTGATTTCCAAAAAACATATGGGACGACCATTTAACAACACTAATTTCAGTCTTAAGAAAACAGTTAGACTCGAGGCAAGATGAATTTTACAATAGTTTACATTGGGAGTATCCTACAAAACGGTAAACAGATATTACCCATTAATACGAAAATTTTAATAAAGTTTTGAAAGGCATTAGGCCACTGTACAATAGCAAAAGTAGAAGAAAAGATAAAACCCGGGACAGGAACGTGGGGAAAAGGGAAGGACGTGAAAGAGAACAGTACCTAAGGCTGGCAAACAGGGATTAGGAAAAATAGAACCTACAAGCATAGATGGAATTCAAATTTTCAAACAGAAGCTAGGCGTTAATAAAAATTACAATTAATCCTATTCTTGCGTTTGTTCACCAAGTCTATTGGAATCCAGTGGTTCATATCACAGTAATCACTTGACGTAATTGAAAGCAAATTTTGAAAAGAGATCGTAATGCAGTTGCAAGAAAAACACCACTGTCAACAGCTCAGACTGGCAATATATTTTGCGTGAACAGTCATTAGTAGCCAGTACGGCATGATGAAATCAGGAAGTGCAGCATTAAAAAGAAAGTAAAGTACGGCAAGGGAAAATAAATTTTAAGTTCGCTCACCCGTCCAGCAGTCCTTGAGCTTCAACCATGAACATTAAACACCATTTAAAAAGAAACATTGCACACGGACCAGCCGCTAGCGTAAGTAAAATAAAGTCCTCCCTCCACACAAGTCGTCGTCTTCATCCAACTCGCCGATCAAGCCCAGAGCAGGCCTATTTTATATTCCGATGGAAAGGTCCAGAAAGGACGAGAGCAGACGGTACACATTGCACAGCGAGGCGGTGGGGGAAGAAAGGAGGGAGGGTAAGCAGCACGAACAGTACAAACTGGACGGGCGAAGAGAACACACACACACAGGTTAGTAGCAGCATTTCAAGCGTAGCAGACGTAGAATCACGTAGAATAGTTGAACAATTTGGAGCACGTTATACGCCATAAGACCTATCTGTGTCGGTGTGACGTAAAGCAGCTTGTAACAAAAAGTGTGTAGGAGGCAATATAAATGCTACTATAAACTTTGTTTAAATGTGCCAAGCATAAAAAAGCACAATAGAAAGTAAATAATGTTGTGAAATAAACGAGAACACTTGGAGACTGAAAATTCACTTCTTGTTACCGCCTGACACAGTGGCAAGCGTATGACTGATGAACATGTTGCCAGTCTCAGCCTTCCAACGTTTTAATGGAATCGACCACGGCAGTACTAGATTTGGTCAATTTCAGTATACTGAGTAAGTGGCTGTGCGGTTTGAATCATTTAGCTGTCAGTACGAATTCGGGAGATAGTGGTTTTGAGCCCTACTGTCGGCAGGCCTGAAGAGAGTTTTCAGTGGTTTCCAATTTTTACACCAGGCAAACGTAGGCTACCTTAATTCAGCCCACGGCCGCTTCCTTCCCACTCCTATCGCTTTCTTATCCCATCGTCGCTACAACAAGACCTATCTGTGTCCGTGGATGCATGGTGAACTAATGGACATGCTGTAACGGTTCAAATCCCGTTACAAGATGATATCTGTATTTTTATTATTTTAGGATTTTATCTGTATTATTATTATTATTATTATTATTATTATTATGCCCGTATTATTATTATTATTTTATCTGTGGATTACTATTATTTTGTTAAAATTACTATTCAATTCCCTTACGCAATGCCTGTCGCTTGCGTATTCGTAATTGAGTGTATGCATATATACGTATATGTAGATTAACATTAAATACCTGTACAGTGAGAGTTTCGATGTATCAGATGTGGAGGTGACGTTGTTATATTGCTATACCACTGGCGATTCTGCCAAGTCATTGCCAAGCCATGGCTACGTCATCGTATTTAGTTAGCACTGAGCTCACTTTCTTTGAGAAACCCAGTAAGCCGGCGGCGGTTTCACAACTGTATGTAATATTTGCCGCGTTGTGGGAGTATGTCATTGTTATTTCTAGAGATTACGTAGCTGTGTCAACCAACGTCTATAAAAGGTGGATGCATATTGTAGCGTGAGTCATTAGTTATACGGATGCAGTACAGTGAAGAAGTCTACTAGATCAAGAGGCCTTAGTTGGTCAGTCAACGAGTGTGAACGAGAGATGGTGAAGACTCAGTGAGCCATTAATTATTGGTCATTGAGAGAGTGAGACCAAAAGGTTGGTCCGTCACTCAGTTGAAGACACGGACGCAAGGGCTTACCATGAAGTCAGAGAGGGCAACCCTGGACCTGCCAAGAGGTAATACCATATTGACTTACAAAGAAGTCAGATGATATGGAGAAGAAGCAGTCACAAGGATGTATCACCAAGTTAGGCGTGACACATCTACAGTAAACACCATATCAAAGGAATACGTCGTAATTGCACTCAAAGTGTTGAAGGTACAGTCAAGTGAATCAGTGAGGGAAATATTTCGTATAAATTGTTAAATGTCCGGTCAAGAAGAAGTCAAATTCATGCCTAGTTTCTTTCAGTTGCAATGTCATAATTTCATATTCTCATCTGTTTTATCGCAACAAGACTCACTATTTTTTGATAAATTATTTAAAGAATATATATTGTTCTATCAAACGAATTCATAGTTTTATTTCATTGACAGTAAAATATCTTAACCTCAAAATTAATGGGGAAACCGAACGCCAATCTCCTTTTCCCAGAACTTATATGGTATGTTGTCAAAAGTAAGCTTATTACCCCACACCCTAGAGATAGTCAAGAGTCTCATTGTATTATTGCTGCACTGAGTGGCAGCTGGCGCCCTTCAAATAACGTATGTGTAAGTAAGCAAGTAACAAGTAAGTGTGAGTACAAGGTCCGACGAGTGTGTATTTTATTTAATGAATGTTAATTTTCATAATTTCTATTTTAAATGCAGATATTCAGATTTTCAAGTTAAATGCAGATTTATATATATATATGTTTCAAAAGATAGTCAGACAGTAAGGAAACTTACAATGCTTCCATAGTGTTATAATAGAATAACTGATTCTTCTGTTTGGTTGGTTGGTTTTGTGTATTTTTTCTTTCTTTAGTCCTCACCCATGTTTTAAATAAAGTGAAGTTTGTTAGCTCTTTGTTACGTGGTGTTTGGTGTAATGTTCTTAAAATCTGATCTATCACTCTTGCTTTTCTAGATAAAGTGCATGCGCAATTATCATTGCTCTTTTATGTATCAAATATTAAGTTTTTGAAAATCACCGATTAACATTTTCGTACTACAAAATTCTCACGACTATTATTAGGTTATTCGTCTCCATGTCAGCTTTCGCCGGGTACGGAAGTCATGTTTTTTCTGCATTATGGTTTGAGTACTGTAGTTGGTCTTGTTCAAGTGAACAGTGTGGGGACTCTCCTTGCCATACTGACGTCGATGGAGCTCAAAAATGTAATTCTTATTCTTTGTAGTTTTGGTCCTAGTACGTACAGAATTGAAGGTTGACGCTTCGTGATATTTTTTCTCTTAGCTATGCAGCTATATAGCTTTATAGTTCTGTTTACGTACTTCATGCGTACAGAACTGAAGGTTGCCACTGTGGGATATTCATCCTAATGGCTACATTCTCTTGAAGGGATACAAAGGCATTTTCACTGGAGACAATTCCCCCCTTTCGCAGGCGGACTTGCAGCTGTTACACTAAGGTCATGGTACAGATTTATACAACGTTTCAAGTCACTTCTATAGACCTGCAGTAGAATTAGGCTTAATTTGAGGGTTATCTATGCTTTCTGTCATGAAATGTACCACGCTGCTCATTTAGAAACAATATAGCGAGAGCAAACTGGGAATGACTCACGATTGTGGAGTACATTTGGAAACGAACTATGAGTAAAGGCACTTATTTCTGGTGATCCTAGAATTCCGGTCAGCGTTGTTGTTTGTAGAAGCAAGCACAATGTGTAGATACTTTTGCTAAAACAGGAAAGTAAAAAAAAGTGTTCAAAATACGAAATACAAATTTTTGAGCTAAAATAGCTTTGTCCCTACACCGTCTATAATATGTTTACAAAAGTACTTACATAATAAGGCTCTCTAGATTTTATTTTTACCATATTCAATAATAAGATACCAAATGAAATACAATAAACAAGAATGCTATTGTCTTTCCGCATCATGTAAACCTTACTCTGAGAGAACAAAATACATCACTGGGTACTTAAGCTGGACTTGACACCGAGTTACTCTGCTTCACCAGATCACCACAGATCACGAAGCAGCAAACTAATGTCGTCACGTTACGTCCTGATCAGAGTATCTCTGTGCCTATACTTAGTTTGTAGTCAACGGCACCGGTGATCTGGACCGCTTGCAGTGGGTGGAAAAAAGAAAGTCAGCCAGTGTTTCCAGACTGCGGTGTGAAAGAGTGGCTTAGGTTTTTCAGACATGTTTCCTTGAAAAATATTTCAGTGCGCTATCTAGAAATTGTGCAAAATATGAATATAATATTTCTATCTTTTAGAGTGAAAAATAGTAAATATTACAAAATATGAAGCAATATTTTCATGAGGTTTGAAAATTTTACCAACATATTATGAAATCTGAAGAGCCTCCGTGGCTGAGGCGGTAGCATGCCGGCCGCTCACCGCTGGGTTCCGTGGTTCAAATACCGGTCTCTCCATGTGAGATTTGTGCTAAACAAAGTGGAGGCCGAACAGGTTTCCTCCGGGTACTCCGGTTTTTCCTGTCATCTTTCATTCCAGCAACACTCTCCAATATAATTTCATTTCATCTGTCAGTTTTTAATCATTGCCCCAGAGAAGTGCGGCAGGCTTCAGTAGCCGGCACAATTTCTATGCTCGTCGCTAGATGGAGCCTCTATTCATTACATTTCTGACCCAGTCGAATGACTGGAAACAACCTGTGGAATTTTTCATTATGAAATCTGAATAGTTTTTCGCACGAATTGATTTATACACACTATAAACTGTAAGAAATCTTTGTTCTCATAGCACTAGCAGCCATGGTTTAGAACAGGCCTCTTCATAAATTGCATGTTAGGCGCACTACTCCAGTGCGCCAATGTGTCGAGGTTGCTTGCGGTCAGCTGGCACCACGGTTAGTAGGCCTATAGAGAGCGTGCACGGTACTAGTAACAGAGCGCTCTGGCGGAGTTCCGAGAATTAATACGGTGAGAGTGCGTTCCGCTGGAAGACTTGCTTCATAGTTACGGCAAAAAATGTCGTTGCATCTCGTCGTCAAGATAAATATGAAGTAATACTATGGAAGTTGTAATGCTGTACATATAAAAATACATTTAAACCTGATATAGTTGTCACAGGGCGAAATTAATAACAATATTGTAACTACCTCATATCTATGAATCTGTGAAAACTCAAATTTCGCGAGTGAGATTTCCGGTGAAATTGACTGTGCTTTTGACAAGCTATCGACAGGCAGCATCCGGTAAGCGAATAAACAGGAATTCAGTTGGAATAAGGAGATAACACGTCAAGTTCTGATAAGATAGATTTATACCAGTGGGTTATAAAGTCGGTGATTTAGTGCGAATGAATGGAACATTAAAGAAGGAAGGATATCACAGGATACTGATCAACAATGCAGTTCCATCTGGCAAGAGGCTTATTGGTCGTGGGTTTGTTCTGCAGCAGGACAATGACTCCAAACATTCTTCTAAATTATGTAGAGGGTATGCCAATAGAAAAGAGAAATGTGGTGAACTGAAAAATATGATTTGGCCAAGTCAGTCACCAGGCTTAAATCCCATTGAACTGTTATGGGATGAACTTGACAGGGAGGTCCGAAAACTGAGGTCAACTAATGTTGAAGAGCTATGGAATAATTTACAGAGCTGTTGGACTGCAATATCTACACAAACACTACAAAATCTTATTTCCAGAATGCCAAGAGTTTGTGCAGCTGTTCGGAGGGCAAAGGGTGGATACTTTGAAGACGCTAAAATATAAACCATATTGTATTTGACTTAATGATAGAGAGGGAAAATATATATTTTGTTGGTCTATTTAGCTTTTACGATGTGTTTGTACATTCAAATAAAGTATCTACTTTTGTGCCTAGGTGATCGAAAACTTTTGACCGGTAGTGTACACAAACATAATTTCCCTTAGCCAGGGGAACCAAACAACTTGCCCTCTGAATCGAAGGCCAGTTCACTGCCCATTTGGCCAAGAAGTCGGACTCCTTTATTTTTTTACTTAAATCACTCGATTGGCACATTGTTCTCGAATCGTTTATTATAGAAATCAAACCACGACAGGCGAAAGAGATGTTCCATAGCCATATCACTGTTGCAATCCATTTATTTGACATCTCACAAGCAGCAGAAGAAGATATACAGGGTTGTCCAAAAAGATGTTACCACCTAAATGGGATTGACTTTTATGTGAATAACATAATAACACACTATGTACCCAATTCCAAATGAAGCTAGTAAACATTTTCAAACTGTGCCCCTTTTGTTCTCAATGCATATGTAAAGTCTTTACACCATACAGTCCATAGCTCGTTCACACATTGCCGTAGGTATAGAGCGGATGACTGTTGTCATGCGTTTCTTAAGCTCATTAATGTCAGTACATATTAGTATAATTATTATGTTGCTTTTATTTTAATTTATGTTACAAATTAGTTTATTTGAAAATATTTAATATTCTCCATAATGTTTCTGCACAGTGTCGTAGTTAAGTGTAAGAGAGGACCACGAGTCCTAACTTCGCCACTATTAAAGACGAAAAAAAAAAAAAGATCTTGCAGTATGCATGCGTTCTTTCACCAATCCCCATAGCCAGACATCACATGGAGTTAAGTCTGGTGACCGTGCTGGCCAAGCCTCAGGTACACCTCTTCCAATCCAGCATTCACCAAATGTTACATCCAGGAAATCTGAAAACGTTAAGGAAAAAATATGGCGGTGCACCATCTTGCTAGAAGTAACCTGATGTTAAGATCCGGAGGGGAAGATTGTCAATCACATACTGCCGCAACATATCAAGGTAGGCACATCGCGTTACAGTCTGATAATAAAAACAATATGGACCAAGAAATCCAAACGTTGAAATACTGCACCATACGTTAACTTTCGGAGAGGATCGACTGTGCACTCTTAATGCATGGGAATGGTCTGTACTCCAAATGACCCAGTTGTGCTTATAAACGTTGCCACTGACATGAAATACAGCTTCATCCGACATAAAGAGCACAACATTATGGTCTATGTGCATCGTCTGTAATAACATATCTGCAACTCGTACACGAGGACTTTTATCAGCGTCAGAAAGAGCCTGTATGATTTGAATGTGATACGGCTTCATTCCCTAATCAGTGTGCCTTGAACGTTTTTGATGTTATTTGCCTTTCGATTACTTCTTGGATGCCCATTCTTTCCTTTGCAGTCTTTGGTCACACACCCGGTGCATACACATTTCTCGTGCAGTCGACGGATAGTTAGACGGTTTGGAGGATGCTTCTCAAACCATTTCTAAAATAAATGTTTTTCGTACTATTGCGGCGACCCAAACATCTGAGCTGCTACCTTCCTTTTCTCTTCCAAAGCTAGTTGGGTGGCGGTATCTCGTCTACAACAAAAGAAAAAAGAGATGTAAGATCATGTGGTACTATGTAAGTGGTAACATCTTTTTAGACAACCCTGTAGTGCTGAGATAATCCAGCTATGTCCGCAGGGAGAAGCTGCTCGATGAGAATTGGATCGTCGATTTCACAGACGTTCCTCAAGTAGATGTACTGCTTACATACAGGATAGAGGCATGCAGTAGAATTCACCATGCGAGTCTTGTCCAGTCTTTATTATTGGTGGCAAGAAATTTGCTACCACACAAGCTACGTAAACAATGTCGCTGATATACGGAATATTTTTCAAGATTTTGAAAAATTTCACCCTCTGTACGCATCTTTCAACATGAATTCGCACACTTGCTGAGTTTGTAACACTTCATCTTCTGTAAATCTCCCATTGTGAAGAAAAGGTGGCATAACAAGTAAAGAATGAACTGACTGTATTTTAAAACCTGGGAATCCTTTGTCGGCTAATATAACGTCCCCTTCACTCAAAAGATTTAGGAAGCCTGAATTGTTAACAATAAAAGTATAACTAGTTCTTCCACCATAACAAGAGGAAACAAAAACAATAGTTCCGTTTGGGGCCACAGCTAATAAAAATTTAATTGTATAACATGACTTGTACGAAGAATACATGTAACATCTCCCATCTATTCTTGCTGGCGTTTCTGATTTCATTGCTGTGCAATCTATTATAACTTGTGCGTCAGGATAAAATATTTTAAAAGCGCGAGGCAAAGTATTTTGCACAGATAGTTTGCTAGGCCAGAAATTAAAATTAGAAGTGAGTTTCTTGACTACTCCGAGAGGAGTAAAAAATATTCGCGCAGCAGTAGTCCGATGTATACCAAATATGACTACCAAGGAAGCAAAGATCCAATTTCATTTTCATTAAAAAGAGTAAACAAACATCGTTATTACTTAAATTTATAGACACTTTAGAAACAAATAAAGAAAGTAAAAAACTGAATGTTACAAATGAAACACTTGTTAAATCCTTCAACTGTGCCTTACTTTTTATGCTCTGGTATCCATGAAATCCTCTGCATATGTCCAGGGGGTGTTGGGACCACAACTTTCATCCACCTTCTCCGAAATACTTGGAGGGACTGTGCTCGAGTTGTACTGTGTGCCTACATCATTCCCAGTTCAATCTCAAATGCTGCTTACACCGACTTGTGTAGTTTTACACACACTCATTTTTAACAATAAATTCATGAGTTTCCTGATCAGAAGACGTATGTATATTTGAGCATTTCATTCGTTTACTCGCTCTTAAAACCGGGATATATCACATTCTCTTTTCGGTTTCTTTTTATAGCTCTCATGAAACACAGATGGTATATATGATGGATGATTTTCAATATGACTTGGCTTTCCTCCAACAAAATGTTCACTGCAAATAACGGAGCATATGGTGGGTTCCGATAGAGCTCCATCTGGACTGAAAAGCAGGAAAACCTTTATTATTATTATTATTATTATTATTATTATTATTATTATTATTATTATTATTATTATTATTATTATTCGGAGTAGTCAAGACACGTGCACGTGGAAGGACATGAATGTAAACATACGAACCTGCTGCAATGCATAATTGAAATGAAATGTACTATTTCAAAGTGTACTTAAATGAACGTGTTCTTGACTTGGCATACCTGGTATGTTTGAAATGTGTGATTTACGTCACAAATGAAATAAGGTAGCCTAATGTACTTACTGTATCTTTCCCACAGCCGAAATCCACTTCCTGCATCTGCCCGATTCATATGGATGACCAGGAAATGTGTGAAATGCAATTCCTTTTCCATGCGTGTTTCTTTGTGTGTTGTGGCAGTTCACTGCACAACAGTTTCTATTTGATTTAGGCATTTTGATACACTACTACTACCACAATTTCACACCGACAGTTACACAGCCTGGATTGACCGCTCAAGACAAGATCACCGAAACGTTACCGATTTCTTCCGCTAGAGGCGCTGAGAGCGGCCGTGCACGCTCCCTATAGTGGTGAGAAGAACGACCTCACAGCGCGGCATTCGAACGCAGTTAGTGGGAGTCGCACAATTACAAATGTATTTCCTTTGATTTTTTTGGAGTTTTGCACTTAATATCTGAGCTTTAAGTTACACACAATGTACAAACATTGGCATTTTCTTTTAGAACTTTATTTATGTCGCACCGACACAGATAGGTCTTATGGCGACGATGGGATAGGAAAGTCCTAGGAATGGGAAGGAAGTTGCCGTGGCTTTAATTAAGGTACAGCCCCAGCATTTGCCTGGTGTGAAAATGTGAAGCCACGGAAAAGCCATCTTCGGGGCTGCCGACAATGTGTTCATTGACATTTCAATAATACTGTAGTATTTGTTTAGCGGGGACATACTTTTAGTGTTGGTTTACGTATACAGGATGGTCGGAAACAACGTGAACGTGGTATATGACCGTTATAGGGTTGGTCATGCTGATAAATAATTTGCAAAGAAATAGTTCGATAGCTCGCGCCGTTGTCGTTATATCAGCTGCTGAAGTTAGCCAATCAGATCGCTTCGCGGGCGAATTCATATGGGCTTTGCGTGACAGTGTTGCTAAATCTGTACATGACTTACGAATGGCTTGAGAGCCATGCCGAGAAGTCAGCATCAGAGACAAACACACCGTTGCTTTCAGCCAGTGTCACCGGAGCGTACATGCTTTGGCGTGACTCTGTCAGCTCGGAGGTCTGTATTCAAACTCCCTCCCCTGGTGTAGTTCCATTCTTCGACTGGTGCTCTCATGCCGGTCTTAAACCACGTACAGATTTAGCAACACCGCTTCGCAAAGCCCATTTCAATTCGCCCGCAAAGTGATCTGATTGGCTAACTTGAGCAGCTGATAAAATGACAACGATATGAGATATCGAATTATTTCTTTCAAATTATTCATCAGCATGACCAACCCTCCAACACTTATATACCCGGTTTACGTTGTTTCCAACCATCCTACATACTCTAGAGCACTGCCTTTCAAGCGCCCAAAATCTCACGTGTGCAAACTGCGGCGCAGAGTTCATGTGCACAGTGCATCGGTCCCACTCGGCTCGGCTAGGACCAACGCTTCGTCTCTGGGCTACTCGGCTAAGCTCGACTCAACTCGGCTCGAATTTGGAGCGTTACGGAGAAAGTGAGGAAGAAGGAGACAGGGGGAGCGAGCGAGACAGGCGTGGGAAAAGAGGGACAACGCTATTGCTCCAAATCGAGGAGTGGGTGTCTGCACTCTGGTCAACCAAGCGAAGTGCACCAGGTGCATGCACACTGAGAGGCCCTGCTCTAGAGTGCTGTGTACTATAATTTAGTGTCTATGTTTCCCTTTTTACAAATCTTTCTGTATGGGGAACAAGCATCCTTGAAATCGCCATTCGTGGACAGTGACGGAGGCTGCCATCTCTAAGAGATGTTCGCAACCTGGGCTTGAGGAGCTTCATAGCCAAGAGAGGTCTTTCACAGATGTAACTAGAACTGAGCAGGAAGAGCACTTTTGCCACCTCCATATGGAATATCGGATACGCTTCTTCAGAGAATTTACCATGAAACTCCTAGAGAACAGGACATATCTTTCAATCTGGTATTGCACTTGTACTACGAGCTACAACTGCAAGGTATGCGGACCGTCTTCAGCTGACAGAAATGAGTTTGAGCCCTGAAAGTCAGTAAACCGGAAGGAAAACTCCTTTCTTAAATGTCGAATGACTTCCCTGTGTTTTCTATTATAATGGCGTTCCAAAGAATGTTTCCTTAAATTTGAAATGACAAGGCCAAATAAGACACATTATTCGCGTGTCCGCTGTGTAATTTTAAGTCACATTCACTCCTGTTTGAAGATTGACGACTTTCCACTCCTCGTTTTATTTTCAAGACTCGCCGTAGTTGAAATGCAACCATCAACCGTAGAAGTTTCAGCCTATCGTAAGCATTAAGGTCGGCGAATGCAGAGTGGGTCTCGGCCCACGAGTGGACACGGCTGGTCTATGGTCCTACAGCTCTGCCCTCCGAGCGGCCAACCGAGCAGGCGAGGGGTGGCCTTGGCTTCACCGTACCTGTACGCCTCTTTACGGGCAGAGGATGATCGCCACCGTCGGCTGTCCTGAGAATGGTCTTCCGTGGTTTTCCATTCTCCTGCACCAAGACGAATGCCGGGACAGTTCCTAGTATAGGCCACGGTCGCCAACCCTCTCACCTTCACCACACATCTCCCTCTCTGATACAAATCTCCTGGCCTGACAGACGGAGTCACCGTCTGGGAGGCCCGCCTCCCCCTTCAGGGGTGGAATGAAAACATTTGGTAGCAGTAATAGTAGTATTAGCAGCAGTAGTAGTAGTAGTAGTAGTAGTAGTAGTAGTAGTAGTAGTAATAGAGCGACCCTAGTGCAACTTGCAAAAAAAGGATTAGCAGCAAACATTGAGTAAATATACGGGGTAAGCAAGGGAGGAACGGGGAGAGTTAGACTAACCCGCGCAATTCTTGTGCGCCAGCGTGGTGTATAGCGCGCGGCTGGCGCACTGCTTCCTCGGGAGCGCTGTTTGGACAGTTCTCGTTTACAATACCAAATTTTACCTTTTGCCTGTCTCTAGTTATAATATTCACATATTCTTCTGAGGTAAAAACTGCTAATTTTCAGATATCTTTACCCACTTTTTTCAGCAGATTGCTTGTGGCATCTTATTCCTAAAATATCATTATGTATATCCTCTTGTTCTTAAATTAAAACATCTTGTGTGCCACCAGGAATTTCTATTCGAAACACGTTGGCCCCGTGACCATAAAAGGAGATATAATGATAGGGCACATCTTAAGACACCCAAAACTTGTGCAGTTGGTTTTTGAGGGAAGTGAGAACGGTAGGAGTATACCAAGGTATGAATATGACAAGCATATAGTAGATGTAGGATGCAGGGGTTACGTAGAAAGGATGGTATGGAGGGCTGCATTGAACCAGTCTATGGACTGATGATTCAAACAACAACAACATACATTTCATTTTTAATTGTAAATGTTAAGATGGACATACAGAGGTTTACATTTACTTGTTCCATTATCATTTATTGGAATATTGGATTTCTCTGGAAATGATTTCATCCCAACCAAATCTCTTTCTACCGGACTGAGTGGTTCAGACGGTTAAGGCACTCGCTTTCAGAGACAAAGTTGGCTGGTTCGATCCTGGCTCAGTCCGGTGGTACTTGAAGGTGCCCAGGTAGGTCAGCTTCGTGTCGTTAGATTTACCGCCATGTAAAAGAACTCCTGCGAGACAAAACTTCAGCTCCTCCGAAGCTCGTAACAGTAAGAACTGAGACGTAAAACCAGTAGCACTATGATCATTTAATATTATTTCTTATTACTTCCCCTTAAACAACAATCATCACCACCTTGAACATGTATTAAAAGTGGTGGTTGGTGGTGGTGGGGCTTTACCTTAAAAAATTGCCGGGGATCTGCAAGTCTGCAGTTGCACTACTGTGTCTTTTGAAGGTAATCAAGTAGGAGAGGGCGATATCCGGTTTCAGCGCATAACCTATGCCTGTTGAATAATTGCAATGGGTATGCTCAAGGCTTAACATCCTGAGGCTATTATCATGATATCTGCAGTCTTGTTAAGCTACAAGTTTGCACGGAGTGACAATTGCCCGGCATGACACTTACTACATGGAGAATAGTTTCTTACACAACGAGATTCAGTGACTCGCTGATCGTGTTATGACACGTGCTTGAAAAAACCAAAGGCAATGCTACCTTATCGCTGAATTAATTTTAATATGTTAATTACTAATGCCACAGTTGTCAGTGTAACCTGGAGTTAAATGATTCTTCATTTAAGACTCTTTAGACGATAAAATGTCATTTCCAAGGAATCCCTCATGGAGGTAGTCTCTATTCGTCCTCCGTATATACTTTTCGATTTTAGAAGATTCACTAACACTCTTCTCCTATTATTCTCAATTCTTAAAATTATTTTAACATTTTTTTCTGTAGATTTCATTACTTGTCGTGTATTATACACTGACTGACAGAGCAAATGCTACACCAAGAAGGAGTGGTTGGAAAGGGATGAAAGTTGGGCAAAAAACAGAGACGGCACGGACGAATAATTGATGTTTATTTCAAACCGATATGCAGGTTACACAATGCGCACGGCATCGACTCAGTAGGATGTAGGACCACCGCGAGCGGCGATGCACGCAGAAACACGTCGAGGTACAGAGTCAATAAGAGTGCGGATGGTGTCCTGAGGGATGGTTCTCCATTCTCTGTCAACCATTTGCCACAGTTGGTCGTCCGTACAAGGCTGGGGCAGAGTTTGCAAACGGCGTCCAATGAGATCCCACACGTGTTCGATTGGTGAGAGATCCGGAGAGTACGCTGGCCACGGAAGCATCTGTACACCTCGTAGAGCCTGATGGGAGATGCGAGCAGTGTGTGGGCGGGCATTATCCTGCTGAAACAGAGCATTGGGCAGCCCCTGAAGGTACGGGAGTGCCACCAGCCGCAGCACATGCTGCACGTAGCGGTGGGCATTTAACGTGCCTTGAATACGCACTAGAGGTGACGTGGAATCATACGCAATAGCGCCCCACAGTTACTGCCGGATTTGACCTTTCTCCACGCCGACGCCACACTCGTCTGCGGTGACTATCACTGACAGAACAGAAGCGTGACTCATCGGAGAACACGACGTTCCGCCATTCCCTCATACAAGTCGCTCTAGCCCGGCACCATTCCAGGCGTGCACGTCTATGCTGTGGAGTCAATGGTAGTCTTCTGAGCGGACGCCGGGAGTGCAGGCCTCCTTCAACCAATCGACGGGAAATTGTTCTGGTCGATATTGGAACAGCCAGGGTGTCTTGCACATGCTGAAGAATGGCGGTTGACGTGGCGTGCGGGGCTGCCACCGCTTGGCGGCGGATGCGCCGATCCTCGCGTGCTGACGTCACTCGGGCTGCGCCTGGACCCCTCGCACGTGCCACATGTCCCTGCGCCAACCATCTTCGCCACAGGCGCTGCACCGTGGACACATCCCTATGGGTATCGGCTGCGATTTGACGAAGCGACCAACCTGCCCTTCTCAGCCCGATCACCATACCCCTCGTAAAGTCGTCTGTCTGCTGGAAATGCCTCCGTTGACGGCGGCGGGCATTCTTAGCTATACACGTGCCCTGTGGCACACGACAACACGTTCTACAATGACTGTCGGCTGAGAAATCACGGTACGAAGTGGGCCATTCGCCAACGCCGTGTCCCATTTATCGTTCGCAACGTGCGCAGCACAGCGGCGCATTTCACATCATGAGCATACCTCAGTGACGTCAGTCTACCCTGCAATTGGCATAAAGTTCTGACCACTCCTTCTTGGTCTTGCATTTGCTCTGTCAGTCAGTGTATTTACATTTAAGCGTTTTGTGGCTATTATGCGCTAGTTTATGAACGTAGGCCAACGAAAAAGAAGTAATTTCCGTTCCCATTTCCATCATCTGTCCGAGGTTGAGATTTTTTTCTATGACCGTGGAATTTGGCTTCTCCTCGCAGAGTGTTGGCCAACTAAACTGACCTTCAAATACCTTACCGGTGTAATGGAGCAGATTCATAGATCTTAAATTGTAATAAACATGCTATCAAAGAACACATTCGAATGTGAGGCCTAATTTCTTCTGTTTCCATGTACTCAAGCACAACGCTAAATTCCAAAACTTTTACCCACGGGCACTGATTGAAGTTATTATTACAGCCAAATATCTTTATTGCTGGGAACACCGATTTTACGTACTGAACTGGATGTACTTCCCGTCACTGTCTGGTTATTGAAGGAGTTACAATGAAAGGGTTAGTAGAATATAATTAGATCCCACCCTTGTTGACTGAAATATTTTTAAAAATGATTTCTTACAGACTCATTTTCCGTGTGATCATGCCTTCATGTTTTCCTCTAATTTCGACAGTGATCTTCATTACTTTCATGATCAATACCGGTTGTTGAAGCACGCAGTTTTTTGCCACATAAAAGGAATTACGACAACAACCATCAACGTCGTCGGTTAACTCGTTGCGATAACGACTGAACCGAGCAAGTGGCTTTGTGGCTTGGATCACGTAGCTGTCAGCGTGCATTCGGGAGATAGTGGGCTCGAACCCCATTGTCGGTAGCCCTGAAGATGGTTTTCTATGGTTTGCCCTTTTCACACCAGAGACATGTTGGGACTGTACCATAATAAGGCCGCAGTCGCCCCCTTCCCACTCCTAGCCCTTTCCTATACCATCGTCGTCGTAAGTCCGGTCTGTGTCAGTGCGACGTAAACCAAATTGAAAAAAAGAAAATAATAACGCCTGAACGAGATTCGCTTATTAGCGACTAGCGAATGTACCCGTGCTTCGCTACGGTATTCTACATTGTATTCGAATATCGAAGTAAATAGTGTACATGCAGTAAATAAGATAGTTTTAAAATTGCATGTCTCTTAGCGTTATCCGAGAAAGAGCATGGGGAGGTCCCCGTACGTTTCCAATGTAAAGTGTTTGTTACGGATTTGTGATATAACGGCAGGCTCACTTGCCTACTGGCATTCACAATCAGGTTGGGAAGTTTACATTATAATTGCAGGCCCCATTGCCTACTATGCGGACAGAATCGATTTGGGGAGTTTTCGTTAAAATGGCAGCCCCCCTTTCCTACCTCCAGACAGATTACAGTTTTTATTATAATGGCAGGCAATTACCCTACTATCACTCGAAATTGAGTTGTGCAGTTATCATTATAATGACAGGCCCCTTTTCCTACTGCCAGCCAGCGTACTGCCAGTCACACCAAGTTGGTGAGTTTCCATCAAAATAGCAGGCCACTATGCCTAATGCCAGTCACATTTTAGATGAGTACATTTCTTTATAATGGCGGGCACCCTTGCCTACTGCCAAACACAATCGGGTAGGGGAGTTTTAAACAAAACTGCATGCTCACTTACCTTCTGCAAGTCAAATCGAGAAGGAAACTATTCATTACAATTGTAGGCCTTCCTTACTAATGACAGTTACACAGGAGTTGGAGAAGGAACCCTTTCCTACTGCCAGTCAAAGTCGGTGTGGGGAGTACTGATTACAATAGCAGACCGACCCTTTCTCGATCGCTAAATCGACATCAGTGAATATATATAGATCGACATACGAAAGTATATGCGTGTTTACAATATTGAAGACCTTCATTTACAGATTAACTGCTACTAAACGTACGTCATATCGACAAAGGATTATACCATAAGACACGCCGGATTTAGTGGCCTAAATGGCTGGTCCAATGATATGTCATCTATTCTTGGGTCAGATTTAGAAACGTGGAACAGGGTAAAGGTTTTGTAAGATCATCTCACATTACATTACTTTTCGGATAATAATGTGACAGCTACATACGTAGCATTTGGCTCACATATGGCTACTGAGTGGGCCAATTTTCGTGAAGAGTTTGATGATTCTGTATTTCATATAAGTAATTGAAAGTATGAATAATGCATGTGAAAATTCCAAATTGACTTAACATCGATTAATAGAGAAAAATCAAACGTAAAAGGGATACAGATACGGCATAAAGTCATAAGACCAAGGTTGTAGATCATTCCAAATTGAACGGAGATTGTGCAATACGTTACGTGATAGGAATTTCCGAAGGTCTGCACCATCATTAAAATTGCCTGCATATTTCGATATTCTTCGGGGATAAAAAATGAAAAATTTAATGATATAGGATTTTTCATTCGTTACAGGCTAAAACGTATAATTTTGTCAAATTTCAATTATCTTCTTATTCTTCTGGCAGATTATGCCACAATGTGGATTTTGGGCGAGGCGGGTAAAAATTAGGACTTTCAGGAAATCAAAAATTATGGAGATTGTTATTATTACCCCTTAAACGGAAAGCTGTACGAAAATTTCGCCAAAATAGTCAGTGTAGAGGTACACAGTCGTTACGATTTGATTTATATAGATAAGGAATCTGCTCCATGTAAAACACCTTTTGGGCTATGTCCGCTGGACTTAACCTGCAAAAGTGACCATTCATGATATCTCCCTTATTAATCCTCCTGACGAAAAAATGCACATGAAAAAAAAAGGTTTAGAGGTGGAATTCCATCAGGTTTGGTCGATTTCCAGTCAGGTTGGTCTTGTTTTGTATATATTGTGGAAGAGTAAAATCACCATTTCGGTTCCTTATAAACCGCCAGTCCATTCCGGAACATGAAATGTTATTTACGTTTAAAACCTACCTTTGGACAGGTGGATGCTAAATATAAATTTTGTTTCGAATGTCTTCAGTAGTTTTCAAGTTGTAAGGAATACGCTTTACACGCACCCGCTCGTGAGTTAAGTCCGATGGGACTTGTACAGAAAAACGGTCCTTTAATGATATCTCCCTTATTGATCCTCGTATCGAAATGATGCACATGAGAAAAAAAGGTTTAGACATTAATTTCTACCAAGGTAGGTAGACTTCCATAAACTTTTGTTGTGTATATTTTTTGGAAGTGCAAAATCACTGTTTCGGTTTCGTATAAACCCCCAGTTAGTTCAGGGATTTAGAAACAATATTTGCCCTGAAACCTATCA
Source organism: Anabrus simplex (assembly GCF_040414725.1). Taxonomy (NCBI): domain Eukaryota; kingdom Metazoa; phylum Arthropoda; class Insecta; order Orthoptera; family Tettigoniidae; genus Anabrus; species Anabrus simplex. The sequence goes on from NC_090271.1 coordinate 197,536,271, forward strand.
AGGACAGGTGTATTCTAAATACGAATCTTGGTGGAAATGCATCCAGTAGTTTCTAGCATTCACGTACATACGGCGTAATTAAGGAAGAAAATAATACAGTTAAGAATGTTGAAACTAATAGAAAATGGATTATAACTGAGGACAGCCGGATAACGACAAATAAATAAATGCCGTGAGTTATGGATATAATAAAGCGCTAACAGAGGAGAAATTTAGGTTCAGTGATTCTTAGGTAAACAAATATGAAGATGACTAATGGTGTTATTACTTAATCTATTCGAGGGCGGTTATAACCTCCAACGATATTCCGCCAATATCCCGCAGATGAGCCGATTGATGCCTCTCTTGCCATCTACCCAAGGAACAACCACGAATTTAAAAGCATGATGAGGAAAATGGCAATACGTTACTTCCCTACTGGCATGCAGTCAGAGACGTTGCCATGGTAACCTGTAGGTTCGTTGTCGGTCTGTCGGTCACTAAATGCAGAGCATGATACCAGCAGAAAATTGTAAATTTCTCCGTCATGTGAAGAGTAAGGTAAATTATGAACATAACGAAAGTTGTTTATAATGAAGAGACGTTTCACGTACGGTAAACGAAGTTTACAGAAAATCAATAGTATAAGAGAAAATAGAGGAAAACCACTGTGGTTTTCCTATAAACACCCCGTCTATTCAAAGATTTTAAAATTATATGCATATCGGAACCTTTCCTGGGATGAGTATACTCTAAATATGACGTTTGGCTGAGATCTATCCAGCCGTTTCGACGTGATGGTGGGAAAACCACTCTGGTTTTCCTATAAACCCCCCGTCTATTCAAGGATTTTAAAATGATATGCATATCTAAACCTTCCCCGGGATTAGTATACTCTAAATACAATGTTTGGTTGAGATCCATCCAGCCGTTTCGACGTGATGGTGGAAAAAACCATTCTGATTTTCCTATAAACCCCCCATATATTCAAATATTTTAAAATGATATGCATATAGAAAACTTCCCCGCGATGAGTATCCTCTAAATATGAAGTTTGGTTGAGATCTATCCAGCCGTTTCGACGTGATGGTGGAAAAACCATTCTGGTTTTCCTATAAACCCCCTGTCTATTCAAGGATTTTAAAATGATATGCATATCAAAACCTTCTCCGGGATGAGTATACCCTAAATATGAAGTTTGGTTGAGATCTATCCAGCCGTTTCGACGTGATGGTGGAACAGACAAACAGACAGACAAACAGAAACAATTTTATTTATATAGATTTTTACACTCGTTCTTCACCCCCTTTCCATCCCCGCCCAAAGGAGTCCTATGAGTGCCTTACACAACAGTATATTTTTTTTCCCAGATATTAAGTCTTATTTGTACCTATTTTGGTTGACAGCTATGCCCAAACGTACATGCATAATCTCACTGCTCTAGAATCCTGGAGCTGACGTTGCCATGGTTACGGCAGTTCATTTCTTTATCCGATTCCTAGAGCAGGGGTAGTGTGGTGCCAATATCTCCGTAACGGTTGGTTTTAGGGCCTTAAAACATGGTTTTCGGGCCCGTAGGGCTTACCGAGTTTTGTTCTTTGCGTCAAGAGGATTAAATTGAGCTTTGTCTCGTCCTTATACGACAAATTCGATATTTTGCCTATAATAGTATAAGAGAAAATGGAGGAAAACCGTTTTTCGTATAAAACCCCCGTCTTTTCAAAGATTTTAAAATGATATGCATATCGAAACCTTCCCCGGGGTCAGTATACTCTAAATATGAAGTTTGATTGAGATCTATCCAGCCGTTTCGACGTGATGGTGGAACAGACAAACAGACAGACAAACAGACAAACAGAAACAATTTTATTTATATAGACTAGCGAATGTACCCGTGCTTCGCTACGGTATTCTACATTGTATTCGAATATCGAAGTAAATAGTGTACATGCAGTAAATAAGATAGTTTTAAAATTGCATGTCTCTTAGCGTTATCCGAGAAAGAGCATGGGGAGGTCCCCGTACGTTTCCAATGTAAAGTGTTTGTTACGGATTTGTGATATAACGGCAGGCTCACTTGCCTACTGGCATTCACAATCAGGTTGGGAAGTTTACATTATAATTGCAGGCCCCATTGCCTACTATGCGGACAGAATCGATTTGGGGAGTTTTCGTTAAAATGGCAGCCCCCCTTTCCTACCTCCAGACAGATTACAGTTTTTATTATAATGGCAGGCAATTACCCTACTATCACTCGAAATTGAGTTGTGCAGTTATCATTATAATGACAGGCCCCTTTTCCTACTGCCAGCCAGCGTACTGCCAGTCACACCAAGTTGGTGAGTTTCCATCAAAATAGCAGGCCACTATGCCTAATGCCAGTCACATTTTAGATGAGTACATTTCTTTATAATGGCGGGCACCCTTGCCTACTGCCAAACACAATCGGGTAGGGGAGTTTTAAACAAAACTGCATGCTCACTTACCTTCTGCAAGTCAAATCGAGAAGGAAACTATTCATTACAATTGTAGGCCTTCCTTACTAATGACAGTTACACAGGAGTTGGAGAAGGAACCCTTTCCTACTGCCAGTCAAAGTCGGTGTGGGGAGTACTGATTACAATAGCAGACCGACCCTTTCTCGATCGCTAAATCGACATCAGTGAATATATATAGATCGACATACGAAAGTATATGCGTGTTTACAATATTGAAGACCTTCATTTACAGATTAACTGCTACTAAACGTACGTCATATCGACAAAGGATTATACCATAAGACACGCCGGATTTAGTGGCCTAAATGGCTGGTCCAATGATATGTCATCTATTCTTGGGTCAGATTTAGAAACGTGGAACAGGGTAAAGGTTTTGTAAGATCATCTCACATTACATTACTTTTCGGATAATAATGTGACAGCTACATACGTAGCATTTGGCTCACATATGGCTACTGAGTGGGCCAATTTTCGTGAAGAGTTTGATGATTCTGTATTTCATATAAGTAATTGAAAGTATGAATAATGCATGTGAAAATTCCAAATTGACTTAACATCGATTAATAGAGAAAAATCAAACGTAAAAGGGATACAGATACGGCATAAAGTCATAAGACCAAGGTTGTAGATCATTCCAAATTGAACGGAGATTGTGCAATCCGTTACGTGATAGGAATTTCCGAAGGTCTGCACCATCATTAAAATTGCCTGCATATTTCGATATTCTTCGGGGATAAAAAATGAAAAATTTAATGATATAGGATTTTTCATTCGTTACAGGCTAAAACGTATAATTTTGTCAAATTTCAATTATCTTCTTATTCTTCTGGCAGATTATGCCACAATGTGGATTTTGGGCGAGGCGGGTAAAAATTAGGACTTTCAGGAAATCAAAAATTATGGAGATTGTTATTATTACCCCTTAAACGGAAAGCTGTACGAAAATTTCGCCAAAATAGTCAGTGTAGAGGTACACAGTCGTTACGATTTGATTTATATAGATAAGGAATCTGCTCCATGTAAAACACCTTTTGGGCTATGTCCGCTGGACTTAACCTGCAAAAGTGACCATTCATGATATCTCCCTTATTAATCCTCCTGACGAAAAAATGCACATGAAAAAAAAAGGTTTAGAGGTGGAATTCCATCAGGTTTGGTCGATTTCCAGTCAGGTTGGTCTTGTTTTGTATATATTGTGGAAGAGTAAAATCACCATTTCGGTTCCTTATAAACCGCCAGTCCATTCCGGAACATGAAATGTTATTTACGTTTAAAACCTACCTTTGGACAGGTGGATGCTAAATATAAATTTTGTTTCGAATGTCTTCAGTAGTTTTCAAGTTGTAAGGAATACGCTTTACACGCACCCGCTCGTGAGTTAAGTCCGATGGGACTTGTACAGAAAAACGGTCCTTTAATGATATCTCCCTTATTGATCCTCGTATCGAAATGATGCACATGAGAAAAAAAGGTTTAGACATTAATTTCTACCAAGGTAGGTAGACTTCCATAAACTTTTGTTGTGTATATTTTTTGGAAGTGCAAAATCACTGTTTCGGTTTCGTATAAACCCCCAGTTAGTTCAGGGATTTAGAAACAATATTTGCCCTGAAACCTATCAAGGACAGGTGTATTCTAAATACGAATCTTGGTGGAAATGCATCCAGTAGTTTCTAGCATTCACGTACATACGGCGTAATTAAGGAAGAAAATAATACAGTTAAGAATGTTGAAACTAATAGAAAATGGATTATAACTGAGGACAGCCGGATAACGACAAATAAATAAATGCCGTGAGTTATGGATATAATAAAGCGCTAACAGAGGAGAAATTTAGGTTCAGTGATTCTTAGGTAAACAAATATGAAGATGACTAATGGTGTTATTACTTAATCTATTCGAGGGCGGTTATAACCTCCAACGATATTCCGCCAATATCCCGCAGATGAGCCGATTGATGCCTCTCTTGCCATCTACCCAAGGAACAACCACGAATTTAAAAGCATGATGAGGAAAATGGCAATACGTTACTTCCCTACTGGCATGCAGTCAGAGACGTTGCCATGGTAACCTGTAGGTTCGTTGTCGGTCTGTCGGTCACTAAATGCAGAGCATGATACCAGCAGAAAATTGTAAATTTCTCCGTCATGTGAAGAGTAAGGTAAATTATGAACATAACGAAAGTTGTTTATAATGAAGAGACGTTTCACGTACGGTAAACGAAGTTTACAGAAAATCAATAGTATAAGAGAAAATAGAGGAAAACCACTGTGGTTTTCCTATAAACACCCCGTCTATTCAAGGATTTTAAAATGATATGCATATCTAAACCTTCCCCGGGATTAGTATACTCTAAATACAATGTTTGGTTGAGATCCATCCAGCCGTTTCGACGTGATGGTGGAAAAACCATTCTGATTTTCCTATAAACCCCCCATATATTCAAATATTTTAAAATGATATGCATATGGAAAACTTCCCCGCGATGAGTATCCTCTAAATATGAAGTTTGGTTGAGATCTATCCAGCCGTTTCGACGTGATGGTGGAAAAACCATTCTGGTTTTCCTATAAACCCCCTGTCTATTCAAGGATTTTAAAATGATATGCATATCAAAACCTTCTCCGGGATGAGTATACCCTAAATATGAAGTTTGGTTGAGATCTATCCAGCCGTTTCGACGTGATGGTGGAACAGACAAACAGACAGACAAACAGAAACAATTTTATTTATATAGATTTTTACACTCGTTCTTCACCCCCTTTCCATCCCCGCCCAAAGGAGTCCTATGAGTGCCTTACACAACAGTATATTTTTTTTCCCAGATATTAAGTCTTATTTGTACCTATTTTGGTTGACAGCTATGCCCAAACGTACATGCATAATCTCACTGCTCTAGAATCCTGGAGCTGACGTTGCCATGGTTACGGCAGTTCATTTCTTTATCCGATTCCTAGAGCAGGGGTAGTGTGGTGCCAATATCTCCGTAACGGTTGGTTTTAGGGCCTTAAAACATGGTTTTCGGGCCCGTAGGGCTTACCGAGTTTTGTTCTTTGCGTCAAGAGGATTAAATTGAGCTTTGTCTCGTCCTTATACGACAAATTCGATATTTTGCCTATAATAGTATAAGAGAAAATGGAGGAAAACCGTTTTTCGTATAAAACCCCCGTCTTTTCAAAGATTTTAAAATGATATGCATATCGAAACCTTCCCCGGGGTCAGTATACTCTAAATATGAAGTTTGGTTGAGATCTATCCAGCCGTTTCGACGTGATGGTGGAACAGACAAACAGACAGACAAACAGACAAACAGAAACAATTTTATTTATATAGATTACTAGCAAATGTACCCGTGCTTCGCTACGGTACTCTACATTGTATACGGATTCCTCCGTAAATTACTGTAAAGGCAGTGAGTAGGCCCGTAACTTGGCAGGGTGGGCTCGCGACCACGGACCCTTAGGTGAGTCTCCAAAGCGACTTCAATTTATTAATATATATATTATATTTCACCCCCCTACCGAGGGGTTCTAGGGGCGTCTTGCTCCCACAGTACTTTTTCCACATAGTAGGTTATATTTGTACGCCCCCACCGCAAAGGGGGCTGAAGTTGAACTTTAAAAAATCCGAAGTGTCAGTATTCATGTCAGCGACCCCGAAATCTATGGATTCGACACTATTTTCGATTATTTGTATATATCACTCCCCCCCTCGCCACAAAGGGCGTGAAAATGAAAGGCCTCCACACGTAATACCGTGCGAGTTGAAATAGAACGAAAGTTGACCAAGGGAGGTCGAAAAGGATAGATGAAAGTGAGAAGCCTAGCACAAGGAAACAGAAGCAATGTCAGGACTCAGCTAAGGCCCCGCGATCGCCAACCCATACTCCCTACTTAACAGCCCCTGAGGTTGCTTGTAGTCGCCTCTTATGACACGGCATCATGATAGCACTCGAATTCGACTGCGACTGACAGTAGTAAAGGGAACGTGCCATTATAATGAAAATACCTTCCCTATTTCCAGTCATAGTGTAGTTGGGGAAGTATCATGAAATCGCAGGTGGCCTTGGGTGTTAGCAATCAAAAACGTGATGGAGTTTTTCCGTTTTAATGCCAGGCCACCGTGTGTACTTCCAGTCGCTGTCGAGTTGGAGAGTTCCCATTACAATGGGATATCTTGTTTCCTTTTTCCAATGATAATCAGTTGGGGAGTTTTAACTATAATGGCAAGCGGACTTGTCTACCGACAGTATTAGTCCAATTGGGGAGTTCGAGTAGAAGTCAGAGTCGAGTTGGGAGTTTTAATTATAATGACAGTTCTGCTTACTTATTTTTTTTGCTATTTGCTTTAGGTCGCACCGACACAGATATGTCTTATGGCGATGAAGGGATAGGAAAGGCCTAGGAAGTGAAAGGAAGCGGCCGTGGCCTTAATTAAGGTACAGCCCCGGCTTTTGCCTGGTGTGAAAATGGGAAACCACGGAAAACCATCTTCAGGGCTGCCGACAGTGAGGCTCGAACCCACTATCCCCCGATTACTGGATACTGGCCGCACCTAAGCGACTGCAGCTATCGAGCTCGGTTGCTTACTTAGTGCCGGTCACAGTCGAGGTGGAGGGTTTCCGTTATTACGGTAGATCATTTTTGCTATTCCCAGTCAGATGAGTTGGAAAGTTTCGGTTAGAAAAGAAGGCCCATTTGTCTACTGTTAGCGAAATGTATTTAGGGTTCTTCAATATAATGGCAGGCCCACTGGTGGGCAGGCGGTCACAATCGAATTTCAAGGTTCCCATTATCATTATAGGTCGTCTTTGCTATCCCCAGTCACTGTTGATTTGCGAAGTTTTCATTGAAATGGCATTTCCGCTTGCCTATGGCCAGTTAGTATCAAGTTGGCGACTTTTCATGACAATGTCAAGCCTTCTTGCCTATTACCAATCAAAAATGTGTTCGGGCGTGTGGGTTATAAAAGTAGGTCCCCTTGCTACTGCCAAACCCAGTCAATTTGGGGGTTCCCATGATAACGGCAGATCTTCTTTCCTATTTCCGGTTATCGTGTTTTGATTATATTGCCAGGCCCCCTTGCGTATTGGCAGTCACAACGGAAGTTGGGACAGTTTTCATTGTAATATTATTCCAGTTTGTCTACTGCGAAAACATTGAGTTGAGGAGTTAAAATTATATTGGCAGGCCCCCTTACCTTCTGCCAGTCACAACCGACGTGGGTATTTTCATTACAGTGGCAGATCCTCTTGCCTATTGCCAGTCACAGTCGAGGTGGAAGGTTCCCTACCGCTACAGACAGTAGATTTGAGCAGCTTTGGTTATGATGACAGCCAACGGCCGTAGCCGTGTTGAAGCACCGGATCCTGTGAGATCTCCGAAGTTAAGCAACACTGGACGTGGTCAAGATTTGGATGGGTTGCCACGCGCTGTTGGGTGGGGTTAAGGGAATGGAGGAGCGGAAAGGGACTGGCCACCCTACCGTACGTAAACTCCGGCTCAGGCACACCTCTACGGAGGTTCGGACCTGCCTTCGGGCAGAATACACCCTTTAGTTATGATGTTCAGGCATACTTTCTCTTATTGCCTGTCACAATGGACTTGCGCAGGTTTCATTATAATGGCCGGCCCACTTGCCTATCGATAGCCACAGCCCTCTTTCCTATATTCAGTCATAGTGTAATTGGCGAGGTTTGGTTATAATGGTAGTCCCGCTTGCCTACTGCGAGTCAGAATCGAGTTGAGGAGTTTTAATTATAGTAGCAGTTCCCCTTGCCTACTACCAGTCACATTCAAAATGGGGAGTTTTCATCATCAATGCTGGTAGAGTTTACCAGTGCTAGTCACAGTCGAGTTTGAAGTTGCTATTATAACGGCCGATCTCCTTTCCTATTTCCAGTCATAGTCGAATTGGGAAGGATTTTTATAATAGCAAGCCCCTTACCTACTGCAATTCACAATCGAGTTGAGGAGTTTTAATTATAATAGTACTCCCCCTTGCCTACCACCAGTGTCAATCAAGCTCGAGAGTTTTCATTTTAAGGGCAGACCCCTTACCTAGGGCCAATCGCAGTCAATTCGGAGAATTCCCATTTTAACGTAGGTCTTCTTCCCTATTCCCAGTCAGTGTCGATTTGGCCAGTTTTCATTATGTTGGCATGCCCCCATTTCTACTTCCAGATAATCAACAGTGTGCTTGGAAAAATTAAGTAACACTGATGATCTTCCCATAATTAGGAGTCTATTCGTTTATGGGATCAATTTCATTTAATTTGTCACCAGTACACGTACTGAAGCGAAGGAAGAACAGAGTCATTGAAGAACCTCTTGATAAACAATGTTTCGTGTTTTATTTTCTGGTGCACATATAAACAGGGACTTGCTGCTGCTGACTCGGGAACATGCGACGTACAGTTGCCCGTGGGAAAAGCAGGGTGATCTGAGGTCAAGTCCAGCAATACTCAACGTCTGGCCCTGGGATTTATTAATAGTCATCGCAAAGCAGAGGCTGACTGGAAACTGCAGACGCTTGAACTCAAACGGGTAGTTGGTTGGGATTAGTGGTATCCGCGGGATAAGAACTGACTCTCCTTCACCGCATCCAGTCATGATAGTTGCCTCTATCACATGTTTGTGGAGGGCGTTTACCTGAAGTCTTGTTCCATTGCACAAATTAGGTGGGCTGAGATTGCGCATGAGTATGATTGGTGCGCCGATCTTTAAGGTAATTTTGTGCGATGGAAGCCCCGGAGCCGTTATAGAATTCAGGAACTCAGGAGGATAGTGAACTGCGTCGTCAGAGTTGATTACTTCATTGACAGACGTATAAACTGTCTCCTCGCCGTGGAACATTGTGAGGATAGTCGAATTAATGTACGCCGCTTGTTCATTAGTTGGAGTTAAGATCGCTCTGCAGCAGAGCCATGAGATGGGTTTGCTCCTAATATTTTCTACGTCCGGGTACACCGATGAAATGAGAGCTTCAAGGTTAGAAAGCGACAAACAAAATTCATCAGAAAGAGTAATGATCCCGTTACTGTCTCCCAGTGAGCCGTTCCCAATCGACAACAATATTTCAGTGAATGTATGTATGTTTTCATCACCACCTAGATGTACCCTCATATTCTGTGTCAGAGACAGTTTTTTGATATTTGGCCAAAGTGATGATCTCCTTAATGAAGCGTTCACTTCATCTGCTCTGCTCCCTCTTGGAACAACCGGTAACGTTTGACGAAAATCACCAGAAAAGAGGATAGGGACACCTCCAAAGAAGTTATCACTGTTTCGGATGTCCCGCAGCGTTCGGTCAACTGCTTCAATCGCCTTTCTGTGAGCCATAGTGCATTCATCCCAAATTATAAGACTGCAGTCTTGCAGAACCTTGGATATGTTACTTTGTTTTGTGATGTTACATATTGGTGACTCTGTGCAGTCAAGATCTATAGGCACTTTAAACATCGAGTGAGCAGTTTTGCCACCGGGTAAAAGAGTGGCTGCGATTCCCGAAGAGGCTACTGCTACAGCAATCTTACTATCCTGTCTGATCTTAGACAACAGTAAGTTAATCAGGAATGTTTTTCCAGTTCCGCCCGGAGCGTCTAAGAAAAACATTCTACTTTCCTTATTTCTAACACAGTTTAATATTTCCCGATATACTACAGTCTGTTCATCTGTAAGTTTTGGTTCATTTAATAGAACAAAAGACCTTAACGCTTCTTTATTGTAATTTGTTTCCCTGAGATAGTCAGCATTTAACGTTTGTAAGATCTGAGGGGAAGGAAGGCCGTAAATGTTCAAAGGCTGACCGCCAATCGATAGAACGTATTCTTCGAGGTCTTGAAGACATCTGTCTTCCACATGGGCGATCATTTCATGAGCAGTACCGTCGTTACAGGGGGAAAGTTGTCGTAAGAAATCTTCTGCTAGGCTCTCCTTATATTTGTTCCACAGATCCAACGGATCAGAGAGACTGCAAAAGACTAACAATATGCCAAAAAGCCGGCGAAGTTTTGCTGGGCTTTGTGAAACTATCGCCTCCTTCAGTGTCTCTTCCCATTGAGAGTCATCCAGGAGTAATCCATGGGCTTTGCATGCACTCCGATATGTAGGGTGAAGTATGCCATTGACGGTGCGAAGGTCAGTGAAGGATGTTGGTCCCCTGACAGTGAACAGAAGCATGCGTAAATAGAAGCACTCGGAATTATTAGGATGGACTGCATACACTCGGCTAATTACGTGCTGCTTTCTAACGCCCGAAAATGCTACCACAGGTACTCCTTTCTTTCTTCTTACAAATGTACCTTGCTGTTTGTTATACGTATAGTAAGAGGGAACGTCTTCATACAACAGTGTCTTAGCAAAATCATCTGTCTGACATAAGTTAAAGAATGCCATTAAGGTGGTGTTACGTGGATTTTCTACTATGTCATGAGCCGTTTCTGCAGTAAAGACAATTCTTTGAAAATTTTGTAGATGAACATCTAAATGCATTACTGGAGGATACCTTTCATGGATAGGAAATGAAAGAATTCGCCAAACTGCTTCTGAGCTGGATATGTACCTTCCGCTCTGATACTGGCACACTTCATCATTTTTGTCTTGCAAACCTAAGACTGCCTGATCGCTTCCTTTGTTGATGTACTTACAGATGTATTTGATGGACTTAACACTGCTACAGTATTCAACATTGATGTGTGTTTTGAATACCCTAGACAAAACAGGACAGTATGGCACTATCCATCTATTATCCACTTCCATATCCTGTCCATTTATCATAAGGCGTGCAGTGAAGCCACCCATAGAAGGAATCCTGCGCTTGTAGGATGGGTACCCATCGTTCCCTGTGACAGTTTCATTGACGAATGCTCGTGGGTATCGTTTTGAGCATCGTCCACCTTTCATACATGGTGAGCCTACGTTGAAAGATCCGCATGGTCCATGGACCATGTGACATTTAACTATGTTAAAAAGCTGTGGATCTTTATCAGGATCTGGAAATTCAGCACTAATAACCTTATCAATATCGACGGGTCGTATCTTGTCCTCAAGCCATAATAATATGTGGGCGTGAGGCAAGCCACGCTTTTGCCATTCAACAGAGTACATAAAACAAAGAGTTGGCCCAAATATTTGTTCTCTGGTTAGTAAGTCCATGAGAGATTTTAATACACGTGTAATAATGTCGTGACGATCATTCGCTGACTGACCATTATATACGGCATTACCAATTTCTTCCCATTTTGGATTAGTTGTAGCTGTAATAAAAAGATCTGGACATGAGTATTTTCGCACATAACAGAGTGCATCTTGAGATCGCTCGTGCATATATCGGGGTCCTCCAGTGAAAGTGGACGGTAAAATGACTAACCGTCCCAAATCTGCCATGTTACCCTCGTCCTTCCTCAGGGCGTCTTTAAGGTGAATGTAGCTCTCAGCCCTTAATTCCCTTTGGTGTGTTCTGATATAGACTAACCTTTCAGTCTCTATTTTAGCATACATGTCTACCCAGAACTGATTGGACAGTTGACGGTAACAATGTAAGTAGTTTACCTCGCCTTGTCTTATCATTATACGATAAGAATAAAACTGAAGAGAAGATGTTTTCTTGAGAGGGGTCTTTAGTTCTCCGGTTCGTGGGTCTACGTGGTACAGTAGGAAGTGGTAGCCATCATCTCCACGAGGGAACATCAGGGGATATTGAAGAGCGTCGTATGATCGGTGGGTTTCAGATATTCGTCTCAGGCCCTGGTCTCTTGTCCGAAGCACGATGTCTCGCTTATCACATTCGTGTCCAACCAATATGACAGCTATCTCGTTTGTTGTCGGCTGATTATAACAGCCTCTGTGCTCACCAGCAGGAACTCGGTCGGCGTGGATCACAATCTTGTGGGTGTCACCGTCCGGCATTGTCTCTAGAGTTGTCTTCAGTTCCTTGACATATGGGTTCACATCATGTAACATGCCCTGCAAATCATTAACTAAATGGGTTTTTAAATTTGGTATTATTGCTGTTCTTTGATCTACCTGTGCTTTGTGGTCTGCAATGAAATATATTTGAAGATATTTAGAATTTTCATTGTTTGCAGGGAGAAGTGAACCTATTAAGTGGTATACTTGTCCTTGAATTTTGAATGTTGGCATAAAATTTCCTTCCACTACTTTAGTAGCTCCGAAGCTTGTCATTTGGAATGCGCTGTTGTAGGCTCGCACAAATTGAAGAAAATGGCGAGAGTCAGTATGCGTCCCATTTAACAGAGAAATAAGAAGTTCCGGTAGAGGAGTTAGATGATTTAATTTAATTTTTCCGGAAGAGCAGCACATTCCCTCTGGCTCTTGCTTCCATTTGAGAGCCCTACAGAAAGGGCACACTTTACTCAAAGACCCTATATGGGCTCTTGGATGGTAGTCGATAAGAGGGTTATAAGCAAATGCACTTCGCTGCTTTTCATGCCATGGAATCATATTAGGACACCTAGATTCAATTGACGTTGAATGTAATTCTCTAACATTGGCATGTCTCACTCTATCTTCATCTAACCGTCTGAGATATTCATCAGTGGTCTCTGATGAACGTCTTTCTGCTGCACGTTGTCTTTTCTCTTCCTGCTGGACATTTTGCATTTCGTTTAACGATGCGTAGGTACTTCGTCGTTGTGTTAACGCCTGAGAATATTCCTCCGCAGCTAGGTTTTCGCGTGTGAGGGAATGGTGCTCTCTGTCATGCTCCATTCGAGCCATCCGCTGATCCTCTGATTCTATTTCTCTTAAACGCATCTGTCTAAATCTTTGCGATCTGAGTCTTGCCTCGCGGTCTGAAGCAGTCTCAGAAGCCCTAGATGTGGACTGGCGTGCTCTCTGTGAGCGAAGCCTGGCCTCGCGCTCAGAAGCAGTCTCCGAATCACGGTCAGTGCTCTTCCTCAGTCTGTCTGCATTGAGTCTGGCTTCGCGGTCTGAAGCAGTCTCAGACGCCCTAGATGTGGATTGGCGTGTTCTCTGTGAGCTAAGCCTGGCCTCGCGCTCAGAAGCACTCTCCGAATCACGGTGAGTGCTCTTCCTCAGTCTGTCTGCACTGAGTCTGGCCTCGCGGTCTGAAGCACTCTCAGACGCCCTAGATGTGGACTGGCGTGTTCTCTGTGAGCTAAGCCTGGCCTCGCGCTCAGAAGCACTCTCCGAATCACGGTGAGTGCTCTTCCTCAGTCTGTCTGCACTGAGTCTGGCCTCGCGGTCTGAAGCACTCTCAGACGCCCTAGATGTGGACTGGCGTGTTCTCTGTGAGCTAAGCCTGGCCTCGCGCTCAGAAGCAGTCTCCGAATCACGGTGAGTGATCTTCCTCAGTCTGTCTGCATTGAGTCTGGCCTCGCGCTCAGAAGCACTCTCCGAATCACGGTGAGTGCTCTTCCTCAGTCTGTCTGCACTGAGTCTGGCCTCGCCGTCTGAAGCAGTCTCAGACGCCCTAGATGTGGACTGGCGTGCTCTCTGTGAGCTAAGCCTGGCCTCGCGCTCAGAAGCACTCTCCGAATCACGGTGAGTGCTCTTCCTCAGTCTGTCTGCATTGAGTCTGGCCTCGCGGTCTGAAGCAGTCTCGGAAGCCCTCAATATCTTAACTTTTTTAGCTTTTGATATGGACCGTCCAATGTTAATTCGCTTCCTAGCAGGCATGGTCAAAGGAACAGTCACAAAAGTGTCGAAACCCAATCAGTAACTCTGTAATGGGCAGCAAAGTGCATGTGGTGGTGATTATTTTCTGTTGGTGACGGTGGTGTTGGTGATTATTGTTTTAACAGGACGTACAACGGGGCAACTATCCTCTATTAACACTAATCAGAAGAAAACTGAAAGAGATCCGATACTTCGAAGAATGAAGTTATCGGCAAAATAAAGGGAAGGGCCGCAATGAGCTCGAAAATATCAAAAACAGAAACCCCTCCCAGAGCAGAAACTGGGAAGGCAGGAAGTACTAAGGGGTAATAGTCAACAAAATAGAGGTAGTTGTGATTATTGTTTCGAGAGGTAGTACAAATGCGCAACAATCTTCTGTTAACACTAATCAGAACGAAATATGAAGAGATGCGATACTTCGAAGAATGAAGATATCGGAAAAGGAAGATAAAGTCCACAAAGGGGTTAAAAATCGCAATCAGCAACAGAATTGAAATGGCCGTATTGGTGATTGTTTCAAAAGGAAGGACAACTCCTCAACAATCCTGCCTTATCACTAATCAGAACGAAATTGAAAGAGATCCGATACTTCGAAGAATGAAGATATCGGCAAAAGAAAGGGAAAGGCCGCAAAATGCTTCCAAATAACAACCACAAACCCCGCCCAGAAAAGAATTTCAGATGCAGTGGTTCCCAATGAAATTAGAGTGTCCGAAAATTTCTAAAGTGGAAATAAATTAACGTACCGTCGCAACACTTCTGAAACAGGAAACAATATTTCAGATATTTTTAAACGCAATAACTGACATGAACACTCACATAGATATGTTAACAATCTCAGTTAGAAAGTAACAATGTAATACAGAGAAGAACTAAGCGCCACCAGTGTGAATACCATTAAGCAGTCAAGTTCCTTTTGCTCAGAGCAATATTGATTTCGGTTACGCTCATCGACATGGATGATATAGACTGCTGAAGCTGACCGAAGTAGCTGTTGCCTGTGACTCACGGGTGGCCCAGATTGGTTGCGCAGTAGTGTCGTAGGACAGGTATCCTAATTAGGATAAAACCTTCAATACTGGTATTTTGAAGGTTTATGATGAGCCGAAATTATTATGTTATTATATTTATATTTCGTGTCCATGGACGTATAACGTGCGGACGTACGGCACACAGATTTCCAATATGGCGTCAAGGAACAGCACCATTAGATCTCTGATGTAAAACATGTATAAATTCTATGTAGATTGTTTTAGAGAGCGATTGTTTTCTTTTTTGTATTCCGAGAGAGGCACTGAATGTTTTCTTCTATCTGACAGGATAAGTTCGTAGCGATAATAAAGTTGCTTTTAGAATACGTAAAAGTGTTCTCGTGTGATATTTTTATTGCGTAAAATAGAAAATCGCATATAGAGAACGACAGTAGATGTTGGTTTTCCCCACAGGAGCACCGTGACTGTGTAGCACACAACCGCACGTGTATCTTATTTCTTTGTTTATAGCTGTCTCTCTTATAAAGGAAAGATTTCCATGTAACATCTGTACGTAATTTCTTTCCTTATATTGCTGTTGGTGTATATAGTGACCTACTGTATTTTGCGTAGCGTGTGCATCGTAGTTCGTTTCTGTGAACCGCCTGTTGCGTGGTGAAGGTGGGAGGGGGGGGGGGGAGGAATACATCCGGGTTATTCCCTGCCTGTCGTAACAGGTGACTGAAATCGCCCCAGGGGTCCTTAACTTGGCAGGGTGGGCTCGCGACCACGGACCCTTTTAGGTGCACTTACTTATGCCACGCTCCTCACTTTAGCTATATTATCCGAACTTCCGTGGTCTATTCTTGTTCTTTGCAGACTCCGACGGCATAAGAACATTCGAGGCCTCATTTCCACGCCCTTCGCGGATAACTTAATTTCGGAAGAGTCGGATTCCTCCATTTTTGTCACTGATTACTGTTAATATAGGATGGTTGCCCCGTTGTAGTTCCTCTTGAAACAAAAATCAGCACCATCACCACTCTCTTCTCTCATCCGACTTGTGTTCTTATGTTTGAGAGATCTCGGGAGTTGGCCCAATTTTAAGATCGTATGCCGTTCCTGAGGCCAACCGAATGTGGAGGATTGTATTGAACAATTACGCCTTTCTGCTGGGATTCAATCAATCAATCAATCGATCAATCAATCAATCAATCAATCAATCAATCAATCAATCAATCAATCAACATACATACGGAGTAATTAAGGAAGAAAATAATAGTTAAGAAATCTGACATTAATGGAAAATAGATTATAATAACTGAGGAGAGCCGGATGACGACAAATATGTAAATACCAAGTGAATGTATTGCTCTTACTTATGCCCCTCAATAAATTATGCTGGTGTGAGTTATGGATATAAGATAGCCGTAACAGAGGAGCAAATTAGGCGCAGGGATTCTTAGGTAAACATATAAGATGACTAATGGTGTTAATACTGAAGCTGTTCGAGAACGGTTATAGGCCTAACCTCCAACGATATTCCGCCATTATCCCGCAGAATGGCCGATTGACACCTCTCTTGTTATTCTACCGCCCCCACCCACAGGGGGACGTTGTCGGTCTGTCGGTCACTCAATGCAGAGCATGGTACCAGCAGAAAATTGCAAATTTATCCGTCATGTGAAGAGTAAGGTAAATTATGAACATAACGAAAGTTGTTTATAATGAAGAGACGTTTCACGTACGGTAAACGAAGTTTACAGAAAATCAATAGTATAAGATAAAAAGGAGGAAAACCATTCTGGTTTTCCTATAAACCCCCCATCTATTGTAATATTTTAAAATGATATGCACATAGAAACCTTCCCCGGGATGAGCATACTCTAAATATGAAGTTTGGTTGAGATCTATTTAGCCGTTTCGACGTGATGGCTTTCGTATAAACACCCCGTGTATTGAAAGATTTTAAAATGATATGCATATCGAAACCTTCCCCGGGATAAGTATACTGTAAATATGAAGTTTGGTTGAACAGACAAACAGACAGACAAACACACAAACAGACAAACAGACAAACAGACAAACAAACAAACAGACACGAAACGTAAAAACCACCGATTCGGTCTTGAGTTGACCTAAAACGGATAAATATCTGAAAAATTGGCAAAACAAAAGAAATTACAGACAGCGGACCCCCTACAATTTTATTTATATAGATAATTTCGCTGCTGTAGAATCCTGGAGCTGACGTTGCCATGGTACGGTATTCTACATTGTATTCGAATATCGAAGTAAATAGTGTACATGCAGTAAATAAGATAGTTTTAAAATTGCATGTCTCTTAGCGTTATCCGAGAAAGAGCATGGGGAGGTCCCCGTACGTTTCCAATGTAAAGTGTTTGTTACGGATTTGTGATATAACGGCAGGCTCACTTGCCTACTGGCATTCACAATCAGGTTGGGAAGTTTACATTATAATTGCAGGCCCCATTGCCTACTATGCGGACAGAATCGATTTGGGGAGTTTTCGTTAAAATGGCAGCCCCCCTTTCCTACCTCCAGACAGATTACAGTTTTTATTATAATGGCAGGCAATTACCCTACTATCACTCGAAATTGAGTTGTGCAGTTATCATTATAATGACAGGCCCCTTTTCCTACTGCCAGCCAGCGTACTGCCAGTCACACCAAGTTGGTGAGTTTCCATCAAAATAGCAGGCCACTATGCCTAATGCCAGTCACATTTTAGATGAGTACATTTCTTTATAATGGCGGGCACCCTTGCCTACTGCCAAACACAATCGGGTAGGGGAGTTTTAAACAAAACTGCATGCTCACTTACCTTCTGCAAGTCAAATCGAGAAGGAAACTATTCATTACAATTGTAGGCCTTCCTTACTAATGACAGTTACACAGGAGTTGGAGAAGGAACCCTTTCCTACTGCTAGTCAAAGTCGGTGTGGGGAGTACTGATTACAATAGCAGACCGACCCTTTCTCGATCGCTAAATCGACATCAGTGAATATATATAGATCGACATACGAAAGTATATGCGTGTTTACAATATTGAAGACCTTCATTTACAGATTAACTGCTACTAAACGTACGTCATATCGACAAAGGATTATACCATAAGACACGCCGGATTTAGTGGCCTAAATGGCTGGTCCAATGATATGTCATCTATTCTTGGGTCAGATTTAGAAACGTGGAACAGGGTAAAGGTTTTGTAAGATCATCTCACATTACATTACTTTTCGGATAATAATGTGACAGCTACATACGTAGCATTTGGCTCACATATGGCTACTGAGTGGGCCAATTTTCGTGAAGAGTTTGATGATTCTGTATTTCATATAAGTAATTGAAAGTATGAATAATGCATGTGAAAATTCCAAATTGACTTAACATCGATTAATAGAGAAAAATCAAACGTAAAAGGGATACAGATACGGCATAAAGTCATAAGACCAAGGTTGTAGATCATTCCAAATTGAACGGAGATTGTGCAATACGTTACGTGATAGGAATTTCCGAAGGTCTGCACCATCATTAAAATTGCCTGCATATTTCGATATTCTTCGGGGATAAAAAATGAAAAATTTAATGATATAGGATTTTTCATTCGTTACAGGCTAAAACGTATAATTTTGTCAAATTTCAATTATCTTCTTATTCTTCTGGCAGATTATGCCACAATGTGGATTTTGGGCGAGGCGGGTAAAAATTAGGACTTTCAGGAAATCAAAAATTATGGAGATTGTTATTATTACCCCTTAAACGGAAAGCTGTACGAAAATTTCGCCAAAATAGTCAGTGTAGAGGTACACAGTCGTTACGATTTGATTTATATAGATAAGGAATCTGCTCCATGTAAAACACCTTTTGGGCTATGTCCGCTGGACTTAACCTGCAAAAGTGACCATTCATGATATCTCCCTTATTAATCCTCCTGACGAAAAAATGCACATGAAAAAAAAAGGTTTAGAGGTGGAATTCCATCAGGTTTGGTCGATTTCCAGTCAGGTTGGTCTTGTTTTGTATATATTGTGGAAGAGTAAAATCACCATTTCGGTTCCTTATAAACCGCCAGTCCATTCCGGAACATGAAATGTTATTTACGTTTAAAACCTACCTTTGGACAGGTGGATGCTAAATATAAATTTTGTTTCGAATGTCTTCAGTAGTTTTCAAGTTGTAAGGAATACGCTTTACACGCACCCGCTCGTGAGTTAAGTCCGATGGGACTTGTACAGAAAAACGGTCCTTTAATGATATCTCCCTTATTGATCCTCGTATCGAAATGATGCACATGAGAAAAAAAGGTTTAGACATTAATTTCTACCAAGGTAGGTAGACTTCCATAAACTTTTGTTGTGTATATTTTTTGGAAGTGCAAAATCACTGTTTCGGTTTCGTATAAACCCCCAGTTAGTTCAGGGAT
Source organism: Anabrus simplex (assembly GCF_040414725.1). Classification (NCBI taxonomy): domain Eukaryota; kingdom Metazoa; phylum Arthropoda; class Insecta; order Orthoptera; family Tettigoniidae; genus Anabrus; species Anabrus simplex. Next base: position 197,555,826 of record NC_090271.1, read on the forward strand.
TTAGAAACAATATTTGCCCTGAAACCTATCAAGGACAGGTGTATTCTAAATACGAATCTTGGTGGAAATGCATCCAGTAGTTTCTAGCATTCACGTACATACGGCGTAATTAAGGAAGAAAATAATACAGTTAAGAATGTTGAAACTAATAGAAAATGGATTATAACTGAGGACAGCCGGATAACGACAAATAAATAAATGCCGTGAGTTATGGATATAATAAAGCGCTAACAGAGGAGAAATTTAGGTTCAGTGATTCTTAGGTAAACAAATATGAAGATGACTAATGGTGTTATTACTTAATCTATTCGAGGGCGGTTATAACCTCCAACGATATTCCGCCAATATCCCGCAGATGAGCCGATTGATGCCTCTCTTGCCATCTACCCAAGGAACAACCACGAATTTAAAAGCATGATGAGGAAAATGGCAATACGTTACTTCCCTACTGGCATGCAGTCAGAGACGTTGCCATGGTAACCTGTAGGTTCGTTGTCGGTCTGTCGGTCACTAAATGCAGAGCATGATACCAGCAGAAAATTGTAAATTTCTCCGTCATGTGAAGAGTAAGGTAAATTATGAACATAACGAAAGTTGTTTATAATGAAGAGACGTTTCACGTACGGTAAACGAAGTTTACAGAAAATCAATAGTATAAGAGAAAATAGAGGAAAACCACTGTGGTTTTCCTATAAACACCCCGTCTATTCAAAGATTTTAAAATTATATGCATATCGGAACCTTTCCTGGGATGAGTATACTCTAAATATGACGTTTGGCTGAGATCTATCCAGCCGTTTCGACGTGATGGTGGGAAAACCACTCTGGTTTTCCTATAAACCCCCCGTCTATTCAAGGATTTTAAAATGATATGCATATCTAAACCTTCCCCGGGATTAGTATACTCTAAATACAATGTTTGGTTGAGATCCATCCAGCCGTTTCGACGTGATGGTGGAAAAACCATTCTGATTTTCCTATAAACCCCCCATATATTCAAATATTTTAAAATGATATGCATATGGAAAACTTCCCCGCGATGAGTATCCTCTAAATATGAAGTTTGGTTGAGATCTATCCAGCCGTTTCGACGTGATGGTGGAAAAACCATTCTGGTTTTCCTATAAACCCCCTGTCTATTCAAGGATTTTAAAATGATATGCATATCAAAACCTTCTCCGGGATGAGTATACCCTAAATATGAAGTTTGGTTGAGATCTATCCAGCCGTTTCGACGTGATGGTGGAACAGACAAACAGACAGACAAACAGAAACAATTTTATTTATATAGATTTTTACACTCGTTCTTCACCCCCTTTCCATCCCCGCCCAAAGGAGTCCTATGAGTGCCTTACACAACAGTATATTTTTTTCCCAGATATTAAGTCTTATTTGTACCTATTTTGGTTGACAGCTATGCCCAAACGTACATGCATAATCTCACTGCTCTAGAATCCTGGAGCTGACGTTGCCATGGTTACGGCAGTTCATTTCTTTATCCGATTCCTAGAGCAGGGGTAGTGTGGTGCCAATATCTCCGTAACGGTTGGTTTTAGGGCCTTAAAACATGGTTTTCGGGCCCGTAGGGCTTACCGAGTTTTGTTCTTTGCGTCAAGAGGATTAAATTGAGCTTTGTCTCGTCCTTATACGACAAATTCGATATTTTGCCTATAATAGTATAAGAGAAAATGGAGGAAAACCGTTTTTCGTATAAAACCCCCGTCTTTTCAAAGATTTTAAAATGATATGCATATCGAAACCTTCCCCGGGGTCAGTATACTCTAAATATGAAGTTTGATTGAGATCTATCCAGCCGTTTCGACGTGATGGTGGAACAGACAAACAGACAGACAAACAGACAAACAGAAACAATTTTATTTATATAGATACTCGCTGTTAACGGGCACAGCAATAAACATATCATTTTGTGAATATCCCCCTTATCATACCTCGTACGGTAAGAATGTATCAGATATGAATTATTGGGAATTAAGGTTTCTACAAAAAATTTACGTACAGTGTTTTGATAGAACTAATATTTGCAGATATATTTTGAGGTTTGTAAAAGATGTAATAATCTTGAATATCTCCGTTATTAGGCTACTTCTCGTACGTTGAAAATGTGTCAGACCTAAAAGAACAGAAATTATATATTTCACAACGTTAATGACAGGTACCTACAGATTTTTCAATATAACTCTTTTGACATTCTTTGTTTTGACTTCCTTCGTATTGCTGTGCCACTGTGTACTAATCAAATAATACAGCCTGACGCACGAGCAGTACATGCCCACCCATCCACCCACCCACCCACCCACCCACCGACCGACCGACCGACCGACCGACCAAAATAAATCTGAATTGATGCTACTTTCGACTCGTATATTTGCGTAAACCATGATAAAACGATGTAAGACACAAACATTTGAAATGTACGATAAAAAATAAGGTGTCAAATTTCCGTTTGGGAAAATGAAATGATCGTAAGTATATCTTTCAATAAATGAAACTTAAATTGATAATTATAAAGTTCTGTGTGGAATTTTGAATCGACAAGTGTACGATTCAGAGCATTGAAAGGAAGAAACTTACTCAAGGCCTATGACACTAGCACGAATGAAATGACCAGTTCTCTAGAATACTGCAAGATGAGGCCTCTTTGATAAAAGAGTCTTCTATGTGTCTCTCATTCATGACCATTACATCACAGCCTGTACGGTTGCTAGGTAACAACGCGTCACCCATTAATTGATCGCTAATTTCGCGACTCAAATTTTCAGATGACCCCCAGCCATAACACACATTTATGTCAATAATAATTTCGATTTTATAAATGGCAGCCACTTTAAAATCCTCAATATCAGACCCTGGATTCCAACCAATGTACTTCTTCACAACTCAGATAATCTACATTTGGTCTTTCTATTTTTGTTCACTACAAATGTATTTCCGGAATCTTTCCAGTTCGGAGTGCATGGTGAAGATTTTTCCGAAGTGCTTACTAGAATTTTGAATGTGCTGTCAGCACAGAAGGAAGGAGATATTAACAAGACAAAGGTTTTTTTTACACTGACGAGCGCTAATATCATGTTCAGACGTCGCTATTGTCACCATAGAGAAGGAAATTTCTATCATCGTTCATATTTAACAGTTACTGTGCAAGTTTCACGTCTTTTGATCTGTATCTTTAATTCCAATAATTTCGAGCCCCACTGGTGGCAACACTGAAGACGGTTTTCCATGGATTCTCATTTTCACACCAGGCTAGGACTGTACCTTAATTAAGATCATGGTCGCTTTCTTTTCCTTTCCCATCATCGCCATAAGACCTGTCGGTGTGACGTAAAGCAAAGTGTAAAAAAAAGGAACACAAAGACCACTAATTTCTTTTCTTACGGACAAAATGCAATGAATAGTTTTGTCTGAGTTGGTATCACCGTTAGAGAGTCGTGTAAGGAATGAAACGAGTGTTTTATTTATTCTGAGTAGACTTTTGAGATTGCATCATTTGTTTCCCATGCTTGACTTTGGCCATTTGCTTTCAAACTACTGTACACTTTGTGCAACTTCTGCGACGCATATATGGCATGTTCTGTTAGAATTGCGTATTTCGTTGAAATCTGACATTTGTACTGTCTCTTTCTGTAATTTACACAGCTCTAATAAATGTAGCGTCTTGTTCGTTAGTATAGTGCAGTATTTACTTATATCCGTATAAGCAGGGTTTTACCCTTGCTGGTTTCGGTGACCTTTACGAAGACTAGCCCCTCCTCAGCTCAGCATAACTTAGCAACAAGAAAATGAAATTCAATAAGGGAAGTTCATCCAGAGTACTCTACTAACTAGCGAACTGACTAACTTCAGTGTTGATAGCTAACAGGATGTCGAGGAGAGGTCTGGGATTGGATAGCATATCCCATCCCAACTTCCTCAGCTTCGCTGACCCTCCATCAAATGCCAATGTCTAAAATTCTGGAGAACTGCCACTATGTTCTACCTGGATACGTGTCCTCTGTACAAGTGTCGCAACCAGTGATGTTCACTCAGCCTGCACAGGAAATAAGTACAAGTTCAATTAATGGGGTTAAAGGTGATCGAGTATAGAGCTAACCACCGTATCTCACTTATACGGAACTGCTTGAATTAGAGCAGGCCGATTGCAGTGATTCTTGGTAGAATGAGGAATTAAATTAACGATAACAGACCTTCTGCCGTAGAAAAATTTACATTTTAAGATATATTTTCTTCCTACAGTTTGAATGGAACGAGGTGTACCGAAGACATAGATTGCAATGAAACTCGGTAAGATGATCAATTAAGATCATCGCTGTACGCTGCGGTTGTCACATAGGCTGCATACAGCAGGAATATATGAGTGATTCTGCACAGGTATCCGTGGGTATCCTCGTTTGTGCTAATAAAATATTATGTTAATAGCACACACATTTATACAGAAGGCGGGGCCGATGAGCTTCGATGTTTCGGCCGCTTAAAACAACAAGCATCATCATCAGCAGCATATACACATGGCCAAGATTTCATATTATGTACATAGTATTTCTTTCTTTCTTTCTTTCTTTCTTTCTTTCTTTCTTTCTTTCTTTCTTTCTTTCTTTCTTTCTTAATCTGTTTACCGCCGAGGGTTGATTTTCCCTCGGACTCAGCAAGAGATCCACCTCTACCGCCTTAAGGGCAGTGTCCTGGATCAGGGGTTACAACTGGGAAGGAGGACCAGTACCTCATCCAGGCAGCCTCACCTGCTATACTGAACAGGGGCCCTGTGGGGGATGGAAAGATCGGAAGGGATAGACAAGGAAGAAGGAAGGAAGAGACCGTGGCCTTAAGATAGGTACCATCCTGGCACTTACCTGGAGGGAAGTGGAAAACCACGGAAAACTACTTCGAGGATGGTTGTGGTGGGAATCGAACCAATGTCTACTCAGTTGACCTCCGGAGGCTGAGTGGAGTCTGGTCCAGCCCTCATACCACTTTTTGAATTTCGTTGCAGAGCCGAGAATCGAACCTGGGCCTTCGGGGGTGGCAACTAATCACACTAATCACTACACCACAGAGGCGGACATGTACATAATATTTTGGCTTATATTATGAAAGAGAAATATTAAAACCTTAATTTGATGTGTTCATGTACCGTGCTTGTAGAGTGTAAAGTTCTTTTCGTTTTGTCAAAATCCCATTTTCAGTATAAAGTGGTTTATGAACTGTAACTTTAAGATAGAGCTATCGGTATATTTATACAATGCATACAACAGGTCATTCTAGTGAGAACGTGATTAGGTCTATGGCTTAGTTGCTGTCTTCCCACTTGGAGGGCAAAGATTCGAATCCCAGTCGATTCTGGGTTGAAATTTTCATCTAAAAATCACGTGGCGTCAGGAAGGACATCCGGCCTTAAATACGCGGACGAAACTAAAATGAGCCTGGGTGCCTGCAGCGACCCCAGAAATAACTACTAGTTAACTGCATCGAACCACCCAGTAACTTTCCAACAATTATAACCTTACAATAGAGTAAAATAATATATTATTATTGGTCCACCTTTTCAATAATAATATATTATTTTACTCTATTGTAATCACAGTTCAATATGGATCTATCATTATGAAACTTATTTCTTTTAATTATAACCTTACCGTTGATTTTTTAATGACAAAATGATTATTATTAGTTTTACTTTAGGATTCACCCATGGCATTGAAATCTGTTGGTCTAAAACAAACAGTTCACTTTTAGTGTTGACATTATTAATACAACAAGCCCAGTGTTTTCCTTTGTAACAGTACACAACGGTACGCATTACCGGCACATTTTTCTCGAAAGAAATAAAAAATAAATTGAATATTATTCGGAATATTTCTATCACATTTCTTATGAACTGTTGGCTTATGGCTTCAAATCAAGCTTATCTGCCCAAATTCGTCATGTTTTAATACTGTATATACACTGAATGAGCAAATGTCATGGGATAGCGGAGCACTGATGCGCAGGTGTGTTGTCTGCGCACCACACGCCCCCTGTGCCAGCGGCAGTTGTATAGGAGACCTTGTGAGCAGTGGCTGTGCATGTGACAGATGTAACATGGAACGTCGTCGTGACCTGACACCGTTCGAACGGGGTATGGTGGTCGGTGCCCGACGGATGGGAAGTGCGATTTCGGAAGTGGTGCGGGAATTCGGCTTCACACGATCAACCGTGTCCAGGGTGTATCATGAATGGTTGAATGCGGGTGTCACCGTCCACAACAGACGAACGACCGGCCGTCCAGCCACCCTCGATGACCGTGACTGGCGACATCTGAGACGGATTGTCAATAGTGAGAGACGGGCAATTCAACACAGGCCGTGCTAGAAACGTCTCCCAGTGGACAATCCGTAGGAACATGGGTTCTATGGGGTCGCTCTGCAAACGATTTGGTGTCAGCTGCGTCCAGAGGACTACCGAGGACTTGTCGACTCACTTCCACGGCGTCTCACTGCAGTTCGCAGGGTCAGAGGAGGCCCCACACGCTATTAGGTGACTATCCCATGACAGTGTATAATGCGTACGAGCATATGATTGATGTTTCTGTAAACTGCCGTTCAAAATTATCTTGTCCTATTAACCACTTAGCGTCCGACTCGTTGGCTGAATGCTCAGCGTACTGGCCTTCGATTCAGAGGGTCCCGGGTTCGATTCCCGGCGGGTCGGGGATTTTAACCTTCATTGGTTAATTCCAATGGCCCGGGGGCTGGGTTTTTATGCTGTCCCCAACATCCCTGCAACTCACACACCACACATAACACTATCCTCCACCACAATTACACGCAGTTATCCCACATGGCAAATGCCGCCCACTCTCATGGGAGGGTCTGCCTTACAAGGGCTGCACTCGGCTAGAAATAGCCACACGAAATTATTATTACCACTTAGCGTAGTCTATTCGATGTTAAATGAAAAATAATCTTCGTCTTGCACTTTCTTTTCCTTCTACATTTTTGGCCACTGGAATGCAATAGAGGAGGGGATAGTTTTCCCATCCTTCTGCTAACAAACTGTTCTTGTTCAATGACAATCTAACGTTATCCATATTGCACTAAGTTCCGTTAATACCAACGTAGCGGCAAACAACTATAATAGTAAATAGCTGTCATAGGTAATCTGGAGTTAATGTATGTTTACATTTAATTTCGTTCGTTTTTTAAATAACTTGAAAAGCATAAATACTTATTTTGTGCTGCCAAAGCAAGCGAGTTCATAGTTATTTAGTAGGAACAAGGGGTGCACATGGTTCACAAGTTAGAGAAGTGAAATGAATAAAATAACTAATTAGTTTGTGCCCAATAAAAGAAACCATGACGATTCCTTTGAAGTATCTACTGAATCTGTGAACTGTAAATCAAGTGAATTTGAAGAAAACATCGCAAATACCGACCGATTTACTGAAGTTCCTGAGGGGAACAATTCTGACCATAATGGGCCCGATTGTTGGACATTAACTCAGGAAAATTATTTCTTCTAGAAAAACGATTTGCTTTAAGCGGAAAATGAAATGTTAGGTTGTAAGGTGAGCCAATATTTTACAAGTTTAGGACTATAAAAAGAGATTGAAGTGAAAATATCTTCAGATTGGGGCATTAGTAAAATCAGTACCTACCTTTAGAAAATAAGAAGTCGGTACAACTGGAGATATGAACAAAGTGTGAGATACAGTTTATGAAGAAGTGTGGGTGAGTACCGCCACCTTTTCCTAAGAAGAAAGAAAAACAAGAAAGCACTGAATAAGCCTGTATTTTCCATTCCTCTAGGAGTTCTTAAGATCCCGTACCTTGCCTTGTTATAAAGTTCGTAGACAATCTTTGTTCATCAGTAGTGTTGTAATAATATTGTATTCATTAGTAACATCGTCGTTGTGACACAGGGTTCTAAAGACAATTCTGATTAGCTACTATATACATTTTACCGGAGAAACACATTTAATGCGTGAATAATCTGCAGCGAAGATAAGGCCTCATCATTACTCGTAGTTATTCATTATTCTGATATTTTTGTATCGTACTATCTTGTCGTGCTGGGTGTTGGTATAGGTCCACACTTACCTAGTTATTTCCGAGTTCGGCTATCCAGTCGAATGATCCTGAGTTGCACCGATGATCGGAGGAACTTAGTAGGCTACACTATCTGTAACCCCCAAAATGGTTCAATTGTGTCAATAAGTAACTTACCAATAATAATAAGATAAAGTGCAAATGAACTAAGATATCCGGAACAAGATCTATTATACTTCGTTTGAATTTTACACAGTTGTGGCTGACGCTGTTGACCAAAGGTATTTCTGCGAATAAATTCAATACTCTTCTTCTCATAATTCATGATATCTAAGTGAATCCGAAATAAAAAATACTAATTTGTAACATTTCTTTACCCACTCCTAATACAGGACGCTACATAGTGAACAAGGCTCGGATATACGTTATGCCTAAGGGAAACGTTAATTTTCTTCATACTTCTACTCGTGTCCCCTTTCAGGCCAACAGATGAGACTTTCTTGATGTATTTTCGGTTTAAGGTATAAGAACAACATGGTGAACAGCGGAACGCACATCATGCATGCGTGTGCGCGCTTTAGAATTCCCGTGACGCAGATGGTCGGCAGCAGGTGGCCTTGAAGACTAGCGAGTGCTTTGGCCAATCAGAAAGCTACATATTTCTTTAATAATTTAAATATGTACGCCAGTAAGAAAATATTACACTTTTGTAGACAAGCTGGAAGTCTACAGACCAAGAGTTTTCGGCAGAATGCTTTACAATGTAAAAGGGTTCAGCCATTCACTCAAACTTGCGGTCCAAAAATCAGTCTTGTGATTTAAATATATAATACTACTACTACTAGCCTACTACTACTACTACTAATAATAATAATAAATCTTCCACCGCGTTTCCTACATGTACACTGGCCATCTTTCATGCTCGGATGTCCTACCTGACGGCAACCCTATGTGGAGGGATGTATTAAACTATAACGTGTGGTTGGCAGGGTGGTGTGAAGTGCGAAAATGGATAGATGTGTATTAACGCACAAATATAATTTCCCTTAGCCAGAGGAATTAACAATACTCTGGGAACCAAACCAGTTGCCCTCTGAATCGAAGGCCAGAACACTGTCCATTTAGCCAAGAAGTCGGAGTCCTTTATTTTTTACTTAAATAATTTGTTTGACACATTGTTCTCGCATCGTCCCTTAAAGAAATCAATCATGACAGGCGAAAGAGATGTTCCATAGCCATATCACTGTTGTAATACATTTATTTGACATCTCACAAGCAGTAGGTGAAGATATACAGGGTTGTCCAAAAAGATGTTACCACTTATATGGGATTGACTTTTATGTGAATAACACAATAACACACTATGCACCCAATTCCAAATGAAGCTAGTACACTCCTTAAACCTGTACACCTTTTGTTCTGAATGCATGTGTAAAGTCTTTGTACCCTACAGTCCATAGCTCGTTCACACATTGCCGTAGGTATAGAGCGGATAACTGTTGTTATGCGTTCTTTAAGGTCATTAATGTCAGTACACATTGGTATAATTATTATGTTGCATTTATTTTGAATTTCTATTACAAATTAGTTTATTTTGAAACATTTGATATTCTCCAAAAAATTCTGTACGATGACGTGGTTAAGTTTAAGAGAGAACCATGAGTCCTAACTTCGCCACTATTAAAGACAAATAAAAAAAAATTAAAAATAGATCTTGTAGCTTACATGCTTTCTTTCACCATTCCCAATAGCCAGACATCACATGGAGTTAAATGTGGTGACCGTGTTGGCCAAGCCAGAGGTCCACCTCTTCCAATCCAGCATTCACCAAATGTTTCATCCAGGAAATCTCGAAACGTTAAGGAAAAATATGGTGGTGCACCATCTTGCTAGAAGTAACCTTATGTTAAGATCCGGAGGGGAAGTTCGTCAACAACATACTGGCGCAACATACATCTAGGTAAGCACATCACATTACAGTCTGATCATTAAAAAAAATATGGACCAAGAACTCCAAACTTTGAAATACTGCTCCATACGTTAACTTTCGGAGAGGATCGACTGTGCTCTCTTGTTTCATGGGGATTGTCTGTACTCCAAATGGCCCGATTGTGCTTATACACGTTGCCGCAGACATGGAATGTGGCTTCATCCGACATAAAGAACACAACAGTATGGTCTATGTGCACCATCTGTAATAACACCTCTGCAGCTCGTACACGGCAACTTTTATCAGCTTTCAAACACTTCCATCTAAGCTGCTACCTTCCTTTTCTCTTCTAAAGCTAGTCGGGTGGCCGTATTTCGTCTACAACGAAAGCTATTTGTTATTTGCTTTACGTCGTACCGACACAGATAGGTCTTATGGCGACAATGGGACAGGAAAGGTCTAGGAATGGGAAGAAAGCAGCCGTGGCCTTAATTAAGGTACAGCCCCAGCATTTGCCTGGTGTGAAAATGGGAAACCACGGAATGCCGACAGTGGGGTTCGAACCCACTATCTTCCGGATGCGAGCTCACAGCTGCGCGCTCCTAACCGCAAGGCCAACTCGCCCGGTTACAACGAAAGAAAAAAGATGCGAGATCGTGTGGTACCATGTAAGTGGTAACATCTTTTTAGACAACCCTGTAGTGCTGAGATAATCCAGCTATGTCCGCAGGGAAAAGCTGCTCGATGAGAATTGGATCGTCGATTTCACAGACGTTCTTCAAGGAGATGTACTGCTTACATACTGGATAGAAGCATGCAGTAAAATTCACCATGCGAGTCTTGTCCAATATTCTAGTGGATAGTGGTAGGTATTAGAACCAGATAAATCGTAGAACACCTTCGTAACATAATGAAATATTAAAATGTTGCCAACTTTTGTCTGGGGAGACTTAGGAGTAAGGATACGAGCTGCTCGACTACGTGGTATGTTCCGAGCTGTCAGCAGAGAGATGGCGTGGAATGTCAGTAATCAACGAGTAAGTTTTAATGGAGTTTTTAAAAGCAGGAAAGATGGCAATGCGAAGATCAAGTTGGAATTCAAGAGGACTAATTGGAGCAAATATTCATGTATAGGAAGAGGAATTGGGGATTACCAAAGGAGATGTTCAGTAAATCGCCAAATTCTTTGAATCATTGAAGAAAACACTAGGTGCACATCTGATAGGGAATCTGCCAACTGGACAACAGCCCTAAATGCAGATCAGATCAGTGGTGGTTGATTGATTGATTGATTGATTGATTGATTGATTGATTGATTGATTGATTGATTGATTGATTGATTGATTGATTGATTGATTGATTGATTGAACTGTGACGAAGTATTCTCTAGGGTGGGGGGAAGGTTTGAAATCTCTTGGAGATCTCGTTCTTGTTATGATTACTTACCTGATAATGAAAGTAATGAGTGAGTGCTCTTCTAGATGTTTCTGCTGATGATTCTCTGAATAACTTTCAAAGGAGACGATAAGATACACATTTTACTAGACATTGAAAAATAGAGAGTGATTATTACTGAGCAGTTTGAGCTCTAAATTAATTATATATTGAACCCATGACCTTTGAGCGTGTTCAGTCCGTGCAAGGAAAAACCTTGTGAAAGGCATTTACATTTTATATGCCATTATTTTCAGATGAATGATATAAAATAATCAATATAAACATTACACCCAGGATAGGAATCCTGATTAAAGGAAAAGTATGATTTGTAAAGCAGCTACCTGTAGGGATGGCTAGATAAGAGACTGAAAGAGGCTGGTGGGCCTGTAACGATGCAAGGCCACGTACGACTTCCAATTATGTAAGCTACCCTTTGTAAAGTGCGTTTATTTATTTCATTATGTCACCATCTCATTTCACAAATATATCCCTGCACATTCTACACGTGTGGGTGACGTAATTTCTGTTGCGTGAGAATGAGAGTCATAAGGAGCCAGAGTCCTAAATTCCTTACATGAGGCACCATTTAATTCCAGCGCGTCAGGTGATGAGGAGCCCTAGTTACATTTCTATTTCTGACTAGAGACGGCACATTCCTGTAGTGTTGAAGTGATATTTGTTGCTGGGATTTTTAATTGTAGGGAACCCGAGGATTTATTTGTGTAATTTAATGGTATGGGAATAGGGTCATTCCATAGATAGGATCCCACGTGAAACCATAGGACGTGGTGGCTAGGAACATTTAAAGTGACGTTTTAAATAAAATCTTTTCGCATATTTTGTATTGCTTAAGTAGTGTCTTTCACGCGAGTTGTCAACGAAGCGATATTTAATTTTGATACAGTTAGAAGAGATAACGTGTTTGCTTTCATAGAGGTAACGATAAGGGTCTTCCTTCCAGGTAGAGAGACCATCTGTTTTGGCGAGCGAGCCAGTTCATTTGTCAGAAGAATTAACCTAGGTCAAGCAGCAGGGAAACCTTTCTGGACAGTAATAAAGAATCTTAGGAAGGGAGGGAAAAAGGAAATGAAATGAACAGTGTTTTGAGTAATTCAGGTGAACTCATAATAGATCCCAGGGAATCACTGGTGAGGTGGAGGGAATATTTTGAACATCTTCTCAATGTAAAAGGAAATCATCCTGGTGGTGTTTCAAACAGCCAAGCTCATGGGGAGGAGGAAAATGATGTTGGTGAAATTATGCTTGAGGAAGTGGAAAGAATGGTAAATAAACTCCATTGTCATAAGGCAGCAGGAATAGATGAAATTAGACCAGAAATGGTGAAGTATAGTGGGAAGGCAGGGATGAAATAGCTTCATAGAGTAGTAAAATTAGCGTGGATTGTTGGTAAGGTACCTTCAGATTTGACAAAAGCAGTAATTGCACCTATCTATAAGCAAGGGAACAGGAAGGATTGCAACAACTATCGAGGTATCTCATTGATTAGTATACCAGGCAAAGTATTCACTGGCATCTTGGAAGGGAGGGTGCGATCAGTGGGTGAGAGGAAGTTGGATGAAAACCAGTGTAGTTTCAGACTACAGAGAGGCTGTCAGGATCAGATTTTCAGTATGCGCCAGGTAATTGAAAAATGCTACGAGAGGAATAGGCAGTTGTGTTTATGTTTCGTAGATCTAGAGAAAGCATATGACAGGGTACAGAGGGAAAAGATGTTCACTATACTGGGGGACTATGGATTTAAAAGTAGATTATTAAAATCAATCAAATGCACTTATGTTGACAATTGGGCTTCAGTGAGAATTGATGGTAGAATGAGTTCTTGGTTCAGGGTATTTCAGGGGTTAGACAAGGCTGTAATCTTTCACCTTTGCTGTTCATAGTTTACATGGATCATCTGCTGTAAGGTATAAAATGGCAGGGAAGGATTCAGTTAGGTGGAAATGTAGTAAGCAGTTTGGCCTATGCTGACGACTTGGTCTTAATGGCAGATTGTGCCGAAAGCCTGCAGTCTAATATCTTGGAACTTGAAAATAGGTGGAATGAGTATGGTATGAAAATTAGCCTCTCGAAGACTAAATTGATGTCAGTAGGTAAGAAATTCAACAGAACTGAATGTCGGATTGGTGATACAAAGCTAGAACATGTCGAGAATTTCAAGTTTTTAGGTCGTGTGTTCTCCCAGGATGGTAATATAGTAAGTGAGATTGAATCAAGGTGTAGTAAAGCTAATGGAGTGAGCTCGCAGTTACGATCAGCAGTATTCTGTAAGAAGGAAGTCAGCTCCCAGACGAAACTATCTTTACATCGGTCTGTTTTCAGACCAACTTTGCGTTACGGGAGCGAAAGCTGGGTGGACTCAGGATATCTTATTCATAAGTTAGAAGCAACAGACATGAAAGTTGCGAGAATGATTGCTGGTACAAACAGGTGGGAAAAATGGCAGGAGGGTACTCGGAATGAGGAGATAAAGGCTAATTTAGGAATGAACTCGATGGATGAAGCTGTACGCATAAACCGGCTTCGATGGTGGGGTCATGTGAGGCGAATGGAGGAGGATAGGTTACCTAGGAGAATAATGGATTCTGCTATGGAGGGTAAGATAAGTAGAGGGAGACGAAGACGACAATGGTTAGATTCGGTTTCTAACGATTTGCAGATAAGAGGTATAGAACTAAATGAGGCCACAACACTAGTTGCGAATCGAAGATTGTGGAGACGTTTAGTAAATTCACATAGGCTTGCAGACTGAACGCTGAAAGTCATAACAGTCTATAATGATAATGTATGTATGTATGTATGCATGTATGTATGTATGTATGTATGAATTGTAACCGAGATTTTGTCATTTATAATAAATGTTTGGAAATAGATTTCATTGCTTAAGAAGAGAATCGTTTGGTAGAGAACTTTAGATTCATTATATATGCGACGGAAATGAATTTTCATGTGTGTAAAAATGTGAGAATCTATAGTAATGTTGCTTCGTGTTGTTGAGGATTGTCCTAGATCCTGCGATTATTTTATTTCAATGTCACGATATCTTGTCAATCCATAGAGTTCGTGATGTGCGACGTGTTGTTGGTTTCCAAGGCACAAATGTAGGTTCGTGTGGTATGAGGTCATGCCTGTGGGGCACATGGTGATCAGTAGTCCATCCATCCTACAGTTTGGGTGAGGTGCATTACGACACTTGAGTCCTATCAGCATGAAATCATATCGGAAGGAGGTACCGGAATTAGTCCATGGGTTAATCGTAGACGTTATAAGAGATTGACATGGGTTGTTTTATTTTGCGTTTCGTGTAATTTATGCAATTTATAGGATTTCAGGTTAATGTTATAATGTAAACTTGTTGAGTGACGTAATGAAATAAACAAATGGTACCGACAGTTATGACCATGTCCTTCGTATTACAGTTGCGAAACAAGAAAGCTGTGCAAATGAACATAGATGAATATTTTCTTTTAAAGGAATATTTTTGCTAAACATGTCCAAGTGATAACGAAAATTTTATTGAAAGATTTAGGGAGGTTAAAGAAACCACTTCGTCCGAGATAGATAAATTTGTTGGTAATTAGGATTATGAGATTACTTCATTTATTAATGTATTAAATTCAGTAAAACCGTATTTTGAGAATTAGCTTAAATCCAAGTGATTAACTTGAAAATGTATTCTGGAAATCTTAGTTTTATTTGCTGGGAAAATTCAACTTATTAACGTAATGATTAAGGGGACATGTCCGATAGCAAGGGACTTTACTGCCACAAGTGTTGTGAGAGTTTGCTGTTGTTATTTTTGATTTTGATTTGTTGAGCACCAGATGTGCTGGGGGATTTACTAACGCGGAAACCTTGGTCATCAACTACTTTATATAATTGTGTTCAGCCTTCAGCCTATAAATTTGGATGGTCATGGGGTCATTAACCCCAGTGACTTAGATTAGGGCCATCTGCCATTATAGCATCATTCTTATTGCGGCCATCATCCACAATTACTTTAACGCAAATCACGGAGTTAGATGTCGGTCCATGACATAGTCGCAGGTCATAGCGATTCAATTAAGGGTCCATGCCGTACAACCACTGTGTGGCACATATCGATTGGACAGCCGTATTTATACCAAAAGTCCAGAACTCATGTTACGGGGGGTAGGACTATCACGAATCATTATGGTGGTATATGCAGTATCACATGGAAGCCGATCTTAGGGATCTCCATATTTTATTTATTTTATTCTTAAATTAAGACGGTGGTTTCTACTAAGGGTGCCCCTCAGACAATTGATTTAAGGTGTCCAAAACCAGCGTCTCTCATAATCGTTGTTATTATTCGTTTGTTTCTAAGGGACAGGCAGGATTTCGTTGATCACCTGTTGTGAAATGTTACAAGTTTTCAGACGTCACTTCAAATGGTCAATAAACCTACACGTTTAAATCGAGTTCACTCATTGTAGATATTAGTTTGAAATTACTAAAACCCACCTCTTACTTAAGCAAGTGACAAAGAACTTGTAAGCGTCCCAAGAGAAAGGTCTCATGCCGATTGCTGATAGGTAAGGAAGGTAGGTATCCTTCGAAGGGCCTTAAAGGGTTCAATATGTACCATAAATAAACCGAAATTCTCAATTAAAAAATTGGAGATAGTTTAACTACATCTTCATTATCGTATGAAAATTTCCGTAGAATATACAACCTTGTCTTGCCTGCCAAGACAACAACTGTCCAGCCAGGTTGTCTGCAGACATTGGAGTGCCATGTCGTGACCACGATGATGTCATCAGTCGTATTGCTTAGGTTCACTTCTTTCCTGTCAGACAGTTTGTCAGTTGGTCTCATGACGGTGAGTGTATCACGTTCCAGCCTTAATCCAGAATTAAATTTACAAGTTGCTTTACGTCGCACCGACACAGATAGGTCTTATGGCGACGATGGATCAGGAAAGAGCTAGGAATGGGAAGGAAGCGGCCGTGGCCTTAATTAAGGTACATTTGCCTGGTGTGAAAATGGGAAACCACGGAAAACCATCTTCAGGACTGCCGACAGTGGGGTTCGAACCCACTATCTCCCGAATACTGGATACTGGCCGCACTTAAGCGACTGCAGCTATCCAGCTCGGTAGTCCAGAATTAAAATATTGGGACCGGAAAGGAATGGAACTGAGGGTCTCCAGGTAAAAGACAGGATCTGTATCTTTTTTAATGGAGTTACAAACACTCTACTGTTGACACACAACAAACAATCAAACACTAACATCATTCCGATGTACCGCAATGAGTACCGTCACGAAATGTTCGTTAACATTATCGCAGTACACGTGCCGGTACTGCCAGTTGAGCTACATTCCCTCTGAATAGTTAAAACAGCAGGTAAGATGTAATTGATTGTTTTGGGTGTTTTGGGATTGATAGATTACGACACACTAGCATGTTCTCGATATGGATTAACTTACAGCATATTTCTTATTACGGAGGAATGTAAGAGCTAAGATATGGTCTACAGTTTGAGTTCTGTAGTGTCTAATAGGATGTGTGCCTGTGGAATGATTTGTATGTACACATGACACGCAGTACATTAGTGTCCCGTCCTTCGGTCACCGTTTTGAATTCCTCTATATGCAACATACCTTTATTGTACGCTTGGGTCGTTATTATGTAATATTTAAGTAACTAATTATTTCTGACAGCACCATTAACTACTCCAACTGTCATTATTGGCAAAAACGAAGAAGAAGCTTTAAGGTTAACGCACACAATCATTGCTGTGCCATTGATACTAGACCTTGAACTAATCCATCAACAGGAACTTTATTATTTTTAATCTTTTTTCAACCAGTCTTGCTTAAGAGCTCTTCTTGTAAGATGTCTAAGTGCTTATCTATGCACAGTATAAAGTCTTCGATTGTGTCGGTCTGTGTTTGTGTGGGCTTATGTCGGGAATCAGTGAACGTATTTTGATGCGGTTTTAACCGTTGTTAGAGATTTTCTCGGAAAAGATCGAGGTGGAAAAAACATGAATCTATTACAAAAGGGAGCCGGGCAGTGGCGATTTTAGTGAAGGAAGTCAGAGAAAAATTAGCCATCAAGGCGCTTTCTTACCTTACGTTGCATAAACCGTCAAGATAGACGTCAAGTATGTGTGGACGAATTGTTCAGCATTAAAAGATGTAAAAAAAAAAATGGTCCGGGATGGTATATTGTATACCTGTCTGTAAAAGGTAGCCTTCAATAAGCGTTTTATTTCCTACTTTGCAGTTAAAAGAACTTCAAAATTGAAACCATATTTTGTGATTAATCACGCAATCCTTATCAAAATAAATTATTAATTCACCTCAATCATTTTGTTGAGAAAAATATGTACACTATGTAATTTCCACGGCTATTTTAGGAGTAGTGATCGTTTCAGCGAAAGGGCAGGAATGGTTTAAATATCGCATGGGGAGAAAGGAGCGAGTCAACAGGCAGGCAGCCGAAAGGGGCTTGAAAAATCTCCGCAATGAGTACGTACAGGGTGGTCGGAAACAACGTGAACCGGGTACATAAGCGTTAGAGGGTTGGCCATACTGGTGAATAATTGGAAAAGAATAATTTGATATCTTGCACTGTTGTCATTTTATCAGCTGCTCGAGTAAGCCAATCACATCGCTTCGCGGGCGAATTCAATTGGGTTTTAGGAGGCGGTGTTGCTAAATCTGCATGCGGCTTATGACCGGCTTGAGAGCGCCAATAAAAAATAAACTACTTCAGGGGAGGGACTTGAACAAGGATCTCCCTAATGATAGGCTCGTCCCATAACGAGCACTCTACGGTGGCATTGGCTGAAACCCACGGTGTGTTAGTGTTTGATGCTCATTTCTCGGCTCAAGCCATGAGCAGATTTAGAAACACCGCCTCGTAAAGCCCATTTGAATTCGCCCGCGAAGTGATCTGATTGGCTAACTTCAACATCTGATAAAATAACAACGACGCGAGATATGGAAGTAATTTTTTTCAAATTACCTATCAGTGTGGCCAACGCTCAAACGCTCATATACCTGGTTCACGTTGTTTCCCACCACCCTGTATATACACCGGAAGGAAAAACATCTAACGTCGTCGACAAGTACCAGGCTATTAGCAGAAATACAAATCTACTCCTATGCGAATCCGGAACGGATCATTAGCGAAAATGTACACACATGTTCATACAAACCAGAAATCCTTCATTCAAGACTAGAGATAGGAAGTTCATATCCACAGGACATGTTCATTAGTATGTTTTGAAAAAATGGTTAGCATTTGAACCATGTCAGCCCTCACGTTCAAGGTCCACATCGATATCTTGGCGCACCACCACTGACTGGTAAAATGTGCCTGAGGCTCTCGTTGTCGCTATAAACCGAAGGTAATAGATCAGCGTGACTTGAGTAGACGTGCAGGATGCCTCGCAGATGTATGCGAGAACCGTACCGTCAAATGAGTGAGTTTGAAAGAGGGCGCATTATTGGCACGAGAGAACGTGATGCATCCATCGGGGAAATTGTTGCTCGTGTGGGATGAAGTGTGTCGGCAGTGCAACGGGTGTGTACAGAATGGTTCACAGATGGGCGTAGAACTGGATCTGGTCGTACCATCCAGAGAACACCTCCCGAGAAGATCGACAGCTCATCCGAATGGCATTGCAGGACAGATCTGCGTCCTCTTCGGCTCTGGCGCAGCAGTGGAACAGTGTACCACATCGTACACTATCGGGAGTGACAGTTCGTCGCCATTTATCGGTCTGGGTTACCGGCGCGTAGTCCACTTCTCCTCCTAGCTTTGACTAATGTGCATAAACATGCTAGTTGCAATGGTGTATGGAACGACGTCACTGGGGACAGGAATGGCAGCAGATAGTGTTTTCGGACGAATCCATGTTCTGCTCATTTGAAGATGATGGCCGCATTTTGGTTCGCCGCAGACAGGGGAAGTGGCATCACATTGACTACATTCGCACAAGACATACAGCGCCAACTCAAGGCCTTATGGTGAGGGGTGCTATTGGGTACAACCATAAATCGCAGTTGGTGCGTGTCTAGGGCACTGTGACCAGTTTGACCTACGTGAATGACATCCTGTGACCCATAGCCATACCCTTTCTGCACGACACCCCAGACGCCATATTTCAGCAGTACAATGCGCGACAACATGTTGCTGCACGACCACGTGTCTTCTTGTTGTCACAGGATGTCCGACTGTTGCCCTGACCTGTCCGATCACCGGACTTGTCTCCAATAGAAAATGTGTGGGATATGGTGAAACGACGGGTGCGGCGCTGTGACCCTGTGCCAACCACCAAAGATGAACTGTGCAACCAGGTGAATACAGAATGGACACCATTCGCGCCTTGTACGCGTGGATGCCATCACGCATGGAACAAGATATCAGTGCCCACGGAGGACCCAGCGTCTACAAGGCAACCTAGGGGACTGAAATGCTAATCGTTTCTGCAGAACATACTAATGAACATGCCCTGTGAATATGAACTTTCTATCTCTAGTCTCTCAAGGTGTTCTATTTTTTTAAAAAAAATTAGTGTAACTTACATTTACGTTCTGTGTCTATAGACTTTTTTTTAAATTAGCTCCAATAATTGTTGGAAATCAGGTATCCTCAGTGTGTACAAAAACCTTTTGGAAAGATGATTAAATACGTTAGTTTTTTACGTATTTTGTATGTTAAACCTGCTGTCAACAATATTGGTTTGTGTGGAGCCGTACTGGTCCAAGCAATCAAAAAAATATTGTTTTGTAAGTTATTTTCCCGTTTGAAATCAGATGAATCTTTTGACATTGTTAAGCTGAAATATTGTTTCGTACCAAGTTCTCTATCAAACTGACAAGTCCATCAATTTTTTATTGTTTACGTGAAGAATGGTTCATGGTGTGGGTTACTGTAGTCACGTCCTAGTTCGTGTACCTTGGGCAACGGCTGAGTGGCCTAATAAGTGGTCCTGAGATTTGGGATACCAGATGCTATGAAATGGGAGTGGGTATCTCGGGCATATTCTGAGTCATGGCCCTCCTTTTGCTCAGGCGGCTAGGACTATACAATCCACCGGTGGTCCATAACCCGTTAGAGGAGAGATCCTCACTTGGACTATGTGTAAGTAGGGTAGCATCCTGCTTCAAGAATTTACCGAGCTCAGAACATTTTAAGCAAGCTTAGGACCTGTGGGAGTAACGGAGTCCCACTCCTATTTGACAGGCGAGGGGCTCCTTGGAAACAACTTGGCGAACGAAATGGAATTCGATGGGGAGCTATCAATATTAATGGGGCTTATGGAAGGAAGAAAGTAGAACTGGCTGAGTCAGCAAAGAGGATGCATCTGGATGTGCTAGGAGTAAGAGATATTCGGGTAAGGCGAGATAACAAGGAAGAGATAGGACTTTATAAGTGTACTTGATGGATGTTAAAAAGGGAAGGGCAGAGCATGGGGTAAGACTGTTCATCAGGAAAACTATTGCACGCAATATAGTTTCTGTTAGGCACGTAAACGAGCGAATGATGTGAATAGGTTTTGGAAATTGGAAGAATTAGGACAAGAATCGTCTCAGTGCATTCACCATGTAAAGGTGCAGTTGAGGATGAAGTTGATAAGTTTTATGAAACATTGAGTGACATCGTGGTCAGGGTCAACAGCAAGGACAGAATAGTGCTAATGGGCGATTTCAGTGCGAGAGTTGGAAATAGAAATGAAAGATACGAAAGAGTGATTGGTAAATATGGGGAAGATATGGAAGCTAATGGAAATGGGAAGCGTTTGCTGGACTTCTGTGCTAGTATGGGTTTAGCAGTTACGAATACATTCTTCAAACATAAGGCTATTCACCGCTACACATGGGAGGCTAGGGGTACCAGATCCATAATAGACTATATTTTAACCGACTTCGAATTCAGGAAATCTGTTAGGAATGTACGAGTTTTCCGGGAATTTTTCGATGATACAGATCACTATCTGATCTGTAGTGAACTAAGTATCTCTAGGTCTAGGGTAGATAAAGTGAAATCTGTCTGCAAACGAATAAGGTTAGAAAAACTCCAGGACGAGGAAATTTGACGGAAGTACATGGATATGATTAGTGAAGTCGAAGAAGTCGAAGATCAGTCACTTATATATGGCAAGGCGCAAGTCCCTGAAGGGTAGCACAGCACACGCAATGCCCGGCACTGTGCATTAACATTTTTACGAGAAGAGGTGAACAGTTTATTGAACAAGCATGCAAACACTGCCGGGCGCGATGTCACAACACGATTTAATAAATTTGAAGTCCCAAAATTGTATGGAAGTCGAAGACAAGTCGCTTAAATAAAGTAAGGTGCTAGCTCCTGCAGATCAGCGCAACATACGCTATGTAAGGCACTGTGCTTTTAAATGCCGACGAAACTCGGTGAATAGCTTAAAGAACAAGCCTGCAAATGCTTCAGTCGCGAAAATATATAATACAAGTTAACATAATTGAAGTATATATCAATGTTAATAGGATCTTGTAGTTTCTTTAGAGATGCAGAACTGTTGACGTCATGCGACCAAGGGATGATCCAATTAGAACCATGAGACTACTTGTAATTAGTATCATCACGCAGGGAACACCATGGGTCGAATTTACTTGGGCGTAGTACCACTATGTTAGGTATGCAATAGGTTTCGTGTATAATTAGTAAACCAAACTCTTCATTTAATGTAACCTGCATCCACTAAGTTTTGTGGCCACCATTAGAAGTAGCTTTCCTTCTAAAGATGTATACTTTTTTTTTTGCTAGGGGCTTTACGTCGCACCGACACAGATAGGTCTTATGGCGACGATGGGATAGGAAAGGCCTAGGAGTTGGAAGGAAGCGGCCGTGGCCTTAATTAAGGTACAGCCCCAGCATTTGCCTGGTGTGAAAATGGGGAAACCACGGAAAACCATCTTCAGGGCTGCCGATAGTGGGATTCGAACCTACTATCTCCCGGATGCAAGCTCACAGCCGCGCGCCTCTACGCGCACGGCCAACTCGCCCGGTGTGTATATTATTTAACAAACCTCATACTGACATTAATACAAATGTACAATGAAACATCATCATTAGTCGACATGAAAGCCTATCACCAGAAACGGGTTTCGCAGTCAAGGTTTTCTTTTTTTCTCTTTTTTTTTGGTACGATGATAAAGACTTCTTTATAATTGGCCTTGTGTAAATTAAAATACATCTGACATGCAGTGCTATTCATTAAGAGTGGACACTAATGGATGCTGTTTCATAACATGGGTTTTCCTACATCATATTGGCGTCATATTCACACCTCACATATGTAATGTTTCTTTCGGAGGTAAAGGACTTCTACAAGTAACATGTATTGGGCGCGTTCACGATTTGCAGCGCAAAAAGCCTCAGCTCTATCTAACGTAAACAACGGAAACCCATGAAGAAGTACTCTGCGAATTCTTTAAGGGATATTTTAGACGACCTGACATTGCCGCAGTAAACCGGCGCAACGAAAAAAGCTGTTGTATTACACACAAGAATTTGCTTTGAAACGAATCAACATCATGCATCTGAAGTCGACCAGGAGAAGAGGTCCATCTACGAACCCTGTCTACCGTTCTTCTCTGATCGCTACCATGTTAGATTGACGAACTGTTGTGTTACAGGACTACTGTGTGGCAGTAGGTGTGCTGTGCCGCTGTTGACCTGGAAACATATGGAAAGCCCCGGATTTTCTGTAACTTGTCTACACGACATGCCTGAAACATTATTATTAAAGATTCACCACCGAGCTGAAGATCTGCAGTCGCTTAAGTGCGGCCAGTATCCAGTATTCGGGAGATAGTGGGTTTCGAACCCACTGTCGGCAGCCCTGAAGATGATTTTCCGTGGTTTCCTATTTTCACACCAGAAAAATGCAGGGGCTGTGTCCGGCTCCATGGCTAAATGGTTAGCGTGCTGGCCTTTGGTCACAGGGGTCCCGGGTTCGATTCCCGGTAGGAACGGAAATTGTAACGATCATTGGTTATTTTCGCTGGCACGAGGGCTGGGTGTAGGGTATGTCGTCTTCATCATCATTTCATCCTCATCATGACGCGGAGGTCGCCTACTTGTCCTCGGACACTCCCGGCACTAAAAGCCATACGCCATTTCATTTTGCTGGGGCTGTACCTTAATTAAGACCAAGGCTGTTTACTTCCCACTTCTAGCCCATTCCTGTCCCATCTTCGCCATAAGACCTATCTGTGTCGGTGCGACGTAAAGCCACTTGTAAAAGAAAAAATCACCATTTGTACCTCATGTGATAGGGAGTCAATTCTATTAGTAAACTCTCCATACTGATACTCAGCAATGTTTTTGTTTCAGGACCCTCGTGGTTACTTACTACTTGTAAGCTGATATCTGTCTTGGAGAATAAATAAAAATTTAGAAATTAGAGGAAATTCACATTTTAAGATGAGGCACTTTGTGAGAAGATCGTTTGAAAAATCTCTTGACACTTGTCGACTCAGTGGCTCAGTTGGTTAATCATTCTTCTCATTCTGTTCCCAAGGTAATGGATTCAATTCTGGCTGAGGTCGGTAGGAGTTACAGGTGTTGGAATGTGTCAACTTCATGATGTTGGCTTCTGATCGATTAAAGAGTTGCTGCGGGGGTAAACGACAACTGGTTACTGATGAGTAGTTTCAGCCCAGATAAGATCTGGTTTACTCTGTCATCTGGCAGAGTAAAATGGAACGTCGGAATTGACCTGCAGGCAGCCAGGATGGCGTCAAATCAAAATTCTTACACACATTGGCTGAGGCCTTACGATTATAATTATTATTTGTTGAATAGTGTAAGGGCAGTAGTCCGATTTTTTCCAAATGGTATTCCCTTTGTTAGCTCTGCAAATCCAATGCAATCCTCCCCTCTCCCGCCACATTTGCCATAGTATTATAATATAAAATCTCTGAAACAACTATATTTGATCGCCCTGTGTTGGGGCGAGGGTGCAGCGGAATACATTCACGGTATTCTCTACCTGTCGTAAGGAAAGAGGTGACTGTAAGGGGGACTGGGGCTCTCAACTTGGGAGCCTTGGGTGATAACCACGGTTCCCCTCGCTGAGTCCGGCATTACTTCCACTTATTTGTGTCCGGTTCCTCGGTTTTATATTTTCTGTCCGACTGCCCGTGGTCGACTCGTGTTTTCTTCCGACCCCGATGGAATTAGGTTGCGAGGCTTAGGGAGTCTTTCATTTCCACGCCGTTCTTGGTCCTTCACTTCCTTTATACTTTCAAAGTGTAAGAACTCTTCCGTATTTCTCTGATTAATAGGGCAAGGCATTTTTTTTTTGCTATTTGCTTTACGTCGTACCGACACTGGTAGGTCTTTTTCTTTGCTAGTCGCTTTACGTCGCACCGACACAGATAGGTCTTATGGCGACGATGGGACAAGAAAGGCCTAGGAATGGGAAGGAATCGGCCGTGGCCTTAATTAAGGTACAGCCCCAGCATTTGCCTGGTGTGGAAATGGGAAACCACGGAAAACCATTTTCAGGACTACCGACAGTGGGGTTTGAACCCATTATCTCCCGGATGCGAGCTCACAGCTGCGCGCTCCTAACCGTACGGCCAACTCGCCCGGTAAGGCAAGGCATT
Source organism: Anabrus simplex (assembly GCF_040414725.1). Lineage (NCBI taxonomy): Eukaryota > Metazoa > Arthropoda > Insecta > Orthoptera > Tettigoniidae > Anabrus > Anabrus simplex. The sequence continues at coordinate 197,580,883 of NC_090271.1, forward strand.
TAATGACCGAGAAATAGCAAGAAAATGCAAAATAAAAATGCATTTATGACCTAAAATGGTTTTAAAATGACACAAAATTTGAAACATATGACCAATAAATCATTCGTAAATCACTTATTTATTAATCCTTTAAGAAACAATTAGCTGATTTGAGAGAGAATTTTAATGGATGACAATGCATTAAGTTTAAATTATTTATGTTACTAACAAAGTAAATACCACTTTGCCACTTCTGGTGAAAAAATGAAATATTTTAGAACTGACATATTCTTCAAATACTGTCCTAGCAAATAGGTGTCATTTAATTAACAAAGAATCAGTGATTAATCTTAGAAGTGAAGCTTCCACGGTGTGAAGAGTTATTTAATTTAATTTCCGGGTTGAACCGTGTTGTACTTGTACGCATATCACGTACAGTTTGCCGACGTTTCGAATACATTGCAGTATTCTTTGTCAAGGCGACTGAAATACCCCTACTCGATCCGAGGTAATCAGTCTCCCAGGCAGAAATTTCAACCCGGAAATTAAATTAAATAATCAGTGATTAATGTTCATTCAGGATGGTTTTCCAGTTGTAGTTACAATAATCACCACCACTTATAATTGAGAATAATACCCGACCCCGCGAAGAAATGGGACAACGGTTTAACACAGAATAAATGAGAGGACCGAGCGAAGTGGCCGCGCTACGGCTACGGAACTAAGCTCTGAATTCGGGAGACGAATGGGTTCGAACCCCACTGTTTGCTGTCCTGAGAATTGTTTTCTTTGCTTTCCCATTTTCACTTCCAGAACAGATCATATTCACAGAGCGCAAACGATTCATTCCATTTTTATATTTAATTCCATGCAATATCATTCATTTCATTTTCATTTAGCTCCACAAATGACGGTGTCAGGATGGGCATCCGACCATGAAAACATGGCATGTAATTTGATCTCACCTCATCCCTCAGCCGTATCAGGAAACAGGACTAGGGGTAGATATACATATACATAGTTGTTTTACGTCGCACCGACACAGATAGGTCTTATGGCGACGATATGATAGGAAAGGGCTAGGAGTGGGAAGGAATCGGCCGTGGCCTTAATAAGGTACAGCCCTAGCATTTGTCTGGCGTAAAAGTGGGAAACCACGGAAAACCATCTTCAGGGCTGCCGACAGTGGGGTTCGAACCCATTATCTCCCGAATACTAGATACTGGCCGCACTTAAGCTACTGCAGCTATCGAGCTCGGTATACATAGTTTAAGTGAGAGGGTTTCAAAATTCACAATACTGTGGCAATTCTTCGTCGTTTAATCGTTTATCCTCCGCTTGACAAATCAAGGAATGCCATTTCCTACAATCGAAAACAGCATTGAGCTTAGGTCCAAAGCTCTCGTGCCGGCGTTGACGGCATCCTGCCATCGTTGTTTTGGTTTTCCAATTGGTCGAGTTCCAGTGACTTAAAGGTGGTGGGCAGTATTGGCGACGGTGTTAGGTTCTGCGCGTATGATATGGTGATACCAATGGAGATGTCTTTCACGCATTTTCTCATTTATTGGGGCGATGCCTGTCTTCCACCGAATAACGTCGCTTGTAATGTGGTCAAGACGAGAGATTTCCATCGACCAACGCAACATATATAACTCCATTACCGGAAGTTGGTGCTCTACTCATCTCGTAACTGGCCAACACTCAGCTTTATAGACAGCGACTGGGCGAACAATAGTATGGTATATTTTCGGCTTCAGGCATACCAGCATTCTCTTACCATAGAGCACTCCCGTTGCTTCCCTCAATCGCATTAATCTAGCATTCATCCTTACTCGTAATTATGCGTTAATATTGGCGTTACAACATAAATGAGATCTAAGCAACTGAAGTTATCGATCTTCGGTAGATATTCACCATTGACTTTAGTATCATCGTCACTCTGGCTTTGTTAGATATTCCGTCTCCTTGATATTAAGCAAAATCTGCTGAGGACATCATTCCAGGCTCGGACGTGTTGTTGCAGATCACCTCTGGAGGCGCTGGCAAGCATGACATCTTCCGTATAAGTTCCATGGAACTATTCGCTGAAGGTCTCTAGTGATGACATTCATTACACAAATGAAGAGTAGAGGTGACAAGGTTAAACCTTGATGAACATCAACTTTGATTGGAAAGCTGTGTGATATACCAGCGGCGCATCGTATTCTACTATTCGTATTAACATACAACATTTGAATCCAATTAATTATTTGATCGGGAACTCCATGATCTTGCAATACATGCGAGATTAAACGGTGTGGGGTGCGATCGAAAGTTTTATCAATCAAGAAAGGAAATGTGAAAGTGCTCTCCTTTTTTACACTGCTTCTCAATGAGTTGACGAGCTATAAAATCGCATCAGTGGTTCCAGATTCTTTCATGAAGTCACACTCATTTTGGCTGAGTTGAATAACATCACGCAATCATTTATCGAGAATCCATTCGAAAATGTTCAAGTTTGACCTGACAACTGGCGGATTCCACGATAATTAGAACACACAGATGCACAGCCGTCTCGATCCTCCTATACTGCCTGCTCTATGCGAGCCTTTTTGCGACTACGCTGCGACAAAATTTCTCCGCTAGATGGCAGACATAGACGCACAATGTTCTAAACTTATTCTAATGACGATAGCCTACACAACACTATGCAGTATGGTCATATGTTCACTTAAGCTCGTAAATTACATCAGTAATATTAAATATTGGCAATATTACCTGTATGAAGTCGCAGTTGGCCTCTTCATGCACAATTTAAGGATTTCCCGGACGAAGGCTTGGAGTGGTACCGTACTTTTTGTGTTCTTGCCAACGCAATATCAAATAATACAGGTCTTACGAACTTGATTAGTATAATATCACTAACAGTTTGCTGATGTTCTTTGACCTCACACTGTAACAAAACACATTCTGAAAGGATTTTTTCTTGCTATTTGTTTTATATCGCACCAACACAGATAGGTCTTATGGCGACGATGGGATAGGAAAGGCCTAGGAATGGGAAGGAGACGGCGTGTAAAAAAGGGAAACCACGGAAAACCATCTTGAGGGCTGCCGAAAGTGGGGGTTCGAACCCATCATCTCCCGTAGGCAAGCTCACAGCTGCGGACTCCTAACCGCACGGCCAACTCGCCCGGTATTCTGAAAGGGAAGACGTCGCAATTCTTCGTATTACGCTCGTACGTTTGAAGAACTTCGACAATAGGGCACAGCAGCTTAAACGAACTCCTGCAGATGTTTCACCAGAGCAACAAAACAAGGTTTTGGTATCGAACTCCTCTGTCCTGATGCATAATCAGCCATTTAGCGGTGTCGAAGCTCTCGGCAGTGAGATGTTGCTGACACAAATGTCACACTCCATCCTCTCTTCAACAGCACGAACCTAGTACCCGCAAATTAGGATTTGATTTCCTGTTTCTAGTTTGATTGGAATATCGTCTGGATATCTGAAGTTGTCCAAAATGTCTAAACATAAAGACGTTCGTTTTGTGATTGTCCGTCACAATTCTTATCACAAGGAATCCACTATCCTCCACGGCTTTAATCACCTTCTGAAAAAAATCCGCAGCCTGTTTCCAGTCATTCGACCGGGTCAGGAATGGAATGAATCAAGCCCCCATCTAGCAGCGAGGATAGGATTTGTGCCGGCTGCCGAAGCCTGTCGCACTACTCCGGGGCAATGATTAATGAATGCCAGATGAAATGAAATGATATTGGAGAGTGTTGCTGGAATGAAATATGACAGGAAAAACCGAAGTATCCGGAGAAAAACCTATCCCGCCTGCGCTTTGTCCAGCACAAATCTCACATGGAGTGACCCGGATTTGAACCACAGAACCCAGCGGTGAGAGGCGTGCTGCCGCCTGAGCCGCGGAGGCTCCGTCACATTCTATAATAAAGTGTAAAGCCACAGATGCGAGAGTAATCTGAGGATATCCAATTACTTCCTTTATTAGGTCCTTGCCTAGATAAAGCCGACAGACGCTTTTCTCTTAATTCCCTTCTAGACGGTATTTCATGGAGTCGTATCTTTTCTGGCTGCGAACCACCTTGCCGAGATTGGCAAAATAGTACACAGCAGTTGAATATTTCGGGGAAAGAATCCAAAGTTTAATTTCTACAAAAACTAAACCTTGCACAAACGGAAAGAAACAAGTACCAATTCCTTAAAATCACTTTTTAAATATCTATAAGCATAGCATGATTAATTCATTTCACAGTTCTATACAAAATATATCTTGTACGAACGGAAGTGACCACATACGTTTACTCATTGTACGAAATAACTCAGGTTTTCACACACATTCATGCACCAATAACACAGTGCTACACCCACACTGACAGCGAATATTGTGCGTCTACTGCTGCACTCTTACGGCGTCTTGGAGAAAGATTGGTAGTCGCGCCTTCCTGTGTTAAACTAGTGGCATAGAGCAGGCAGTATAAGAGGATCGAGACGGCGGTGCACAGATGGATCACTTTTGTTCTTAAAATTGGGATTATGAGACTAGTTGCCCAGTCTGCAGCTGACCAGACCTTCTGCAGTCTGGTGTGTACTGACAGCTAGAATTGATTGAGCAATTGAGTGACCTTCAGGAATTGGAGAATGTGAGGATTCAACATTCGAGATCAAATGCTCACGCCAGCTTTTCATGTTTATGCAATAGTCACCCTCCTTCATTTTCACACACATGTAATGGTCTGAGTCTTGGACTGCTCTCTTGCGTTCTCTAGCAAGTTTAAAAATCCATCCCTTGAGCTCAATTGCTCACATAAATTCTGATGTGAGCAGCTTTTGCAGTGTCTACAGCTTTCTTCGATTTTCGTCGTGCATTGATATGCTCCTCTCGGATTTCTCTCTGCCAGCCATTTTGTGTACCTCTTTCTTCTGCTGTAAATAATATTGCAGATCATCTCTGCTTATCTATAAACGAAAATCCATACTTTGTAACGCCAAGAGTTGACTTGACAGCACTGGTGATGGACCTGCATACATAAGCACAAATACTGTTAATTGAGGAAGTACTTGATTTTGAAGGAAACGAGATTTCCTTGGAGGGCAGATTTCTGGTCCCTTAATTTTTACTACTAGATTTTGTTTTCAGAACAACGAGTAGGAATGTATCTTCTCTCTTCCAATTTTTTTTCTGGTAAAAATTGGAAACTACGTTCAACAAAGAAAATTATGCTCTCCTCTTGACTCAAATCCTTAGAGGGATTTTGTTCGTTCTGCTGTGTTCTTTGCAATTTTTGGTTATTTTGGGGCGTTCCTCGTTGTGCTATCTATTGCTGACATTTTCCAATCCTAGGATTGCATTATTGTCAGTATTCAAGATAAAATTAATAGTTTGTATGAATGGGACAACCTACTGCGAAAGAGGCCATTAAATGACAGATACTGTAATTGCTATATATGGGTGAAATAAGCAAGCAAAGCAAAGCAAAGTCACCTCCGTACATGCCATGAAGGCCTTTGGAGGAGTAGAAGATAAAGGCTTCCACCATTGTTAACCTCGGCACGTGATGGGGTAGCGTGGTTAGCTTTACCGCCTCGGCCAGTGTTTTGAATTCATGTAACTTAAGATTAGTTAGGGAATACGATTATTGGCACGAGGAGACCAGTGCGGTGAAAGAGAGGCTTTTCATTGGCCGCGCACGCCAAACTATCTACCGCCCGAAACATATGCTGTGCACTAGACGCCTATAATATATATTTTATTAGTATATAGTAACGTAGCAGGCCAAAGCAGGAAATGGTAAATTTCTCCGGTAATATTACTTGCAACAAGAAACTGCAAATAATTAAAGGTTTCTTGTTTCGTGTGTTTTACCGTGCAAGAAATCTCCCTCAGAGGATCAGTGGTATTGAGGAAAAAAGTCCATTCCCCACTCCATATCGTTATCACTTCGGCATGTAAAAGATCTCTGGTCACACAATTGCTGTTTACCTCACAAAACCAATTAAAACTGTGCTAAAGATCACTCAACGAAGAACCAATTCTCTGCCATCTGGTAGAGTAAACTAAAACATCGAAATTGACGCATAGGCAAACTAAATAGAGTCATATCCAAATTCCTGCACACGGTAGTTGAGGCCATCCGATTATTTATTTACTGCACGAGGAATAATCACGGAGATGTTCGCGATTATTATACAGTCTCTTCTGCTGCCATTCATATCCACTAGATAATATTACTCATGAAAGGGTTGTGAATATATTTTTCCTGCAAATGTCGACGACTGGTACGATAGCTAGTCTATATAAATAAAATTGTAGGGGGTCCGCTGTCTGTAATTTCTTTTGTTTTGCCAATTTTTCAGATATTTATCCGTTTTAGGTCAACTCAAGACCGAATCGGTGGTTTTTACGTTTCGTGTCTGTTTGTTTGTCTGTTTGTCTGTTTGTCTGTTTGTCTGTCTGTTTGTTTGTCTGTTCAAACATCACGTCGAAACGGCTGGATAGATCTCAACCAAACTTCATATTTAGAGTATACTCATCCCGGGGAAGGTTTCGATATATATATCATTTTAAAATCTTTGAATAGACGGGCGGTTTATAGGAAAACCAGAATGGTTTTTCCACCATCACGTCGAAACGGCTGGATAGATCTCAACCAAACTTCATATTTAGGGTATACTCATCCCGGGGAAGGTTTTGATATGCATATCATTTCAAAATCTTTGAATATACGGGGGTTTTATGGGAAAACCAGAATGGTTTTTCCGCCATCACGTCGAAACGGCTGGATAGATCTCAACCAAACGTCATATCTGGAGTATACTCATACCGGGGAAGGTTTCAATATGCATATCATTTTAAAATCTTTGAATAGACGGGGGGTTTATAGGAAAACTAGAATGGTTTTCCTCCATTTTCTCTTATACTATTGATTTTCTGTAAACTTCATTTACCGTACGTGAAACGCCTCTTCATTATAAACAACTTTCGTTATGTTCATAATTTACCTTACTTTTCACATGACGGAGAAATTTACAATTTTCCGCTGGTATCATGCTCTGCATTGAGTGACCGACAGACCGACAACGAACCTACAGGTTACCATGGCAACGTCTCTGACTGCATGCCAGCAGCGAAGTAACGTATTGCCATTTTCCTCATCATGCTTTTAAATTCGTGGTTGTTCCTTGGGTAGAAGGAAACGGAGGCGACAATCGGCCTATCTGCGGGATATTGGCGGAATATCGTTGGATGTTATAACCGCCCTCGAATAGATTAAATAATAACACCATCAGTCATATTCTTATTATTTGTTTACCTAGGAATCACTGGACCTAAATTTCTCCTCTGTTACCACTTTATTATATCCATAACTCACACTAGCATAATTTATTGAGGGGCATTTGATTTTCCAATAAATTAACTTGGCATTTACATATTTGTCGTTATCCGGCTGTCCTCAGTTATAATCCATTTTCTATTACTTTCAACTTTCTTAACTGTATTATTTTCTTCCTTAATTACGCCGATGTACGCGAGTGCTACAAACTACTGGATGTATTTCCACCAGGACTCATATTTAGAATACACCTGTCCTTGATAGGTTTTAGGGCAAATATTGTTTCTAAATCCCTGAACTGACTGGGGGTTTATACGAAACCAAAAACAGTGATTTTGCACTTCCACAAAATATCCACAACCAAAGTTAATTTAAATCTACCTGCCTTGGTAGAAATTAATTTCTAAACCTTTTTTTCTCATGTGCATCATTTCGATACGAGGATTAATACGGGAGATATCAATAACGGACCGTTTTTCTGTACAAGTCCCATCGGACTTAACTCACGAGCGGGTGCGTGTAAAGCGTATTCCTTACAACTTGAAAACTACTGAAGACATTCGAACCAAAATTTATATTTAGCATCCACCTGTCCAAAGGTAGGTTTTAAACGTAAATAACATTTCATGTTCCGGAATGGACTGGCGGTTTATAGGGAACCGAAATGGTGATTTTACTCTTCCACAATATATACAGAACAAGATCAACCTGACTGGAAATCGAGCAAACGTGATGGAATTCCACCTCTAAAGCTTTTTTTCATGTGCATTTTTTCGTCAGGAGAATTAATAAGGGAGTATCATGAATGGTCACTTTTGCAGGTTAAGTCCAGCGGACATAGCCCAAAAGGTGTTTTACATGGAGCAGATTCCTTATCTATATAAATCAAATCGTAACGACTGTGTGCCTCTACACTGACTATTTTGGCGAAATTTTCGTCCAGCTTTCCGTTTAAGGGGTAATAATGACCATCTGCATAATTTTTGGCTTAGTTTCCTGAATGTCCTAATTATTACCCACCTCGCCCAAAATCCAGATTGCAGCATAATCTGCCAGAAGAAAAAGAAGATAATTGAAATTTGACAAAATTATACGTTTTAGCCTGTAACGAACGGAAAACATCCAAAATCATTAAATTTTTCATTTTTATCCCCGAAGAATATCGAAATGTGCAGGCAATTTTCATGATGGTGCAGACCTTCGGAAATTCCTATCACATAACGGATTGCACAATCTCCGTTCAATTTGGAATGATCTACAACCTTGGTCTTATGACTTTTAGCTGTATCTGTATCCCTTTTACGTTTGATTCTTCTCTATTAATCGATGTTAAGTCAATTTGGAATTTTCACATGCATAATTCATAATTTCGATTACTTATATGAAATACAGAGTCATCAAACTCTTCACGAAAATTGGCCCTCCCAGTAGCCATATGTGAGCCAAATGCTATGTATGTAGCTGTCACATAATTATCCGAAAAGTAATGTAATGTGAGATAATCTTACAAAAACGTTACCCTGTTCCACGTTTCTAACTCAATCTGACCCAAGAATAGATGACATATCATAGGACCAGCCATTTAGGCTACTAAATCCGGCGTGTCTTATGGTATAATCCTTTGTCGATATGACGTACGTTTAATAGCAGTTAATCTGTAAATGAAGGTCTTCAATATTGTAAACACGCATATACTTTCGTATGTCGATCTATATATATTCACTGATGTCGATTTGTAGCGATCGAGAAAGGGTGGGTCTGCTATTGTAATCATTACTCCCCACACCGACTTTGACTGGCAGTACGAAAGGGTTCCTTCTCCAACTCCTGTGTAACTGTCATTAGTAAGGAAGGCCTACAATTGTAATGAATAGTTCCCTTCTCGATTTGACTTGCAGAAGGCAAGTGAGCATGCAGTTTTGTTTAAAACTCCCCTACCCGATTGTGTTTGGCATTAGGCAAGGGTGCCCGCCATTATAAAGAAATGTCCTCATCTAAAATGTGACTGGCATTAGGCATAGTGGCCTGCTATTTTGATGGAAACTCACCAAATTGGTGTGACTGGCAGTAAGCTGGCTGGAAGTAGGAAAATGGGCCTGGCATTATAATGATAACTGCACAACTCAATTTCGAGTGATAGTAGGGTAATTGCCTGCTATTATAATAAAAACTCCTCAACTGTAATCTGTCTGGAAGTAGGAAAGGGGGCTGCCATTTTAACGAAAACTCCCCAAATCGATTCTGTCCGCGTAGTAGGCAATGGGGCCTGCAATTATAATGTAAACTTCCCAACTCGATTGTGAATGGCAGTAGGCAAGTGAGCCTGCCGTTATATCACAAATCCATAACAAACACATTACATTGGAAACAACGTACGGGGACCTCCCCATGCTCTTTCTCGGATAACGCTAAGAGACATGCAATTTTAAAACAATCTTATTTACTGCATGTACATTATTTACTTCGATATTCGAATACAATGTAGAATACCGTAGCGAAGCACGGGTACATTCGCTAGTATGAAATAATTCCTTAGCGACACTCCAGTAGGAGAGTACCTTGGCCTTGGTCAACATCTTTTATGAAAGGCAGCCTTGCGATTTTAAATAGTGTTATCTATATAAATAAAATTGTAGGGGGTCCGCTGTCTGTAATTTCTTTTGTTTTGCCAATTTTTCAGATATTTATCCGTTTTAGGTCAACTCAAGACCGAATCGATGGTTTTTACGTTTCGTGTCTGTTTGTTTGTCTGTTTGTCTGTTTGTCTGTTTGTCTGTTTGTCTGTCTGTTTGTTTGTCTGTTCCACCATCACGTCGAAACGGCTGGATAGATCTCAACCAAACTTCATATTTAGAGTAAACTCATCCCGGGGATGGTTTCGATATGCATATCATTTTAAAATCTTTCAATACTCGGGGGGTTTATAGGAAAACCAGAATGGTTTTTCCACCATCACGTTGAAACGGCTGGATAGATCTCAACTAAACTTCATATCTAGAGTATACTCATCTCGGGGAAGGTTTCGATATGCATATTATTTTAAAATCTTTGAATAGACCGGGGGTTTATAGGAAAACCAGAATGGTTTTTCCACCATCACTTCGAAACGGCTGGATAGATCTCAACCAAACTTCATATTTAGAGTATACTCATCCCGGGGAAGGTTTCGATATGCATATCATTTTAAAATCTTTCAATAGACGGGGGTTTATAGGAAAACCTGAATGGTTTTTCCACCATCACTTCGAAACGGCTGGATAGATCTCAACCAAACTTCATATTTAGAGAATACTCATCTCGGGGAAGGTTTCTATATGCATATTATTTTACAATCGTCGAATAGACGGGTGGTTTATAGGAAAACCAGAATGGGTTTCCTCCATTTTCTCTTATACTATTGATTTTCTGTAAACTTCGTTTACCGTACGTGAAACGTCTCTTCATTATAAACAACTTTCGTTATGTTCATAATTTACCTTACTCTTCACATGACGGAGAAATTTACAATTTTCCGCTGGTATCATGCTCTGCATTGAGTGACCGACAGACCGACAACGAAACTACAGGTTACCATGGCAACGTCTCTGACTGCATGCCAGCAGGGAAGTAACGTATTGCCATTTTCCTCATCATGCTTTTAAATTCGTGGTTGTTCCTTGGGTAGAAGGCAAGAGAGGCGTCAATCGGCCTATCTGCGGGATATTGGCGGAATATCGTTGGATATTATAACCGCCCTCGAATAGATTAAGTAATAACACCATTAGTCATCTTCTTATTATTTGTTTACCTAAGAATCACTGACCTAAATTTCTCCTCTGTTACCGCTTTATTATATCCATTACTCACACTAGCATAATTTATTGAGGGGCATTTGATTTTCCAATACATTCACTTGGCATTTACATATTTGTCGTTATCCGGCTGTCCGCAGTTATAATCCATTTTCTATTACTTTCAACTTTCTTAACTGTATTATTTCTTCCTTAATTACGCCGTATGTACGCGAGTGCTACAAACTACTGGATGTATTTCCACCAAGACTCATATTTAGAATACACCTGTCCTTGATAGGTTTTGGGCAAATATTGTTTCTAAATCCCTGAACTGACTGGGGGTTTATACGAAACCGAAACAGTGATTTTGCACTTCCACAAAATATACACAACCAACGTTAATTTAAATCTACCTACCTTGGTAGATAATAATTTCTAAACCTTTTTTTCTCAAGTGCATCATTTCGATACGAGGATTAATAAGGGAGATATCATTAACGGACCGTTTTTCTGTACAAGTCCCATCGGACTTAACTCCCGAGCGGGTGCGTGTAAAGCGTACTCCTTACAATTTGAAAACTACTGAAGACATTCGAACCAAAATTTATATTTAGCATCCACCTGTCCAAAGGTAGGTTTTAAACGTAAATAACATTTCATGTTCCGGAATGGACTGGCGGTTTATAGGGAACCGAAATGGTGATTTTACTCTTCCACAACATATACAGAACAAGACCAACCTGACTGGAAATCGACCAAACGTGATGGAATTCCACCTCTAAACCTTTTTTTCATGTGCATTCTTTCGTCAGGAGGATTACTAAGGGAGATATCATGAATGGTCACTTTTGCAGGTTAAGTCCAGCGGACATAGCCCAAAAGGTGTTTTACATGGAGCAGATTCCTTATCTATATAAATCAAATCGTAACGACTGTGTGCCTCTACACTGACTATTTTGGCGAAATTTTCGTACAGCTTTCCGTTTAAGGGGTAATAATGACCATCTCCATAATTTTTGGTTTAGTTTCCTGAAAGTACTAATTTTTACCCGCCTCGCCCAAAATCCAAATTGCGCCATAATCTGCCAGAAGAAAAAGAAGATAATTGAAATTTGACAAAATTATACGTTTAAGCCTGTAACGAACGGAAAACTTCCTAGATCATTAAATTTTTCACTTTGAATCCCCGAAGAATATCGAAATACGCAGGCAATTTTAATGATGGTGCAGACCTTCGGAAATTCCTATCCTATAACGGATTGCACAATCTCCGTTCAATTTGGAATGATCTACAACCGTGGTCTTATGACTTTTTGCCGTATCTGTATCCCTTTTACGTTTGATTTTTCTCTTTAATCGATGTTAAGTCAATTTGGAATTTTCACATGCATAATTCATACTTTCAATTACTTATATGAAATACAGAATCATTAAACTCTTCACGAAAATTGGCCCACCCAGTAGCCATATGTGAGCCAAATGCTATGTATGTATCCGAAAAGTAATGTAATGTGAGATAATCTTACAAAACCTTTACCCTGTTCCACGTTTCTAATTCAATCTGACCCAAGAATAGATGACATATCATAGGACCAGCCATTTAGGCCACTAAATCCGGCGTGTCTTATGGTATAATCCTTTGTCGATATGACGTACGTTTAGTAGCAGTTAATCTGTAAATGAAGGTCTTCAATATTGTAAACACGCATATACTTTCGTATGTCGATCTATATATATTCACTGATGTCGATTTTTAGCTATCGAGAAAGGGTTGGTCTGCTATTGTAATCAGTACTCCCCACACCAACTTTGACTGGCAGTAGGGAAGGGTTCCTTCTCCAACTCCTGTGTAAGGAAGGCCTACAATTGTAATGAATAGTTCCCTTCTCGATTTGACTTGCAGAAGGCAAGTGAGCATGCAGTTTTGTTTATAACTCCCCTACCCGATTGTGTTTGGCAGTAGGCAAGGGTGCCCGCCATTATAAAGAAATGTCCTCATCTAAAATGTGACTTTCATTAGGCATAGTGGCCCGCTATTTTGATGGAAACTCACCAACTTGGTGTGACTGGCAGTAAGGTAGCTGGAAGTAGGAAAATGGACCTGGCAATATAATGATAACTGCACAACTCAACTTCGAGTGATAGTAGGGTAATTGCCTGCCATTATAATAAAAACTTCTCAACTGAAATCTGTCTGGAAGTAGGAAGGGGGCTGCCATATTAACGAAAACTCCCCAAATCGATTTTGTCCGCGTAGTAGGCAATGGGGCCTGCAATTATTACGTAATCATCCCAACTCGATTGTGAATGGCAGTAGACAGTGAGTCTGCCGCTATATCACAAATCCGTAACAAACACTTTACATTGGAAACAACGTACGGGGAACTCCCCATGCTCTTTCTCGGATAACGCTAAGAGACATGCAATTTTAAAACAATCGTATTTACTGCATGTACACTATTTACTTCGATAACCGAATACAATGTAGAATACCGTAGCGAAGCACGGGTACATTCGCTAGTGAGGAATAGAGTTTCTTCATCAGAGTCTACAACAAACGCACGTGAGTTTCTTGGTGTTTTTACAGTCTTCTGGGAAAACTTAAGTGGGTTATAATAACCCCAATCTATATAAATAAAATTGTAGGGGGTCCGCTGTCTGTAATTTCTTTTGTTTTGCCAATTTTTCAGATATTTATCCGTTTTAGGTCAACTCAAGACCGAAACGGTGGTTTTTACGTTTCGTGTCTGTTTGTTTGTCTGTTTGTCTGTTTGTCTGTTTGTCTGTTTGTCTGTCTGTTTGTTTGTCTGTTCCACCATCACGTCGAAACGGCTGGATAGATCTCAACCAAACTTCATATTTAGAGTAAACTCATCCCGGGGATGGTTTCGATATGCATATCATTTTAAAATCCTTCAATACTCGGGGGGTTTATAGGAAAACCAGAATGGTTTTTCCACCATCACGTTGAAACGACTGGATAGATCTCAACTAAACTTCATATCTAGAGTATACTCATCTCGGGGAAGGTTTCGATATGCATATTATTTTAAAATCTTTGAACAGACCGGGGGTTTATAGGAAAACCAGAATGGTTTTTCCACCATCACTTCGAAACGGCTGGATAGATCTCAACCAAACTTCATACTTAGAGTATACTCATCCCGGGGAAGGCTTCCATATGCATAATATTTTAAAATCTTTGAATAGACGGGGGGTTTATAGAAAAACCTGAGTGGTTTTTCCACCATCACTTCGAAACGGCTGGATAGATCTCAACCAAACTTCATATTTGGAGTATACTCATCTTGGGGAAGGTTTCTATATGCATATTATTTTAAATTATTTGAATAGACGGGTGGTTTATAGGAAAACCAGAATGGTTTTCCTCCATTTTCTCTTATACTATTGATTTTCTGTAAACTTCGTTTACCGTACGTGAAACGTCTCTTCATTATAAACAACTTTTGTTATGTTCATAATTTACCTTACTCTTCACATGACGGAGAAATTTACAATTTTCCGCTGGTATCATGCTCTGCATTGAGTGACCGACAGACCGACAACGAACCTACAGGTTACCATGGCAACGTCTCTGACTGCATGCCAGCAGGGAAGTAACGTATTGCCATTTTCCTCATCATGCTTTTAAATTCGTGGTTGTTCCTTGGGTAGAAGGCAAGAGAGGCGTCAATCGGCCTATCTGCGGGATATTGGCGGAATATCGTTGGATGTTATAACCGCCTTCGAATAGATTGAGTAATAACACCATTAGTCATCTTCTTATTATTTGTTTACCTAAGAATCACTGACCTAAATTTCTCCTCTGTTACGCTTTATTATATCCATTACTCACACTAGCATAATTTATTGAGGGGCATTTGATTTTCCAATACATTCACTTGGCATTTACATATTTGTCGTTATCCGGCTGTCCTCAGTTATAATCCATTTTCTATTACTTTCAACTTTCTTAACTGTATTATTTCTTCCTTAATTACGCCGTATGTACGCGAGTGCTACAAACCACTGGATGTATTTCCACCAAGACTCATATTTAGAATACACCTGTCCTTGATAGGTTTTAGGGCAAATATTGTTTCTAAATCCCTGAATTGACTGGGGGTTTATACGAAACCGAAACAGTGATTTTGCACTTTCACAAAATATACACAACCAACGTTAATTAAAATCTACCTGCCTTGGTAGATAATAATTTCTAAACCTTTTTTCTCATGTGCATCATTTCGATACGAGGATTAATAAGGGAGATATCATTAACGGACCGTTTTTCTGTACAAGTCCCATCGGACTTAACTCCCGAGCGGGTGCGTGTAAAGCGTACTCCTTACAATTTGAAAACTACTGAAGACATTCGAACCAAAATTTATATTTAGCATCCACCTGTCCAAAGGTAGGTTTTAAACGTAAATAACATTTCATGTTCCGGAATGGACTGGCGGTTTATAGGGAACCGAAATGGTGATTTTACTCTTCCTCAATATATACAGAACAAGACCAACCTAACTGGAAATCGACCAAACGTGATGGAATTCCACCTCTAAACCTTTTTCTTCATGTGCATTTTTCATAAATGGTCACTTTTGCAGGTTACGTCCAGCGGACATAGCCCAAAAGGTGTTTTACATGGAGCAGATTCCTTATCTATATAAATCAAATCGTAACGACTGTGTGCCTCTACACTGACTATTTTGGCGAAATTTTCGTACAGCATTCCGTTATAAGGGGTAATAATGATCATCTCCATAATTTTTGGTTTAGTTTCCTGAAAGTCCTAATTTTTATCCGCCTCGCCCAAAATCCAGATTGCGGCATAATCTGCCAGAAGAAAAAGAAGATAATTGAAATTTGACAAAATTATACCTTTTCGCCTGTAACGAACGGAATACATCCCAGATCATTACATTTTTCACTTTTTATCCCCGAAGAATATCGAAATATGCAGGCAATTTTAATGATGGTGCAGACCTTCGGAAATTCCTATCACATAACGGATTGCACAATCTCCGTTCAATTTGGAATGATCTACAACCTTGGTCTTTTGACTTTTGCCGTATCTGTATCCCATTTACGTTTGATTTTTCTCTATTAATCGATGTTAAGTCAATTTGGAATTTTCACATGCATAATTCATACTTTCAGTTACAAATATGAAATACAGAATCATCATACTCTTCACGAAAATCGGCCCACCCAGTAGGCATATGTGAGCCAAATGCTATGTATGTAGCTGTCACATAATTATCCGAAAAGTAATGTAATGTGAGATAATCTTACCAAACCTTTACCCTGTTCCACGTTTCTAACTCAATCTGACCCAAGAATAGATGACATATCATAGGACCAGCCATTTAGGCCACTAAATCCGGCGTGTCTTATGGTATAATCCTTTGTCGATATGACGTACGTTTAGTAGCAGTTAATCTGTAAATGAAGGTCTTCAATATTGTAAACACGCATATACTTTCGTATGTCGATCTATATATATTCACTGATGTCGATTTTTAGCTATCGAGAAAGGGTGGGTCTGATATTGTAATCAGTACTCCCCACACCGACTTTGACTGGCAGTAGGAAAGGGTTCCTTCTCCAACTCCTGTGTAAGGAAGGCCTACAATTGTAATGAATAGTTCCCTTCTCGATTTGACTTGCAGAAGGCAAGTGAGCATGCAGTTTTGTTTAAAACTCCCCTACCCGATTGTGTTTGGCAGTAGGCAAGGGTGCCCGCCATTATAAAGAAATGTCCTCATCTAAAATGTGACTTTCATTAGGCATAGTGGCCCGCTATTTTGATGGAAACTCACCAACTTGGTGTGACTGGCAGTAAGGTAGCTGGAAGTAGGAAAATGGACCTGGCATTATAATGATAACTGCACAACTCAACTTCGAGTGATAGTAGGGTAATTGCCTGCCATTATAATAAAAACTCCTCTACTGTAATCTGTCTGGAAGTAGGAAAGGGGGCTGCCATTTTAACGATACTCCCCAAATCGATTCTGTCCGCGTAGTAGGCAATGGGGCCTGCAATTATAATGTAAACTTCCCAACTCGATTGTGAATGGCAGTAGACAAGTGAGCCTGCCGTTATATCACAAATACATAACAAACTTTTTACATTGGAAACAACGTACGGGGACCTCCCCATGCTCTTTCTCGGATAACGCTAAGAGACATGCAATTTTAAAACAATCTTATTTACTGCATGTACACTATTTACGTCGATATTCAAATACAATGTAGAATACCGTAGCGAAGCACGGGTACATTCGCTAGTATTATTCTATTTGTTAACGACTGCTGTTCATTAGTCATTTGTATGTCAGTACAGAATCTGTCTGTCTCAATGTGAATTCCCTACTGTTCCAGTTCCATGCTTTACAGCTGTTTATAACTTGGCCAATACATTTCTTACAGCCGAAAGTGTTAAATATAAGAAGCGGTAAATGTGACGTACACGATCCGATCAAAAGTTTCTGTACACCTACTTCACACTAAAGATAGAGGCTGCTGGTAACATGCTCTCTAATAGTCGATATTATATGATATTGGTCCACCTTTTGCGCTTATCACAGCCCCAAGGATATTTTCCACGAGGTGTCGGAAGGTTTTCATAGGAACTACATTCCAGTCTTCCCGAAAAGCCGTAACCTGAGAGCCTGTTGATGTCGGACGGTGGAGTCTGGACCGAAGTTGCCGTTCTAACTCATACCACAGGCGGTGTCCAATGGGGTTTGGGTTGGGACACTGGGCGGGCCAGTTCACTTGTAGAATAATATATAATGTTCCTATTGATGCTTTCACGGCCCGTACTTATAGAAAATAACCTTATTCCCTTGACACAGCATAAGCCCAAAAGCCTATACAGTATTATGTCTAGAATAATATCTATATATGAAATGAAATGGCGTATGGCTTTTAGTGCCGGGAGTGTCCGAGGACATGTTCGGCTCGCCAGGTGCAGGTCTTTTGATTTGACTCCCGTAGGTGACCTGCGCGTTGTGATGAGGATGAAATGATGATGAAGACGACACATACACCCAGCCCCCATGCCAGCAGTTAAGGTTAAAATTCCCGACCCTGCTGGGAATCGATCCCGAGACCCCTGTGACCAAAGACCAGCACGCTAACCATTTAGCCATGGAGCCGGATATATCTATATATTAAAAACGATTACTAAAAATAGCTTTGTCCAGTCCGTCCGTCCGTCCGTCCGTCCGTTCTACTGGACCGATTTACTTCATTTTGGTTTTATTCTCTCGGGAATTGTTTGCCGGTGAATCATGAGGCATTGATAGGTCTGTAAGTTCAGTCAACTTTGAGGCATCCTAAAAATAAATCACTAAATGACCACAATTATCACTTATTTGTATTATTTATTTGAAAGGATCGACTTCTTTCTAGACAATATGGATGCTGCAAGGACGAAATTCCGCATGAAACAAAATAATCCTAAACTAAAACTTTAAATTAAACACACAACAATAACGTTCAAGCTACAGTATATTTCGTAAAATACCAATCAACGTCACAATAAATAAAGCAAAGCAAAGCAAAGACATCTCCTTGCAGGCCATGAAGGCCCTTGGAGGGGTGGAAGGTAAAGGCTTCCACTATCCGTAACCTCGGCGCTTGATGGGGTTGAGTGGTTAGCTCTACGCCCGGCCGCCTTTGCTCCCAGGAATTAACCTGGTACTCATTTTGGTGTAGGCTGAGTGAATCTCAGGGCCATATGCATCTCCGGAAGTGGAAATCTCGTCTCTTAAATTTTACGACTTTCTGACGGAGATTCGAACCCACGTCCTTCCGGGCGAAACGAGTACGCATTTACCGCATCGCCCCCTTCACAATAAACAAATCTACAACAATTCGCTTGACATATAATTAACAGGTAATACAAATACTAAAAGTAAACATTGAAAAAAAAAAGGAAGAACCCGGCCAGCGCATGGAGCAACTACACATTAAGACGCGTATTTAACCTATTTATAAGAAATGCTGCGGATCAGCGTGGATTTTCTCGTTATCCTTAAAGGGGCAGATAGGCGTGCAATATTCTTCTTCTTCTTAATCTGTTTACCCTCCAGGGTCGGTTTTTCCCTCAGACTCAGCGAGGGATGCCACCTCTACCGCTTCAAGGGCAGTGTCCTGGAGCTTCAGACTCTGAATTGAGTGATACAACTGGGGAGGATGACCAGTACCTCACCTAGGCGGCCGCACCTGCTATGCTGAACAGGGCCTTTGTGGGGGATGGGAAGACTTGAAGGGATAGGCAAGGAAGAGGGAACGAAGCGGCCGTGGCCTTATTTTAGGTACCATCCCGGCATTTGCCTGGAGGAGAAGTGGGAAACCACGGAAAACCACTTTGAGGATAGCTAAGGCGGGAATCGAACCCACCTCTACTCAGTTGAGCTCCCGAGGCTGAGTGGACTCCGTTCCGGCCCTGGTACCACTTTTCAAATTTCGTGGCAGAGCCGGGAATCGAATCCGGGCCTCCGGGGATGGCAGCTAATCACACTAACTACTACACCACAGAGGGGGACGGCGTGCAATATTATTGGGCAATATTGGGATTTGTGCAATATATTGTACGAAATCAAAGAAGTTTGAAACACATTGCGCAAATCGCAAAATACTGCGCCGTGTGTTGGCAATGTTGTTGCAATATCCCGTCCTCCCGCAAGTTGGTATCAACAAGTCGGGGAGAACGTATCGTGATATCAGACAAACAGGAAGAGAAAAAGGTTATTTTGGAGTTTAACGATGTGTACCATAGCATTGCGGCTCTATTGGACGTTAAGAGCAAAGATTACAGTAATCGCGCTAAAGAAACGGTGAACAGTACGAGGTGCTTATTGAGAAATATCGCGAAAAATACCCGGGGGAGTAACCAAAGCGAGGAGTTCATCAAACAATTCACTCTTCATGCGCAGAAAGTTTAGAAAATCATTTGGCTCACATTTTCTCAGTTTATTGAGTACATTTTCATGAGAGTACTTTTCTCTGTCTAGAAACAACTGTTTGGCCCATGACCTTTTCCGTTTCTGCTTCTTTTCTGGCACTTACGCCCACGGCGATCAAAAGGCAGCAAAGATCAGTGTCACTAAACATGTTCACCAAACAAAATGCCGGCATGGTATTGCCACGCATTTTGTGCGTCTATGACCGCTTTGCACAATATACTATATTGCACAACCATCAATATTATCTCCACACGACTCTATTTATTGCACAAACCCGATTGTTGTGCAATAATATTCTACGTCTATGGCCAGCTTCGAGAATCATCATGTTGGTATAAACAATCGTCATTACTGAACCAATTTTCCACGATGGTCAGTACGAAAGCATTCAAAATGTCTTAATATCCTTTTGGGTTTTCAGTGTCATGCAGTCCTACAAGACGACCGAGTCCACGCCATGAGAAACATTCTCACACCATGGTGCCACCCCCTTCTAACTTCATTGTAGGTACTAAACATTCAGTCAGATAGCTTTCCCTGGGCATTCCCCATACTCAAATCCTTCCATCAGACTGCTACAAGTTATGAAGTGATTCATCACTCCAAATTACCTGTTTCCATTGTTCCAGTGACCATCAGTGTCGCTTTTAACAGCACGCCAGGCGGCACTTTTTGTTAAGAGGAGAAATACAGTATTTAGTTCATGGGCAGCTGCTCCACCATGAAACCGTATTCATTTTAATTCCCGACGGACAGGCATGAGACTGACTGTATTTTGCGTAGCACTTTGAAATTCCCCGGTGATTATTTCTGTAGACATCCGATGATTTTCTCGCACCACCAACTTTTAATTAATTAATTAATTAATTAATTAATTAATTTATAATCTTTCTGTACATGGCGGGGCTCAGGCTATGAATCCTGCTATTATGCCAAACCATATAGTTATGCACATGCATAAACACAATATACTGAACATTATAGCTACTTAAAATTAAAAATAAGTTTATTACAATTTAAAGTTAACGTGAAGTGTAATTGAACTGAAAATTAAAGCATCATAAAAATAATTTTGACATTATAAAATGAATTTATAGTATTTACTATTATTAAGACTATATCTCGAAAAATATATAAACTGTAATATTTCTAACCTTACATTTACATTTTATTCATTTAAATAATCTTACATTTAAGGGTGCTTCTAAGAGTAAATTAATCTGAATGTAGGTAAAATTTCCAGCACATTCTTCTGAATAGCTTTAGGTTTAATGTTCATTGGTCTCTGAACGTTAGTATATGTGGCCGACCGTATCGTGGTTGTGCTCTCGGTGTACTTTCACGTTTTCACTTTACATTTACATCATTTACAGTCGATTTGAGTATATTCTTCCCTTACAGATTTCTAGCTTATGTGGCAAACATTGATTACCGCACGTTGAAAGTCACTAAGCTCACTTGACCTACCGATATTGCCGTTCTGTAGTCGTACGCCTCCTTTTATACCAGTTCGATGCGTTATTCGTTTTTCTCTATTGGACTTCAGGGGTGTCGGGATACTTTTGATCAGATACTGTGTAATGCTGACAGATGACACTGTCGTTTACACTACATGCATGTGTATGTTTAGTCCTCAACAAATCCACTATTAGCTGTCATAGATGGCTTAGGCATCACTGAAGAGGCGTACTAGGGAAATGAGTGAGGTAGTTTCCCATTGCTTTCCTCACTGAGCCAGAACTTGCCATTGCATATCAGTCTGCCAAGCCCATTGAAATGAATTCACCAACCGACCCTACATGCAACATTTTCACACCATTCATAGCAGGGACGGGTGGCATAAGGAAAGGTATTACTAGCATCGCTCATACCTCAGTCACTTTCATATTGACAAAGCCAATAATAAGACTGAGACAAATCAATGAAAGTAACAAAATTGCTTTAGTCCATACCAAAAGATACAGTGCACTGTAAACACTAGGTCTCACCAGCAAAGGCATTTACACTGCGTACCACCCGCAAATTTCTCTTAAATGATGTCCTCACCGTCTTTCCCAGCAAGTGGATATTTCATACACTTTCTTATGAGTGGTTAAGAGTTTCTTGAGTCATTCCAGTGTTGTGAGTTAAGTCGTAAACTAAATTATTGCTGGCAGGCCGGGAATACCGTCTCTGCGGCCCATGACCTGCCCGTCACCCGTTCTTCTTGTAGCTCAGTACTTCTCAACCGCCGAGTCACGGCCCGCTACCGAGTAGCGAGATATTTTCCTGGAATTTGTCGTTTTACTTTTCTAAGCATTTTTTCACGAATACATATTTTACATATATCGAGCTTGATAGCTGCAGTCGATTGAGTGCAGCCAGTATCCAGTATTCGGGAGATAGTTGGTTCTGAAGATTGTTTTCCGTGTTTCCCATTTTCACACCAGGCAAATGCTGGGCCTGTACCTTAATTAAGGCCACGGCAACTTCCTTCCCACTCGTAGCCCTTTCCTATCCCATCGTCGCCATCAGACCTATCTGTGTCGGTGCGACGTAAAGCAACTAGCAAAAAAATAATATTTTCTTTAGTGGATATATTCTTAGGGGAATAATGTTCTGTTCGTGACTGTCTAGACAAGTGCGGTCCAATGTCGTCTCTAAACTCGTAACATCTGTGTAGCAAATATCGGTGACCTTGCCGCTTATTTTTTAATGATCGCGACTTTTCAGTCATAGACATTTTTCAACATTCCGGAAAGACCATATTGCTGTTTTTGACCGGTTATAAAAATTGCTTAGAAGCCGATAACAACAATAGGCGTTGAATTCTCTGTTCCCGAAACTGAAGGAAATAACATATTTGTTGGAAACGTATTTAGGAGTAAATACGTTGGGACCGGGCCGTCACCCCATAGATAAAGTATTCATCGGGCTGCAGACTCTCACATTTTGAGAACCGCTGTTCTATCTCATCAGCCTTCAGGTAGCGCCCTGATGTTTGTGCTCAATTGAAGGAAATGCAGAAACAGAGAGGAGTAGCATGCTGCAAACAGTGGCAAGCATAGTTTGGGGTCATTTTTGCGACAGTTTAAACTCGTTCTAATAGCACAGAATTTTATTGAAATATTATAAATAACCTACGTATCTTAACTAGCCAAGAAATCTCTATGATAATGTATTCCTTCCTTTCGGTGCCCTCACTCCAAGACTTAGAAAAGCGAGCAAGGGACAGTGCGGTTCGGGTCACGTAGCTATCAGTTTGCGTTCGGAAGATAGTGGGCTCGAACCGCACTGTCGGCAGCCCTCAAAATGGTTTTCTGTGGTTTCCCATTTTCAAAACAGGCTATACATTAATTAAGGCCACAGGTGCTTCCTTTCCACTCGTAGGCCTTTCCTAGCCCATCGTCGCCATAAGACGTAAAGTAGACTGTAAAAAAACCTTAGAAATTTTCTGTAGTAATATAACGAGAGTATATCTGGTCTGAAGCTCGAATTATATTTATTTTGACTATTCAGCGAATAACTAATGATAATGAAACTGAGAAAATATTTAAAACAAATCAAATACACATGTATTCATAATCTATACAGAGAACAAAACTTTCAGGTCCGAAGTATACTGTTTAATTTTAGCATTTAAACTCTCTGCGCCACAGTCTGCAAATATGTCGGCCGTCTGCTACAACAGTGTATCATTGGAGACAGGTAAAGCATGAAATCGGTGCAAAGAAACTGCAGAGTTACTTGAGTGCGCTATTATAATAAATTCATATAAAGACGAGGGCAAGTCCGACCTCTTGACTGAATGGTCAGCGAAGGTTCAGACGATCCTGAGTTCGATTCCCGACTGCGTCGGTGATTGATTCGCTTCTGATCAATTCTCCTGGCACTGGGTGTTTGTGTTTATCCAAACACTCAACTCTTCATATTCAGACAACATACCACACTACCAACCGCCACAGAATGCAATAGTGATTACATCCCTCCACATAGGGTTGACGTCAGGAAGGGCATCCGGTCGTAAAACAGGCCCCAATCCACATGTGCGACACAGTGTGCACTCACGACCTCATGGGTGGGGGAAAAGCTGTTGTAGAAGAAGAAGAAGAAGAAAAAGAAGGTGTAAAGATAAGTGCACGTAGATGCGACGATAGGCCTATGTAAGTGACAATACGAAAATGATGATACTGTCGAGATAGACAGCTATCGATTTGTTGAAGTACCTGATACTCTTATACCGGATTGATCATTGTATGCATGAGATAGTCAGCTAAATACTTCTTTGTGTCAGAAAATGTACTGTTGATCTTATTTCCCCTTAACTCTGCAATACTCTGCGTGACAAATATTTAATACGTATTATTAGAAGTTACTGGAACCCTGAGTCATGACTGATAACCTTTCCTCTTTCCATCAACTGAGTCTGGATCCGTGACTTCCGACCTCAGAGTTACGAGTTCGATTTCAAGCCGAGTCTTCGGATTTTAATCGTAAATGATTAATTCCCCTAGCTCGGAAAATGCGTGTTTGTGCTGCTCCCAACATTCATACAACTTACCACATTCAACACCACCCTGTGGGTGGGGGAGGTAGAATAGCACCCACGGTATCTCTTGCCTGTCGTAAGAGGTGATTAAAAGAGTCTACAGGGGCTCTCAAAACTTGCGAGCGTGGGTTGACGACCACGGGCCCCTTAGCTGAATCGCAGAATTGCTTCCACTTTTCTGTGCCAGGCTCCTCACTTCCATGTATCCTATCCGACCTCCCTTGGTCAAATCTTGTTCTTTACCTACCCCGGCAATATTAGAGCATTCGAGGCCTAGTGTGTCTTTCATTTTAACGCCTTGCATGGTCCTTATCTTTCTTTGGCGGATACCTTCATTTTTTGAAATGTGGGACCCCTTCCATTTTTCCCTCTGATTAATGTTAATAAAGGATTGTTGTCAAGTTGTACTTCCTCTTGAAACAATAACCAACACCACCACCCACTACCCTTGACCACATTAACATGCAATTTCGTATACACGGGCGACGCCCTCTACTCTCATTAGAGGTTGTACCTTACAAAGCTAATAATAGCCAAGCAAAGCAAAGTCATCTTCATACAGGCCATGAAGCCCCTTGGAGGGTGGAAAGTAAAGGTTGATGGGGTTGAGTGGTTATCTCTAAGCCCGGCCACCTTTGCCCGCAGGAATCACCCTGGTACTCATTTTTGGAGTAGGCTGAGTGAACCTCAGGGCCATGTGCACCTCAGGAAGTGGAAATCTCGTTTCTTAAATTTTACGACTTCCTGACGGGGATTCGAAGCCACGTCCTTCCGGCCGAACCGAACACGCCTTTACCGATCGAGCAGGCAGCCTCTACAAGGCTAATGATAGAAACACGAAATTTAATCTTTAAAAAGTATGAAGTTTGTCACATAATGTTAAGCAACCTTTTCAGTCTTAGAAAATTCTCGCCGACGTTTTTTATTAAACATTTGATGTATTTCTATGCTACAAGGAAAACTAACATTTTTTCTTAGGTTGTGCGTCTCCGTAGCGTAACGGGTAGCACTATTAGCTGCTGTCCTCGATGGTCCGGGTTCAATTCCCAGTACTGCCAGAGATTTAAGAATGGCAGGAAGGAGTGCTGGTATGTGGTGAAAATGGTACATGCAGGTCACCTCTTTTGCGCAAGGGGCGGGGGGTGGCGGGGGCGGGATGTGCCTGAAAAAGAGCTGCACCGCCTCGGGATGAGGGCACGAATTTACTTTACTCTTAGGTTTACATAGATAATTATGAAGTTTTAACACAGAGAAAGGAACTTTACAACTGTATTAGTGATATTCATGATAAAGTACAGTATTTATAAGCTTCACGTTAACCTCAATAACGTGGGGAATAAAGTTTAAATAATTACTCTTAGTCTCTGTGATGTATTTACTCTTATCACAAATTACCTGTTTCCTGTAACATCTGAAATTAAAGATTGAGTATGTTATAGAATATAAATTTGTTTCACATTGCACTTACCCACGAACGATAGACATGAGTTGGGGGTTACTACTTGAGTCACCAGTTTACAACCAAGGTTGTGAGCCCCGAAGGTTTCTTCCAGCCGCCCCTGACCTGGGGTACAAACGCTGACCTAAGGCCGCAAATCTGGGAACAGACGCCTGGGGAATTTTATGTTCTTTAACCAAGATTCGATACTTGGAGGTAGCTCATCCACCCTCTCTGCCGTTGGGATATTCTTCTATTCACCCGCCATTGAGACCGTTGATCAGTTTTCACCTAGTAACCCTAGGCAAGGTTTGCTCCTTCCGCCATCTCCACCGTACCGAAGGTCATCTTCTCTGCCGTAGTTGCCGTTAGAATTTTACCCATAACCCAGTCTGAACCCCTGGAGAGAGGGTATCCCAGGATTTCAAATCCCCCAGGAATTGCGTTACCCGTTGGTCCGTGGGTTGTATTGGGTATTCCAACAAGCCTTGCATACTGTAGGGGCACCCTATCCGCCACCTGGGGACGCGCTCTGTAGGGGTCGGATTACCCTGGTTACTTTCGGATGTTAACCTCACCCACAAAGGTTTCAGGACAGGGTGAAGCGCAAACGACTATACAAAATTTCTGAAGAAGAGAGGAAGGGAAGGCCTGAAAGGCTGAAAAAGTACTGCGAGGACAGGAAAACACGGCTCACTAACCATTGATTGATCTATCGTACACAGAAGTGGGTGAAGCGGACAAGAAGTAGAATATAAATTAATCATAAGAGAGTAATCAGTTGTTGTGGCGATTAGATTTACTGTAGATGATATACAGTAAATACATGACAATGGAAACCACATACTGAAATCGCACCTTTTATTTATATAGTACCGAGCTCGATAGCTGCAGTCCCTTAAGTGCGGCCAGTAGCCAGTATTCGGGAGATAATGGGTTCGAACCCCACTGTCGGCAGTCCTGAAGATGGTTTTCCGTGGTTTCCCATTTTCACACCAGGCAAATGCTAGGGCTGTACCTTAATTACGGCCACGGCTACTAGATCTGAAGCTGTCGAAAGATCCCAAGAAAATGGTAGTCTCAATGGGCGTATGAGTGAACTGAATATCCCAGATATGGAAGTTAAGGAAGGGGAGGAGATCTTCCCTATACCATCTGGAGAACCCTCTCATTGGCTGGAGGGATAAACTAAAAATCTCTGACACGGAAGTGAGAAAGAGAAGGAGATCTCCCTTACACATTCTGGAGAACCCTAACACACTTGGGACCGGCGTTTCGAGGTGCTGGACGAACCTCTAGATGTGGAGTGCTCCTTCCAGTAGCAAACGGTACTGACGACGAGTGCAAATCAGGAGACATCCAGAGCATCCAGACATCTTCTGGCCTGCAGGAGACTCAGCGAATTAAGGATCTCTTGGAGTCAAATGAAAAGACAGATTCAAGTGCCGAATTTTGGAATTAAGTAAATAAATGGCGTATGGTCTCCGGAGAGGCCTGGTGCGGGTCTTTTCCTCGTAGACGGTCTATCAGGCGACCTGCAGGTCTGTGAAGATGAGGGCCTACCTAAATGCTGAGTACCCCACACAAACCCAGCCTCCGAGCCAATGGAATTAACCAATTAAGTTTAAAATCCCCGTCCCGGCCGGGAATCGAACCCGGAACCCTCTGAACTGAAGGCCAGTAGGCTGACCATTCAGCCAACGAGTCGGAATTTTTTTTCAAATATTACATTTGAACCGCTCACGGAAAGTATGGCAAGAAATGCAGTCAGGCTGCGTATTGTAGGGTTACGTAGTATTACTATGAGATTCATCTAATATATGTCTTTTTCGTGAGACAATTCTGTGTTTTGGCTTCAAGTACGTTAAAGGCTTCGTATAGGAAAAAATCTGGTATCCCAATGTCTCTTTACAACCTATGGCAATTGAAGGGACATTAAAAAATGCATTAACATGCAAATGGCAACGTCCGACTTGTAGGTTGTTCACATCAGATTGGCGGAGCTGCTGGGCAAGGGAGGCGTGACGTCATCCTCTGTCCACTTCGATTATGGAGGTGAATGAACCGAACTTGTTCTTTCAAGTTCTGATTCTTCCTAGTCGAAGGAATGGAATGAAGAATGCAACGCTTACACCCCTGTAAGTAAACCTTCGTAACTGTCACACATACCGATTTTAATGAAACTATGCATATCGGTAGAGCTGTTGAAGATAATCGAAAAGGAAATTTTGTTCCTTCTTTTCTGTTTCTCTCTTTTCAAACAACAACAACAACAATAACAATCATCAACAACGGGAATAAATAATAAAATAACAAACGTTTACTAAATCAAGCTTCAGAGCTTCGTAAATAACTGGGGAGAAAGAACTCCCAATTCACTAGTCTTATTAGGCGAAGCGTTGGTATACAACACAACCATTTGACATAGTATAATTTAAATTACACTGTTTGAGAAGATCGAACTCCCAACCTTCCAGGTCATAAGGGCCTACCACCCACACCAATGTACCTCCTTTCACATATGCCCAGGGGGAAATGTTGAATCTCAAAGGCTTACCAGCTTTTACATCTTAACGCTCGCTGCCCTTATTTAATAGCGAAGCAACAGAACATCATTTGGATCAGAAGGATCTAAAAAAAATTAAACAGGAGCAGAAGCTCATCCTAAACAGCCACGAAGAAACAAATTTTTCAAAAGAAAGGCCAAAGCCAAATAGAATGGGATGCTGAACCCACTCAAGCAATTCCTTGACATGACTACAATGAAACTTAATGAGGCAGAAGGCCCGGTGACATGGAAGATGTCAAAATACATAGTAAGACCGGAAAGTTGAAGTTAAAGTTCAAAGCGAGAGGGAAAAAATTAAATGTTGAAAATCTTCGGCAAAGTAACACAAAATGAATAAGGAAAACGAGGGTCCACACTCGTACTCCCTGAAAACATTGCAACCCACTCGGGTTGTTATTATTATTGTAGCCAATCCTAGCACTTCCCTATCCTTTCGTCGCCAAAAAACCTTCGATGTGTTAGGGCGACGTTAAACACGTACTACTACTACTACTACTACTAATAATAATAATAATAATAATAATAATAATAATAATAACAGGATTTTAGGGATTGAGTGATCCTATCGAGTAAATCTAATGGAGCTACTTACAGTATTCTGTCTGAAGTTTACCAGTGGTGTAGGCGTGTAAGTGGACTTGTTCTAACTGCATTAGTACAGAATGAAGTATAATATTCTCTTCTCATAGTTTCAGATAACTAAAAACTGGGGGAAGATTGTTACCTCAAACATACATTTAGTACCAGGTCAAGGATCTACTGTTTGCTCTCTATTTCTTAATGTTTTCCCCTACATAGGACTATTTATCTTATGAAAAAATGCTACTAAGTCCTTTAGAACGTTCAGTTTGTTAAATTTTATCATTTGTGAGAAATGCATGCTCCTTTACGACCTTAATCTTGTATTCATCTTCCTGATACCTTATTATAAGTGATTCTCTCTCTCTTCTCACTCTTTCATTTTATTACTGTACGATCACCGTAACACGTTACGCCAGTCATTGCCCTCCGTTCCCAAGAGAACGGTTTCGATGTTTAAATGCGACATGTTCTTCCCATTTATTTTCGGTACGTTTTAGAAATCCTGTGGAACAAAATTCCAACATTGCCGCGTTTCTTAAAATCTGTAACAGCTGGACGTTAAAGCAATGATATTATTATTATTGTTATTATTATTATTATTATTATTATTATTATTATTATTATTATTATTATTATCTGGACTCTTGACTGAATGGTCAGCGTACTGGTTTTCGAGTCAGAGGCCCCCAGTTCGATTCCCGGCGTGGCCGTGTATATATATATATTGCTATTTGCTTTAAGTCGCACCGACACAGATATGTCTTACGGCGACGATGGGATAGGAAAGGGCTTGGAAGTGGAAGGAAGCGGCCGTGGCCTTAATTAAGGTACAGCCTCTGCATTTGCCTGGTGTGAAAATGGGAAACCACGGAAAACCATCTTCAGGGCTGCCGACAGTGGGGCTCGAACCCAATATCTCCCGATTACTGGATACTGGCCGCACTTAAGCGACTGCAGTTATCGAGCTCGGTGCCATGGATTATAACTTCATTTGGTTATTTTTTCTGTTTCGTGGACTAAGTGTTTATGTTCGTCTTAATACACTTCTCTTCATCTACACACAACACATCATACTACCAGCCACCACAGTAACACATGATAAATCCCTCCATATAGGGTTGGTGTAAGGAAGGACATCTGTTCGCAAAACCTGGCCAAATCCTCTTCAAGTGCCGACTCCAATAAATTGGAAAAAGCCCAATAATAATAATAATAATAATAATAATAATAATAATAATAATAATAATAATAATAATAATAATAATAATAATAATAATAATAATAATATGCAAATAAATGAAAATGATAATAATAATAATAATCATCATCATCATCATCATAATCATAATAATAATGAGAATACCAAGGGACCGTGATCATATTGGTCACCTTTACTTACTTACTTACTTACTTACTTACTTACTTACTTACTTACTTACTTACTTACTTACTTACTTACTTACTTACTTACTTACTTACTTACTTACTTACTTACTTAATCTGTTTACCCTCCAGGGTTGGCTTTTCCCTCGGACTCAGCGAGGGATCCCACCTCTACCGCCTCAGGGGCAGTGTCCTGGGTCGGGGGATAAAACTGGGGAGGATGACCAGTATCTCGCCAAGGCGGCCTCACCTGCTCTGCTGAACAGGGGCCTTGATGGGAGATGGGATGATTGGAAGGGATAGACAAGGAAGAGGGAAGGAAGTGGCCGTGGCCTTAAGTTAGGTACCATCCCGGCATTTGCCTGGCGGAGAAGTGGGAAACCACGGAAAACCACTTCCAGGATGGTTGAGGTGGGAATCGAATCCACTTCTACTCAGTTGACCTTCCGAGGCTGAGTGGACCCCGTTCCAGCCCTCGTTCCACTTTTCAAATTTCGTGGCAGAGCCGCGAATCGAACTCGGGCCTCCAGGGGTGGCAGGTAATCACGCTAACCACTACACCACAGAGGCGGACAGGTCACCTTTAATCTTTCATATTTTCTTCCTAGGTTCAGATTTTTATGTTACTATGGTATTAACAGTACTATAACCCGTCTTGAGGCCATGATCATTAAGGCGTTAAATCGATATTGTAGGAGACCAAGGTTATCCGATTCGAGTGCCGTTGGTTGAAACAAACTTCACCTTTAGAATGTTGGCCGGTAAGGTAGGAAAGGTGGTGATATACAATTTTTAATCACTAGATTGCGTGCCAAAAGCTTGTGTTTATAAGGAGTGAGGTCATATAATGCTATTTATGGGGATTCATCCGTCGGATGCGGAGGTAAATCCTTGAGCGGACCCTTTGCGCTTTTCGACTGGAGCAGGCTGTGTGCCGGCACCGACTTTCACCCTCTACCTGCCTGCTGTCACATATTACCTGATTCATTTCATCTCGTTATCTCAACTGATGAGGTTGACATCAGGAAGGGCATCCGGCCGTAAAATCTCGTTACGAAGATTCATGTCACTTCATCCCCGATCCTGTAGAGTATTCGGGAGATAGTGGGTTCGAACCCCACTGCTGGCAGCCTTGAAGATGGTTTTCCGTGGTTTCCCATTTTCACACCAGGCAAATGCTGGGCCTGTACCTTAATTAAGGCCACGGCTGCTTCCTTCCCACCCCTAACCTTCCCGTCCTATCGTCGCCATAAGACCTATCTGTGTCGGTGCGACGTAAAGCAACTTGTAAAAAAAAAAGAGAGATCCTGTAGAGAAACAGGACAAGAGTTGGATACCCACAGTGTATTAACACTACTGGTTAAGTGTAAGATAGGAATAAGTGCTCCTAACTTTGACAGATAATAGGTCTATAAACGATTGGAATGGTTAGGGTACGTTAGAATAAATCTAGATAAGTACAGTGGAGCCTCGATATCTCGAATCACCTCGGGAGCTAAATTTTATTTCGAGTTATCGAAATTTCGAGACATAGAGAATACCGTTTTTGAGCATTTTTAGCACATAATTGAATCGTATATATCTACGGGTTTATACATACATACATACATACATACATACATACATACATACATACATACATACATACATACATACATACATACATACATACATTATCATGATAGACTGTTATGCCTTTCAGCGTTCAGTCTGCAAGCCTCTGAGAATTTACTAAACGCCGCCACAATCCTCGATTTACAACTAGTGTTGTGGCCTCATTTAGTTCTATACCTCTTATCTTTAAATCGTTAGAAACTGAGTCTAACCATCGTCGTCTTGGTCTCCCTCTACTTCTCTTACCCTCCGTAGCAGAGTCCATTATTCTCCTAGGTAACCTACCCTCCTCCATTCGCCTCACATGACCCCACCACCGAAGCCGGTTTATGCGTACAGCTTCATCCATCGAGTTCATTCCTAAATTAGCCTTTATATCCTCATTCCGAGTAACCTCCTGCCATTGTTCCCACCTGTTTGTACCAGCAATCATTATTGCTACTTTCATGTCTGTTACTTCTAACTTGTGAATAAGATATCCTGAGTCCACCCAGCTTTCGCTCCCGTAAAGCAAAGTTGGTTTGAAAACAGACCGATGTAAAGATAGTTTCGTCTGGGAGCTGACTTCCTTCTTACAGAATACTGTTGATCGCAACTGCGAGCTCACTGCATTAGCTTTACTACACCTTGATTCAATCTCACGTACTATATTACCATCCTGGGAGAACACACAACCTAAATACTTCAAATTATCGACCTGTTCTAGCTGTCTATCACCAATCTGACATTCAGTTCTGTTGAATTTCTTACCTACTGACATCAATTTAGTCTTCGAGAGGCTAATTTTCATACCATACTCATTGCACCTACTTTCAAGTTCCACCGGGCGAGTTGGCCGTGCGCGTACAGGCGCGCGGCTGTGAGCTTGCATCCGGGAGATAGTAGGTTCGAATCCCACTATCGGCAGCCCTGAAAATGGTGTTCCGTGGTTTCCCATTTTCACACCAGGCAAATGCTGGGGCTGTACCTTAATTAAGGCCACGGCCGCTTCCTTCCAACTCTTAGGCCTTTCCTATCCCATCGTCGCCATAAGACCTATCTGTGTCGGCGCGACGTAAAGCCCCTAGCAAAAAAAAAAAAAAAATAATAATTTCAAGTTCCAAGATATTAGACTGCATGCTTTCAGCACAATCTGCCATTAAAACCAAGTTTATACTAAATACATTATTTTTAACAGTACGGTACTTAAAAATATACAAACTCTATTTTACGACATCACTTTAATCATAACACTTATTATAGTAACTTTTTAGAAGACAGTATACAGTACATACAGTAGGCTAGTGAAACAAGAAACATACCTCCGTTAGTCTCTTCTCTTTGTTACGTATAACCTTTCCTCCCTTCACGTTGGAACTTCTCGTCATTAGAACGCAGCCGAGATTCGTAAATGGAGCTTTGTCATCCGCGACTTGGGGGGTTGCATTTGTACGTGACCGCTTATTAATTCATGCCCGATAAACTGCAAGGCTTCGCCGAGTTTCCGATCACTAGAAGTTTTAGTTTTGCGGTTTCCGTATATTATTTATTTATTTATTTATTTATTTATTTATTTATTTATTTATTTATTTATTTATTTATTTATTTATTTATTTATTTATTTATTTATTTATTTATTTAGCGTATGGCGTCACTGTAACCATTTCTTTACTTGATTACTCCTCCTCACAAACCATAAATGCCGTATTGCAAAGTTTAATGTTGCACATAATTCGAGGTACAGAGTATTTTTTGTTTCAAGAGAGGAAATGTTTGCTTCGAGAAATCGAGAATTTCGTGTACCCCAATTTCGAGTAATAGAAAAATAAATAAGAGCCTCCGTGGCTCAGGCGGCACCGCGCCGGCCTCTCACCGCAGGGGTCCGTGGTTCAAATCTCGGTCAGTCCATGTGAGATTTGTGCCGGACAAAGTGGAGGCGGGACAGATTTTTCTCCGGGTACTCTGGTTTTCCCTGTCATCTTTCATTCCAGCAATACTTCTCACTATCATTTCATTTCATCTGTCTGTCATTAATCATTGCCCCAGAGGAGTGCGACAGTCTTCGGCAGGCGGCACAATTCCTATCCTCGCCGCCAGATGGGGGTTCTTTCATTCCATCCCTGACCCGGTTATTGACTGGTTTTTCATCTTTGTTAAGTATTTACAACATCGTTTTGAAAATAACAAGAACGTATTTTTTAATCATTTTTAGGCACTAAACTAAGACGTCGGTTGATTTTACTCTATATTCTATATATTGACAGAACCTTCACTAAAAGAAACATGTATGTTAATTATGAAATTCCAATACTGTATAATAAACAGGTGGGAGCTTTTATGTAAACCAATTTATTTTCAGTTGGCATGTAACTAAGGAAAACAAGTAGGTAAGGATGTTTCGAAATTTGAACAACATTATAACATACACTAAAGGCTAAGCATTGTCGCTGCAACCATTCTCCTGTCAATCCTGCTGTTCCTCTTCACTTCATTGCAGTCTCCCATCAAGTTTCTCACATCCTCGAAGTATGTCTTCCTTGGCCTTCCTGTCC
Organism: Anabrus simplex; assembly: GCF_040414725.1. Classification (NCBI taxonomy): domain Eukaryota; kingdom Metazoa; phylum Arthropoda; class Insecta; order Orthoptera; family Tettigoniidae; genus Anabrus; species Anabrus simplex. Next base: position 197,615,599 of record NC_090271.1, read on the forward strand.
CTTTCTTTCCCAGTATTTTTCCTTTAAAGACGTTTACTATGAAATCATTATGTCTCAGGATGTGACCTACAAGTTTTATCTTACTTCTTTTCATATTCTTTATCAGTCTTCGTTGTTCATTAACGTCCTTTAGAACATCTCGATTCGTCTTTTATTTTTCAGTCCAGCATGTCCTCGTCCTCCAAATCCCCATTTTAGTTGCTTCCAACGAATCTCTTTCCTTTTGCTTTTTTTTTTTTGCAGTAGCCCACCCCTCACAACCGTAAAGTAGAACACTCCAATACAATTTGTTTTACGTCGCACCGACACAGATAGGTCCTATAGCGACGATGGGATAGGAGAGGTCTAGGAGTGGGAAGGAAGCGGCCGTGGCCTTAATTAAGGTACAACCCCAGCATTTGCCTGGTGTAAAATGGGAAACCATGGGAAACAATCTTCAGGGTTGCCGACAGTGAAGTTCGAACCCACGATCTCCCGGATGCAAGCTCACAGCTGCGCGTCTCTAACCGCACTGCCAACTCGCCCGGTGTAGTACACTCCAGACGAAGGATTTTACAAAAGCCTTCCTTGTTTCTAAACCTATAGGTATTTGTTAAAAGACTTCTTTTATTTTGAAAAGCCTGCTTACCAACAGCTATTCTTCTCTTGATTTCCTTTGTGCATCTATTGTCTTCAGTGATAATGTTGCACTTGTTATATTTTGCAATTTCGTATTCTTATGTTTGTACACAAGAACCTCGTTTATCCGGATTAAGTTGGACCGGAACTGGTCCAGATTATCGAAAATCCGGATAATCCGGAAAAACTAAAAAAACAAGTACAGTACTTGCTATACAATCTATTATCATAAGTTGTACAATAATACCTTTTATCAATTGTACAAAAAATATAAGAACACTTTTCGTACATTTACGACTCTGTTTTATGCACTAAAATAATGTGTGAGTTTTTCTTTTTTGTTTTACATTTGTATAGCTTTATCGCGCAGCACGATCACTAGCAACAGTTCTGTCGGTGTGGTTTCAGTCAATGATTCTAAATAGGCCAACAGTTTGTCCAGCTGCATTGTTGCATCTCCATGAGTCATTTCTTCTGATGGAGCGCGGGTTTCATTTTCGAATTCACCATCGTGAATTAATAATGCGTTGCATTCAGAAGAGCGTGGGTTCAAATCCCACCTCAGCCATCCTGAGAATGGTTTACCACGGTTCCCCATTCTCAATTCCAGGCGAACGCCGAGACGGTACCTTTGATAGACCGTGGCGGAAAAAAAAAAACATTCAAGAAGAGTCGACGCAGGAAAAGAAATGCTGTTCAAGTAAAAATAAAATGTGCCCGTTCGCATCTCGTAGACCAATAACAAAATGGCGGCGTAGGAAGGTATGGCCCATGTGATCTACTAAGTCAACGAACTTCAAATCAATGCAGCATACAGAAGGCTATGTACGTCACGGAAAGGATAAATTTCGAAGACACTGCAGAACAGTAGAGGTTCATTTGAATTGTTTTAAAAAAATATAGCAGCGGGAGGATTGTTTAATGGGATTCTCTAAAAATTACTTACGGAAGTAAGACGCAAAATACGAGCGGAGCTACGAGTTGAAGGATATTCGGAGTAACTAAGAAGAATATTATCTATATATAACGGAGACATAGTGTGAATAAGTTATTCACAGGCGTATGCTACTGTAGAGCCGAGAGAAATAGATATAAAAATTAATTTTAGGTGAAATACGACGGACTTGGTTTACCCAACAGCAACTCAGCGATCGGAAGAAACGGAATTCACCATTTAATAATAATAAACATCTTCATTCGTGAAAATAGGAACTACCGTAGCAGTAAATCAAATAATTATTACGGAGAAATATTTTCACAGAAAGGAAAACTTCGACGATTGCCGTAGATAAAAAGAAATATGAATAATATCATGATTAATTACTGCGCATATGGAATTCTTTTCGTTGTCTTCAGATACAAGATGATGACTGTCTGCTAATTTGACAAGATGGACTAAACTGGGGAAATGTACTGTCGAGCCAGATGACCAGCTGTGGAGGATTGGATCGGCCAACCAGTGGACGTGATGACGTGGATGAACACCCACCAGCCAATAGACCGGACGAGAAGGAGAGATCCGACAAGCGATGTGACCAGCTGATGACCATGAACGTCCAACCAAACCAGAGATCCAGATCCGATCTGAGGGTCTAGCCACAGCCGAAGGATGGAACAACAACCAGATCAGATGTAGCAACTGACGAGCTAAGTCCATACATTTCTTTAGTAGAGTAGTTTCTCATAATCTGCACCCTCAATCTATTTGGCATGTGCTGAACATATGCTGATTTATGAAGTAATTAAGAACGCGTGTGTAATATAAGTAAAGTGTGAAATACTTAAGGAGTAAGATTAGATGGAAGTATGGAATTAGAATATTTATATGACATATACAGGTTACCGCACTAGCATATCAACTGTGAAATTATTATCGGATAAGAGAAATGTGTGATACTTGTGTAGACTTAGAAGTAATGAGTCTAATTTACAGTAAGATTTCGATTAATCTCGTTTACCTGAGTATAGATTACGTCACGAAATACCTGCGCGATACGATAATGATTGTCAAAATTAAGTATTCCTTTCATCCGTGAAAGAGGGTATTGAACTCGTAATACAGTTGTTAAGAGAGAGGTTATTGAATATGTAATTTTTGGAAGGCAATTCGTGTATATTTAGCACATAGTTTTGGTGTTATGGCTACGTGCATACGGCAATATGAAAGCCGATATTATGTTGAAGTGTCTATGGAATAGTGTTGAGAAGTGAGTATTTAATAAGCGTATTGATGAATGATTATAGTGAAGTGATTAGTTTATATTCGACGGGAAGTGTAAGAATTGCTATACGACGTATTAATGTTATATTGGTAATACGAGGTGAGTTTCTGTGCCAAGTTTGAGAATATATGACAAGGAGAAATTGTCGCGCAGATGACCATGTCAAGGTAAGATGAATATGTATTACGTAGAATTGAGTGTCGTGACAGTGATATTTATGTCTGTCTTTGATGAATAACAGGTACTGCGTATGAGAGAGTGATCTAATATACGATTCGTTAGACTCATGATTGAATATACATTTAATATTTCACGGTGCGGTGACGTAACATGATAATAAGAAATAATGTAATTCTATGCTAACCATACGAGTTCAGTAGCACATATAAATACGAAATATTGAGACAGTGCGGATTATGAGAGTACATTGAGCCAATTATAGAGGAGTGTGCCGATTAGAAACTACTTGAAGTAGCAGTTAGATGTTTATTTTTTTTTATTCATGCATATAAGATTTTGACTGAAATAATTTAAATAGGAAATATTTTACAAACGTTAGTTAGGAACCAAATGTCCTAGGTATGAGGGTGGTATTGCTTTAGCTCGTAAGTGGTTACCACTGCGTATTCGAAATACGTGACCAATGATTCAGAGTTCAAACTTATGAGAAACCATAACTTATAAATGGAAACTTGGAGGACACTTTCACAATTTAATACTCACAGAGAGTATATTTGGAACTTAATTATGCAAAGATATGAGATGATTTGCGTTCATAATTTAACCTTTTTTCCCATGTAATTTTATTTCGTTTTTCAAGTTAACGAATCATTCATTTTTGCTCAGTGATCTCGAATATTAAGAGAAAAATGTAATATTCTCGGAACATGGCTACGAATATTTAATTATGTATTATTTACAATTTAAACATTGGTTATGAGAATATGTTAACAGTTAATATCTTTAATTATTTTATTTTTATTTGAGGAAGCGCTGACTCAAGTCTTTTAAATGATTAAATATCAGAAAATCAAAACTACCCAGATTTCACTATATCCGACATCGTCATCATTTTAATCAATAAATATTCTTATATTTATTTTCTTTTATAAGTGACTGTGTTTTAATTTCTACTCAAGTAAGGTTTAGTTGTAAGTTAGTCTATAAGTTTTCTTGATGCAAGCGATTGATATGTCTTCAAACGTAATGCGAGATTTCTTTCAAGTTATCGGTCGTAGGTCTCTACTTTGGCGTATAGCTATTTCAATGAAGCGTATCCCAGCGTCTAATTTCTCTTCGAATCCACGTAAAACAATTACATATAAAATCTCAGATTTTATGGGCGGAAAAAGGACACCCTGAGAAGAAACCAAGAGCTACCGGGAAATCTTGTCACTGATCGCTACAAGAGCGGGTGCAAGTAATTAAATGGCGCTCCAACGTGTAGCATGAAGAGAAAGACACCGCGGGAACGTCAAATAAAGAACCGCCAAAGACAAGTAATTTAATGGCTGCACAACAGTGAGCAATTGAAGAGAAACACACCGCGGGAAAGTAATTAAATGACGCCACAACAGTGGAACGATTGAAGAGAAAGACACCGCGGGAACATCGAACTAGGGACCGCCAAATGTATAAAAATTTTCAACATGATAACTGAAGAGAAAGACATCGCGGGAGAATAAGAGATTGTCCGACACATCACACTATTCAATCGGCAGTCTTGTGTTGAAGCTCGAAATGTAGGTATCGGGCAGAGAAAACGAGTCACCGATGCATTGAGTAATTTATTTAATTATTACCACATTGCTGAACCTCTGAAGATATATTGATTAGGAATCATTGTTATTTATTTGATGATTGCTTTTCTTTAATAATAATAAGCTAGGATAAGGTGATTTTAAGTTAATATAAAATGAAACTTGCTTGATTTCAATTATGGTATAGGCTGATGGCCATGCATATAAATATTGGATGCCGCATAGCGGAATTTTAATTTCTTCATTTCGTAACATGTTCCGAAATGTGAACGAAATCATAGGTTTGAACTCTTGATCTGGTTGTTGATGGTCTATCTGGTGAGATGGTACCGATCTCCAGGAAGGTCCATCTGCATTATTATTCATTGAATAGAAAACTTGAAACTAGTGCATATAGTGCAAACTTTGAACTATTTCAAACCTTATAGACTAAGTTATTGTGGTGTGTGAGATCTTTTATGTGATATTCTGTGAACTTAGTGGATTGATAGGCAATCTAGAGTAATATTTTTAAAAAATAGAGAGTTTACTAGTAATTTTTAAAGAGTATAACGAATATATATATTGAATTCGACATAAAATGGCAACACAGGGCAGAGTACAGACAAGAAGGGAACAAGAAGAGGAAATGAGAAGAGCACAGGAGAAACAAGAAGGAGCTCCATTATGGTTTCTCGAATATTTGAAACAACAAGAAGAAAGAGAGAAGAAGCTTGATAAAGAAAGACAGAAAGAAAAGCAGGAACGTGAAGAGAAAGAGAAGAAGCAAGAAGAAAAAGAGAGGAAGCAGGAAGAAGAAAGACAGAAAGAAAAGCAGGAACGTGAAGAAAAAGAGAGGAAGCTGGAAGAAGAAAGACAGAGAGAAAAGCAGGAGCGTGAAGAAAAAGAGAGGAAGCTGGAAGAAGAAAGACAGAAAGAAAAACACGAGCGTGAAGAAAAAGAGAGGAAGCTGGAAGAAGAAAGACAGAAAGAAAAACACGAGCGTGAAGAAAAAGAGAGGAAGCTGGAAGAAGAGAAGGAAAGAAGACGGACGGAAAAAGAGCGAAAACAACAAGAATGGTTTAGAGAATTTCAAAAAGAACAAGAAAAGAAACAAGAAGAATGGCAACAAGAACAACGCGAAGAAAGAAAGAAAGAGCATTATGAATTGATGCAAGAATTGCATAAGAAACAAGAAGAATGGCAACAGGGACAGAAAGAATCTTTAGAAGAATTCATTAGGAAAATAGAAGACGAACATAAAGGGATGATTGATGAGCTACGCAAGAAACAAGAAGAAGCGACTGAAGAAACAGCGAAAACACGGTCGGAAGTATATGAGGTCAAGAACGAAATCCAAATCATGCAGACGAGGTTGACTGAAACCATGGAAAATAGAAACAGAGAAATGCATGAGGAAATAAATAAAATAAGTGAAATGGTAACAGAGAGCCAGGAAACAATCCGAAAATTGGAGGAAGAGAAAATAAACGAAATAACAGTTGGTATGCAAGGATTAAATCTAAGGCAACAAGACTTAGATGAAAAATATGATCAGGCTGCAAGCACAGTATCACAGAAAATTGATGAATTAAAACAGAAGATAGAAGATAATAAGGAAGAATCGGAACGAAAGATAGAAAAGACAGAAGAAGAAATGAAACAAATTAGAAGAGAAATCCAAGAGATGAAGCTGGAATCACATACGGCGAAATCGATGGCTTCAAGCTCTAATGATAGGCAAAGAGCAATAGAAGTACAGATTAACGATAGAGAGAATACACTTTCAGGGATGAGCGACCCAACTAGAAGAGATATAGAAATATTGAACGGTAGTAACCATAGTGAGGGAAGCACGATAATCAATATAATTAAAAATTATGACGACCGACCAAAACATTTTGACGGATCAGCTAAGACTTCACCCAAACAATTCCTTAGAGACATGGAGGAATATTTTAGGGAAGGAAAAATTCAGGAAGAAAAGAAATTGAGAATCATCGAAAAACATCTGGACGGGAACCCAAATATTTGGTTCCAGGCTTTTAAGTACACCTTCCATAATTATGACGAATTTAAGGTTGCTTTCTTGAGGAAGTTCTGGGATCCTGAGATCCAACAACAACTAAGATTAGAGCTGTACTCGAGAAAATTTTCGACCGCAGGCCAAACACGCTACAGTGATTTCTTCTCCCTACAATTTCATCGTTTTCAGGACTTAGATTCTCCACCTAGCGAACTGGAGGCGATCAAAACTATTCAGAGGCAATTACCTCTTGAAATACAAAGATTACTAGCGGCCTCTGACATACAAACTGCTATTGACATGGAGAGACGATTAAGACAGATCGACCTAACATCATCATGCTTAATAGAGAGGAATCCCAGGAATATAAGACAAATAGAAGCGGTTAATACGCTTAGTCCTGAAATCACTAACCACGGACTAAATAAGGGTGATGAAATTAGGACAGAAGATTGTATTAGGGCCCAAAGCAAAGAACCGAGAAAATGCTATTGCCAGTATAGTGGTCAACAGCACGGAAGATGTGGACAAGTTGGAAATAGAAATAGTTTCCAGTATAGGAATAATGCACGATATGGGAATAATAGAAGTCGACCATATCAGAGGAACAGGAGGCGATACGATGAGAGGAGAAGACCTGCACAATACAGTCAAAATGAAGAGAACAGGCGATATCTTCAGGAGCTGAGAGAAGAGAGACAGAATAAGAGCCGATGGGAGGAAGCTATTAAGAATAAAGACATAAATGGCGACCTCGAAGGCGCAGAGAGTCTCGAACTTCAGAATTATAAACGAAGAAGACAGGAAGAAGGCTGGAAAGAAAATGAAAACCAAGGGAACACGGACAATTCCCAAACATCGGAGCGAAAAAAAAAAACGCCGATGACGAATTAATGAGACATGAAATTGAAAATAGTAAACCGAATGTAAATATTGTCAAAATTCGCAGTTGGGTAGTTGCACAAATAGATCACTGGGACATTCAACCCGAAGATTTAGTTGAAGAAGATACCTGTCACGAAACCCAATCAAAATTTAAACTACCTGTAATAGTTGTGAGAGTGTTCGATACCCGGTTATACTGTTTAGTGGACTCTGGAGCTAGCATAAGCGTAATGTCACATACCTTGTTTCAAGAGCTAAACCAGAAAATAGAGATACCAACCATACCTGTATCTGGTGTAAAAATCCGTGGTATAATTCCTGACAAGGCAGTTGAATGTAAGATACAAGCCTACTTAAGTGTTAAGATTGGAAAATATGAATTTGAGCATCCATTCATGGTCATGAAGAAAATTAAATACAACATAATTTTTGGAATAGACTTCATGATAAGTTCTAGGATGACAATTGATATGGAAAAGGGTGAAATTCGATTCCCGGTAGTGGAAAATGATGGAAATAGAACTGTAGAAAGAGTACAAATTAGTAGCACACTTGAAGAGAACGAATGGTTAAAGATCGAGGGAAAAGAAGTGGATCTATTAGACGAAGAGAGCCATGAACTAGAAGAAAAAGATCTAAGTACAGAATTAGAGCCAGAATTAATTATGAGAATTGAAGAAATCGTTGCAATCGAAGAGGAAAGCTGCGAAAGAACTGAAATTTGGGAAGCAATTACTCAAGCCGCAGTATCTGCAGAAGAAAAACGAATATTGTACAACATCATCAATAAATATATTGAAGTTTTTAGTGATAAACCTGGGCAGATTCCTAATTACAAGTACAAACTGATAGTTACTGACTGGACGCCATACAAGGGAAAAATATACGACGTGCCGGAGAAGTATTTCACCGAAGTTAAACAAATTATCGAGGAAATGCTAGTTGATGGATTGATCGTAAAAACTACCACTCCATTCCTCAATCCTATAGTAATTGTAAAGAAAAATAACGGAAAACTGCGCCTGTGCCTCGACGCGCGAGTCCTAAATTCCAGACTAATTCCAGAGTATAGTCAGGCCCCTAAAATTAAAGATATTGTGAAGAGATTTCGAGGTCAGAGATATTTTACAAGCATGGACTGCACAGCTTCATTTCATCATATTGTCCTTGAAGAGAAGTCACGGTTATTAACAGGTTTTATGTTTAATAACCAGACATATGCCTATTGTCGGTTACCATTCGGGCTAAAAGTCAGTTCGGCCGTATTGATAAGGGCACTAGACAGAAGCCTAACAACCGAAGTAAAGGACTTTGTAAATTGTTATGTTGATGATCTGGTCTTCGCGAGCTCTACTTTCGAAGAACACTGTGAAAAATTGGAAAAGCTATTAAGTAATTTACAGAGAACTGGCTTCAAAATAAATCTATCAAAATCTAAATTTTGCCAAAGCCAAGTACTTTTTGTAGGCCACGTGATCGATGGAGAAGGGATAAGACCAAATCCCGTAAAAATAAAGGCAATATGTGATTTCCCGAGACCGAGTAAGGTAAAGCATATAAGGCAATTTCTTGGGATGACCGGATTCTTCTCAGACCATTGTGAAGGTTACACAGAGACGGCTGCACCATTACAGAACCTGTTAAAGGTCAACAATAAATGGAAGTGGAATGATGAGGCAGAACAAGCTTTCATCAACATGAAGGAGCTTATGAAGAAGAGTATTAAACTGGGATATCCTGATTATCAACAAAGATTTATAATTCAAGCTGATGCATCGCACGTTGGTGTAGGAGCTTGCTTATATCAAGAAGATGACGAAACCAAAAGACGAACTTATTTGGCATTTACCAGTAGAAAACTTAGAAAACATGAGCAACACTATACCACTACTGAGCTTGAACTACTAGCAATAGTGCATGCATTACAACAGTGGAGACGTATAATTTATGGCTATCCAGTAACAATACGGACAGACCACAAGGCGTTGACTTTTGGGTTAAAAGCTGTCATGATCAGTGAAAGGATAACGCGGTGGATGTTATTCACGCAACAGTTTGACCTAAAAATCGAACATTGCAGTGGAAAGGAAAACATCTTAGCTGATGCGTTAAGTAGAAACCCACATGAAGGTGAAGAACATGTGCTAGCAATCGAACTGGATACTCAAGATGAACAACTCCTAAGAAAGTTAGAAAATCTGAGGGAATATCAGGAATCTGATCAGAAATTGAAAATCATTATCGATAAATTGGTTAACAGGGAATCATCTCCAGAAGTCACAAAGAACTATGAAATCGTAGATGGAATACTTCTGAAAGTAATGGACAAGGTCAGTAACATCAAAAGAATTGTAATACCAGAAGAGCTACAAAAAGAATTAATCTGGCATACACATAAGATGACTGGTCATGCTGGTATAGACAAAGTCATTGGAACAATAATGGAAAAATTCACATGGAAAGGGTTACGAAGATCAGTAAGAAACATAACGAAAACATGCGATGTGTGTCAGAGAGTGAAGCATAACAATTACACGTGTGGACACAAACCGATTCCAATTATACCATCTAGAGCTCAGGAAATCTATGCAATAGATATTTTTGGAAAATTGCCAACTGCTAGGAAGGGAAAGAAATACATACTAGTGGTCATTGACATATTCTCAAAATATATATCATTGCAAGCAATTCAAAGAGCCAATACTAAACAGGTTTTACACGGCCTCATCAATAAAACATTTCCAGAAATGGGAAAACCCGAAAGGATCCTTACTGATAGAGGAACACAATTCACTTCAGTTATGTTCCGCGAACGGATAAGAAATGAGGGAATCAAACATACGTTATGTTCAGTTCGACACCCTGCAGCTAATCCCGTAGAAAGATATATGAAGGAGATCGCTAAATTCGGGAGAATATATTGTAGTCAACAACATTGGAAATGGATAGACATGCTAGATATCATTGCTGAAAGTTTAAACAACACCATAAATCAATCAATTGCCCAGATTCCTAGTGTAGCACATAAGAATGTCCACCCACAGAGGACATGGGACAGCATTTTTACTATGCAGCTAGAGAAAAAGCTAGATCCTTTAGAAATAAATTTAAAGATCCAGCAGAGACTCAAGGATCAGTCTCAAAAACGATTAAGAAGGGTACGGAATAAAAAGTTCCATCCGCATTTCAAACAAGGAGATCTAGTACTAGTTAAAACCGCACCCATATCAAATGCACCAGCAAAAATATGTGCTAAATTTCTGCCGTTATACAATGGTCCCTACAAAATAGAGCGCGTAATTGGGAACAATGCCTACGAAATAGCAAGTTTAAATGGCAAATATCATAACATACACAATGCATGCAATATCAAATTGTACTATCAAGAGAATCAGGATATGCAATAAGAACTTATGGACAAGAATGTCTAAAGCCAATAAACGACCTACCATCGTAAAATACGCCTGGAGGAAGGAATAAATATCTTTATTAGAACCATTAGAATGAAGAAAAATCAGCAGCCAAATACATGGTTACGGGACTTGTAAACAAACTAATGCGATGAGGACAGTATCGATACCAATCTGCTGATATTCGATAATCGAATAGAAACATCGCAATGGCAGAGAATATACGAGATGCTAAGTCACATTTGAGATTCAAGTCAACAATGAGAAAATATATCGTGACCAATATATTTTCTTTGTGCCGGGGGATAAAATGTGCCCGTTCGCATCTCGTAGACCAATAACAAAATGGCGGCGTAGGAAGGTATGGCCCATGTGATCTACTAAGTCAACGAACTTCAAATCAATGCAGCATACAGAAGGCTATGTACGTCACGGAAAGGATAAATTTCGAAGACACTGCAGAACAGTAGAGGTTCATTTGAATTGTTTTAAAAAAATATAGCAGCGGGAGGATTGTTTAATGGGATTCTCTAAAAATTACTTACGGAAGTAAGACGCAAAATACGAGCGGAGCTACGAGTTGAAGGATATTCGGAGTAACTAAGAAGAATATTATCTATATATAACGGAGACATAGTGTGAATAAGTTATTCACAGGCGTATGCTACTGTAGAGCCGAGAGAAATAGATATAAAAATTAATTTTAGGTGAAATACGACGGACTTGGTTTACCCAACAGCAACTCAGCGATCGGAAGAAACGGAATTCACCATTTAATAATAATAAACATCTTCATTCGTGAAAATAGGAACTACCGTAGCAGTAAATCAAATAATTATTACGGAGAAATATTTTCACAGAAAGGAAAACTTCGACGATTGCCGTAGATAAAAAGAAATATGAATAATATCATGATTAATTACTGCGCATATGGAATTCTTTTCGTTGTCTTCAGATACAAGATGATGACTGTCTGCTAATTTGACAAGATGGACTAAACTGGGGAAATGTACTGTCGAGCCAGATGACCAGCTGTGGAGGATTGGATCGGCCAACCAGTGGACGTGATGACGTGGATGAACACCCACCAGCCAATAGACCGGACGAGAAGGAGAGATCCGACAAGCGATGTGACCAGCTGATGACCATGAACGTCCAACCAAACCAGAGATCCAGATCCGATCTGAGGGTCTAGCCACAGCCGAAGGATGGAACAACAACCAGATCAGATGTAGCAACTGACGAGCTAAGTCCATACATTTCTTTAGTAGAGTAGTTTCTCATAATCTGCACCCTCAATCTATTTGGCATGTGCTGAACATATGCTGATTTATGAAGTAATTAAGAACGCGTGTGTAATATAAGTAAAGTGTGAAATACTTAAGGAGTAAGATTAGATGGAAGTATGGAATTAGAATATTTATATGACATATACAGGTTACCGCACTAGCATATCAACTGTGAAATTATTATCGGATAAGAGAAATGTGTGATACTTGTGTAGACTTAGAAGTAATGAGTCTAATTTACAGTAAGATTTCGATTAATCTCGTTTACCTGAGTATAGATTACGTCACGAAATACCTGCGCGATACGATAATGATTGTCAAAATTAAGTATTCCTTTCATCCGTGAAAGAGGGTATTGAACTCGTAATACAGTTGTTAAGAGAGAGGTTATTGAATATGTAATTTTTGGAAGGCAATTCGTGTATATTTAGCACATAGTTTTGGTGTTATGGCTACGTGCATACGGCAATATGAAAGCCGATATTATGTTGAAGTGTCTATGGAATAGTGTTGAGAAGTGAGTATTTAATAAGCGTATTGATGAATGATTATAGTGAAGTGATTAGTTTATATTCGACGGGAAGTGTAAGAATTGCTATACGACGTATTAATGTTATATTGGTAATACGAGGTGAGTTTCTGTGCCAAGTTTGAGAATATATGACAAGGAGAAATTGTCGCGCAGATGACCATGTCAAGGTAAGATGAATATGTATTACGTAGAATTGAGTGTCGTGACAGTGATATTTATGTCTGTCTTTGATGAATAACAGGTACTGCGTATGAGAGAGTGATCTAATATACGATTCGTTAGACTCATGATTGAATATACATTTAATATTTCACGGTGCGGTGACGTAACATGATAATAAGAAATAATGTAATTCTATGCTAACCATACGAGTTCAGTAGCACATATAAATACGAAATATTGAGACAGTGCGGATTATGAGAGTACATTGAGCCAATTATAGAGGAGTGTGCCGATTAGAAACTACTTGAAGTAGCAGTTAGATGTTTATTTTTTTTTATTCATGCATATAAGATTTTGACTGAAATAATTTAAATAGGAAATATTTTACAAACGTTAGTTAGGAACCAAATGTCCTAGGTATGAGGGTGGTATTGCTTTAGCTCGTAAGTGGTTACCACTGCGTATTCGAAATACGTGACCAATGATTCAGAGTTCAAACTTATGAGAAACCATAACTTATAAATGGAAACTTGGAGGACACTTTCACAATTTAATACTCACAGAGAGTATATTTGGAACTTAATTATGCAAAGATATGAGATGATTTGCGTTCATAATTTAACCTTTTTTCCCATGTAATTTTATTTCGTTTTTCAAGTTAACGAATCATTCATTTTTGCTCAGTGATCTCGAATATTAAGAGAAAAATGTAATATTCTCGGAACATGGCTACGAATATTTAATTATGTATTATTTACAATTTAAACATTGGTTATGAGAATATGTTAACAGTTAATATCTTTAATTATTTTATTTTTATTTGAGGAAGCGCTGACTCAAGTCTTTTAAATGATTAAATATCAGAAAATCAAAACTACCCAGATTTCACTATATCCGACATCGTCATCATTTTAATCAATAAATATTCTTATATTTATTTTCTTTTATAAGTGACTGTGTTTTAATTTCTACTCAAGTAAGGTTTAGTTGTAAGTTAGTCTATAAGTTTTCTTGATGCAAGCGATTGATATGTCTTCAAACGTAATGCGAGATTTCTTTCAAGTTATCGGTCGTAGGTCTCTACTTTGGCGTATAGCTATTTCAATGAAGCGTATCCCAGCGTCTAATTTCTCTTCGAATCCACGTAAAACAATTACATATAAAATCTCAGATTTTATGGGCGGAAAAAGGACACCCTGAGAAGAAACCAAGAGCTACCGGGAAATCTTGTCACTGATCGCTACATGAGCGGGTGCAAACTTTATTTTGTTTTTGATCCGGATAAACCGGAGATACGGATTAATGAGGACCGGATAAACGAGGTTCTTGTGTATTAACTTCCCTTTGCTCACAACTGAAATTTTGGTTTCCTTACTATTGATTTTAAGTTTTTAATGTTTCAATGTATCACACAGAACAGTCAACATTCTATTTAATTCCTTCTCAGAGTCTGCTACTATCGAAATGTCATCAGGAAATTTGAACACAACAGATTTATTCAACGTCATGGTTTCCCTCTCAATGCAATGATATTTACTCCAATACAAGCAAGTATATATAGTCCACCTCTGTGGTCTAGTGGTTAGTGTGATTATCTGCCATTCCCAGAGGCCCGGGCTCGATTCCCGGCTCTGCCACGAAATTTGAAAAGTGGTACGAGGGCTGGAACGGGGTCCATTCAGCCTTGGGAGGTCAACTGAGTCGAGAGGGGTTGGGTTCCCTCCTCAGCGATCCTGGAAGTGGTTTTCCACGGCTTCCCACTTCTACTTGAAGCAATTGCCGGGATGGTACCTAAGTTAGGGCCACGGCCGCTTTGTTCCCTCTTCCCTGTCTATCCCTTCCGATCTTCACATCCCCCACAAGGCTCTTGGTCCGTATAGCAGGTGAGGCCACCTGGCCCTCCAAACTCCAGGACACTGCCCTTGAGGTGGTAGAAGTGGGACCCCTCGCAGAATCCGAGGAAAAACCAACCCTCGAGGATAAATGAAAAAAGAAATAAAGACAAGCAAGTATAGTAATATTAAGAACAATAATTTTAATATTTCAAAAGAACGGAATAGTGGTTAGTAAAGGTAAAAAAAAATGGAAGCCGGGACTCACAAAGACTTGGAGCAACTCAAGGCCAATTCTGAGGAGGTCGAGTGTAGACAATGCTGGAGGGGAGCATCCCGGAAGACCGACCTTACTTCAGTAGGATTAAGGTCTGAAAAAAAGAAGAAGTTAGAGTTCGAAGTGCTACGGAGGGGTATAGCCTTGACGTTTGAAGCATTAATCACTGACTCGCTTTTCATTTCGAGTGACGAGTCAACAGCCTGTTCGCACCAAGCCGCTGCTTCACACCAGCACCAGCGACATTGTCACGTTGTATTAAGAAAGAAAGAAAGAAAGGCAAGCAAGTATAGTAACATTAAGGACAGCAACTTTAATATTTTAAAAATGGAACAGTGGTTAGTAAAGGTGAATAAATAGAAGCCGGGACTCACACAGACTTGGAGCAACTCAAGGCCAAACATACCCGTGTGTTGCTTATCATTTCGAATATTTCCTCAAGCTCATGTTACAGCGTTCGAGAACATCATTCTACACTTCACTTGTAGAATGTTCCCAATTCCTCCACATCTGATTCTCAAATGCACATCTAACAGTCACAACACGTACAAAAGACGCGTAACTGAGAGAGAGAGATGATTCCCTCCACTCTGCATGTGAAAGATACCAGCTTGGTCGAGTACCTGCTTGTGGACATACAATGTCGTTCTCAATAGAGCAGTGTTTATGTCGGTTTGATTTCGTGATAGAGGTTAACGCTATAAAACATGCGACTTCAACAGGAAGGGAGGAATGTAGGAAGACAGAAGCTTGAATTCAAAGTTGTCCTGAAGCGCAATTTGAACTGTAAAATGAGCTTGAGCACTTGTGAGGCGATTGGTCACATGGTGCAAAGCGAAAATTGGTTGAAAAGCTGCAGACGCTGGATGACGAGCGGAACACAATGCAGAATAGGTCGAAATGACAGATTACATACATCCAAAATTCTGACGATATGCTAAAATGCACGTTCTATCAGCGTCGGATACATCAAGAGTCTGAGATCAGGAAAGGATCAGGGTTAATAAAGCAGTACTCTCTATGGTCTGAAGCAACCAACACCATACATACTAAAACTCTGTTTGGATTTTCACAGTTATTTCTGAGGTATCCATGTCATTGAGTTTTCGCTACGTGGAAAGACCAGATGCCCTGCCTGACATCAATTCATTTTTCAGATCGAATTATGGGTGTATGTAATCTGTCCCTTGGGCATGTTTTGCCTAGTGTTCAGGATCCATCAGGACTCTACAACTACTAAAATGTTTCCATTTCTCTCCTGAAGGGGGACGCGGGTCTCTTAGATGACGACGCCGTCTCTCAGGCCAGGAGATTTGTGATGGTAATGGAGATGTGTGGTGAAGACGAGGGGGCTGGGGGCCGTGCTCTATACTAGGAACTGTCCTGGCATTCGCCTAAGTGCAGGAGAATGGACAATCACGGAAAACCATTCTTAGGACAGCGGACGGCGGGGACCAGCCCTACTCCGTCTAACGAATACAGAGACTTAGAGCCACGGCAGAGCCGTGGCACCCTTCCTCTGCTCGGTTGGCCGGTCGGAATGCAGAGCTGTCGGACCACGGACCAGCCATGGCCACTTGTAGGCCGAGACCCACCCTGCAACCGCCGACGCACCAGGATTCGAATCCTGCCTATTTTGGAGGAGGGTAAACATCTAATCTACTGAGCTAATCACACCTACAAATAATAATAATAATAATAATAATAATAATAATAATAATAAACATCATTTAGACTCTCAACAGGAAGGTGGGCACATCCTGAAGTGGTGCTATTTGTAGCCTCTGTTCCAACTTGACATTTCGATTGTGCTGCCATCTAATACTTACGCGGAGCTCTGCTGGACAGTTTTTTATGGTGGATCCAAGTTTGTCGCGGACAGGCCAAGATCGTTAGCAAGCCAACAATTATAACATGCAGTGTCACGATTTTTCACCACTCTGAAAAAAATTCATCTGCTGTACCTTGGTTGAGACCCTCTACTTCCAATCCAACGAGGGTCTTATAACGATAACAACAACAATGTTTATAGACTAAACATGATTACAATATGAGATAGGTTTCTTCCAATGAGCCTTTGACCATGACCGATATTTTATTGCTAACCTATCAAGATAATATGATTGAAACAAACAGGTCTTGATGGACAAGAACATAAAATTAGAAAATAAATAAGCCGTACCTTATCAGTTTCACTGCTGATATCGTAGAGAATAAATCAAAAGCTGAGAATCAAGCAGGTGGTCATGAGGCTGTGCTAAGATCGGTGATTGCGAAAACAAGTTCTTTTTTACAACAATCGCCCGTCACTCACCTTTCGACCTTGTACTGTGGGCGCGTTAGATTGATCGGTGTGCGTCATTTACATGACCGGGGGCCAAATCTAACTCAGCAGCAATAATGGAAATTGCCCCCAAGGACATGGGCTATAATTAGTGGTGAATTTCATTAATCGTATTCATAACTAGGGTACTATCTGTTTAGGTGACTTGTCTTGTAACTTTCAGCCAAGTCATTGTAAATAGTTGCAGGTCGTGGCCTATAAAAACTACGAAATAGGATTTGTCAGTAGAAACGTGCACGTTTACGTCATCATAATCATGATCATCAGGGATCAGTCCTGAGACTGGTCTGTTGCAATGATGTTCCGCCATGTTTAGTAGTTTTACGCAGTCGTCTTCATTGCTGGATAGCTGTTCGCTCGTATGTCATCCACATTTGTTTCATGACGCTGTATCTCGGCTGTCCATGGTGTCTTTCCTTCAATGAAACCTGCTACTGTTTTTTATAAATTCTGAGTGGTGTATCACATGTCTCCACGACAGAGACGTAACGAATATAATACGAGTCCGCACGCAGAAAGCAAAATCGGGCCCCTGAAGCAAACTGTATAAAATCCATCAATAAAAAACCCAAAGCAAAGTCATCTCCATACAGGCCATGAAGGCTTCCACTATCCGCAACCTCGGCACTTGATGGAGTAGAGTGGTTAGGTCTACGCCCGCCCGCCTTTGGCCCCAGGAATGAACCTGGTACTCATTTTTGGTGTAGGCTGAGTGAACCTCAGGGCCATGTGCACCTCCGGAAGTGGAAATCTCGTGTCTTAAATTTTACGACTTCCTGACGGGGATTCGAACTCACGTCCTTCCAGGTGAACCAAGCACGCCTTTACCGCCTCGGCCAGGCAGCCCGTATAAAATCTGTCAATAACACATATAAATTTAACTACAGCAGATACAAACAAATATAATTTTAACCCAGTCTATATGCATTTTCAATTACAAAATATTTACAGTAAGATTACAAAATATCTTAATGTACCAATAGACTTTTAAAAAGTAAATATTTCGCAGAGAATAAAATACAACATAAATACTGTTTCTGTCTCAGGCGTGATGATTTTGGGTAATTATTGGGGGGGGGGGGTAGGGGGCATGATTAACATGAAAAAGGGCGTATGGAATAACGAGCAACCATTAATGCCAATGTTCCTATATATATATATAAACACTATTCACAATCAAGCAGTAAAACAGAACAATAACATAGCTTGTTTCATTTTCTGAATGAATCTTACGTACAAAGTTTTCAAAGTTTTCAATAATATTCACAAATAAACAAAAATAGAACTTGATTAATAAATACATATTTTGATGGAATGTCTTATGTGTCCGCCTCTGTAGTGTGGTGGTTAGTGTGATTAGCTGCCACCCCCGGAGGCCGGGGTTCGATTCCCGGCTCTGCCACGAAATTTGAAAAGTGGTATGAAGGTTGGAACGGAGTCCACTCAGCCTCTGGAGGTCAAATGAGTAGAGGTGGGTTCGATTCCCATCTCAGCCATTTTGGAAGTGGCTTTCCGTGGTTTCCCACTTCTCCTCCAGGCAAATGCCGGAATGGTACCTAAGTTAAGACCACGGCCGCTTCCTTCCCTCGTCTTTGTCTATCCCTTCCAATCTTCCCATCTCCCACCAAGGCCCCTGTTCAGCATAGCAGGTGAGGCCGCCTGGGCGAGGTACTGGTCATCCTCCCCAGTTGTATCCCCCGACCAAGAGTCTGAAGCTCCAGGACACTGCCCTTGAGGCGGTAGAGGTGGGATACCTCGCTGAGTCCGAGGGAAAACCAACCCTGGAGGGAAAACAGATTAAGAAAGTGTCTTATGTACGGAGTTATAAAAAATAACTACAAGTAAACAGAAAAAGTAGAACTTTCTTCACAAATACATTTTCTGAATACATGCCCTATTACTGTATATTGTTCATATCATGATACGAAATGTGAAAAGCTCTACCCAGTCTCCATTTCAAAAGTAGTTCTCTGAAGGAATGTCCACTTTATAATCTCACTTCTTGGTATAAAATCATCTGCTACCGTCTCCAGATGTAACGCCTTAGCAGTCACCGTATGTATATCGGCACGTTTAAGTGTAAAGAAACTTAACATCCAGAAAGAGAATTTTTGGGGAGCAAAATTACACTCTAACCTCTAACATCAGGTTTTTTTTTTTTTTTTTTTTTTTTGGGCGGGGGGTTGTTAGAAAACAACTTGCTCCATAAAGTCGGCACTACTGTTCAGGCTTCTTTTTTTTAATTACAATTTTTAACCTTGACATTGGAGTCTGCGGTCTGCTTTCTAGGATGCAAAGGCACAGATGGTTTCAATTACATCAGTGAATGTCATATTTGATGCTGAGGTGACTGACTTCACTGACTCTGTCCTTGCCATACCATTTCATCATCATCATCATCATCATCATCATCTGTTTACCCTCCAGGTTCGGTTTTTCCCTCGGACTTTGCGAGGGATCCCACCTCTACCGCCTCAAGGGCAGTGTCCTGGAGCTTCAGACTCTTGGTCGGGGGATACAACTGGGGAGTATGATCGGTACCCTCACCCAGGCGGCCTCACCTGCTATGCTGAACAGGGCCCTTGTGGAGGGATGGGAAGATTGGAAGGGATAGGCAAGGAAGAGGGAAGGAAGCGGCCGTGGCCTTAAGTTAGGTACCATCCCGGCATTCGCCTGGAGGAGAAGTGGGAAACCACGGAACACTACTTCCAGGATGGCTGAGGTGGGAATCGAACCCACCTCTACTCAGTTGACCTCCCGAGGCTGAGTGGACCCCGTTCCAGCCCTCGTACCACTTTTCAAATTTCGTGGCAGAGCCGGGAATCGAACCCGGGCCTCCGGGGGTGGCAGCTAATCACGCTAACCACTACACCACAGAGGCGGACTATACCATTTCATAGGTGGTTATAAGTTTGAGTTTCGAAAATGATCGTTTTGCGGAAGAAACAGTAACAGTTATAATTAGGTCTACAATATGATATTTTGGTACCAATTTTCATTGTTGAAAAATGTCAGTATTCTTCCCACACAGTATTTTCCTGATGACAATCTCCCTTCCTTAAACTTGTCCCGTGCTGCATTAACCAGGTTCACCGGGCGAGTTGGCCGTGCGGTTAGAGGTGTGCGGCTGTGAGCTTGCATCCGGGAGATAGTGGGTTCGAATCCCACTGTCGGCAGCCCTGAAAATGGTTTTCCTTGGTTTCCCATTTTCACAGCCGGCAAATGCTGGGGCTGTACCTTAATTAAGGCCACGGCAGCTTCCTTCCAACTCCTAGGCCTTTCCTATCCCATCGTCGCCATAAGACCTATCTGTGTCGGTGCGACGTAAAACCACTAGCAAAAAAAGAAATTAACCAGGTTCCACACATACCCAACTGTGTTGGTACCAACGTGAAAAAAACTACCGCCTTCTCCTTACACTCATGCTTCTGTTCTACTTTCGTCAACATCTGCCTTAACCCAGTTCCTAGGTAACACTCTACCCCGGTTTCCATTCTTCCACACATTTCCCCTATATGCCTAGCAATGGAGGCCCCGATGACCAGAGCCTCAGCACCACCCTCATTATTTGTTCCCCTCCCCTTCTGGTCTCCGCTGTTTTCTTCTGACGGCTGCAAATCCTAATTCATATTTATCATCTCAAGCACAGTTGAATTATCAGTCTCATTCTTGCATGAAACGTGCATCATCCCACGGAACCACCACATTTCATTTTCTTCGAGGTGGTCTATTTCTGCTTTGTGTAGTGTCCAGTTCACAGAGGGATACAGTGCAAGTCCGTCCAAATCTGTGTAATAATCCCATTCGTGTGTGGAGATTGAATTCACTGGTGATTAATAATATGCATTTTTGTATATACTGTAGCTACAACTTTGGCTAGTACAATGCGGCACACAATTTCTCTAGCGCATTTTGCAATTCGTTTTACGTCACACCGACACGGACAGGTCTTATGGCGATGATGTAATAGGACAGGACAGAGCACAGCACAAGCAACTGCCCGATGTGAAAGTGGGAAACCGCGGAATACCATCTAACCCACTATCCCCCGAATATAAGGTCACAACTACGTGACCCAAACCGCATAGCCGTCTCACCCGGGGTGGAAAGTGGGGGTAGGGGAGGAAGCCACCGTAGTCTTAACTAAGACAGCCTCAGTAGTTGCCTGACATGAAAATGGGAAACTACGGAAAACCATCTTCAGAGCTACCGGCAGTGAGGTTTGAACCTACTATTTCCCAAATGCAAGCTCAGAGCTACATGAGGCAAGCCACGTAGCCAACTCGCTCCATGTAGCGCATTTACCATAATAAGTGAAATTTCATTCAAAAAGAAGTGAATGTTTTTAATTGTTCCATATTCTGACTGAAGCTCCAGATGTGAATGTGCAATCACCATGCACTGAGTTTTTCAAGCATTGATCTCCATCCTACATATCCTATATGCAGTAATTCTCCACAATCGCAAGAATCCAAAGCATGATTACTTTGAGCGAGGATGGGTTTCCAACAAGAACTGCTTGCTCATCAAGGAATTATATTACTGTGATCATTTTTTAATTTACTCGTACGTTTACAACGATCTCCTTTATAAATCTGCCAATGCTTCTGTCATCATGATGTTTTGCCAAGGCCTTAAAGAGGTTTGCTGAGAGAGGACATCCTTATGTCACAACTTTTCTTGTAGGTATCAGACTTGTTTTATTCTCATCGAGCGACACAATTACAGATTGCCCTCTGTGAAGGTCCCAGACGAGCGAGATGATGTGTTGTTTACTTAGAAGGAAATATTTTCATTGTCTCCTCCCGGAAGCTGGGAAATTTATGAACGAGTTGTCCACATCTGGAGAGATACATGACACTGAAGTTCATTCAGCCTACAACAGAAATGAGTACTAGATTATTTCCTTGTAGCAAAAGCAGGGGTGTAGCCAAGGAGGGGGGTTACTGGGAGTTAGGGCTCCTCCCCCATGACATTTTTACAAAAGAAAATAAACAGAATCTGACAAGTGAAAGTGGACTCAAGGTGTTGGCTCTTTTAATATTCACAGAGACAAAATTGTAAAACCAACAGATCTCTTGAATCTGTTTTCTAAGAAGCCTCGAAAGTTGGATTCTAGACTGTAATCTGAACATACCATTCGCCGTAAAACTATTTAGTTTGATCATATTTGTTTTGTTCCGTATTTTAATGTAAGGTTTTGTTGTGTACCAGTCCTGCAATTTGAATATCAACGTAATTTACTTGTAACAGTGTATTTTTTTCTTTTTTTTGCTAGTTGCTTTACGTCGCACCGACACAGATAGGTCTTATGGCGACGATAGAACAGGGAAGGGCTAGGAGTGGGAAGGAAGCGGCCGTGTCCTTAATTAAGGTACAGCCCCAGTATTTGCCTGGTGTCAAAATGGGAAGCCACAGAAAATCATTTTCAGGGCTGCCGACAGTGGGGTTCGAACCTACTATCTCCCGAATACTGGATACTGGCCGCACTTAAGTGACTGCAGCTATCGAGCTCGGTGTAACAGTGTCCTTATAATGACACTCATCCATACGTGCACAACACATGCACAAGCACCTTCATTATGTTCTATCATAATTTTGTAACTATATCCCCCCACCCCCAATCGGTTGATATTGGCTACGCTACTGAGCAAAAGTGTAGTGGAATTGAGCTAACCAAAGGAGTCTATCAACTTCGAGGTCAGGAAAGCACAATGTTGTTGATATCGTTCAAAGCGCCACACGATACTAAGTTCTCGTACGCAGTATTAAATGCTAACAGAAAACAGTTCAAGTTCCGGTCACTCCATGTGAGATTTGTGCTGGACAAAGCAGAGGCGGGACATGATTTTTTCTCCGGGTATTCTGGTTTAACCCTGTCACATTTCATTCCGTCCGCCACCGTACCGTAACAGTTAGCACCCTTAGATGCCGTTTTCGAAGGCCCGGGTTCGATACCCGTTACTGCCAGAAATTTAAGAATTGCAGTAGGACTGGTTTGTGGTTGAAATGGCACATGCATCTCACCTCCATTGGGGGTGTGTCTGAAAATAGCTGCACTACTTCGGAGGGAGGACACGAGTTTACTTCACATTACCTTTCAATCCAGGGACCATGTCCAATATTATCTCATTTCATGTGTCAGTCATTAATCATTAGGGCTAGGATGTTTAGGAAAAGTCATATTTTTTTCTTTGTCACTACTTTCTTGTCTGATTGGATTTTGGTCATATAAATATATTGTCATATAACGTCATATAAATTGTCATATAAATGCATATTTTGGCTATTTTTTGTAATAATGTCAAATTTGTGCTATTTTCGTAGAAACGTCATATTTTGTCATATTTCGGCGCTTTGACGACAGCTGTAGCTGTGCAAAATCACCTTCAACATACCGAATGCGAACAAGTGTTCACAAAACATGAATCTTGTCATACAATTCCATCCCAGCTGCGGAGAAGAATGAAAAACGTATGAGAGTTTACGCTGTAGGCCCTGCTGCCCTACCGTAATGTACTGAAAGACATCTACTTAATTCGTTTCGTGGTACTCTATTTAAACTTTAACGCATTTGAATAATATTAATGAAATCTGGGCTTAAAAGTTCCAATTTTTTTTTTTTTTTAAATAGATTACTTTCTAGTTTTCTCGTATTGTAAACCATCAATGCAAGGTGCAAACATGTTCTGACTTTCAAAATGTCGTTTGATCTGATAATCTTAGCAAAATTAGTACTTTATAGGTATGTATTCACAAATGCTTGATAAGTGAATCGAGGACATCGGCTGCGAATAACTGCTAAACATGTATTCTATATTCAGAAAATCAATGTGAAAGTAAGAATAAATAATAATGTGTATCAAAGGAATTGCCGTTTCGGTTGAGAATTTATTTTAAAATGACCATATTTAGATTAACCATTTTCGGGCCATATTCTGTCATTTTTGCGTCATATTTCGTCACATTTGAGGTCATATTTGCTTGCTTATTTGGGCTACTTTTAGGTCTTAAACATCCGAGCCCTATTAATCATTGCCCCAAAGGAGTGCGACAGGTTTCGGCAGCCGGCACAATTCCTATCCTCGCTGCTAGATGGAGCTTCATTCATTCCCTTCCTGACCCGGTCGAATGACTGGAAACAGGCCGAGGATAAAATAAAAATAAAGAAAACACTACCAAGCCCTACAGAAATACGTGACAGTGAATACATCTCTCCACATAGGAAGGGCATTCGACCGAAAAACTGCGCTTAATCGATATTAGTGTTGACCGTACATTGGTAATTGGGGAAAAGGTTAGGAAACCAAAATAAGAAAAATTACTTTTTGCAATCACAGCCGTGCCTCGTTTTTCAGTCATTGAACATGGTGAAAGTTGAAGAAAGCATGCTTTGTAGTTTTACATGACTTTACATAACTACGGAAGTTCGTGTTTTACGTAGAATCAGAACCACAGCGTCGTGACTTTGAATTTTAAAAAGTGTACACGCATTGGCCGTAGTACGAACTGCCTTGCTATGAAGCCGATGACAATGACACATGACTATAACGTTCCTGGCGGAAATTAGAAGTCTACCTTCTTCACTTTGTACCGAGCTCGATAGCTGCAGTCGCTTAAGTGTGGCCAGTATCCAGTAATCGGGAGATAGTGGGTTCGAGCCCCACTGTCGGCAGCCCTGCAGGTGGTTTTCCGTCGTTTCCCATTTTCACACCAGGCAAATGCCGGGGCTGTACCTTAATTTTTTTTTTGCTAGGGGCTTTACATCGCACCGACACAGATAGGTCTTATGGCGACGATGGGATGGGAAAGGCCTAGGAGTTGGAAGGAAGCGGTTGTGGCCTTAATTAAGGTACAGCCCCAGCATTTGCCTGGTGTGACAATGGGAAACCACGGAAAACCATCTTTAGGGCTGCTGATAGTGGGATTCGAACCTACTATCTCCCGGATGCAAGCTCACAGCCGCGCGCCTCTACGCGCACGGCCAACTCGCCCGGTGTGTACCTTAATTAAGGCCACGGCCGCTTCCTTCCAATTCCTAGGCCTTTCCTATCCCATCGTCACCATAAGACATATCTGCGTCGGTGCGACGTAAAGCAAATAGCAAAAAAAAAAAGTTCACTTTGTGAACTCCGACGATAACCTCCATGTTAACAGGTCCGCACCTCGGCGTCGGCAAGTGTAAAGGTAGATTTTACGTGGTCTCCGATCCTCACACCAGGAAGATGCCGTGGCATATCTAATTTAATGCTACTGGGGCTACCTGTCCACTGTCTTTGAAAACCTTTAGACGTTAGTGTGGCGTTAACAAAATCCGATAAATAATAATAATAATAATAATAATAATAATAATAATAATAATAATAATAATAATAATAATAATAATTCTTGTCCTCGTCCTGAGGTGGTGCAGCTCTTTTCAGACACACCCCCAATGGGGGAGGGGGATGAGCTGTGTGTACCATTTTAACCACATACCAGCCCTCCTGCCATTCTTAAATCTCTGGCAGGACGGGGAATCGAACACTGGCCTTTGAGGGTGGCAGTTAATTGTGCTAACCATTACGCTATGGACGCAGAAATAATAATAATAATAATAATAATAATAATAATAATAATAATAATAATAATAATAATAATAATAATACAGAATGGCTGTGCCTACTGGAGGATTGGTTAACCACTCACACTTAAGATTGCAGGATCGAATTGTGGCATTGTAAGTTGACATTTAAAAGTCTCCCGTGTCAGTAGATTTGTTCTTCTTTGACTTTTTTCCTATTATCTGTGACATTCTTCTCTATTCGAGGTAATCAGTCTCTCCGGAGGTAGGTAAAATCGATCTCGATGACCCGCCTTTAGTTGTCAGAGTGCTGATTACCTCATCTCGAGCAGAGCTTAATCAATCACCTTGATAAAGAATATACTTTTGAAAGTTTGACAACCTGTACACAAGGTACATGGAAAACCAACACGTTTCAACCCGAACGAAGAACGTTTAACAGACAACTCTGAGTAGCTGTTAAAGCCAGTACTGTACGTCCAGATTATTGTTTCATCACCCTTATAGCCTAACAGTGTCACTATTCGAATTCAGGTTGTACATGGCAATTTCAGTGCATCAGACATTTTGTGCTCTGCAGCTTACTATGTGTAATTCAGAAGCAGCAGCTCAGTAACAGTCTGGACATGATTCTGCATTTCACATCAACATTCGGTGATGGTATTTGCAGTTCTAGAGGGCGAAATGTCTGAGTACCAAACGAAATGGCTAAGTTGTTTGGACACACGTAGCTGTGAGCTTGCGATCGGGAGATAGTGGGCTGGAATCCCATCGCCAGCAGCTGGAAATTTTTCCGTGGTTTCCTATTTTCAGAGCGGGCAAATGCTCTGGAAGTACTTCAATTATGGCTGTCCCATTGTGGCCAAAAGAGCTGACTGAGTCGGTGCGACGTTAAAACACTTGTAAAAAGATGCCTGTATAAAAGAAACTGTCCGGCACATTATTGCGAAAATCACACGATACAGTCGAACATGTCAGGGTGACTTCTTGCACATCCCTAATAATCTGCACGATGGGTTCTCTGAAAAGTGCTAAGAACGGGACTTAAACCATTACAGGTCTAAAATTTCTGACGGCTGTCAAGTGTGCACCAAGTTCTCCACGGAGGAAATGCAGCAACTAATACAAGCCTGTTAAGGATGCTGGCTACTACGAGAGAGATGCAGCAAGCATGGCAAACGTACTGCGCCTTGAGGCAGTGTCTCTACAGCACAAAAACAACACCAACACCTTCGAATATATATGAATGAAAGTTCTGACGTTTAATTTGTATCGTAAGAAAATTGAAAATAATTATGTTCATTCGCGTTTAGTAGATTTGACAAAACAGAACTACGGTTAGTCTGTGATAATAAAATTCTTATTGTACACTTTTTAAAATAGATAATGTTCGTAGTATTGGGGAAGGGAGAACTTGTGTATAAGCGTACATATTTATTAACTGAAATGATATTGATTATGTGGTACCACAAATATTTTATCAAACGAATATTCACAAGTTAATATTTGACATTTCTCTAAAAAAGAAATATACATAAATATAAATTACAATTTTGTCTGTACAGCTCGCCTAGTGGTCATGATCTTTAAAGGCGTCAAGTCTATATGGTCTACCGACCGAGCTGGCTGTGCGTTAGGGGCGCGCTTGCGCAGCTGTGAGCTTGCCTTCGGGAGATAGTGGGTTTGAATTCCTTTGTCGGCAGCCCTGAAAATGGGTTTCCGTGGTTTTCCATTTTCACATCATGCATATGCTGGGGCTGTACCATAATTGAAGCTTGCGGCCGAATAATAATAGCGTATGGCTTTTAGTGCCGGGAGTGTCCGAGGACATTTTCTCCTCGCCAGGTGCAGGCCTTTTGATTTGACACCCGTAGGCGACCTGCGCGGCGTGATGAGGATGAAATGACGATGAAGACAACACTTACACCCAGCCCCCGTGCCAGCGAAATTAACCACTGATGGTTAAAATTCCCGACCCTGCCGGGAATCGAACCCGGGCCCCCTGTGACCACAGGCCAGCACGCTAACCACTTAGCCGTGGAGCCAGACTGCGGCCGAATAAGGGTCTATGTTACACCCGGCATGTTTCGAGTTAGGAGCTTGAAGAGGTCGGAGAGCTTCAGTTTACCTGGCTGTAGGCAAGTGTGCACGCAGACCCTTATTCCGCACAAGCTAATTCTCTAACATAACTTGTGGAATTTCCTTTGCTGGCAGGACCTAGTATTTACAGTGCACTATGTCTTCTGGTATGGGCTAGAGCAATTTTGTTACTTTCATTGATCTGTCTCAGCTTTACCCTTGGCTTTGACAAAATGAAAGTGACTGAGGTATGAGTGATGCTAGTAATGCCATTCCTTATGCAGCCAGTCCCTGCAATGAATGGTGTGAAAATGTTGCTCATAGGGTCAGTTGGTGCATCCATTTCAGTGGGCTTGGCAGACTGATATGTAATAGCAACTTCTGGCTCGGTGAGGAAAGCAACGGGAAACTACCTCACTCCTCATTTCCCTAGTACGCCTCTTCAGTGATGCCTAGGCCATCTATGACAGCTGATGGTGGAACTGTTGAGGATCCAACCAGCCTCCGGGCTGAGGACTAAACATACATACACAACTTGTGGAAATCCTATCCACAGACCTTACTCCGCCAAATAATCAATTTTTTTTTTTTTTTTTTTGCTAGTTGTTTTACGTCGCACCGACACAGATAGGTCTTAAGGCGACGATGGGACAGGAAAGGGCTAGGAGTGGGAAGGAAGCAGCCGTAGCCTTAATTAAGGTACAGCCCCAGCATTCGCCTGGTGTGAAAATGGGAAACCACGGAAAACCATTTTCAGGGCTGCCGACAGTGGGGTTCGAACCTACTATCTCCCGAATACTGGATACTGGCCGCACTTAAACGACTGCAGCTATCGAGCTCGGTCCAAATAATCAACATGGGTAAATATGTAACATAGACCCTTATTCGGGCGCACGCTTCAATAATAATAATAATAATAATAATAATAATAATAATAATAATAATAATAATAATAATAATAATAATAATAATAATAATAATAATAATAATAATAATAATAATAATAATACATACATACATACATACATACATACATACATACATACATACATACATTATCATTATAGACTGTTATGCCTTTCAGCGTTCAGTCTGCAAGCCTCTGAGAATTTATTAAACGTCGCCACAATCCTCGATTTGCAACTAGTGTTGTGGCCTCATTTAGTTCTATACCTCTTATCTGCAAATCGTTAGAAACAGAGTCGAACCATCGTCGTCTTGGTCTCCCTCTACTTCTCTTACCCTCCATAACAGAGTCCATTATTCTCCTAGGTAACCTATCCTCCTCCATTCGCCTCACATGACCCCACCACCGAAGCCGGTTTATGCGTACAGCTTCATCCATCGAGTTCATTCCTTAATTAGCCTTTATCTCCTAATTCCGACTACCCTCCTGCCATTGTTCCCACCTGTTTGTACCAGCAATCATTCTTGCTACTTTCATGTCTGTTACTTCTAACTTATGAATAAGATATCCTGAGTCCACCCAGCTTTCGCTCCCATAAAGCAAAGTTGGTCTGAAAACAGACCGATGTAAAGATAGTTTTGTCTGGGAGCTGACTTCCTTCTTACAGAATACTGCTGATCGCAACTGCGAGCTCACTGCATTAGCTTTACTACACCTTGATTCAATCTCACTTACTATATTACCATCCTGGGAAAACACACAACCTAAATACTTGAAATTATCGACCTGTTCTAGCTTTGTATCACCAATCTGACATTCAATTCTGTTGGATTTCTTACCTACTGACATCAATTTAGTCTTCGAGAGGCTAATTTTCATACCATACTCATTGCACCTATTTTCAAGTTCGGCACAGTCTGCCATTAAGACCAAGTCGTCAGCATAGGCCAGGCTGCTTACTACATTTCCACCTAACTGAATCCCTCCCTGCCATTTTATACCTTTCAGCAGATGATCCATGTAAACTACAAACAGCAGCCTTGTCTAACTCCTGTAAGTACCCTGAACCAAGAACTCATTCTACCATCAATTCTCACTGAAGCCCAATTGTCAACATAAATGCCTTTGATTGATTTTAATAATCTACCTTTAAATCCATAGTCCCCCAGTATAGCGAACATCTTTTCCCTCTGTACCCTGTCATATGCTTTCTCTAGATCTACGAAACATAAACACAACTGCCTATTCCTCTCGTAGCATTTTTCAATTACCTGGCGCATACTGAAAATCTGATCCTGACAGCCTCTCTGTGGTCTGAAACCACACTGGTTTTCATCCAACTTCCTCTCAACGACTGATCGCACCCTCCCTTCCAAGATGCCTGTGAATACTTTGCCTGGTATACTAATCAATGAGATACCTCGATAGTTGTTGCAATCCTTCCTGTTCCCTTGCTTATAGATAGGTGCAATTACTGCTTTTGTCCAGTTTGAAGGTACCTTACCAACACTCCACGCTAATTTGACTACTCTATGAAGCCATTTCATCCCTGCCTTCCCACTATACTTCACCATTTCAGGTCTAATTTCATCTATTCCTGCTGCCTTATGACAATGGAGTTTATTTACTATCCTTTCCACTTCCTCAAGCATAATTTCACCAACATCATTTTCCTCCTCCCCATGAGCTTGACTGTTTGCAACACCACCATGATGATTTCCTTTTACATTGAGAATTTGTTCAAAATATTCCCTCCACCTCGCCAGTGATTCCCTGGGATCTGTTACCGTGAGCTGGCGGCTTTCTACTACAGATCTGTTCGTCTGCGAATTCAAGCCTTTTTATCTTCGCATGTTGATTGTTAGTGTTGTGACTTTGTGCAGGACAGAATGTGGTGTCGTGTCTTTGTGCCTAACAGAGCGTGAAACTGACCTCCAACATTCATAAACATTTTACATGTTTTTTATGGCTGATGATGACCT
Organism: Anabrus simplex; assembly: GCF_040414725.1. NCBI lineage: Eukaryota > Metazoa > Arthropoda > Insecta > Orthoptera > Tettigoniidae > Anabrus > Anabrus simplex. The sequence continues at coordinate 197,646,466 of NC_090271.1, forward strand.
AGACTAAGGTCGAAACCGGTCCCATTTAAATAGAAATGTGATTGCTACGTTTCTTTCTTTTTAGTATTGAATAGGTTGAACCTCCTTTCCAGTTATTTAATTTTTAACTTCACCTGAATTACTCAAAACACTGTTCATTTCCTTTTACTCTCCCTTCCTAAGATTCTTTATTACTGTCCAGAAAGGTTTCCCTGCTGCTTGACCTAGCCTTTCCAGGTTATTACCAAAATCTTCCCATGACTTCTTTTTGGATTCAACAACTATTTGTTTCGCTCTGTTTCTTTCATCTACGTACAAACCCCTGTCTGCCTCGGCCCTTGTTTGGAGCCATTTCTGATCAGCCTTCTTTTTTACGTTTACAGGCTGCTCTCACTTCATCATTCCACCAAGATGTTCGCCTTTTCCCATCTTTACACACAGTTGTTCCTAGGCATTCCCTTGCTGTTTCTACTACAGCATCCCTGGATGCCACCCATTCACTTTCTATATCCTGAACCTGCTTACTGTCTACTGTTCGAAACTTCTCACTAATCATATCCATGTACTTCTGTCTAATTTCCTCATCCTGGAGATTTTCTACCCTTATTCGTTTGCAGACAGATTTCACTTTCTCTACCCTAGGCCTAGAGATACTTAGTTCACTACAGATCAGATAATGGTCTGTATCATCAAAAAATCCCCGAAAAACTCGTACATTCCTAACAGATTTCCTGAATTCAAAGTCTGTTAAGATATAGTCTATAATGGATCTGGTACCCCTAGCCTCCCATGTGTAGCGGTGAATAGCCTTATGCTTGAAGAATGTATTCGTAACAGCTAAACCCATACTAGCACAGAAGTCCAGCAAACGCTTCCCATTCCCATTAGCTTCCATATCTTCCCCACATTTACCAATCACCCTTTCGTATCCTTCAGTTCTATTCCCAACTCTCGCATTGAAATCGCCCATTAGCACTATTCTATCCTTGCTGTTGACCCTGACCACAATGTCACTCAATGCTTCATAAAACTTGTCAACTTCATCCTCATCTGCACCCTTACATGGTGAATACACGGACACAATTCTTGTCCTAATTCCTCCCAATGACAAATCTACCCACATCATTTGCTCACTTACGTGCCTAACAGAAACTATGTTGCGTGCAATGGTATTCCTGATAAAGAGCCCCACCCCAGTCTCTGCCCTTCCCTTTCTAACACCCGTCAAGTACACTTTATAATCTCCTATCTCTTCCTCCTTATCTCCCCTTACCCGAATATCACTTACTCCTAGCACATCCAGATGCATCCTCTTTGCTGACTCAGCAAGTTCTACCTTCTTTCTTCCATAAGCCCCATTAATATTGATAGCTCCCCATCGAATTCCATTTCGTTCGCCAAGTTGTTTCCAAGGAGTCCCTCGCCTGTCAAATGGGAGTGGGACTCCATTACTCCCATAGGTCCGAGGCTTGCTTAAAGTGTTCTGAGCTCGGTAAATTCATGAAGCAGGATGCTGCCCTACTTGCACATAGTCCAAGTGAGGATCTCTCCTCTAACGGGTTATGGACCACCGGTGAATTGTGTAGTCCTGGCCGCCTGAGCACAAGGAGGGCCACGACTCAGAATATGTCCGAGATGCCCACTCCCATTCCATAGCAACTGGTATCCCGACTCTCAGGACCACTTACTAGGCCACTCAGCCGTTGCCCATGATTCACGAACTAGGACGTGACTACAGTAACCCACAAACATGAAGCATATAATAATAATAATAATAATAATAATAATAATAATAATAATAATAATAATAATAATAATAATAATAATAATAATAATAATAATAATAATGATAATAATAGTAATAATAATGCTATTTGTTTTACGTCCCACTAACTACTCTTTTACGGTTTTCGGAGACGCCGAGGTGCCGGAATTTAGTCCCGCAGGAGTTCTTTTACATGCCAGTAAATCTACCGACACGAGGCTGACGTATTTGAGCACCTTCAAATACCACCGGACTGAGCCAGGACCGAACCTGCCATGTTGGGGTCAGAAGGCCAGCGCCTCAACCGTCTGAACCACTCAGCCCGCCTGCGCACGCTTCAGTTAAGGTACTCTGACGATGATCACCTTCCTCTTGCCTTACGAACTAGAAGCTGTGTGCTGTTTTCGTCGTTATGAACAACAATGTGATATTTTCCAACTTCGATGTGGGATGGGTTCCCTGTTAGTGATCATTTCACCAGTCTCTGCATTTACGCTATAAAGTTCCTTCTTTTGACCTTTGTATGACTACTGCGCGATTTGGCATTGATTCAACAAGTTGTCAGTAATGTCTCAGGGTATTGCCAGCCAGGCTGTATTTCATGCGACCTTCAGTGTAGATACTGAAGTTAATCACGCTGATGCTGCTGACATGCATGCTAAGGATTTTAAATCTCTTAATGAGTGGAAAGGTAGATGGGAAGAAGCAACAGATGTGCGCCTGCATACCTTCTTCTCAGGTCCCAGATTTCCAAGCAGATCCCACTACCACGCAAGACCTGGACTGCCCTGAATAGAGTCAGAACAGGACATGGTCGGTGCAGAGTGGAAAAATATACTTAATCCAGACTGTAACTGCGAGCTCCACACCAGACTGTTCATCATATCGTCAGGGAATGTAAGATTCGAGTCTATCGCGCTGATGAAGATGACTTCCTGCTGGTAACTCCAGATGCTGTACGCTGGATTGAAAAACTTGATATTCAATTGTGAAGCACAAATTTCTTTGTATCTCATCTGTTAATATATATTATTGATTTTGTCTGTATAAGCCATACGATAAACAAATAAATAAAACTGAAGTGAATTGTGTATAAAGACGTCCGATGTACATTTCCACAAGGAATTATGTTGGGTAAATTCGGAGAATGGTCCGCCTCTGTGGTGTAGTGGTTAGCGTGATTAGCTGGCACCCCCGGAGGCCCGGGTTCGATTCCCGGCTCTGCCACGAAAATTTGAAAAGTGGTACGAGGGCTGGAACGGGGTCCACTCAGCCTCGGGAGGTCAACTGAGTAGAGGTGGGTTCGATTCCCACCTCAGCCATCCTGTAAGTAGTTTTCCGTGGTTTCCCACTTCTCCTCCAGGCGAATGCCGGGATGGTTCCTAACTTAAGGCCACGTCGCTTCCTTCCCTCTTCCTTGCCAATCCCTTCCAATCTTCCAATCCCTCCACAAGGCCCCTGTTCAGCTTAGCAGGTGAGGCCGCCTGGGCGAGGTACTGGTCATACTCCCCAGTTGTATCCCCCGACCAAGCGTCTGAAGCTCCAGGACACTGCCCTTGAAGCGGTAGAGGTGGGATCCCTCGCTAAGTCCGAGGGAAAAACCGAACCTGGAGGGTAAACAGATGATGATGAAATTCGGATAATGATCTATACACTGCAATTCCGAAGATATTACCTATTTTTCACCAATTTGTCGTCTTAGAGGACACATTCACAATTCACGAAATTATTATTATTATTATTATTATTATTATTATTATTATTATTATTATTATTATTATTATTATTATTATTATTATTATTATTATTATTATTGTCCGTCTCCATGGCTAAATTGTTAGCGTGCTGGCCTTTGGTCAGAGGGGTCCCAGGTTCGATTTCCGGCTGGGTCGGGAATTTTCACCATCGTTGGTTTATTCCGCTAGCACAGGGACTCGGTGTATGTGTCGTCTTCATCATCATTTCATCCTCATCACGACGTGAAAATCACCTACGGGCGTCAAATCAAAAGACCTGCACCTGGCTAGCTGAAGTCCTCAGACACCTCCCGGCACTAAAAGCCATACGCCATTTCATTTTTCATTATTATCGTTACCGAAATATTGTGGACCAGAGAGGTGTACGAGTGTGCTGGGGTGAATGGGTGGACAGTGAAAAGATCAGAGCATAAGTTAAAGCACTAAATTTTAAAATTGTATTTCTTTCCTTTAAAAAAAAAATTATTTGGTAGTTAGAAAATCAGGATAAACAACAATAATATAAAGATGAGCACGTCAGCTCCCACAATAACCATGACTTAAAGTCAAAAATCAGGTGCAGTACAGAAGATTATCTACACAATAATTTACGAGGAATGAGCATTGTAGCTCTAAAGGTACACTATTTTACTAGAGCATATTTTCTCCATTCGCTTACATTCTAGGAGACTGGGCTCCAAAGTTTACTACAATCCAGCCTCTCAGAGGCACAAGCTTCTTACAACAAAAACTGTGTTTACTGTCATTTCTGCTTACCGGGCGAGTTGGCCGTGCAGTTAGGAGCGCGCAGCTGTGAGCTAACATCCGGGAGATAGTGGGTTCGAACCCCACTGTCGGCAGCCCTGAAGATGGTTTTCCGTGGCTTCCCATTTTCACACAAGGCAAATGCTGGGGCTGTACCTGAATTAAGGCCACGGTCGTTTCCTTCCCATTCCTAGGGCTTTCCTCTCCCACTGTCGCCATAAGACCTGTCTGTGTCGGTGTGACGTAAAGCAAATAACAAAAAAAAAAAAAAATTAGCAAAAAATAGCATTTCTGCTCGACGGTCTGCTACACACTCGTCTATAAATAATGGCGATTTAGACAGGGGAATGACTGCCCATGGACAAGAGTCTAGGAGGCGAAACACTTGCACTCCCTTTTGGAAAAACACTTAAAATCCCTTTTAAGTGGGCTTATGGCCCGAAGTTGCAGAGGCTAAGCCTATACTACAGAGGGCTGACTACCATTCAGCATTCATTCTTAGTAAGGGAAGAAATGTATTTGTCCGCCTCTGTGGTGTAGTGTTTAGTGTGATTAGATGCCACCTCCGGAGGCCCGGGTTCGATTCCTGGCTCTGCCACGAAAATTTGAGAAGTGGTACGAGGGCTGGAACGGGGTCCACTCAGCCTTGGGAGGTCAACTGAGTAGAAGTGGGTTCGATTCCCACCTCAGCCATCCTGGAAGTGGCTTTCCGTGGTTTCCCACTTCTCCTCCAGGCAAATGCCGCGATGGTACCTAACTTAAGGCCATGGCCGCTTTCTTCCCCCTTCCTTGTCTATCCCTGCCAACCGTCCCATCCCGCCTGCAAGGCTCCTGTTCAGCATAGCAGGTGAGGCCGCCTGGGCGAGGTAGTGGTCATTCTCCCCAGTTGTACCCCCGACCAAGAGTCTGAAGCTCCAGGACACTGCCCTTGAGGCGGTAGAGGTGGGATCCCTCGCTGATTCCGAGGCAAAAACTAACCCAGGAGGGTAAACAGATTAAGAAGAAGAAGAAGAAGAAATGTATTTGCCAATTGTGAATATGATATAGATATGTGGTACTGGGTTCAAGGGGCAGTCGCATACATGTGAACACAAATGCAAGTCGAGGTATTCGAAGTACTGTTTATCTGACTTCTAAATAAGTACGATAATGGTGGCTCGAGATGGACTACCACAAATAGCGATTAATATTCCTGAAGATCACTACTCGCGCCCCGTTCATTACAGACAACGATACTTGATAATCTATCTATTCCACAACCTGAGCGTCATTATTCAACTCACTCGTCCCTGGCTAATATGAATAAGTTATCCGATAGTGTTTATAGCCTCTAATACCTTCACACGAGCTCACTATAGAACCATGATATTTTGTTCTCATAAATCACAGTATCAACGACACGCTGACGAGCACACCTAGCGTGATCCGGTCTGTAAATTAAGATAATTTGCTTAAACTGTCTAGAATATCACTTGTGATGAATTCTTGCACTCATTCCATCACAAGAAGAGTACTGATCACGCATAATACTGTCGATACCACACACACCTATCACACAATGACTGTAGATATGTGCACAAAGAAGCACTTAATCTGCACTGTGACGTGAGTCGCACGAACAATGACAAAGAATAAGCTGAAATGTGCAAGGTAAAACGCTTTATATAGCCGTCTAGTGGAGTTCGCTATGGAAAGGGTGCGCCCCTCCCACTTTTACGTATTCGCTCCGTTAATAGTCACCTTCGAAAGTCGAATGAATACTCAATTTGTAGCTATTTACACACTCTATCTACTGAACTATTTTCATTCTAATCGGATTATATGTTTCAGAGTAATTACAAATGCATCTTTTGGGATTTTAGGCGCGCGTGGTGGGGGTGATGAGGACTCCCAGCTTTGAGTTAAGAAACCCCCAACGGCCATCTGGTATTTATCACTGCAGTACTGCCCTAAGTGGCGTCATTAAAACTGCGTCGAGAAATAAACTACATTTTTACCTCATTGGGTACTGCAAAAAAAGCGAAGTTTATTGATCCTTCTTATGTAGTATTCGTGGGCTTGTGGCAAATTATCATTATTATTTTTACTATTATTATTATTATTATTATTATTATTATTATTATTATTATTATTATTATTATTATTATTATTATTGTACCGGGAGGTTCACCCGTACGCCGCACTAAATATTGCGCCAATAAAACCTCCTCTACAGGAGAAACTCGGAACTTGAAACTGGACCAAATTATAAATTTTCTCAGAAGATGTCACTACCTTAATTTTGTGATTATGAAGTTGCCAGTACTGTGCGAATTTCAACCTTTTTTTCTGTTCCTCAAGAAGTGTGGACATTCTCTCATAGATGTCTCTACTAAAAAACTACGATCATGCACCCTGGTGCGAAGTGAAGGAACTTTATTTGAAGAAATTTTGTATTCATAAGTTTGTTCTTTACTAAATTTCGTTCATTCAGTTGTGGGTTGGCAATATTTATCCTTCTTTCTGCCTGTTTTGATTTTAACCAATCAAGAATTTCTGTAATTAATTTCCTACCAATCACAGGTTTCTTCTTCGATTTGATGTGTAACCCTAAGCGACCCAATAAAAGAGAGAAGGTGTGGCTTAATTATTCATGAAAGGTCTCGAACTTTCCCCGAGGGTTAATAAACTGTTGATTTTCTCGTCTCTCGGCCACTTGATCAACATCTAACCTAGTGTGTGGACGTGTAGCAGGAGGCGGGAGGTGCCTCTTTCATCAGGCAGCTGGTCTTCAGTAAGGTAATGGCCGTTTAACATCTTTATTTCTTGCTAGCTCAGCAGTTTAACACGCGGGAAAGGTCCGAAACCTTTACAATGTAACCTTTCTTTCCAACATGTAATTTTCTGCCGTATGATGTAAAAACTTCATAAATTCTGTAAGTGTAATTCGGGGATAGAGAGTGATTTATCCTCTCGAGCTCCCCTTCATTTTGGTTTGAGGTGACTACGTTTTGGTAACTGGTTCTCTTCCTTAATGTTTTAAATTTCTTTCTTATACGGGTCACCTCCATAGTTTGGGAATAACCCCTGTTTCATCGGCCTAGTGCCTTTTAGGTTTTAAAATGAGTATTTAGGAGTGCAAGTACACGCCTCTATTCATTTTTTGTATTTCGGGCCATTTACTTAACCTGTTCTTTTTCTGCTAAGGCCCAGTAGATTGGGTACAAGATACCCCCGTGTCATTGTTGTAAGTGGTGTCTTAATGGCAAGTAATTGTAAAGTCTACTATTTACTTGAAGAGGCTTGAAAAACTGAGAGCGTGTGTGCTCTTCCAAGTATTGTAAAAGTGGCTTTAGGAGGCTTGACACGGTAAATTAAGGAGCAAGCGCTCCAGGTATTTGGGGATTTCTGCTCTTTGTAAAATTACGCTCCTCTGTAATGTTTGATCTGGAAGCTCAAAAATTGTAAAACTAAGGGCTTGTAGCCGAAGTGTGTTAAAGATTCGAAAATTTGGATTTCTTTTTCTACATCAAGTTTTTAAATTACTTTGTTATTGTTATCTCACTAAGTGAGAAATTGTTGCTTTTTTAAAAATATAACCTTCTATTTCAGTTTAAATTCTTTCTTGACAAAGTAGTTAGACCCGTTCACCCCGGCACCTTCTTTCACCTCTGCTGATCCACCAAATCACGATAACAATTATTATTATTATTATTATTATTATTATTATTATTATTATTATTATTATTATTATTATTATTATTATTATAGGTGAGCCCGCGAAATCTGTGGCTTGGTATCCAGGAAATCATCAGGGAAGTGATGGTAATATACAGTTCTTAGGTTGAAACCCTGTAAATTAGCCACGCCTTCTGACACAAGCGGCATCCTAATCCTCGCATCATATCGTCAACTCTCTTGCACGACAGAGAGGGTATTACCAAGGTCACGCTGTATCCAAAGCTTCTCTCTCTCTCTCTCCTTAAGCGTAATTAGGGCTCCATCCTCCGAACTCATTCAGCGTCCTTCGTATCCCGGACAGGGTATAAAATTCTATTCACAACCAAATATTTCACAAATTGATGCAGGAAACGGCACATTTAACCTACTAGGATTTCCGATATGTCTAGTAACATGACATACAACGGTCTCAATACATACCTTGAGGTGGAAACCGTGTATGGCGAATTGTGCCACTACGTGCCTTAGTTCTTGATTTTCCTTCCGCCATTTTCTTTCAGTTATAACACTTGTAGCGTAGAAATTTATTTCTGTCTCTCTACTCTTAGCCTCTCTTCTGTTCAGATGCGTGTTATACTACTCTGAAGATGGCAAGAACAATCGTATTCTGAGGTCTTCAGTGTAGAATGGCTCCTCAGCGAGTTCGTAAATCATCCTTGATGGCGCTCTTTTCCCAAATTTCAGAGCATATTATTTTGTGAGAGCCTCCGTGGCTCAGACGGCAGCGCGTCGGCCTCTCACCGCTGGTTACCGTGGTTCAAATCCCGGTCACTCCATGTGAGATTTGTGCTGGACAAAGCGGAGGCGGGACAGGTTTGTCTCCGGGTACTCCAGTTTTCCCTGTCATCTTTCATTCCAGCAACACTCTCCATTATCATTCCATAGCATCTATCAGTCATTAATAAATCACTTTGGGAGTGGCGACCCCATCGTACTACTAGCCTATATCTGCTTCATTCATTCCATCCCTGACCCGGTCAATGACTGGAAAACAGGTTGCAGGTTTTCATTTTCATTATTTTCTGAAAGCGAGCTTTTATATAAGGGGCGATCAAAAAGTTTCCGTCCAACGTTTGTACAGTCCTGAATCAGGATGCCAATCACGCAAAATCCTCGTGAGCATTGAGGTACTCATCCCACCGACGCACCAGGTTGAAGTTCCCCGTGTGGTAAAACACCGTGACCTGCTGCGTGAAGAAGTCCGTAACCGCCTGCTGCACATCCTCGTCTGACAGGAAGCGTCAACCCTGACCCTGATGTCGAGATCCATTGCTAGCGCACAAATGGTTATGCGCTGGTCTGCTCTAATCGCTTCATCCACCGTTGTCTGTAATGGATGAAGCTGGCCTCTCAGATCGACCGGCGTCTCGTGTCGAAACGCGTCCCGTGTGGAACTTGGTGCACTATTCCACAACGGTGGATTTCGGCAGTCATGCTGCCCCATACACAGTCCTCGTTCTCCGAAGGAGTGAGATGAATTTATCTGGCAAGTTTCTTTTATGGCCGGGTGCCCTTCCAGATACCAACCTCAGATGGGGTGCTAATGAAGATGGATGATGGTGAATAAAAATGGGAAAGGAGGGGTCGGCTGTGGTCTATGAATAGAACATGTCTCCATTGGTGTTAGTTTTTCGGCAGCCATGAAACGAATAACAGCACGTTGGTCCTGTTTGGACACATTAGGTAATAACGTCGCCATAGTTCACACGACCACATTTAACGCACACACCACGACACGACTGCCACATGAATCCCTTTGTCTACATATCCATGCTTGTATACCCACATCGGAGTCGCGCTACGTTGCATGTCCGCTGCAGCAGCGCCCTCAAACGAAAACGTTTTGATCACGCCTTAGAGGGCCTACTTTTGATTTTCTCAAAATCCTTGAGTTGTAGCTTCCTAAACCAGCTCCAGTCCGTAAGTTACTATGATAGGGATAGTGAAGACAAAAAGCATCATTGCTGTTGGAGATAGGACAGACAGATTCTTTATGGAGAAAATTGCTCTCATAGCTGCAGCTGTTTTTTTCTTGAATATGGCATCTAAACTACATTATGAGGGTGTTATGGGCTGTAATAAGGATGTAAAGAAGAGGGCATATAGGTCTCTGGTAAGATCCCAACTAGAGTATGGTTCCAGTGTATGGGACCCTCACCAGGAATACTTGATTCAAGAACTGGAAAAACCCCAAGAAAAGCAGCTCGATTTGTTCTGGGTGATTTCCGACAAGAGATTCTTCTTCTTCTTCTTCTTCTTCTTTACCTCAGCCTTTTCCCACATCACGTAGGACGGCATTGCTTTGGTGGATTCTTCTCTTCTATAAATGTCAGTCCAATGCTTCTTCCCTCTTCCAATCTTTTTCTCTTAGATCCCCTTCTATCTTGTCTCTCCATCTCATTTTTGGGCCATTTTCTTGAACCTTCTTTCCTATGGGTTCCACTTTCCCAAAGCAGCTCCAGTCCGTTACTATGATAGAGATAGTGAATACAAAAAGCATTATTGCTGTTGGAGATAGGGCTGACAGATTCTTTATGGAGAAAATTGCAAATTGAAAAATTACAAAATTTCCGACAAAAGAGTAGCGTTACAAAAATGTTGCAATGTTTGGGCTGGGAAGAACTGGGAGAAAGAAGACGAGCTGTTCAACTAAGTGGTATGTTCCGAGCTGTCAATGGAGAGATGGCGTGTAATGGCATTAGTAGACGAATAAGTTTGAGTTGCGTCTGTAAAAGTAGGAGAGATCACAATATGAAGATAAAGTTGGAATTCTGATGACAAATTGGGCCAAATATTCATTTATAGGAAGAGGAGTTAGGGATTGGAATAACTTACCAAGGGGGATGTTCAATATATTTCCAATTTCTTTGAAATCATTTAAGGAAAGGCTAGGAAAACAACAGATAGGGAATCTGCCACCTGGGCGAAGCCCTATATGCAGATCAGTATTGATTGATTGATGATTGACTTTGTCGTAGTTTGGAAGGTGATCCCTCGATATTTGAAATTGTTGACAGTTGTTAAGGGCTCGTCATTCAGATTGAGAATATCCCTCGGCAACATTTTTCTTGCTTCTCTAATGTTCAGTTGGACGGTGTTCTCTAAATTGATAGTGAGACTATATTTTTCACGCATTAGTCTAGTCCTAGTAAAGATGCTTGTAGATATTCTGTATTGTATGAATCCAGCTCCATCTCGTCTGCATAAAGGAGGAAATTAAATAATACAACAGTGTGAATTGATTTCAGTCCACAAGTAGGTTACAATAATATTGGTAGGTACAAAGCGAATATTCGTCTACATGCACTAATGGTCTGTGTATTAAACAAACAACAGTCATAAGAGCCTGTAGTGTTGAAAAGCCATATGTTGGATACAGAGCGTAATATTGATGTTTCCTAATTTGTGGAGTGTCTATTCAAAAGGTGCTATTTCTACTTTAAAAGAGCCAGTATTTCGTCCACATGTATTACTGTAGTTGAATATTATCGATTGTCACGACGGCCCGGATGTTTATGCAGTAATAGGTTAGAATGCAAACTTCCTGAAGCGAGTAACAAGTATAGTCTACCTTCACAACGACTATGCTACGGGGTTTGCATAAACAATAGGGGTACGGCCCATCAAAACCCCTACAATTTATGTTACTCTTGCTACACTACGGAAGAGCGGGTGGCCGACACTTCCTACTAACCAAATTAGTTTGCAATCTAAGCGGTTACTGCATAAAAATCCGGGCCCTAGATGAGCAATCCAGACCAGGAAGGTGTAATTCCGTAAATGTTGTGCGAAATCCGATCATGTGTATGTTCCATGTCCCCTTTATTTTATGTTTCTTGCGCATTAACCACAATTTTCTTAAGTTGGAAATAACACCTTCTGAACAGACACTCCTCATGTGTAGGCCTACACGACTCTTCAGGAATGAAGCAAAACAAGATGACTCAACAAAGAAATAAACTTTCCAGACTTGCAAAGCTCAATTTGCATGCTCGTAGCACCAAATGAAAAACGCTTGGTATCGTCAACATGAAAGTGACTGGGCTTTATGCAATCCTAGTAACGCCATTCCTATCGGAGACAGTTCTCGATATGAATGGTGTGAAAGCGTCGCTCACAAATTCGGTTGGTGCTTACATTTCAGTGGTCTTAGCAGACTGATATGTAATAGCAACTTCTGGCTCATTTCCCTAGCACGCCTCTTTAGTGACACCTGATTGTTGAGCTGTTGTTGATAACCTATTCAGAGAATAGAATATTCACTACGGACATATATTGTTATATTTTTTAATTTTAAATTCTTTGGGACGCAGTCTGCCAATATGTCGGCTATCCGCTTCGTCAGAGTAACAGAGTTACGTCCTGTTGATTGTGCGCTCTGTGGTCAAATGTACGCTACAAAGATGTTTCATTGCGCTGTTCTGATGAATACTACTACTACTACTACTACTACTACTACTACTACTACTACTATAACTACTAAATATTTTCATCCCTTCCCTAACGTGGGAGGCGGGCCTCCTGGACGGTGACGCCGTTTCTCAGGCCAGGAGATTTGTGTCGGAGTAGTAGATGTGTGGTGAAGGTGAGAGGGTCGGAGGCCGTGGCCTATACTAGGAACTGTCCCGACATTCACCTTAGTGGGGGAGAATGGAAAACCGCGAGAAACCATTCTCAGAACAGCCGACGGTGGGGAACAGACTCTTTCCGTCTCCCGAATGCAGAGCCACGGTAGAGCCGTGGTCACCTCTCCTCTGCTCCGTTGGCCGGTCAGCGTGCAGACCCGTCGGACCACGGATCAGCCGTGGCTGAGACTCACTCTGCATCCGCCGACGTATTCTGATGAATTTACATGAACATAGGAGCACTCAGGTGCGATAGAATGGAAGTGATAAAACGATAAAATTGTTGTGATAGGCAGTTGTGATCGGTTGAAATTCCTGATATTCTTACAGCAGATTGGTCACTTATTCACGAGCTAAATAGTCAGGTTTATATGAACTTTGCCAGTAAGAGGCTTCATTTATATGCCGCCCTACCGTCCCATCACCACCCACCTAGTCCACTCTTGCACAAGTCAAACCCCCAACCCCTCAAGTCGACTCAAGTCCAGAAACCGACTAACCTATTCCTAACACCTCAAACTGTGCCTCTCAGACCAAGACCAAATCTAAGAGCAGGAGTAAAAAAAACCTGCATCCAAACCTCCCCCCCCCCCACCTCCAAGACACTCACTCAGCCTCGATCCCGCACCCACCCACACCCCTCACTTGTAATCCAATGCTACAATTGCCTAAAGTTGAACCACACTGCTGCCACCTGCAAGGATGTCACCCGCTGCAACAGGTGTGGTGGTCCCCCTCGCCACTCCAACTGTACGGTACCTAGGGACCAGCGAAGTGCGCCAACTGCGACGGTAGCCACGCCGCTTCGTTTCCCGGCTGCCCATCCATCAAACATGCAATTATTATTATTATTATTATTATTAGCGTATGGTAACGTACACAAAACAATATAAAGATTAAATATACATAAACAGTAAGCACAAACTATTAAATACAAAATTACAAGATATATACAATATAACATTGAAAACAATCATGCAAGCAAAAGGGTTCAAGGAGTTAGATCTAAATTCTCAAGCCAATGTATGGCCTCAGCAGCAGCCACCACAAAGTCCTGGCTGGATACAGCAAATGCCCTTTCATTGCATTCGGTGACAATATGGTCGATAGTCTGCTTAACGGCACCACAGTCACAGGCTGGAGAAGATCTCATACCTCATGTAAACATCATCGATACACATCTCCCGTGGTTAGTACGGACTATGTTGAGGGCTACCCATGTCTTACGGGGCAAATCAAAGTCAGCTGGAAGATTCTTATAATTGAACAGGCAATTAGAGCCCATTACAAGAATGCCAAGCACCTCAACTCACGCAGTCAACCTCCCCTACTCCTAAATCTCAACATCCCACCTCCTACCAGTAAATTTCCCCTCAGTATAGACTCGTCCTCTCTTCTCGGACTAATAGCGAACCTGTTATCCCCCCAAGTCACCCTTTACCTCCTGCCATGCCAGATAAACGACTCATTATCCACTAATCCCCCCAAGAAATAAACCGTCAAGAAATCCACTCTCCCGGCATTTGCCCTGCCAGCTCATCCTCTTCACTATCCTCCCTTCTTTTTCTGAATGTCCATTACTCCACTGGTCTACGATAGTTAAGCAACATTGGACTTGGTCATCACCTGGATTGGTGACCCAATGTCCTATCCTTACTTCACCCACCACTGCCTCGAGCTATCATGAAATCAACATCACATATCCCTTAACGGAAAATTACGACACCCTTGGGCCCATCATAGTGACCCAAGGCCATTTTTCACACCTCGGGGTGCAGGTCATATTCTGACCAGCTCGATATCTCACAAGGTACCTCCACCCCCTACAACCATTCTGCCCATATCCTATTTGTCGAAAGCAGCACTCAAGACCGTAAGGTCGATGGGCTAAATTCGCTCAAAGGATCTGGGCTCCGCCCACATATCCTTTGAGACGCGTGGTCTGTCTGTCTGCTAGCAGGACCTAGTGTTTACAGTGCACTATGTCTTCTGGTATGGGGTACAACAACTTTGACGAAAAGAAAGTGACAGGTATGAGCGATGCTAGTAATGTCAGCCAGTCCCTGCAATGAATGGTGTGAATATTTGCTCATAGGGTCTGTTGGTGCATGTATTTCAATGAGCTTGGCAGACTGATATGTAATAGAAACTTGTGGCTCGGTGAGGAAAGCAACGGTAAACTACCACACTCCTCCTTTCCCTAGTACACCTCTTCAGTCATACCTAGGCTAATGATGGAGCTGTTGAGGGTCCAACCAGCCTTCGGGCAGAGAACTTCACATACATACAATGAATTTAAATGATAAAATTCCCTACAAATTAATCCAGACCCCGCTTGCCACTCTCGTAACCTTATAAAGTGCACAGATTCACTGAAAAGTGTGTGTTGGAAGAACTTAGGCCATAGGAGTCTGAAAGGTTTTATTAACATGGGACAAGATACACAACGTTTGATGCGGATTCAACCTCAAGTTTCGTATCAGGAAGTGCAAAAGGAGTGGTGTCCTCACTAAACATATGTACGGAAATTTACCGGCAGCATTCCAGTATGTTATGCCAGGATGTGTTCTGTTATTTGACTTTGACTGGGAATAACATCCATGATTGGGAAATTTTGTACTTGAAATCTCTGTTGAAACTACTGTCGTATTTGCTTATATATGTTGTCTTTCGACTATTCTGGGACTATCTGTAGTGTTTGCCAGTGTAGCGGTCACGATAAGCAATGTGGTGCTGTTACTTGGTGGTGTATGACACTGCGATTAAAGTGGCCTGGTTAGTTAGCATTGCACAAACAAGAAATCCTTTTGAATTCTTGAAGACACAGCAGAGTTCCAATAGAATAGCTGCTTGTCTTCAGGTTGTCTGTCGATGTTTAACCTGACAATTTCGATTACTTGAAGATAATGGATGGCAGGTTTAAACAAACGTAATTATCGAAAGCATTATTGTAAATGACGTCTCACTCACCAGCATGCACGGAAAGGTAACGTTACGACTACCAGGCAAAATTTAGCGCGATGGTAAAACCTCTCCCTGCGGGGGCCTCATGCCTTGAGCGCTAGATTACACGCACTCAATAGGCCTACACCTTGGAGCGTCGCAGCGTCTGAACGCGTCGGTCGATGAAAAGTATTCGCAGACAGGCTTAAAAAATATACGTGACATTAGAGCGAATAAAAATGTTCGGGGACTGGGTGTTTATGTTTGTCCCAACACTATCCTCTTCATATTCAGAAGCACACCACACTACCAACCACCATAGAAACACGCAATAGTGGTTATATTCCTCTGCATACGGTTAGCGTCAGAAAGGGCACCCGGCCATAAAACAGAGCCAAATCCACATATACCACACAGTTCGCACCCGCGACGCTACAGGTGCGAGAAAAGCGGTAGGAGAAAAAATAAGAAGAAGATAAAATAGTGAAACCAAGTAGGCCCTATGCTTTGTGAATCAGCAACTATGAACATGGAACATTTGCAAAAAAATATATATTGAAGAAAATTAAAAACACCCCTGGTAATTAGCTATCCGTGTCACAAGGTGACCAGCCAGAAAAATTAGCTCCTAATAAATAACGTCATTAACATAAAGTACGCAAAGGTAAAGTTAGTTAAGCGGTTTTTTTTTAAATGTATTCCAGTTATTATTGACGTAACAGTTGCTCATTACGATGTCATACGTCTCCCTATGTAGTTATCATCGGCTACTTGTAAATGATCTAGCGTGTCTTTTATTTCAGCCGAGGTCAGATTTGCGTAGAACGACGTTGTCACGAAAATCCAGAGGGACCGTCTCTTTGTTTATCACCAGCAAACTAAATATTGTAAATATCACCTGCAAATCATATATAGAGAACAACATAGCAGTTCCGTACTTTATCTTGGGTCCAGGTGATTTTGATTTGCAACTTGTAACTCCATTCTTAACGAAGAGTTTTAATAGATACGAAAACAAGGAGCATCCTTCCTTACTCAGTTTCATTTTAACATTTAAAATGTTTCTTAGATCACACAGTATAAGGCCCCACTATAGCAAAAACGCAAAGTTATGTTATTTCACTCAGTTGTGATGAAAGTATTGAAGGTAGTGAAATGGTGAAGGTGTCAAAACGCGTGTTTTGGAGTGCTCTATCAAATGGAGAAAGAACATTTTGGAAATTATATCCGATCCAAATATTCACGAAAAACCTGTAAAAAGGGCAATTTTTAAAAATAAACTTGTTCCACGATTATTATCCTATTTTTATTTTTAATATTTCAATAAATAGAGTGATCCTGTGCTTAAAAATGTTTGTGTGCCAGATTTTTTAATTTCGCAAAACTAAGGTCTCCAGGTCGATTTGAAGTGGGTCATATATGATATGACAATAGCGTCACTAGTGATACAGTTAGTCAACCAATGAGTCTCCGGTTTGAGGTTATGTTATCTAACAATGAATCACGTGATTATGTCGTGCACTATTATGCCGCCAATACGTAAACATTGTTTAGTTGCAAATAATAACTTTTTTTTTACAATTTGCTTTACGTTGCACCGACTCATATAGGTCTTATGGTGACGACGGGATAGGAAAGGCCTAGGAGAGGGAAGGGAGCGACCGTGGCCTTAATTAAGGTACAGCCCCAGCATTTTCCTGGTGTGAAAATGGGAAGCCATGGAAAACCATCTTCAGGGCTGCTGACAGTGGGGTTCGGACCCACTATCTCCCGGATGCAAATTACAGCCGCGCCCCACTATCCGCACGGCCAACTCGCCCGGTCAAATAATAACTTAGAAAGGTGTAAAAACTTTAATGTGGTGTTCTTTACGATCGATGTGATGTGTTCATCGAACGGGCGAAGCAAGAAGAAGTGTTGACGATCGCCTCCTTTAACGTTCAAAGTCTTCATGCTAATCGGGGAGATGTCAACGTTGATTCGCTCCTTCCATGATGTCTCTCTTGGTGTTGTCGGAAACTTGGATGAAGGGAGAAGGAGGTCTGACATGTCAAGATGATCCTCGTAATAATCCATGTAGAACGTATGCATAACAAGAGATCTGAAGAGAGGATATTCTGGTGATAATGGTGAAACTATATCTTTAGAAGGATATCGATCGTGAGGACTTCGAGAAGCAAGCTAAATCGTGTGAGAAGAAATAAACTCAAATACATCTGACAAAAGATTGATTTCTACTTCATATCCTAAAATTTCCCATTTTCACATTTTTTGAAGGAACATTTCCGACTCGTTGGCTGAATGGTCAGGGTACTGACCTTCGGTTCAGAGGGTCCCGGGTTCGATTCCCGGCCGGGTCGGGGATTTTATCCTTCATTGGTTAATTCCAATGGCCCGGGGGCTGGGTGTTTGTGCTGTCCCCAACATCCCTGCTACTCACACACTGCGCATAACACTATCCTCCACCACAATAACACGCAGTTACCTACACATGGCAGATGCCGCCTACCCTCATCGGAGGGTCTGCCTTACAAGGGTTGCACTCGGCTAGAAATAGTCACACGAAATTATTATTATTATTATTATTATTATTATTATTATTATTATCATTATTATTATTATTATTATTATTATTATTATTATTATTATTATTATTATTATTATTATTATTATTATTATTATTATTATTGAAGGAACATTTTCAATGTTCAGTTGCTTGTCAAATGGACTGTATCGCGATTGACCTGTCTAAAGCATTTGATAGGGTGGATCATGGGAGACTACTAGCAAAAATGAGTGCAATTGGACTAGACAAAAGAGTGACTGAATGGGTTGCTATATTTCTAGACAATAGATCTCAGAGAATTAGAGTAGGTGAAGCTTTATCTGACGCTGTAATTAATAAGAGGGGAATTCCTCAAGGCAGTATTATCGGACCTTTATATATAAATGATATGAGTAAAGGAGTGGAATCGGAGGTAAGGCTTTTTGCGGATTATGTTATTCTCTATAGAGTGATAAATAAGTTACAAGATTGTGAGCAACTGCAGCGTGACCTCGAAAATGTTGTGAGATGGACAGCAGGCAATGGTATGTTGATAAACGGGATCAAAAGTCGGGTTGTGAGTTTCACAAATAGGAAAAGTCCTCTCAGTTTTAATTACTGCGTTGATGGGGTGAAAGTTCCTTTTGGGGATCATTGTAAGTATCAAAGTGTTAATATAAGGAAAGATCTTCATTGGGGTAATCACATAAATGGGATTGTAAATAAAGGGTACAGATCTCTGCACATGGTTATGAGGGTGTTTAGGGGTTGTAGTAAGGATGTAAAGGAGAGGGCATATAAGTCTCTGGTAAGACCCCAACTAGAGTATGGTTCCAGTGTATGGGACCCTCACCAGGAATACCTGATTCAAGAACTGAAAAAATCCAAAGAAAAGCAGCTCGATTTGTTCTGGGTGATTTCCGACAAAAGGGTAGCGTTACAAAAATGTTGCAAAGTTTGGGTTGGGAAGAACTGGGAGAAAGGAGACAAGCTGCTCGACTAAGTGGTATGTTCCGAGCTGTCAGCGGTGAGAACGCGTGTAATGACATTAGTAGACGATTAAGTTTGAGTGGCGTTTATAAAAGTAGGAAAGATCACAATATGAAGATAAAGTTGGAATTCAAGAGGTCAAACTGGGGCAAATATTCATTTATAGGAAGGGGAGTTAGGGATTGGAATAACTTACCAAGGAAGACGTTCAATAAATTTCCAATTTCTTTGAAATCATTTAGGAAAAGGCTAGGAAAACAACAGATAGGGAATCTGCCACCTGGGCGACTGCCCTAAATGCGGATTAGTATTGATTGATTGATTGATTGATTGATTGAATATTGAAAAAAAAAGATTAGAACTGTGGATTTTTTATATTTTCCATTGGTCCCAGCATTTGCCTGGAATTGAAAATGGGAAACAACAGAAAACTGTTCTCAGAACGGCTGACGGTGGCGTTCGAACCCATGTGCCTCTCGAAAGCGTTAACACGCGCGGTCACTCGGCTTGGTCACCGAATACAAGATATATGAGTAGAAAAGGGAGATAGCTAAGGTTTTGTTAATGTTAGGGGCTGCTTGTCTGAGGCAGCGAAGACATGATAGGTTAAGCCTGAAGGGCATGGGTTTGATTCTCCATCAGGAAGCCGTAAACTTTTGAAAAAAAAGATTGCCACTTCTGGAGAGGCATACGGCCCTGGGTTACAATCAGCCTGCACCACAACTGAATATCGGGTTCATTCCTAGAGACAAAAGTGATACCGAGTAAGTGGCCGTGCGGGTAGGTTCGCCCAACTGTAATCTTGCATTTGGAAGGTAGTGGGTTTGAGCCCCACTGTCCGCAACCCTGAAGATGCGTTTCTGTGGTTTCCCATATTCACACCAGGCAAATTAAGGCCATGGCAGTTTCCTACTCACTCCTAGACTTTTCCTATCCCATCGTCGCCATAAGACCTATCTGTGTCGGTGGAACTTAAAGAAAATTGAAAAACAAAAAATATAAACACAAAGATTATCCAGGAAAGAGCTGACCACTTTCTCCCACTTATTGCCGAGGTTACAGATGGTAGAAGCTTTTAAATTCCACTCCACTAAAGGCCTTCTTGGCCCGAATACAGATGCTATTTTGTTAATTTTATTACAATTGGTCTGGTCTAATTCAAACATTTCCCTTGTAAATGTTGAGGTTACGAATATTGGAAGCCTTTACCTTCCACTCTTCCAGTGGCCTTCATGGCCTGTACGGAGTAGGATAACTTGTTAATATAGATTTGTCTAATACACACGTTTTCAAACTTCCGTAAGCATCTCCAAAAACCGTAAAATTAGTAAGTGGAACGTGAAACAAACAACATTATTATTTATTAAACTTCCGAAGTAGGCCTACTATTATATTAGGAAAATGCCACACAGAATTTAGGACAGTTTGTAGAGAATATTACCATTTCAAGTCGTTCAGAAACATATAAATGCACTCTTCCATTGATAAAGTGTATAAACCAGCTAAGAAATCTCGATGAATATTGAGCTCATGGCTCCAACGACCAATCCGGCATGAGAATATCCGTAACTTCAACCAAATACAGTAGAGACAATACGCGACGCTCAGCGAGATATCGAGGGACAGCTATTAGAGCTCTCTCTAGCGGGTAGACCTGAGAACTACTGATTCTGTCATAAGAGCACGTGTTTTTGTGTGTGAAGTTTTTGGTGTTATGCGTTTTCAGTGAGTTGACATAATTAAATAGTAGCGTGTGTCATTCCTTAATATCTCCTCTCAACATGAGGGGAAAGTATGTGCTGTGTTTGGCTGCAGTAACTATGAAGTAGAGAAGAATGCGCGGTCTTTCTTTCGCTACCCTCGTGACAAGAAAATGTAACTAATATTGTGTTTGCATGTATATTATTCCAGTGACAAAGAGATTTTTATAGTACTTCATAATCTTCTGACATGCTCGACCCATATTTTAACTGGCTTAAAATATAATACTCACATTTTATTGTATAGTGCAGAAGTTAACCTTCAATACCGATGTGTTGTTGTAGGTGTGATCTGTGGGTTTTGAAATGTCACACAATTGATTTGGATAAGGTGTACAAGAAAGAAGGGACATTACATTTATATAAGAATTATAAGATCTGTTCAAATCATTTCCAGGCCAGCAACTTTAAAAATCCTCGACTATACAGCCAAGGGTATGTTACATTTTTACTCTAATTGTACGTAAATATTCCTCAAAGCATCATTATCGACAACATTTTCATACTTTTCTTTCTTTTATCCCTCTTCTCAGATTAAAGCCGGGATTTTATAGATTTTCTTTCTGTTAGTAGGCTTCATGTTAAGAGGAAAATTGTCCAGGTTTTAAATGTTAATTCATTGCATCATGTGTGTAAGGAATGTGCCGATATTTTTATTGACAAGTGTCTTAATGTGATGATACAATGTTTCTAAATGAGAAAAAAGACCAATCTAACCGTAAAAGTTCAGGCAGGAATGCTAAAGCAAAAAAGTAATGCATAAATGAAAGATCAAGCCATTTCACAGCAGTCCATTTCACATCTTGTTTATATGTCTAATTTCAGTCTTTAAATAATAACCTTTTAAATAATTCTTTATTCATTTATCCAGAATTGCTTTAGCAACTTCGAAGTTAATATCTCAACAATACTTTCTTTCTAGACGTAATTTATTTATCCAATTTCGTATATGCATTTCCATTGATATTTGAATTTAGCGCGACTTTTCAGGTCAAGTCACTAGGAGCGCCACCGTCGAATTGTCTCCCATTTTAACAAGGCTAACAAGTGTCGCGTATTATTTCTACTGTATTTGCTTCACCCAATCAACAGCTGCCTAACGCTACTATTTTATCCTTTCCGTTTCATCACTTTCATTTCATCAGACCTTCGTGCACTTTTTTGTATAACACATCACAATAGCACAGTCAAACATCTCCAACAATAGATGTTATCACTTACTGCACAATCACCGGGTCATATCTGTATTATTTTGATGAAGCCGACGATCGACGTATTGGGAGACTGCGCTCCAAATGGTTTAAAGAAAAAAATAAAACAGTATACTTCCGTCCTTTAAGTTTTGTTCTCTGTATAGGTTATGAATAGCTGTGTATTTGACTTGTTTTTCGTTTACGCGTTTGCATTTACTTAGGCCTATTTAATGTACTAGTTATTCGCTGAAATGAAGACCTCCCCCCGATAAGGATGTCACCAACATATCAGTAATTTTTCAGGAGAGAGGAAAATTATTTTTGTGGTTTATTTCATGATATACACTAGTGGAACCAATTGAATATGCAAGTGTGCAAATGAGTTAAACTGTTAGAAACAATATTTCATTGTTATAACTGGACGTTTTAAAAGTAATGTATGAACTGAAAGTGATATAATGGAAAATAATCTGCAAGTATGTATTACATTTGTATATGACAGTAGAGAAATCTTGGACATACACTTGAACCAAAAATGATAACAAATAATATTAGTTAATAATAAAAGTAACAACAATAGTAAAAATGTCGAGAAAACATTTCAAAATATAGATATGAATTTGTCTATGATCTTTATTTAAATTATCTGTTACACCTGGTGATGTCCCAACACCTTAACTGATGTTCCATCCTTACACCACGGAGGACAAAGTTCTGCGGGCTTTAAGCCAGCTTGAAGTTCAAATGTAAGACATGAGATGATACGACGGCATAGAGGCATGATAATACACCCTATTTCCACTGATTTCTCGCTTTTAAAAATTTAGTTGGTTACATCCTTATTCCGGGGAGTCTTCATTTGTCAAAATATATACAACTCGAGATCCACATTCGTGCTAGATTAATGTTATAGAGCTCTTGTTATATCACAATAGTTGATATTGAGGATGTATTCTTTACCTGAAAACTACAATCACCACTACTGGCATTGTGTGACTTAAGTTAGTTGCTCTTAAGTTGATTGGACAGTCAATAACGGAAGTATTGTTATTGCAGTGCAGCCATGGAACAGTGATATTTTCACTAAGTGTCAAAATAATTAGTAAGTTATTAAGTGGGGCGCGCTGATAAAGTACATTAGCTACTCTACTCCCAGCCCGAATATCCTGGGTTCTAATCGCGGCTTATGATTCGCCGACTCTATATTTTTATTTTATTTTAAATTCTTCCTCCATCAACTGCAGGCTGTGATGGAGACAAAGACTACAGTAACAAAATATGATAATCATTAGTTAAATTCAGAATGCATGGGTTATTACTGAAACTCTGGCAGTTTTTTAGTACAACACTTTTACATTTTCGAAACCGTACCTTGAGCCGGTATCATCATCATGTGTTCTGCCCACAGGCAGGTTTTCATACGGCAGCTCTCCATGTTCTAATATCCTCTGCCATCCCCTTCAGGTCCTTGTAGGTTCCTCCATCTTTGATGCCATCCATGATCTTGTACCATCCCTTCCTGTTAGTTGCCTTCTGCGAACTAATCCTTCCAGTTCTTCCGGTAACAAACACTCCTGTCTTAGTAAGTGTCCCATCCACTTCTTCTTCCTTTTTCTTATAACTTGCAGCCATTTTCTCTTCTCGCCAACTCTTTCCAGTACTTGTTCATTTCTCACTCTTTCCATCCAGCTTATTATCTCAATTGCCCTCTACATCCACACCTCAAACGCTTCTAACCTTCTTTCATTTTCTCTTCTCAATG
Organism: Anabrus simplex; assembly: GCF_040414725.1. Taxonomy (NCBI): domain Eukaryota; kingdom Metazoa; phylum Arthropoda; class Insecta; order Orthoptera; family Tettigoniidae; genus Anabrus; species Anabrus simplex. Next base: position 197,670,249 of record NC_090271.1, read on the forward strand.
TGCACGTCACTGTCCCATATAATGCCACGCACCAAACAAAGCACTTACGGCTTCACTACCTGAAATTATTTTCAGCTCGTTTTGTAGGGTATTATAGTGGAAATGTCCGCCTCTGTGGTGTAGTAGTTAGTGTGATTAGCTGCCACCCCCAGAGGCCCGGGTTCGATTCCCGGCTCTGCCACGAAATTTGAAAAGTGGTATGAGAGCTGGAACGGGGTCCACTCAGCCTCGGGAGGTCAACTGAGTAGAGGTGGGTTCGGTTCCCACCTCAGCCATCCGGGAAGTGGTTTTCCGCGGTTTCCCACTTCTCCTTCAGGCAAATGCCGGGATGGTACCTAACTTAAGGCTACGGCCGCTTCCTTCACTCTTCTTTGTCTATCCCTTCCAATCATCCCATCCCCCACCAAGGCCCCTGTTCAGCATAGCAGGTGAGGCCGCCTGGGCGAGGTACTGGTCATCCTCCCCAGTTGTATCCTCCGACCCAATGTCGCACGCTCCAGGACACTGCCCTTGAGGCGGTAGAGGTGGGATCCCCCGCTGAGTCCGAGGGAAAAACCAACCCTGGAGGGTAAACAGATTAAGAAAGAAAGAAAGAATTATATTAGAATCCAAAACAAAATTTGTGTTTTGAAATCGTACTGACAGTTCCGAAGTTATAACAGTTGCCCTTGAGAGCGGTACCGACAAAATGGTGCCTTATTTGGTGATCATCTTGTTCTGACAAGTAACACCACAAAGATTGTATTTTAAGAGTTCTTCTTTGCAACGATATGATATAATTACAATTTCATTAATAGATACGGAGTTATGAGCGTTACAAAATAGCGTCACCGAGCAAGTGGCAGCGTGGTTTGGGGCACGTAGGTGTCAGCTTGTATTACGGAGATAGTGGGTTCGAATCCCACTGTCGGCAGCCCTGATGATGGCTTTCTCTTTTTCACATTTTTACACCAGGCAAATGCTGGGGCTGTACTTTAATGAAGGCCACGGCCGCTTCCTTTCCCCTCCTAGCCTTTTCCTATCAAATCGTCGCCATGAGACCTATGTGTGCCAGTGAGAAGTAAAGAAAATTTTAAAAGAAATAGTGTCTCATTTTGGGACGGGCGTTTCAGCGCTAGAACACGCTCACCGCAGGACCTAAAAGAAATATGTTTTCACGTTAAAACATGAAAGTTTTAAAAGTAAAATTATTTCTAGAAAATAAGTATAATGGCATTGTCTGATCTCTTTGTACCCACAAACTATGAGTGTTGCAATTGTGGCGCCATCTTGAGGTACTAAATTTGCCGTGCCACGCGGTTAACAGTTAGTGTAGCTCTGTAATCCGGCGAGGTAGCGCGTGAGGTGTCAATTATTAAGTAGCGGAACATTTGAGAAAACTGCGTTACGAATAATCGCGAAAATTTTCTTTCTCTTGCAAAATTCACACCATAGGGACAAAAATGGCTTTAAAATGATCGAAGACGCATTCGTGATAGAGCAGTTTGTCATAATTTCTAAAAGTCCAAAATCACCTTCAGAAGGCTTATCAAGAGCATCTCAAAGTTAAACAGATATGTCGTGAAGAGAGTTTCGCGCTACTTGATCCCCAGTGCTAGGAAATGGTTTGGAACTCATGACTGTGCATACTGATCAGCCATATCACATTGGTGATGATGAAGAGGGTAAGAAATAAAATTTCAAGCCCAAACTTACTAGGTACTCTTTTTTTGACAATACCTATCACGTGGGTCGTGTTCTACGCTAAAACTTGCTGACGTGATCCCGACACATAAGTTAATACCATTAGTGAGCCATAGGGGCTATGAATTCCAATAGAATATTTTATTTGTCTCATATTGTTTTGTGATACTGCTTTGACCCATTGTCGTTTTCTAGAATCGCTGATCTTCGCCAGGGTGCGTAGATGAGGAGAAAGGTGGCTGGAGCGTGCTGCATAGACCCTTCACTAGGTAAGAAGTAATCCATTTTACATTATATCAATATGCACTGTTCTTCATGAATATACGAACCCCATCAGGCATGATGATGATGATGATGATGATGATTATTATTATTATTATTATTATTATTATTATTATTATTATTATTATTGTCCGACTCCTTGGCTAAATTGTCAGCGTACTGTCTTTCTGTTCAGAGGGTCCCCGGTTTGATTCCCGGGCGGATCGGGGATTTGAATCATTTTTGATTAATTCTTTTGGCTCGGGCACTGGGTGTATGTGTCTGTATCAACATTCCCCTCTTCATATTCAGACAACACACTTCCAACCACCACAGAAACACGCAATAGTTATTACATCCCTCCATATAGTGTTAGCGTCAGACAGGTCATCCAGCCGTAAAACAGGACCAGATCCGCATGTGCGACACAGTTCATACCCGCGAACCCCCAGGTATAAGGAAAGAGGTGGAAGATTATTATTATTATTGTTACGGGGGTACCCGTGAATCAGCAGAGGTGAAAGAAGGTGACGGGATGAATGGGTCTAACTACAAAGTCAAAGTTAATTTAAAATTTTAACAAAGGTTATATTTTCGAAAAACAACAAAACTTTAACAACTTTTCACTTAGTGCGATAACAATGACATAGCAATTCAGAAACAAGACTTAGAAAGATCCAAGATTCCAGAACTTTAACATTTTTGGGCTACAAGCCCCTAGTGTTACAATTTTTGAGTTCCCAGCTCAATTTTTACCAAGAGTACAAATTTACAAAAGGGCAGAAATCACCTAATACCTGGAGCACTTGCTCCCGAAAATTACAATATCAGGCCTCCCAGAGGCACTTTTACAACACTTGAAAAGAGCTGACATGCTCTCAGTTTTTCGAGCCTATTCAAGGCAATATCAGAAAACTTACAATTACTTGCCACCAAGGCACAACTTATAAAAAATGAAACAGGGGCATCTTGTACCCAACCTAGTGGGCCTTCATGGAACACGAATAATGTTTAGGTAAATGGCCCTACACACAAATAGAATGGAGGCGAGTACTTGCACTCCTAGAGCAGATTTCTTAAAACCTAAGGGGCACTAGGCCGATGAAACAGGAGCTATTCCCAAACTATGGAGGTGACTCGTATAAGAAAGAAATTTAAGACACTACGGAAAGGAAGAAAACCAGTTGCCAGAACGTAGTCACCTCAAACCAACATGAAGGGGAGCTCGAGGTGCATCACTCTCTATCCCCGATTTACAGTTAAAGATTTATGAAACTTTTACATGAGCCGAAAAGAGATTTACATTTTAAAGAAGTTGGTTACATAGTTAGTTTCGAATCTTTCCCTCGGGTTAAACTGCGGAGCTAGCAAAAAGTGAAGATGTTACGTGGCCATACCTTGTCGGAGTACTGCTGCCTGATGAAAGAGGCACCTCCCGCCTCCTGCTTGACACACACACTTAGTTAGATGTTGATAAAATGGCCAAGAGGTGTGAAAATCCGCAGTTTATAAACCCTCGGGGAAAGTCGAGACCTTTCATGAATAATCAAGACACACCCACAGAATTTTATTGGTCAAATTTAAAAGTGGCCCTCAGAATCGAAGAAGAAATACAGGATCGGTTGAAAATTAATTACAAAATTAGGTGTAGGCTGGATTTTAAACTGGCGGAAAGAAAATATAAATATTGCTAACCCAAAAATAAATGAGCATCAATTAGTAAAAAAACTTACGACTACAAAACTTCTTCAAAAAAATTCCTTCACTTCGCACCAGGGTGCATGATCATAGTTTTCTAGCAGTGACATCTATGAGAAAATGTCCAAACTTCTTGATGAACGGAAAACAAAACAAGTTGAAATTCACACAGTACTGGAAACTTCACAATAACAAAATTACGTTGAATTACAGTAGTGACATCTTCTGAGAAAAGTTTAAGTAGGTATAGCTTTCAAGTTCACTGTTTCTCCTGTAGAGGAGTTCTTTTAGCCGCAAGATTTATATGTGCGGCGTAGAGGTGTACATCCCGGTATTATTATTATTATTATTATTATTATTATTATTATTATTATTATTATTATTATTATATTAATTTTGTAAAGGCATAAGAATTATTCGCCGGCTCCGCGGTGTAGGGGTGGAGTGCTTGCCTCTTACTCTGAGGCCTCGGGTTCGATTTCCGGCCAGGTTAGGGATTTTTACCTACATCTGAGGGCTGGTTCGAGGTCCACTCAGCCTACGTGATTACAATTGAGGAGCTATCTGACGGTGAGATAGCGACCCCGGTCTAGAAAGCCAAGAATAACGACCGAGAGGATCCGTCGTGCTGACCACAAGACACTTCGTAATCTGCAGGCCTTCGGGCTGTGCAACGGTCGCTTGGTAGGCCATGGCCTTTTGGGGTTGTTGCCCCGTGGTTTTTTACAGGAGTTATTCTCATGTAGAGGAAGAATAGAATATTTCTTCACTATAAAACTTGTTCTATCGTTCATTTTTATTTGTTACAACGCATTAATTTTACTAAAGATTCCCGAGAATGCGAAACTCATAGGGCATTATTCCGAACAAAGTGGTGTTCTTTGGAATGCCAGTTGATCGTCCGTAGGTGGCTGCGGAATCTAATAATTTCTTGTAGTCTACGTTAAAGAAGATGATCTCAAGCACGAAAGAGAATAGAGGCGTATTACGGAAACCTTAGTCCGCCTCTGTGGTGTAGTGGTTAGTGTGATTAGCTGCCACCCCCAGAGGTACGGGTTCGATTCCCGGCTCTGCCACGAAATTTGAAAAGTGGTACGTGGGCTGGAACGGGGTCCACTCAGCCTCGGGAGATCAACTGAGTAGAGGTGGGTTCGATTCCCATCTCAGCCATCCTAGAAGTGGTTTTCCGTGGTTTTCCACTTCTCCTCCAGGCAAATGCCAGGATGGTACCTAACTTAAGGCCACGGCCGCTTCCTTCCCTCTTCCTTGCCTGTCCCATCCAAACTACCCATCCCTCCGCCAGGTCCCTGTTCAGCATAGCAGGTGAGGCCGCCTAGGCGAGGTACTGGTCATTCTCCCCAGTTGTATCCTCCGACCCAAAGTCGGAATCTCCAGGACACTGCCCTTGAGGCGGTAGGGGTGGGATCCCTGGCTGTGTCCGAGGGAAAAACCGACCCTGGAGGGTAAACAGATTAAGAAGAAGATTACGGAAACCTTTCTGTGTCCTTCATACTCATGAAACTCAAATTCTCTTCGCCCCTGGCACATACTGAGATAAGAGACTAATTGAAGTTCTTACGAATACGTCAAGGACTTGGAGCAGTGGTCTGCGACCAGTTCTAGTGGAAAATAAAAGCTAAACGCTGTGTATTGTAATTATTGACTAGTTCCATTTATAGCGTAGTCTCAGTAACCCGAGATCGCAGTTTCAAACCACCAGAGGCTGCCAGCTTTTTGAAGATTTTTTGAAATCCATTTGGGAGGCTAAGGTCCGTAATGGACTGTATGTGACACAGAGGTCAGGGTTGTATAAATTTTCTCCCTAGCGTCTCACACCTTCTAAATGGGAAGGGATGCACGAAGGTAACTGAGATATGTTCCTTCATCTGCAGGTGAAACGTACAGTGATTACTTTCTATCACGTGTTTCAAACAGCTCATCCGATAAGTCATGGAAGTCTACAAAGGAAACTTCTGACCAAGAAGGTGCTTGTTTTCCAACGAAAATTTTTCAGAAGATATGAGCAGCGAAACTTGGAACAACTGTGTGATGAGCAGTATGACGGCCTATCATGATTGCATACTTTAATATCTACATTTGAGTCTTTTACAAATAGGTTGTGGAACACTGTCGAGTGCTTTATTGCGCTTCAAAGAGTATCTCTGTATACTGTTGTTTTAAAAACACGTGGAAGTAAATAACGTTTCATCATTATAACAGGGGTCCCAATTTAGAGCCTATTTACAATTTGAATCAAAATGCAAACTCCTAAACAAATGTTATACCAGGTGGCTCACGGACGCCGTACTTTCTACTTATAAATGTCCCGCATGCATAAGTGATGTGTGCGGTGTCTACCAACTGATTTTAACAGGGGAACTACTGCCAGCGGGCAGGTTACGTCAGAATATGAAGAGATAAGAAACAGAGTCACACTCGCAGCATGTTACTCAGCGTTGCCGGTCGAATGCACCCCTTGCATTAGTAAACATCGTTTTCGACCGCATAGCTCTAGGCTGGTGTATGCTACAGCCGCACTGCATTTGCTGTCTATATATCGGCAGTAGCTAGTGTGATCAGCAGCGGTGAGTACACAGACATTATTTTAATCTGGACAATCTGGTTGGAATGCAACAGAAGCTCCAAACAGACGTATGCCTTCTACATACGTACTTCACCGAACAGTATTAGTTTTTGTTTCATACATGCAACTCTTCCATCGAGTGGAATGTCCTCACTTGTATAAATAAATAAGTTATTAGATTTCCTTTTCTACACCTTTGGCGTGTCTACAAACAATAGCGGCGATTAGGAGGTGCGGCGAGGAGGGACAGTTGCTCCCCCCTCCACCACTTTGTGGAGTACACATTACATTTTCATTCTACTTTAGCCAGCTGGAACTAGGAATTATTTTTAAAAGCTGTTTGTACAAACCCTGTTATATTTTCTGCTAATTCCTTCGTTTATTTCTTTAATTATTAACATAATTATTGACGGCAATACGCACAAAATGCTGTTCGTCGCCGCTAACCAATCTGTATAGCACTACGGCAAGTATGATTAGCTGCCACCCCCGGAGGTCCGGGTTCGATTCCCGGCTTTGCCACGAAATTTGAAAAGTGGTACGAGGGCTGGAACGTGGTCCACTCAGCCTCGGGAGGTCAACTGAGTAGAGGTGGGTTCGATTCCCACCTCAGCCATCCTGGAAGTGGTTTTCCGTGGTTTCCCACTTCTCCTCCAGGTAAATGCCGGGATGGTACCTAACTTAAGGCCACGGCCAGTTCCTTCCCTCTTCCTTGCCTGTCCCATCCAAACTTCCCATCCCTCCACAAGGCCCCTGTTCAGCATAGCAGGCGAGGCCACCTGGGCGAGGTACTGGTCATTCTCCCCAGTTGTATCCCTGACCCAAAGTCTGCATCCCCAGGACACTGCCCTTGAGGCGGTAGACGTGGGATCCCTCGCTGAGTCCGAGGAAAAAGCCGAACCTGGAGGGTAAACAGATGATGATGATGATGATGATGATGATGATGTTGATGACTACGGCAAGTAATGGAGACTTTGCCTGTGTTGTGAGGAAGGGTGGAAGGGGTATATATTGTTTGCCGAGGTCGTGGCCACTGAGTTATAATTCACCCACCTGTCGCGCACATTCATCAGTCTGGCAGTTTCTTTAGTGTCTGTTAGTTTCTTAGTGAGTATTCAAATACTAAATTATTTTGAATTGCATAATCATGCCGTACTTCTATGTAATTATACCGGGCGAGGTGGCGGTGGGGTTGCGGGCATGCAGCTCTGAGTTTGCACTCAGGAGATAAGAATTTCGAATCCCACTGTCAGCAGCCCTGAAGTTGGTTGTCCGTGGTTTCCCATTTTCACACCAGGCAAGTGCTGGGGCTATACCTTATTTAAGGCCACTGTCGCTTCCTTTCCACGCGTAGCCCTTTTCTGTCTCATCGTCGCCATAAATCCTATCTATGTCGGTGCGACGTAAAGCCAATTGTAAAAAAAATAAATATATATATATTCAGTTGTAATCGTATTTCAACAGGAGCTAATACCAACGTTCCTAAGTTATTTCTTTGTGTTATGTTATTTATGAAGTAAATGCCCCGTAGTATGTTTGTGAGACCTGGTGAAAATTTTATTATACAGCATTGAATCAAAATATTTAAAAATCTATTATTACGAATAGGCCTAATCCAAGGGGCTGATTAATTACATATAAAAAAGCATAATACAAATGAAATAATTTAGTCCGGTGAATGTTCGTTCGTTCGTAATCTGTTTACCCTCCAGGGTCGGTTTTTCCCTCGGACTCAGCGAGGGATCCCACCTCTACCGCCTCAAGGGCAGTGTCCTGGAGATGCAGACTTTGGGTCAGGGATACAACTGGGGAGAATGACCAGTACCTCGCCCAGGCTGCCTCGCCTGCTATGCTGAACAGGGGCCTTGTGGAGGGATGGGAAGTTTGGATGGGACAGGCAAAGAAGAGGGAAGGAAGCGGCCGTGAACCTTAAGTTAGGTACCATTCCGGCATTTACCTGAAGGAGAAGTGGGAAACCACGGAAAACAACTTCCAGGATGACTGAGGTGGGAATCGAACCCACCTCTACTCAGTTGACCTCCCGAGGCTGAGTGGACCCCGTTCCAGCCCTCGTACCACTTTTCAAATTTCGTGGCAGAGCCGGGAATCGAACCCGGACCTCCGGGGGTGGCAGCTAATCATACTTGCCGTAGTGCTATACAAATTGGTTAGCGGCGACGAACAGCATTTTGTGCCTATTTCCGTCAATAATTATGTTAATAATTAAAGAAAATAAACGAAGGAATTAGCAGAAAAGATAACAGGGTTTGTACAAACAGCTTTTTAAAATAATTCCTAGTTCCAGCTGGCTAAAGTGGAATGAAAATGCAATGTGTACTCCACAAAGTAGCGGGGGGGGGGGGGGCGACTGTCCCTCCTCGCCGCACCTCCTAATCGCCGCTATTGTTTGTAGACACGCCAAAGGTGTAGAAAAGGAAATCTAATAACTTATTTATTTATACAAGTGAGGACATTCCACTCGATGGAAGAGTTGCATGTATGAAACAAAAACTAATACTGTTCGGTGAAGTACGTATGTAGAAGGCATACGTCTGTTTGGAGCTTCTGTTGCATTCCAACCAGATTGTCCAGATTAAAATAATGTCTGTTTACTCACCGCTGCTGATCACACTAGCTACGGCCGATATGCAGACAGCAAATGCAGTGCGGCTGTAGCATACACCAGCCTAGAGCTATGCGGTCGAAAACGATTTTTACTAATGCAAGGGGTCCATTCGACCGGCAACGCTGAGTAACATGCTGCGAGTGTGACTCTGTTTCTTATCTCTTCATATTCTGACGTAACCTGCCCGCTGGCAGTAGTTTCCCTGTTAAAATCAGTTGGTAGACACCCCACACATCAGTTATGCATGCGGGACATTTATATGTAGAAAGTACGGCGTCCGTGAGCCACCTGGTATATCACCCCTTTCAATGTAGTTTTACGCTTTTTTTCACAAGTTGCTTTACGACACACCGACACAAAAAGGTCTTATGGCGACGATGGCACAGGAAAGTGATAGGATCGGGAATGAAGCGACCATGGCCTTAATTAAAGTACAGCCGCAGCATTTGCCTGGTGTGGAAATAGGAAACCACGGAAAACCATCTCCAGGGCTGCCGACATTGGGGTTCGAACCCACTATCTCCCGAATACTGGATACTTGTCGCACTTAAGCTATCGAGCTCGGTAAAGTTTTATGCAACCCAACTAACGTGCGACATGATTATAAGGTGGCTATTCCCCTGCAAGCGTACTGAATAATACTAATGTCCAGTGAGCACATTTTGCATACGATTCTGAACCCTTCCGACAGGTTCTATCGTCCGCTTGCAAAAACATGACGCCTTTTGACGCCTTTAAATCATGTAGCGACTCTCTTTGACCATGTAACTGTGTTAATGTGTCACCCCTCGTGACCGGGTGTAACGTAGAGGGGAATCATTGCATAAACCTAGGTAAGAGTGCAGTAATTAATGTCGTAAACACCGAACCGGATGGTATATGTACTCTACTCTTGTCGTACTATGGCATATTCCCAGCATGTTCAAAGCGGTGTAGCGTAGCGGATATGGTTAGGCGTTAGCCCAGCAATCGACGGAATGTGGCATGGGCGGTTCGAGTCCTACATCGTCCAAATATTTTTGTATCAATATGATATTTAGTACGTAAATAAAGGCCCACGTTTGCCACATTCAAACAGTAGAACAACGCTGTTATTCATCTTGTGCATACTCCGCTGATTAAGACCTGAATGTAATCTCTGCTATCATTCGGCAAGTTTTCCATAGAGTAATAAGTTGAAATGCTCCTTAATTATGGGGAAGCAAGGAAAAACGCGTGCGAGGCACTAAGTCTGTACAGGAGCGTATCGCGACAGGAGACACTCGGCTGCTATGACATTCCACCGTGTTGAAAGACGGCTAAAGACAACAGGCGTGGTTTCCAACCAGCACCAATTCGTGACAGGCCCGTTACATCGGTTGAAACAGAAGAGGCCGTTCTGGAGGCAGCTCGTAATAATCCACTCATCAATACAAGGGCGATTGCGCGACAGGTGAACACCAGACAGCCGTCCGTCTGGCGAATACCGTATGAACATAAATTTCACCCATACCATCTTGAGCTACACCAAGAGTTCCATGGGCGAAATTTCGAAGCTCAAATGGAGTTCTGCCGGTAGCAGGCTGGACAATGGTGCAGCATTCTTATGGCACATATTGATCTCGGAGGAATCGCGCTTCCACAATAATGGGAACGTCAATCGCCACAACATGCACTATTGGAGTCCGGATAATCCCCACTGGGTGCGACAGGCGACCCATCAAGTACGATGGGAGTGAAATGTGCGGTGTGGAATCTTGGGGGATCACCTGATTGGACCTTATTTATTTGAGGGTCATTGGATGGGTCCGCACTACCTGCACTTTCTGCGTCAGGAACTCCCACTGCTGCTGGAGGATGTGCTCTTGCACGATCGTTCGACAGTGTGGTTGTAACAGGATGGAGCTCCGTCAGTAAAACACTTTGACATTATAGCAATCTGTTCAGAAATGATAAAACTAACTTTCACATGTAATTCGTCTTTAAGACTGTTGCCGTGTTTTCATGGAGCAGAAAGAGGTGAAAGAAGGTGCTGAGTGGAATGGGTCTATCTACTATATCTAAAACTTAAAAAAATGGAGGTTATATTTCTTTTCAAATCGCAAACTTAACAACAAGTTTCTTCACTAGGTGAAGGAAAAAATTCCAGGTACAATAACAATCTTGATACAAGAATTGGAAAACCCAAAGAATAGGGAATTTAACAGTTTCGGGCGTTAAGCCCCCAAATTTCCAACTCTACAATATCGCCAATTAGGATTTACATAGATAAGGAGAGAAATCTCCCAAAACAGAGCACCTTGCTCCAACCGATACAAATTTTACAGACTCCCAGAGGCACCTCTCAATGTTACAGAAAATTTAGCAATCTCAGGAAAGAGCTTACATACTCTCCAACTTTAACCAAGGAGACTGCGCTCCCAATTTCTTACAGCCTACTCAAGGCAACATTACACAAAACCTAACACCTTCTGGCTTCTCTAGGCCCAACCTAACATTTACAATTTGTACGCAGTGGTATCTAATACCCAAACTACTGGGCCTTCGTGGATAGAAAAACAGATTAAATTACTGGCCCAAACACAAAGTGTATGGAGGCGTACACTTGCGCTCCTAGAAAATTAAGTGTAAAACCCTAACTGGGCTCGCGGCCCGATGATACAGAGGCTAATCCCAAACTACTTAGGTGACTAGAATGAACAAGTTACTTGGAAATTTACAGGAGAAAAACGGTTACAAAATCGTAGTCACCTCAAGATAAATTGAAGGGGAACTCGAGAGGGCAAAGCACTCTCTATCCCCGATTTACAATTAAGATCTTTATGAAATTTTTACATTAGCCGAAAGAAGGTTTACATTTTAGAAAACCGGAGGTTACATAGTTCGAAATTAGAACCTTCCCCTCGTGTAAGTCTGCGGGAGTAGCTACAGAGAGATATGACTGGTGGCCATTACCTGGGCTGTTGAACTGCCTGGCGAAGAATGAGGCGCCTCTCCTCCTGTATTAACACGCACTCTCTCAGAAATACGCGAAGGTAGCCTGAGAGGCCGCAGCTTATATACCCGAGGGGACGGTTCTAGAGGGTTCTGGACTAAATCCGGACACACCCTCTCATTTTTAATGGGTAAACCGAAAACCTACAAGAAGCCAGTGATTGGCTGAAAAATATTTACAGAAAATTAGTGATTGGCCAGATTCGTAAACTGGAATGAGAAAGAAGTGTTGCAAATCTTGAAATAACAGAATGAATGAAAGTTAATTTAGTTGAGAAAACATAATGACACAAAATTTATTTAAATCATTACCTCAGTTTTTGTAACGAAATCTATGGAAAAAAGTTCAAACTTCTTGACGTAAACCACAACAAAACCAATAAATACAGACAGTTTAGGCAACTTCACAATAACACAATGGTCAATGTCCCAACTTCGTGTCGTAGCCCGTTTCAAGATTTGTATGAGAGATAGCGTTCTTTAAGGCGTTTCTTTTAAATGTGCGGCGTTGAGGTGTAAAATAAAATTGTCGTCGTTTTTGCACTTTTCTTGAAATTGGCCACTTAATTTAATCACAGTTGTCCTTCGATTGCGTCCATCTTCTAGGCGTGCTTAGTTTCATAATGTCTTTGGTGATTACATTTTTTTCTTTGTTGTAAATTAAACGGAATATAAACAGAAACACTACGAGTCTATCCATTTTACTTGGAACACTCGACATTCGTCGGCAATTCACTGTTTCATACTGGTACTCGCAGCCAGTATCATGTTGTAAGAGATAACTTAAGGAACACACTGTTCACATCGGTGACCCCGAAAACTATGGATTCGACACTACTAACGGTCGTTTTCGGTATTTCTTTAGATTTCACCCCGTCCTCCTAGGGTGCTAGGGGTATCTTGCCCCACAGTCGTTTTTGCAGGTAGTAAGTCATATGTGTACCATGTTTGGCTGAGACTATACTGGAAAATATACACATGAATCCGTAAACTCTGTCATTTGGGACATTTTCTTTTCACATCTTCTCACCCCCGTGCCGATGGGGCTGAACTTAGAATTAAACGACATGCGAGTGTCACTGTTCATCTCAGCGACCCCGAGAACTATGGACTCGACATTATTTTCGATTATTTTATATGCAACCCCCTCCCCACCTCTACCCCTAGGTGTGGCTAACCTCCACAGTGTTTTTTTTTATACAGTAACGTATATGTGTAGCAGAATCTCTTCTTGGCTTAGCCTATATTCATGCACGAGCCTACTTCGAAAACCAGGCCTGTATTCCACTCTAGAATCCTTGAGCTGACGCTGCCATGGTTACGGCCTGTAATTTCTTCATCCGATACTTAGAACAGGGGTACTGTGGTGCTAATATCTCAATAACGATTGGTTTTAGGGTATTTAAATATGTTTTCGGGGCCTAACGGAGTTTTATTCTTCACGTCATGAGGCTTAAAATGAGCTTTGTCTCGTCCTCGTACGACAAATTCGATATTTCGCCTATATTAGCCTATTTTAATGTGCCAAAGGGTCTAAATCTAAGGAATGGAGATGGCTATTAAAACAAACTATTGTAGACGGGGTTACCCACAAGATCTTATAAGGTATGTATACACAGTCTGGCTGAGATTGGTGGAACGGTATGGTTTCGTATAAGGAACAGACAGACGGACAGACATTCTGCTTTTTATAGATTCCTTGATGAGAGAACTGATATGGGAGAAAGAGCTAACTTAGCTATTCTTGTCAGAGGAACCGACAGTAAGTCTAATATTACCAATATTACCAAATAAATCATCCTCAGAGCACAGTGATATCATTAACGTTTTGACTTCAACTAAAGGATTTGAACTAAAACTGAACAATCTCGCTGTTGTTTTTAATGATGGTGCCCCTGCAATGCCAGGGCAAAACAATACAGTGTCGTTGCGCTAATTAAAAAGGAAAAAATGCTATCAATTTTGACAATAAACAATTGATACAGATCATTACATTCTCCACCAATAGGACATACGTACAGAAATTGTACCTTCCAAGGGCGTAATGAAACACTTAATACAAATTGTAATTTTTACCAGATTTGAACCAGAGGGAATTCCGAACGTTCCTTAACGATATGGAAGTATAATATGGAGATATTTTGTATTACACATGTGTGCGCTGGCTCAGTAGGGGAAGAGTTCTGAAAATATTTCTTGATCTGAAAGAAGTGTTCGGAATATTCATAGCAAATAAAGGAAAGGCTGCTTGTCAGTTCGAAAATTGTAATTAGGTGGCAGATTTTGGATACCTCACTGATATTTCATTGCACCTCAACGATTTGAACATTCGACTGCGGGGCAAGAAAGCTATGTCTCATAACCTTTTTGACCAAGAGAAGACATTTCAAACTGAACTTGCATGTGGGAGGTTCAGTTCACTAGAGGAGAATTTACACATTTCTCTACATTGTCCCGATGTGAAGTACATGACAATGATACAGTAAATACAGTGAAGCACTGTCGATTCTAAAATCTGATTTCAGCAACAGGTTCCAGGATTTTAGATTTAATGAAACCTACTGAAGCTGTCCTCTACACCACTTAGTATCAACGTAGAGGACTCTCCCAGCAACATGCAAACCCAAGTTATTGAACTGCTGTGCAATAGTGATTTAAGGGGAAATGTAATGATGTGGAACTTCTCTAAGTACGTTGAGGAAAACTTATTTCCAGAAAACCGATCACATATTTCTTCCATAGTCAGCAGTACTTATATCTGTGAGCAGCTCTTCTTCAGATCGTGAGGTCGAAACTCAGGAATATGGTTTCTGGCGCTCACATAAATAACTCTCTTCGAACTGCTTCATCGAACATTAAAGCCAATACCGACTTTTAGTGAAAAGGCAACAGTGTCAGGTTTCTTATTGAATTCAAGAACGCCCGACACCGTAGAGCAACATTCCAAGAAGATATTGGTAAATGAAAGGGGGCCACGACAGACGTGAAAGTGACAAACTCTCTTGACATCGGAAAGGAACAATATTTGACCATGGGAAGACAGACTGGAAAGATGAAACGAAGGAGACTGGCACAAGTAGTGGAATCATTGATGGACCTAGCTAGAGGCCATGTGGCTACCAACCAGTGGCGTCGCGTGCATCTTTGCGTGTGCACACAAAGCAGACAGCCCATCCTACTGAAGGGCTGTCAACATAGTGTATAATTAATATTTTCATCTACACAAGCTGAAAGTACGAATCTAGTTTGTAAGCTAGTAATTAGCTAAAGGCCTATTTGGTTCAAAAAATATGTATGTATATATTTCTCCTGCGACGGTGTAATAAAGGGAAGATTCCAGCGTTCCCCTTTAGCATGTAACGGCTAGGTCGACCTGCGCTCACTTAGACATTAATTTAATGTAGGGTTATCTTTTTATTTAAATCTAAAATATAGGTTTTTCGTCAGTCTTCGGAATCAATTTAATCACCCCTAATGGGGATTTTGTAAAATGTAAGGACGGACGAGTGTGTATTCTCGTTCCCTTTCTTCACTTGGTTTTCTGATGACTGTTTCGATTTTTCTAAATTTATCTACCCCCCTTTTGCACTTTAATTTCGTTTTTTAGTCACCAAATAGCATAGCTTATCCACTGCGTCTTTGGTCCTTATGCCCTGTTGTGTGCTTTCTTTTCTTTTACCTAGGAGTGCTTGAGAGTTTTCAGCCTCAACTGTTCAAATTTTGCTCTCGGCCTTTCTAGTGTACCTTCATCTCTTTTCATGGCCTTTTAATATGGGCTTTTGCTCCTGTAAAACTTTCTGGATTTGTCGATCCTTCCTTCGAATGTGGCTCGCCTTTTATATAAGGATAGCGAGTGTAACAGCTGCTTAAGCTTTTAAAGCAGGAATAATATTCTGCTTCAAGTATTAGAGGTTTGACGCTAAACATTAATGTAATTTTCTGGCCCATAAAGAGCGTTCGTAATATGTAAGTTGTGGTTCTGGGTTCAAGACCTATCCAAGGTTACCTTATTCTAAAAGCTTCGGCTCCCTTTTGAACTGTGTAAATTTCTATTTTCCCTCTGCTGGGGGACTTGGATTGTAAAGGCTCGCCTATATCCTAAATTTTGTAAATTTATAAGACCTATGGGTCCGAGTTTCATCCCCCTGTCGGTGGGGTGGTAGAATAGCAACCAAGCCTGTCATAAGAGGCGACTAAAAGGGGCCCAGGGGATCTTAACTTTGGAACGTGGGTTGGCGATCACGGGGCTCTTAGCTGAGTCCTTATATTGCTTCAACTTACTTGTGCCAGGCTCCTCACTTTGATCTCGAGGCCTAGGGAGTCTTTCATTTTATGCCCTTCTTAGTCCTTGTCTTTCTTGTGGCCGATACCTTCATTTATCAAATCGTCGGATCCCTTCCATTTTTCTCTCTGAGTAGTTTTATATACAGGATGGTTGCCTAGTTGTACTTCCTTTTGAAACAATAAACACACTACTCTGAGTTTCACGAACAGACGTGGTACGAAATAGGAGTCCTCCCCTGATTATAAATTAACCAAGCTTTTAAGCTTCCCTGTATTTCTTGTTAATTGTGGTTTCAAAAATATCTTCCAATAAGAAAAGAAATGTGTCAGTAGATACTGTTATCAAAACTTAAACTTTGGTTCATGCTTTGTACAGCCATTTACCCCTCATACTTCTTTTCCTCTGTACTCCGCGGAAATCTCCGTAACAATTATTATTATTATTATTATTATTATTATTATTATTATTATTATTATTATTATTATTATTATTATTATTATTATTATTATTATTATTATTATTATTATCGCCATAAGACCTATCTGTGTCATACGACGTAAAGAAAATTGTAAAAAAACAATATTGTTGTGTAGATGTAACGTTATGCTAAAATTTCCACTATAGAATTCTATAACGGAATTATTCGATAGTTTCCCTAAGACATGATTAGTCCTGAGCTTAAAGGCTGGTTGAATCCCCAGCCACTCCACCATCAGATTTCATAGATGGCCTAAGATTCACTGAAGAAGCGTGCTAAGGAAATGAGGAGTGGGGTAGTTTCCCGTTGCTTTCTTCAGTGGGTCAGATGTTGCTATTACATATCAGTCTGTCAAGTCCACTGAAACACACACCAACAGAACCTATGAAAGAAATTTACACACCATTCATAACAGAGATTCACTGCATAGAGTTTGGTATTACTAATACTTCACTTACTTCAACATCGTCAAAGCCAAGGATGAGACTGATATAGAACAACGAAAGTAACAAAGTAGTTCTTGCCCATACCAGAATACAATAAATTCCACGCCACTCTACTTTATTAGTTCATTAAATTGTTTGTGAATACTGTGTCTTTCCAGGAATAGACATTTTCTTCTTTGTCTAGCGTACATGTTATCTCGTGTAACAGGATCGGCTCTTCTGAACATTTGTCTTCATTCTACACGGTCTGCTGCGTCTTTATTGCCTACGTTGGCCGCTCGTATGTGAATCTAGCTTGATATATCTTAACGTACCATAGCGAGAATATTTTGAATACTGATTTGTATTTATTCTGACAAGATTAGGTATATGTAATTCAATTCTGGTTCATATTCATTTGTCGTAGCTATCATGTGATTGCGAGCGCTTTCTGTTCGGCACATAGAGTGAGAAACTGAACTCTGGTTGTGTTCCTTTCAAAAATATAAACACCATCTTACCAGAACCAGCTAGGATCATGGGTCAGCTTTTATGCAACATCAGCGGACTCGGAGGTTACAGATCATTATATCGCAAAATAATTCATAATTCTGCAAATCATTGTTGATCCTTGTGTATGTAGACACCTGTAAATTCAACGCTATTCCATTTTATTAGTTACCGAGCTCGATAGCTGCAGTCGCTTAAGTGCCTGTGGATGGGGGCATTAGAATAACATCCACGGTATCCTGTTGTAGGAGGCGACTAAAAGGGGACCCGGGGTAAGCAATGCCAGGACTCAGTTAGGGGTACCTTGATCGCACGTACTTGTGTCAGGCTTCTCACATTAACCTGTCCTATCCGACATCACTTGATCAAGTCTTGTTCTTTTCCGACCCCAACGGTATTAGGTTTCCGATGCGTAGGGAGTTTTTTTTTTATTTTCACGCCCTTCGTGGCCAATGGTTTTCTTTGGCCGATATCTTCTTTTTTCTAAGTGTCGGACCCCTTTCATTCTTTTCCCTCTGCATTCGTATTAATAGAGGATGGTTGCCCAGTTGTACTTCGTCTTAAAGCAACATTCACCACCACCACTCCTGACGGTAAAGCGAATCCATGTACTTTCGGACGAACCAAGTGTGATTTTACCATCTCGGTTTAGAAGCTGCCCCACAACAAAATGATGTAAAATAAATTCAAGTAAAGCATAGATCATGTGCGAATTGTCACTCCTTACTGTGATACTGTGATGAACATTGCAAACCATGGATTTAAATTGTAATATTACACTGTCAATGATGCCACTTTGTAGCCTCCGTGGCTCAGACGGCAGTGCGTCGGCCTCTCGCCGCTGGGTCCCGTGGTTCAAATTCCGGTCACTCCATGAGAGATTTGTGCCGGACAAAGCTGAAGCGGGACAGGTTTTTCTACGGGTACTCCAGTTTTCCCTGTCATCTTTCATTCCAGCAACACTCTTCACTATCATTTTATTTCATTTCATTTTTCAGCCATTAATCATTGCCCCAGAGGAGTGCGACAGACTTCGGCAGTCGGCACAATCCTATCCTCACCGCTAGATGGGAACTTCATTCATTCCATCCCTGACCCGGTCATTGACTGGAAAAAGGTTGTAGGTTTTCATTTTCAATCATGCCACTTTATTGAAAGATGCACATTTCTAATTTCTGTAATATCATGACTGTATGGAAATTTAGTAAGATGTTTGGTTTGGTCTGTACTGATGACGATGATTATATCTAAATGGCTGGCTGTGCTGAAAATCTGTAAGCTGATATCATTGTGCTTAGAAAGAAATATGGCGAGTATGAGATTTACGATTTCCCAGACTAACCTTTGATGTCAACTGGGAAGAATCCTAAAGTGCCGGGCTGAGTGGTTTACACGGTTGAGGCGCTGGCCTTCTGATCCCAACTTGGCAGGTTCGATCCTGGCTCCGTCCGGTGGTATTTGAAGGTGCTCAACTACGTCAGCCTCGTGTCGGTATTATTGGCACATAAAAGAACGTTTGCGGGACAAAATTCCGGCACCCCTGCATCTCCGGAAACCGTTAAAATTAGTTAGAGGGACGCAAAAATACGCTGGCCGAAAAAATATCCAAACACTATGCAATAAGGAAAGAATACGGAAATTTTGGCGATGTATCTGTCGAGGTAACATGTTTAATTGATCAAAGGTACACGACTACAGGTAATTTCCGCGCGATGAAAACCATCCCAGATGTGCCATGCTGGTCCATTAATAACCAGTGTAATCCCCTGACTGTTGAATGCAGGGATGCAAACGTTCATGCATGCAAAGAGTCGTACAGGTAAGATGGAGTTCGATGCCTGTTGCACTTGGTCGGTCAATACAAAGACGGTGAAAGCCGGTTGTGGATGACGCTAGAGTTGTCGTCCAATGATGTCTCACACATGCTCGATTGGGGACAGATCGGCGATCGTGAGCCAGGATCGGTAACATGTCGACACTCTGTGGAGCACGTTTCATGTTGGAAAACACCCCCGGGAATGCTGTTCATGAATGACAGCAAAACGGGTCGAATCACCAGGCGGACGTACACATTATAACCACGAGAGTGTTCCTGCTGTCATAGGAAATTGCTCCCCAGACCAGAACTCCGATGTAGGTCCAGTGTGTCGACGCCGAAGACAGTTGGAATGCAGGCGCTCACATTGCTTCCTTCTAACCAACACACGGCCATCACTGGCACCAAGCCAGAACCAGTTTCCATCGGAAAACACAATGGACCTCCACTGCATCCTCCAGTGAGCTCTCGCTTGACACTACTGAAGTCACAGACAGCGGTGGTTTGGGGTAAGTGGAATGTAAGCCGCAGGGCGTCTGGCTCGGAGCTGTCCTTCAAGTACCCGATTTCGAACAGTTCGTTTGCGTCACTGTGGTGCCAACTGCCGCTGGAATTGCTGCTGCAGACGCAGTCCACTGCGCCACAGCCATACGCCGAATACGGCAGTCTTCCCTCTCGGTGGTGCCACGGTCTTCTTGCGAACGTACCTTCTCGTGACCACTGCTGCCAGCACGCATTCACAGTGGAGACATTCCTGCCAAGTCGTTCTGCAATAGCGCGGAAGAAAATCCACCTTCACGTAGCCCTATTATACGGCCTCGTTCAACCGCAGCGAGCTGCTGATACTGGCCTCTTCGTCGTCGTCTTAAAGGCATTCTTGACCCACTCACAGTCACTCCGTCCAATCTCACAGGTAATTAACGTTTTCCACTAGCCACCGAGTTCTTTCGTCGACTTTGAGACGCGAGTTGCAAAGTCGCAATGTTTGTGGCCTGTCAACCGATACCGGTTTTGAGTGAATTCCCCTGCTTGCTTTAATTATTTGTGAAAATATGGGTTCGGTTCTTACGTGAGGTCATGGCTGGCCAGTGTATGGTCTAATGCGCTCTCGCACAGTACAGCCCGTATTTAAAGCAAACCTGGTGCGCAACGTCATGGGGCCGCTACTAGCGCCACGCTAATGCGATTTGCGGGAAATTTGAATCAACGCCATCTTTCAAATTTATAAACACGCCTACCAATGTTCATAATTCTAGCACAACCCCTTCTTGGTGTTTGGATATTTTTCCGGCCGTGTAATAACATTATTATTAATCCTAAAGTACTGTATTCAATGTCAGGCTGGAGATACAAAACTGAAACAGGTGAATTATTTCAAGTACTGAGGATGTGTATCCTTCCAGGATAGTAGTATTTTAAGAGAAATCTAATCTAGATACAGCAAAGCTATCGAAGAGAGCTCACAGTTGCGATCAACGGTATTCTGTAAAAAAGAGGAGAGCTCTTGGACAAAATCTTTACATCGATCTGTTTTCATACCCAACGTGGCTACACACGTGTGGAAGTTGGGTGGACTCAGGATACCTTATGCATAAGTTGGAAGTAATAGGTATGCAATTAACAAAATTAGTTGTTGGTACAAACAGATGGGAACTGTGGCAGGAGAGTACCTGGAATGAACTAGATGGCGAACTACCTCACTCCCCATCCTGCCTAATACGCCTCATTTTGGCGTCGCCATTGGCTTTTGCGGTTTTCATATAATCGCATAACCTTTGGTGGTGCCATCTAAGGATCCAACCAGCCGACGCGTCGGGATGATGACCTAACAAACGACAACAAAACACTATTATTATTATTATTATTATTATTATTATTATTATTATTATTATTATTATTATTATTATTATTATTATTATTATTATTATTATTATTATTATTATTATTTTTGCTAGGGGCTTTACGTCGCACCGACACAGATAGGTCTTATGGCGACGATGGGATAGGAAAGGCCTAGGAATTGGAAGGAAGCGGCCGTGGCCTTAATTAAGGTACAGCCCCAGCATTTGCCTGGTGTGAAAATGGGAAACCACGGAAAACCATCTTCAGGGCTGCCGATAGTGGGATTCGAACCTACTATCTCCCGGATGCAAGCTCACAGCCGCGCGCCTCAACGCGCACGGCCAACTCGCCCGGTATTATTATTATTATTATTATTATTATTATTATTATTATTATTATTATTATTATTATTATTATGAGCTCTTTGGCTCTTAGTCGCAGAATGCAACGATGGCAAACAAGATGGGAAGATGACTCTAGAGGGAAATGGACGAAAAGTCTGATACCTTCTCTGGGCGTATGGGTTGGCCGAAATCATGGTGAAGTGAACTACTATCTCACACAGTTCTTGACAGGTCATGGATACTTCCGAAAATTTCTTCATAGGCTAGGGCTAGCAACCAGTCCGGTATGCATAAATTGCGGTGATATCGATGACGTATTACATACTTTCTTTGTGTGTGTTCATTGGCTGCCACAAAGAAGATGCTTAGAAGTTATGCAGGGAGAATTAACGCCAGGAGGGATCGTGTCAGTAATGCTACGAAGTCAAGAACCTTGGGACCAGGTGGCAGTCTACGTAGAAAATATTCTGCGTCAGAAGAAGAAGGACCTGGACGTTTACGACAGACAGTAAAGTAGAAGAAGGAAGATGAAGCAGAAGATGCATTAAGCACGACATCCGTCCTGAAGTAATGCGAGAGCGGTTTCCGGGGCCGAGGTAAACGTCGTGGGAAAAGGGAGTGTGGTTTTTAATGGGTAAGAATCTCCACACACTTGGTGAGTGCGGACCGTCACAAGCGTATTATGAAAGATTTTCCACACTCCCTCGCAAAAATATATTATTATTATTACTTTTATTATTATTATTATTTTTATTATTATTATTATACATCTCACTAACTACATTTTTACAGATTTCGGAGAACCGATGTGCCACATTTTCATCGTGTGTGAGTTCTTTGATGTGCTGGTAAATCTACCGACACGAAGCTGTCGTATTTGATCATCTTCAAATATCACCGGACTCGGGATCAAATGCACCAACTTGGACCTCAGAACAACAATGCCAATTAGTCAATGAGCGTTATTACTGTTATTATATAATGTTGAAGTTTTTCGGTCTTGTACCGGGAGGTACACCTCTACGCCGCACATTTAAATCTTGCGCCTTAAAGAACTCCTCTACAGGAGAAACAGTGAACTTGAAACTGGACCAACTTATAAATTTTCTCTCAAGATGGCACCACTAAAATTTGGCGTAATTTTGTTATTGTGAAGTTTACAGTACTGTGTGAATTTCAACTTGTTTTTGTTTTCCGTTCATCAAGAAGTTTGGACATTCTCTCATAGATGTCACTGCTAGAAAACTATGATCATGCACCCTGGTGCGAAGTGAAAGAAGGTTTTTGAAGAAGTTTTGTATTCATAAGTTTTTTTACTAATTGGTTTTCATTTATTTTTGAGTTGGCAATATTTATCTTTTCTTTCCGCCGGTTTTGAATCCAACCAATCAAGAATTTCTGTAATTAATTTTCAACCAATCCCGTATTTCTTCTTCGACGTTGAGTGTAACTTTTGAATGTAACCAATAAAATTCTGTGGGTGTCTCTTGATTATTCATGAAAGGTCTCGAACCTTCCCCGAGGGTTTATAAACTGCGGATTTTCACGTCTCTTGGCCATTTTGATCGTCATCTAACTTAGTGTGTGTGTCAAGCAGGGGGCGGGGGGCGCCTCTTTCATCTGGCAGCAGTTCTTCAGCAAGGTAATGGCCAATTATCTTTATTTCTTTGCTAGCTCCGCAGTTTAACCTGAGGGAAAGGTCCGAAACCTTAACTATGTAACCAACTTCTCTAAAATGTAAGTTCTGCCGGCTAATGTAATATTTCATCTACCTTTAACTGTAAATCGGGGATAGAGAGTGAGGTACCCTTTCGAGCTCCCCCTTCATATTGCTTTGAGGTGACTACGTTTCTAACTGGTTTTCTTCCTTTCCGTAATGTCTTAAATTTTTTTCTTATACGAGTCACCTCCATAGTTTGGGAATAGCCCCTGTTTCATCGGCCTAGTGTCCTTAGAATTCTCATCTAGGAGAGCAAGTATTCGCCTCCTTTCATTTTGTATTCGAGCCATTTATTTAGCTGTTATTTCTTTTACACAATGGCCCTATAGGTTGGGTACGAGATACCCCTGTTTCAGTTTATAAGCTGGGCCATGGAAGGCCAAAAAGGTGTAAGATATTTTTGGTGTTGACTTGAATTGGTTTTTAAAACTGAGAGCCTATTAGCTCTTTTCAAAGTAAGATTACTGAATGCCTTTTGAAGGCTTGATATTGTGAGTTGGGAGCCAGCGCTCCACATATTAGGGGATTTCTGTCCTTGTGTAAAATTGTAATATTTTGTAAAGTTGAGCTGAGACCTCAGGAAATGTAAAGCGAGGGGCTGGAAGCCCTGGTTACTAAACAGTCACTAAAGTTTGGGTTTTCTTGCTTTGTCTAAACTTTGTCATGGTACCTGATATGTCATTGTTATCTCACTAAGTGAAAAGTTGTTAAAGTTTTGTTGTTTTTCGAAAATACAACCTTTGTTAAAATTTTAAATTAACTGTGACTTTGTAGTTAGAACCATTCATCCCGGCACCTTATTTCACCTCTGCTGGTCCACGGGTAACCCCGTAACAGGTCTGTCCAAACTAATACAAGATTAATAAATACTAGAAAATACCTGAAGAGTAAAACAAGTAATTATTAACAGAATATACTTGAAATATACCTCGACAGTGTTCTCGCTCCTCTGCCATCTAGTAGAGGAAAAAGAATCGTCAAATTTGGCACGCAGGCAAGCTAAATGTCGTCAAATGGCATGTGTGCTACTCTGTAACTGGTCATAAAATGATTATTATTATTATTGTCTATACATGGTGTACCAAAACTCGACGGCAAATATTTAGGAATGGATTTCTCACATAGAGAGAAGAAAAAAGTTTATGACAACATGGGTCCGGAGACGTATACTTACAGATTTATTCAAACATTTGTACATTTACACCGTACGTCTGTAACGGCAGCTGAAACACTTTGAGCATGTATCGGAGGAAATGCTCAAAGTGACGACCTTCAGCTTGAATACAAGCCTCCGCTCGTCGTCGCATGAAGTTAAGCACGCGATCAAAAATGACTGGTGTAGTGCGTACTGCCTGAAAGGTTGTCACAATGCACTCACATAAAGTTGCTGCTTCATTAGGAATTAGGAGTCGCATACACGAGAGACTTCACGTGTTCCCACAGATAAAAGTCCAGGGGGTTCAAGTCAGGAGAGCGTGGTGGTGGCCAAGCAATCGGTCCTCCTCTACCTATCCAGCGCTCAGGAAAATAGGTATTGAGGTACCTGCGGGCAGCAGACCGAAATGTGCGGGAGAACCATCATGCATGAAAAACATTTGTCGACGGGATGCAAGTGGCATGTCTTCCAAGTAATCAGGCAATGCACTACGCAAGAAATTCGTGTAGTTCTGTCCAGTAAGCCTATTGGGAAGAACGTAGAGTCCCAACAAGGAATCACCAATAATGCCTGCCCAGATGTTAATGGCGAGCCTCTGTCGATGAGACGATTGAATGATTGCATGAGGACATGTAAATATTACTAAAATTAATTTGTGTCACAAAGTTTGAATAAATCTGTAAGTATATGTTTCGGACCCATGTTGTCGTAAGCGTTTTTCTTCTTTCTATGTGATCAATCCATTCCTAAATTTTTGCTGTCGAGTTTTGGTACATTCTGTATATTAAGAGAGTTTACTAAAAAGCAGCTTTGGAAAATCCGTCCGTACGTTCTACTGGACCGATTTGCTTCATTTCTGTTTTATTCTCTCCGAAATGACCTGGCGGAAATCATGAGACGCTGATAGGTCTCTAAGTTCAGCCAACGTTTAGTAATCATAAAGCAAAATCATTAAATGGTCACTCCAATAATTGCAGGCGAAAGATTACCCTGCCCGCAATACATTCTGTACTTAGCATGTTACTAGGCGACTAGCACTTTAATTAATAATCTGATATGTATGATTTCCATCCTTAGTAATGTAATTTCATGCAGCCAAGCTTGATTAGTACCTGTGAAGGCAGAAAATATACACTCTCTCTAATGTTGGAGGAATACAATTCTCTGCTAGAATCTCTTTTATTTATCTGATATTCCCCAGCTTCTGACTATACCGAACAGATGGCAGAACGTTCCTAATAACTTGCATGCTGCTAAGAGAAAAAGTCGACGCACGCACATACGGGAAGGTATCAAGTCGACTAGCCTTCTGTATGCCGATTAATAAAGCGCAGGGACAAACTCTTGGAAAAGTGGGTATTCTAGTTACCCGAACCAGTATTCAACCACGACCAATTGTATATTGTACTATCTCGGGCAAGATCGTTTGAAAATGTTAAGATCCAGATACGGTCGAATGGTCGAAACACAGAGAATATTGTATGGAAAGAAGTGTTTTAAACTGCATTACCGGTATTAATTGTTCATGAAACTATTGAAAAGGGCGGGCAAAACAATAGGAGTGCGACAGGCGTCGTATTAATATCTGACCTATTTATAAGGAATACTGTCGAGCAGCACGGATCCTCCAGTTATTATTATTATTATTATTATTATTATTATTATTATTATTATTATTATTATTATTATTATTATTAGTAGTAGTAGTAGTAGTAGTAGTAGTATTTACAATTTGCTTTACGTCGCACCGACACAGATAGATCTTATGGCCTTTACTGAGGTACAGCCCCAGCATTTTCCTAGTATGAAAATGGGAAACCACGGAGAACCATCTTCAGGGCTGCCGACAGGGGAATTCTAAGCACTATCTCCCGAATACAAGCTCACAGCTGCGCGCCCCTAACCGCACGGCCAACTCGCTTGGCATTATTATTATTATTATTATTATTATTACTTTAGTGAGTGGAGTGGCAGCGCGTGTTAACGCGCTACGGCTATGGAGCCAAGCTCTGCATTCGGGAGGTGCGTGAGCCCGAACTCCACCGGCCGGCTGTCCTGAGAATGGTTTTCTGTATTTTCCCATTTTCACTCCCAGGCAAATGCCGGGACAGTTCCTATTCATAGGCCACGGGCAATTCCTTCCACCTCTGTATACAATTTCATTCACCATCATACTTTTCATCTTCATTGGTTGCTGAGCTGATGTTGGCGTCAGGAAGGGCATCCGGCCGTAAAAATAGGTCATAAATGTTTGATCACACCTCATCCTCTACCCCGTATCAACAAACGGGACTAAGGGGTAGACATATATGATGATTAATAATAATTAATAATAATAATAATAATAATAATAATAATAATAATAATAATAATTTCGTGTGGCTATTCCTAGCCGAGTGAAGCCCTTGTAAGGCAGACCCTCCGATGAGGGTGGGTGGCATCTGCCATATGTAGGTAACTGCGTGTAATTGTGGTGGAGGATAGTGTTATGTGTGGTGTGTGAGTTGCAGAGATGTTGGGGACAACACAAACACCCAGCCCGCGGGCCATTGGAATTAACCAATGATGGTTAAAATCCCCGACCCGGTCGGGAATCGAACCCGGGACCCTCTGAACCGAAGGCCAGTACTCTGGCCATTCAGCCAACGAGTCGGACATACTAATAATAATAATAATAATATTGATGAAAGTGTAACGTCAGTGATCTCCCACTAATACACTATGAATGCTCTAATTCATAGAATGAACTATTTTTCCCTACCTTTCAAACGTGGTATTTCAGATCCTTTCACTCCCGTTTCTTTCGTACTAAACATAACGTAAACATGTTTTTGGCTGGTGTTTTATCATAGGCTATTACACGTCGTTTTTATGACATTGTGTATTAATATATCGCACAAAGCCAGGGTATCCACTTGTAATTGGTTACATTGTCCATGTTGAGTAACACCACGACATTAAGACAGTTGACGCCTTTGCAAAGCCGAAAATAAAACCGACAAAACATCTCAGGACAGGTTCTCATTCAATATCTAGCAATTAATTTATTTTGAAGTGCTTCCTATTAGTATACACGTCGGCCTTGAGCCGCTTGTGACTGTGCGCAAAATGCCCAATGAAGCAAACTAACATTGGGAATGTGCCCCATGTAATATAGATGGCACATACACCCAGTCTTTATTGGTGTATTTTAGAACCAGACAACAAATAACACGCTACAGAACACGCGTAGCGATGCAAAATCTATATGGTATATTAAAAGAGTTTACCAAAAACCCATCCGTCCGTTCTACTGGACTGATTTGTTTCATTTTTCATTTATTCTCTCCGAAGTTGCTTGCCGGTGAATCATGAGACTTTGATAGGTCTTTAAGTTCAGCCAACATTGAGTAATCATTAAAATCAATTAATTGCAGGCGAAGGCTTACCCTAACCCGCAGTACATTAACAGGTTGCTAAGCGACTAACACTTTCATAATCTGCTAGATATGATTTTCTTCTTTAGTAACGTGATTGCATGCAGTCATGTTTGATTAAGGGAGGCTGGGACTGAGTTTTTGGTGGAAAAAGTAAAAATTATTGGTTTTTCAATTTATGCATATTATTGTACGCCGGACTCCTCCGGATCATTTGGCGGTGGTATTTTTCGGGTTCCGCCGTTTCTAAAATACTTTTTTTTTTTTTTTTTTGCTAGGGGCTTTACGTCGCACCGACACAGATAGGTCTTATGGCGACGATGGGATAGGAAAGGACAAGGAGTTGGAAGGAAGCGGCCGTGGCCTTAATTAAGGTACAGCCCCAGCATTTGCCTGGTGTGAAAATGGGAAACCACGGAAAACCATTTTCAGGGCTGCCGATAGTGGGATTCGAACCTACTATCTCCCGGATGCAAGCTCACAGCCGCGCGCCTCTACGCGCACGGCCAACTCGCCCGGTCTAAAATACTAGCATGACATTTAAATGTCCGGTTGAGTTCCCATCCACTAGCTTTTATTTACGAAAATGTGTTTTTTTCATATATACATTTTCAGGTATTTAAAATGTTCCAGCTGAACCAATTTGATTTCAAATTCCATGAGAATTTCATGGGTTGTTAACACCTGTATTGTCCTGATATTAACAGAAGGAATTTTTTATGAAGTTGATACTTTAAAAGATAGTAGCCTTCAAAGGGGTATTTTTTAGCGTAATTTGAGGAAAACAAAAAGCACATTTTTTCCTCACATTCATGGACTACATATGCAGACTTTCTCTCTGTTAAAATTATTTCCATTCCTTGAAGTGCCTGTACACCAGTTTTCAATGTGATATTTGAAGTAACTAATCAGCTGGAGCATTTTTTATGCTTTTCGATTTTTAAAAATTTTAAAGTGTAAGTGTTGATTTCTCAGAAAGTTCTGTTGCTATTTTTCTGAAACTTGGTATATGGCCTTTTTTCACCATTAGGAGACCATAAACCAAATTTCATTCAATTCTATCAATATTTACTATTTTTATAAATTCAGTTCTAACTTCCCTTAATACCTGTCAAACCAGAGAGTATACACTTCCTCTTTGATTCTCTAAACTTTCGCAGCTTCCAAATATATTCAACAGATTGCACAGCGTTTCTAATAATTTATAAGCTGCTAAGTTAGGTGCAAACAGACCTCATTATGACATACGCCTTAGACATTACCTGGGAACACTTATCGAAGGATAACATAGCCACTCTGCCTGGCAAAAAACGCTCCTTCAAAACTAACCTATGAGCTCTCAAGATAATCACCACCACCTCACAGCCATGACCCTACCAAGATGTAATTAAAGTGATCGAGAAGACGATGTTATTCATGTTCGTTACTGTATTGTCCAAAATATATTTCCCTTCAAAAAATAGCGATTGCGATTTTGAAATCTCGTCTGTTTGGCGTAACTGGATAATAATAATAATAATAATAATAATAATAATAATAATAATAATAATAATAATAATAATGCCGGCCCCGTGGTGTACGAGGCAGCGTGTCTGCTCTTACCCAGAGGCCCCGGGTTCGATTCTCGGTCAGGTCAGGGATTTTTACCTGGATCTGAGGGCTGGTTCGTGGTCCAATCAGCCTACGTGATTAGAATTGAGGAGTTAGCTGACGGTGAGATAGCACCCCCGGTCTAGAAAGAAAAGAATAACGGACGAGAGGACTCGTCGCGCTGACCACACGACACCTCGTAATCTGCAGGCCTTCGAGCTGAGCAGCGGTCGCTTGGAAGGCCAAGGCCCTGTAGTACCATTGGGTTAGGTTAATAATAATAATAATAATAATAATAATAATAATAATAATAATAATAATAATAATAATAATAATAATAATAATAATCGAATTCCACCGTCGACAGGCCTGAAGATGGTATTTCGCAGTTTCCCATTTTCACACCAGGCAAATACTGGGGCTGTTCCTTAATTAAGGCCATGGTATCTTCCTTCCCACTCCTAGCCCTTTCCTATCTCATCCACGCCATAAAACCTATCTGAACCGTTGCGACGTAAAGCAAAATTGTAACTTAAAAAAAAGAAGAATGGCGTCCACCTCTGTGGTGTAGTGGTTAGTGTGATTAGCTGCAACCCCCGGAGGTCCGGGTTCGATTCCCGGCTCTGCCACGAAATTTGAAAAGTGGTACGAGAGCTGGAACCGGGTGCACCCAGTCTCGGGAGGTCAACTGAGTAGAGGTGGCTTCGATTCCCACCTCAGCCATCCTAGAAGTGGTTTTCCGTGGTTTCTCACTTCTCCTCCAGGCAAATGCCGGGATGGTACCTAACTTAAAGCTACGGCCGCTTCCTTCCCCCTTCCTTGTCTATCCCTTCCAATCACCCCATCCCCTACCAAGGCCCCTGTTCAGCATTGCAGGTGAGGCCACCTGGGTGAGGTACTAGTCATCCTCCCGAGTTGTATCCCCCAAACCAGAGTCTGAAGCTCCAGGACACTGCCTATGAGGCGGTAGAGGTGTGATCCCTCGCTGAGTCCGAGGGAAAAGCCAACTCTGTAGGGAAAACCGATTAAGAAAGAAAGATAAAAAGAATGCGGTTTGGTTGATCGAGGTGAAGAAGGATTTACAAGAAGCGTGTATTACAAATACAGTAAGACATCCAGAAAGGCCGTCCTCTAGGGAAGAAACATTGAGAACCCTAAGCATCAAACAGGCCAGACGTGGGCTGAAGAAAGAAAAGAAGCCCCCCGAAGACGCATGCGGGAATACAGGGCAAACGTTAAAGCCCAAACAAGGAAGCAGATGAAATAACGTGGTCCATAGCTGACTGAAACGAATTTATATGTAACGTATTATGGTACCACTATTTCAATTGTAGCTTGTCTCACTACCGAGCTCGATAGCTGCAGTCGCTTAATGCGGCGAGTATCCAGTATGCGGGATATAGTGGGTTGGAACTCCTCTGTCGGCAGCCCTGAAGATGGTTTTCCGTGGTTTCCCCATATTTACACCAGGCAAATGCTGGGGCTGGACCTTAATTAAGCCCAAGGCCGCTTCTTTCCCATTCCTAGCCCTTTCCTCTCCCATCATTGCCATAAGACCTATCTGTGTCGGTGCGACGTAAAGCAACTTGCAAAAAAACTATTTACGTACTCAAACATCATACCGATACAAAAATACTTGGACGACGCAGGACTTGAACCGCCGATGGCACATTCCGTCGATTGCTAGGCTAATGCTTAACCATATCCGCTACGCTACACCGCTAGGAACGCGCTGGGAATATGCTGGTAGTAGGACAAGAGTATAGTACATATGCCATCCGGTTTGGTGTATACGACATTAATTATTGCACTGTTACCTAGTTTTATGCATTGATTCCCCTCTACGTTACACCCGGTCACGAGGGGTGACACATTAACATAGTTACATGGTCAAAGAGAGTCGCTACATGATTTAAAGGCGTAATGTTTTGCGATCGGATAATAGAACCTGTCGGTAGGGTTCAGAATCGTGTGCAAAATGTGCTCGCTGGACATTAGTATCATACAGCACGCCTGCAGGGGAATAGTCACCTTATAACTATGTCGCACATGAGTTGGGTTGCATAAATCTACTTACCGACATCGATACCTGCAGTCTTTTAAATGCGGCCAGTATTCAGGATTCGGGAGTTAGTGGGTTCGAACCCCACTGTCGGCAACCTGAAGATTGTTTTACATGGTTTCCCATTTTCACACCAGGCAAATGCTGGGGCGTTACCTTAATTAAGTCCACGTCCACTTTCTTCCCACTCCTAGCCTTTTCCTGTCCCATCGTCGCCATAAAACGTATCTGTGTCAGTGCGATTTAAGCAACTTGTAAAAAAACAGGTGGGGACTGCACATAGATTCTTCGGTAACGTCTCCACACTAACTTAAAAATAAATTCTATTCTGACATAACCATAATCCGTGCATGAGCATTTCATCGACTTAAATAAAAAATACAAACACACTCAATAAACAATAACAAATGTTGGAAGATTCTTCCTATCTACAACGAAACGGTCCTGTAATCAAAACAAGAAATGAATTACCATCTGTAGTGAGACCGATGATAGTTTATCATACGCATATAAGATGCCCTTACCGAGCAAAGTGGCCGCACGTGTTAACGCGCT
Organism: Anabrus simplex; assembly: GCF_040414725.1. Lineage (NCBI taxonomy): Eukaryota > Metazoa > Arthropoda > Insecta > Orthoptera > Tettigoniidae > Anabrus > Anabrus simplex. The sequence continues at coordinate 197,702,273 of NC_090271.1, forward strand.
ACGAATATGGGCTCTGTGCGTTACAGGGATAAATGAACCGCCGCGCTGTGACTGACCAAAATTGTAAGTTAATGCGTTTTGCCGCGGGCCGCACAAATATCAGCTGTCATTTCACCACATGTTGCCATGGCAGACTTGATAATAACAGAGGGATCTCGGAGCATTTTGTCTGACAGTAGTAGCAGGGCAAAGCAGATTCTAAATCGCTGAGTCCTCACTTTTTTGTTGCGTCAGCACACGGGGTCTAGTAGTGTAGCAGTGCAGGTTCCAATGCAAGGTCATTGATCCCTAGTATAGTAGGTATGCAATGTCGATTTGTGGATTTTGCACAAGAGAGCGAGCCTAACCTCACAGTCGCAATTTTGAGGGGCCTAACCTTACTTTAACGACTAGTTCCCCTTCCCGACGCATAAGAGAGCAAGCCTAACCTCACAGCCGCTGTCTTGGAGACCCTAACTTTACAGGACGTAGTCTTACGGCTAGATGCCCTTCCCGACGCTATTTTAAATAGTAGGTCAATACTTAAGGGGACTCCCATGGGCGATTGCGCAAGATGGCGGCTATACACGGCTTCTTATGGAGAAAGATTCGGCCCATGGGCGATTGTACAAGATGGCGGCTGTACATGGGCTCTTATGGAGAAAGATGACGGCTATGGGCGGTTACGCAAGATGGCGGCTATACATAGGCTCGGCTATACATGGGCTCTTATCAGAACGCCTAGTACCATAAGAAATGCATTGGTTACATTTAAGCCCCTAGCAGTCGAACAAATTATCAGATAAAAATGTAACTTGAAAATTCGGTTCAGAAATATGCTATTTGAATCTGTTGACATGGGGTATAAGCATGTAGCTCATACGGAAGGTGAAATTAAACGGAAAGCCTAGTGCCATAAGAAATACATTGGTCTCATTTAAGCCCCTAGCAGTCGAACAAATTATCATATAAAAATGTAACTTGAAAATTCGATTCAGAAAGATACTATTTGAATCTGTTGGCATGGGTTATAAGCATGTAGCTCATGCGGAACGTGAAATTAAACAGGACGCCTAGTGCCATAAGAAATACATTGGTTACATTTAAGCCCCTAGCAGTCGAACAAATTATCGGATGAACATGTAATTTGAAATTTTGGTTCGGAAATATACCATTTGAATCTGTTGGCATGGGTTATAAGCATGTCGCTCATGCGGAAGGTGAAATAAGAAGTTCGCATAGCGCATAGAAATGCATTGGTTACATTTAAGCCCCTAGCAGTCGAACAAATTATCGGATGAACATGTAACTTGAAAATTTGGTTCGTAAATATACCAGTTAAATCTGCTGGCATGGGTTATAAGCATGTCGCTCATGCGGAAAGTGAAATAAACACTTCGCGTAGCGCTATAGAAATACATTGCTACATTTAAGCCCCTAGCAGTCGAACAAATTATCGCATGAACATTTAACATGAAATATCGGTTCGGAAACATATCATTTCAATCTCTTGGCATAGGTTATAAGCTTGTAGCTCATGCAGGAGCGTAATTAAACAGAACGCTTGTGCCTTGAGCCGACAAAAATTCGTGCTACCCACATGATAGGGAATGGAACTCAGGGGTCACATCTTATTAGAAGGGCAAATGAGAAAAATGACTCCTCCTCCTCCTCCTGTCCTCCTCCTTTTCCTACGGATAATGGGCTAAAGGGCTAATGGGTTAAAGGGCTAAAGCCATTAGAAAGGCAAAAGTGTAAAATGACTCCTCTTCCTTGGGATAAACGGCTAAAGAGATAATGCGCTAAAGGGCTAATGGGCTAAAAGGATAAAGGGATAATGGCCTAAGGGGCTAATAGGCTAATGTGATAAAGCACAAAGGGCAAAATGTCTAAAGAGCAACAGAGCTTACATGTTTTTGTAGTATTTAGGGTGCCTCTTTTCTCTTTATCCGGGCTTGAGACCGGCTGTACAGCTAGAGGCGGAGTTAACACACTAAGGAAGGGAGAATGTTGGAAAGGAGTCTGTACCAATATAGACAATCGATCTACTATTTGCTACAGAAGGATGACTTAGGTGAGAGTGAAGGTGAGGGCTGGGAATGTAGGAAGGTGTTTAAGCTGTTGTCCTAAGGTCTTTACTTTGAAGAGCTATTACTCAATAAAACCTGCGCAACGCAATTCTTGCTCTATTTCTAAAATATCCTTTTTATACTCTGTGAAACCAGCATTTTGGTAGTCTCTTACAAATTGCAAACGTTTTACGAGTAGGTTGGGGTCTTTACAGTATCTTACTACACGAGAGGGGGGAATCATCAGGAAGATGGATACTGAAATTCTACGAGTCGGAGTGGAATGTTAGAAGTTTGAATTGTTGTGGTAGGTTAGAGAATCTGAAAAGGGAGATGGATAGATTAAAGTTAGATGTAGTTGGTATAAGTGAAGTACTTTGGCTGGAAGAACAGGATTTTTGGTCAGGCAACTTCCGAATTATCACCACAAAATCAAACAGGGAAAATGCAGGAGTTGGTTTAATAATGAATAAGAAAATAGGATAGCGGGTAAACTACTATGACCAACATAGTGAAAGAATTATTGTCGTCAAGGTAGACACCAAATCAATTCCCACCACAATAGTGCAGGTCTATATGCCTACTAGTTCAGCGGATGATGAGAAAATCGAAAGAATATATGAATAGATAGGAGATTTAATACAATATGAAAAGGTGACGAGAACCTAATTGTGATGGGACTCTGGAATGCAGTGGTAGGCCAAGGAAGATAAGGTAATACAGTAGGAGACTTCAGATTGGGACAAAGGAATGAAAGAGGAAATCGGCTTGTTGAATTCTGCCCTGATAATAATTTAGTCCTTGCCAATACTTGGTTCGAACACCACAAACGACGGCTGTATACAAGGACGAGACCTGGATACACTGGAAGATATCAAATAGACTTCATTATGATTAGGCAGAGATTCATAAACAGGTGTTGGATTGCAAAACTTTCCCAGGAGCAGACGTGGACTCTGACCACAACTTATTGGTCATGAAATGCCATCTGAAGTTGAAGAAATTGAAGAAAGGAATGCAAGAAAATGGGATCTAGACAAGTTGAAGGAAAAGAGTGTGAGGGATTGTTTCAAGGAACATGCTACACAAGGACTGAATGAAAAGGCTGAAGGAAACATAATAGAGGAAGCGTGGGTAGTCATGAAAAATGAAGTCAGTAGGTCTGCTGAAGTAATGTTAGGAAGGAAGGAAAGATCAACTAAGAATCAGTGGATAACTCAGAAGATACTAGACCTGATTGATGAACGACGAAAATACAAGAATGCTAAAAATGAACAGGGCAGAAAAAACACAGGCAATTAAAGAATGAAGTGGACAGAAAGTGCAAGGTAGGTAAGGAAGAATGGCTGAAGGAGAAGTGCAGGGATGCCGAAGGTTGTATGGTCCTAGGAAAGATAGATGCTGCATACAGGAAAATCAAGGAAACCTTTGGAGAAAGGAAATCTAGGTACATGAATATTAAGAGCTCAGACGGAAAGCCACTTCTAGGGAAAGAAGATAAAGCAGAAAGTTGGCAGGAACATATCCAACAGTTGTATCAAGGTAACGATGTAGATGATTTGGTTCTGGAACAAGAAGAGGCTGTTGATGCTAATGAAATGGTTGACCCAATTTTGAGGTCAGAGTTCGACAGAGCTGTGAGAGACCTAAATAGGAACAAGGCATCTGGAATTGATGACATTACCTCTGAATTATTGGCTGTCTTAGGAAAAACCAGCATGGCAAAGTTATTCTACTAAGTGTGTAAGATGTATGACACGGGAAAAGTGCCATCCGATTTTCGGCAGAATGTTGTTATACCTATTCCCAAGAAAGCCGGTGCTGACAAGTGTGAAACCTACCGCACCATTAGTTTAGTATCTCATGCGTGCAAAATTTTAACACGTATTATTTACAGAAGAATGGAAAGACAAGCTGAAGTTGAGTTGGGAGAAGATCAATTTGTCTTCAGAAGAAATGTAGAAACACGTGAAGCCATCCTGACTTTACGTCTGATCTTAGAGGATGGAATTAAGAAGGGCAAGACCACGTACATGGCGTTCGTAGATCTAGAAAAGGCATTCGATGATGTTCAGTTATTTAAGATTCTGAAGGTGATTGGGATCAGATACCGAGAACGAAGAATTATCTACAATCTGTATAAAAATTAGTCCGAAGTCATAAGGGCTTTGAAAAAGAAGCAGTATTCCAGAAAGGAGTGAGGCAAGGCTGCAGTTTGTCCCCCTCCTTTTCAGTGTTTACATAGAACAGGCTGCAAAGGAAATCAAAGAGGAATTTGGAAAGGGAATCATAATCCAAGGAGAGGAATTCTCGACCTTGAGATTGGCCGTTGATATTGTTATTTTATCTGAGACTGCAGAAGATCTCGAGAAGCTGATGAATTGTATGGACGAAGTCTTGGGGTAAGGAGTACAAGGTGAAAATAAATAAGTCCAAAACAAAGGTAATGGAGCGCAGTCGAACGAATGCAGGTGATGCAGGAAAGATTAGATTAGGAAGTGACGTCTTAAAGGAAGTAGATAAATAGTGTTACTTTGTTAGTGAAATAACTAACGATGGAGAAGTAAGGAGGACATAAAATGCAGACTAGCTCATGCAAGGAAGAGCTTTCTTAAGAAAAGAAATTTGCTCACTTCAAACATTGATATCGGAATTAGAAAGATGTTTTTGAAGACTTTCGTGTGGAGCGTGGCATTGTATGGAAGTGAAACATGGACGATAACTAGCTCAGAAAGAAAGAGTATAGAAGCTTTTTAAATGTGGTGTTACAGAAGAATGCTGAATGAAGAGATACTGAATCGAATTGGTGAGAGGAGTTCGATTTGGCAAAATTTGACGAGAAGAAGAGATAGAATGGTAGGACACATCTTAAGACACCCAGGACTTGTTCGGTTGGTTTTTGAAGGAAGTGTAGGTGGTAAGAACGGTAGGGGTAGACCAAGGTATGAATATGAGAAGCGGATTACAGCAGATGTAGGATGCAATAATTACGTAGAACTGAAAAGGGTAGCACAGGACAGGGTGGCACGGAGTGCTGCATCAAACCAGTCTCTGGACTGATGACTCAAACAACATTTTCATGGGGTAACAGTGGCTTGTTGTGAACTTTGAACCTATATGCAGACTGTTGATGTGTAGGGACTTGTTTTAATGTAATACGTGCTTCAGCAGTAGTGTTTCCAGGTACAAACTTGTTTCGATTGAAACATTGAAATTTTCTTCTACTTAATATTGCATCTCTTCTTGAGATGTTTGCACGGTGACAGAACGTGTAGTAGATTTAGAAAATGAAGTAAATCGTAAACCTCCAATGGGAATGAAACATTGAGATCTTCTTTTCCTTCTCCTTCTCCTTTTCCTTTATTATCACTATTATTATCAGCATTGTTATCCTTAATATCATAATCATGATCTTGCCTCTCTTTATCTTGAAATATGTGCTTAGTAACAGAACTTGTAGCAGATCTAGGCAAAAAGGGTGAATTAAAAATCTCTCGCAGAGGTGTACCTTTAAAATATAGATCAGTGTTTGCTTGACTACGGTTGAGCTCTTTGTATTTTCTTCTCGATGAAGCTACATTACACGCGGCTTCGTGACGTTGAGCGTTGTATGCGTTCTTGAATTCTCTTCTACAATGTTTGCATTGAAAAACTGTCGTACATGATATCGCATGACGTTTCTTGTGACAGCCTCGGGAAAATGTTTTTCCTCACTCTTTGCAAATATAGCTAGAAATGGGTTTTTCCATGACGGACTACATCTTCTGCTAACAGATACTTCTTTAAAAGATACAAGTTTAATCTACTAGACACTTGTTACTTTCTACTTCGATGATGCGAACAGCTTAACGATTAACAGTAAACTAACACAAAATTGTATAACCAAGGTGGTAACATCGAGGTTTAGCCCCGTCAAGATGACAGCAGTGAGGTTAGCGATGTTCTGTTGTTTAAAATTCCGCGCCCACGTGGTTAAAGATGGCAGCTGTTTTCTTGAAGGGTGTCAAAAAAGCACGTGGATTTTAAATTCCGCGCCACGACGTGCACAAGGTGGCAGCAATGAGGTTTTGCGCAGTAAAGATGGCAGCAGTGAGGTTAGCGGTGCTCTATTGTCCTTAAAAGTGAGGTTAGGGTCCGTCAAGATGACAGCTGTCACCGTGACAGCTGTTACAAAAGCACGTGGCCAAGCACGTGACTTTGTTTGTATCATCGCCATTAGAGCTTTATGATTTACTTCATTTTATAAGTCTACTACACGTTCTGTCGCCATGCAAACATCTCAAGAAGAGATGAAAGATAAAGTAGAAGAAAATTTCAACGCTTCATTGCTATCGAAACAAGTTAAGTTTGTACCTGGAAACACTACTGCTGAAGCACGAATTACATTAAAATAAGTTCCTACACATCAACTGTCCGCATATAGGCTCACAACAAGCCCCTGTTAACCCATGTAGACGTAAGATACTCTAAAGACCCCAACTTACTCGTAAAACGTTTGCATCTTCTACGAGCCTATCATAATGCTGGTTACGGAGAGTATAAAAAAGATATTCTCGAAATGGAGCAAGAATTACGTTAGGCAGGTATTATTGAGTAATAGTTCTTCAAAGTAAAGACCTTAGGACAACAGCCTAAACACCTTCCTACATTCCCAGCCCTCACCTTCACTCTCACCTATCCTTCTGTAGCATATAGTAGATCGATTACTATAGTGGTGGAGACTCGTTTCCAACATTCTCCCTTCCTTAGGGTGTTAACTCCGCCTCTGGCTGTCAAGCCGGTCTCAAGCCCGCATAAGGAGAAGACAGGCACCCTAAATACTACAAAAATGTAAGCCTTTTTGCTCTTTAGACCTTTCGCCCGTTTGCCCTTTATCCCATTAGGCCATTAGCCCTTTAGGTCATTAGCCCTATACCTCATTAGCCCTTTAGCACCTTATCCCTAGGAGAAAGAGGAGGAGGAGGAGGAGGAGGAGGAGGAGAAGGAGGAGGAGGAGGAGGAAGAGTCATTTTACCCTTTTGCCATTCTAATAACATGTCTTTAGACCTTTAGCCCATTAGCCCTTAGCCCTTTATCCCTAGGAGAAGGGAGAGGAGGAGGAGGATGTGGAGGAAGAGTCATTTTAAACTTTTGCCCTTCTAATAAGATGTGAACCCTGAGTTCCATTCCCTATCATGTGTGTAGCACGATTTTTTTCGGCTCAAGACACTAGGCGTTGTGTTTAATTTCGCTCCTGCATGAGCTACAAGCTTATAACCTATGCCAACAGATTGAAATGATTTTTTTCCGAACCGATATTTCATGTTACATGTTTCTACGGTAATTTGTTCTGCTGCTAGGGTCTTAAATGTAACCAATGTATTTCTTATAGCGCTACGCGAACTGTTTATTTCACCTCCTGCATGAGCTACATGCTTATAACCCATGCCAACAGATTCAGATGTTATATTTCCGAACCGAAATTTCAAGTTACATGTTTATTCGATAATTTTTCGACCGCTGGAGCGTAAGACTTTGGGTCGGTGATAAAAGTGGGGCTGAGGACCAGTACCTCCCATGGCGGCCTCACATGCTATGTTGAACAGGGGCCCTGTTGTAGGATGTGGTAAGATTGGAACGGATAGACAAGGAAGAGTAAAGGAAGCGACCGTGGCCTTAAGTTAGGTACCATTCCGGCATTTGCCTGGAGGAGAAGTGGGAAACCACGAAAACTACCTCGAGGATTGCTGAGGTGAGAATCGAAACGACCTCTACTCATTTGACCTCCTGTGGCTATTGAACCCCGTTCCAGCCCTTGTACCACTTTTTAAATTTCGTAGCAGAGTCAGGAATCGAACTCGGGCATTATTATTATTATTATTATTATTATTATTATTATTATTATTATTATTATTATTATTATTATTATTATTATTATTATTATTACTATTTACAATCTGTACAAAAATCAGTCTGCAGTGATGAGAATTGAAGGCTATGAAAAGGAAGCGGCAATCAAGAAATGAGTTAGGCAAGGCTGCAGTTTGTCCCTCTCTCCTTTTCACTGTTTATACAGATCAAGCGGTAAAGGATATCAAAGAGGAATTTGGAAAAGGGATCACAATCTAAGGAGTGGAAACCATAACTTTGTGATACGCTGATGATATTGTTATTTTTCTGAGTCCGCAGAAGATTTGGAGAAATTGCTGAATGGTAAATACACAGTCTTGGAGGAGTACAAGATTAAAATAAGTACATCCAAAGCAAGAGTATTGGAGTGCAGTTGCATTAAGTCAGGTGATGCAGGAAATACGAGGGTGAGTCAATAAATAAGTCGCAAACATGTGTGTGCCTTATACCATTTGAAATTACGCGCGCAAGCTTTGCCAACAGATTGCAGCATATGTATGCTTGTCGTACGACATCTCGCAGGCAGTCAGCCAGTCAGAGGCTGTTAGTGCACGATGGCACATGTGTTGCATGACTGTACATGAGAAGAACAGCGTGCAGTTGTGCGTTTTTTCTGGGCCAAAGGACTGTCCACAGAAGAAGCGCATCGCGAAATGCATCCCGTCTATGGTGAAAACTGTTTTTCACGGAAAGCTGTATTCAATTGGATCCAGAAGTTTAACCATTTAAGGAAAAGCATCAGAGATAGGGAGCGCTTGGGACATCAGTCACACAGTCTTGACCTAGCCCCCAGAGATTTTCATCTGTTTGCGCCCCTAAAAATCATTTGGGTGGCCGTCATTTTGAAACAGATGATGCTGTAATCTATGAGGTTACACGTTGGCTGCGACAGCAACCAAAGGACTTCTTTGCTGCTGACTTTCAAGGACTTGTAAAGAGATGGGATAAGTGCCTAAATGTACAGGGTGAATATGTGGAAAAGTGAAATAAATGTCAGAAAGTGACTTAGATTATTTTTGCCTCAATTCAGTTTTGCGACCTATTTATTGATTCACCCTCGTATTAGATTAGTAAATGAAGTCCTAAAAGAAGTCGATGAAAATTGTTACTTGGGTGATAGAATAACTAAAGATGGCAGGAATGAGGAGGACATAAAAAGCAGACTAGCACAAGCAAGGAAGAGTTTTCTTAAAGAAAAGTTATGTCCTCGCATCGAACACTGATATAGGAATTAGAAAGAGTTTCTGAAGATTTTCGTCCGGAGTGTTGCATCGTATGGAAGTGAAACATGGACGACAATTAACTCAGAAAGAAAGAGAATAGTCCGCCTCTGTGGTGTAGTGGTTAGTGTGATTAGCCGCCACCCCTGGAGGCCCGGGTTCGATTCCCGTCTCTGCCAAGAAATTTGAAGAGTGGTACGAGGGCTCGAACGGGCTCAACTCAGCCTCGGGAGGTCAACTGAATAGAGGGAGGTTCGATTCCCTCCTCAGCCATCCTGGAAGTGGTTTTCCGTGGTTTCCCACTTCTCCTCCAGGCAAATGCCAGGATGGTACCTAACTTAAGGCCACAGCCGCTTCCTTCCCTCTTCCTGGTCTATCCCTTCCAATCTTCTCATCCCCCGCAAGGTCCCTGTTCAGCATAGCAGATGAGGCGGCCTGGGTGAGGTACTGGTTATCCTTCCCAGTTGTATCCCCCGACCGAGAGTCTGACGCTCCAGAACACTGCCCTTGATGCGGTAGAGGTGGGATCCCTCACTGAGTCCGAGGGAAAAACCAACCCTGGAAGGTAAACAGATTAAGAAAGAAAGAAAGAAAGAAAGAAAGAGAATAAAAGCTTTTGAAATGTGGTGTTACAGGAGTGAGAAGGGTAGATCGAACCATGAATGATGAGATATTTAATCGAATTGGTGAGGGGAGAACGATTTGACGAAATTTATCCAGTTAGTTTTCGAGGGAAGTGCAGGTGGTAAAAACGACAGGGGTAGACCAAGGCATGAATATTACAAACAGATTAGAGTAGCTGTAAGATGTAGTAGTTATGTAGACATGAAAAGGGTAGCACGGGATAGGGTGGCTTGGTAGCTGCATCAAACCAGTCTATGGACTATTGACCCAAACAACACCATTATTATTATTATTATTATTATTATTATTATTATTATTATTATTATTATTATTATTATTATTATTATTACTATTATTATATATTTTTGCTAGTTGCTTTACGTCGCACCGACACAGCTAGGTCTTATGGAGACGATGGGACAGGGAAGGGCTAGGAGTGGGAAGGAAGCGGCCGTGGCCTTAATTAAGGTACAGCCCCAGCATATGCCTGGTGTGAAAATGGGAAACCACGGAAAACCATTTTCAGGGCTGCCGGCAGTGGGGTTCGAACCTACTATCTCCCGAATACTGGATACTGGCCTCACTTAAGCGACTGCAGCTATCGAGCTCGGTATTATTATTATTATTATTATTATTATTATTATTATTATTATTATTATTATTATTATTGTTGTTGTTGTTGTTGTTGTTGTTGTTGTTGTTGTTGTTGTTGTTGTTGTTGTTGTTGTTTTGTGTGGGAAGTAACCTAAGCTGACAAAGGGTGAAGTTCGTACATACGATCACATGATGCCACCTGCCTTCAGTTTACAATCTGACGTACTGGTTCAAACTTCACTTGCCGTTTAGTCACTGAGGAATGTTGTTTGTCACGTCTAACTGCCTGTTTGCTCTTACTAATTTGTTTGGGAGTGCTGGGCATGATAGAAAATGACTTTCAGGCGAGGGGAAAGCTTAAAAAGTTAATTTGAGACATGTGATTTACTTTCTGATTGAGAACTCCGAAATAAAAAGACATACGGGAAGTTCGTGTAATTCGGACCAATTAACTTTAAACGTCCATAACTCTATTGACAGTGATGAAAATATTTTAAATTCAATCCGCGAAATTACTGTACTACAGTGTATCAAATGATTTGATGAAAATAAATATTAGTATTATCTTTATGGTTTGTTGTAAAGTGACATTTATTCTAAAATTTGCTATCGTGTAATTTGGACCGATAGCGTGTAACTTGGTCCAGGTGATCGTGTAATTTAAACTGCTAAATATGAACACCTGTCAGTTATTTAATGTATTTATTGTGAAATACCAAGCAATAAAATACGACACTATGAATTCTGGTCATCACTTTTGCCATGTAGGACAATGATAAAACAATTCATCCTGAATTTTGGTGCAGGTTTCATGAGCCCAATCTTTGCAACTATTGCACTGAATCCAATCGTCATCATAATACTTGTCGCATACAATGACGTCAGATAGCTCCTCAACTGTAATCACGTAGGCTGAGTGGACCTGAAACCAGCCATCAGGTCCGGATAAAAAACCCTGACCTGGCCGGGAATCGAACCCGGGCCTCCGGGTAAGAGGCAGGCATGCTACCCTACACCGCGAGGCCGGCACTACTACTACTACTACTACTACTACTACTACTACTCCTACTACAAAATTATTGTGTTCATTCCATAGCCTGAAGGAGACGGTGAGGGAATGGTGGCCGTGGCCTGTAAAAGGATCTGTCCCGCCATTTGCTTTAGTACAGGAGAATGAAAAACCTTTCTCAAGACCGCCGACGGTACGGACTACCCCCTCCGCGTCCCGAATGCAGAGCTGTAATACCACGGATTGCTAAGCGGTGGCCATTATGAAGACCTGGCAAGTTGGCCGTGCGGTTAGGAGCGCGCAGCTGTTTGCTCGCGTCCGGGAGATAGTGGGTTCGAATCCCACTGGCGGCAGCCCTGAATATGTTCTTCCGTGGTTTCCCATTTTCACACCAGGCAAATGCTGGGGCTGTACCTTAATTAAGGCCACGGCTGTTTCCTTCCCATTCCTAGGCTTTTCCTGTCCCATCGTCGCCGGACGAACGCATGACTTGGTCTCCACAAGTCTTATATGTCTGTCAAAAACTTACTCGGCTTTACATTCTTTATATAAATATAAACATATGTTTCCAATAAAGCTTAAAAAGAAATTAATTGAACCTCTTGTAATGCCACATTTTGACTATTGTGATGTTGTTTTCAATTACGTGAGGCCACAATTCTCCGTAAGGCTACAGCGCGCTCAAAATGCATGTGTGAGATATATTTTCAATTTAAGGAAATATGACCACGTGTCACCATCTTTCCTAAAATTAAGAGTGGTCGCGACTCCATGTTCGTCGTAACGATCATACTTTGTCTCTCCTCCATCGAGTTCTTACTACATCTTCCCTATCTTACCTTTCTTCGCGTTTCCATTACTTCTCAAATGTTTATGACAGACATACAAGGGCTCAAACATCCAACCTGCTCATCATCCCTCACCATTGAACTGCCGCATATAACAGCTCATTCTCGGTGTTTGCCGCACGAGAATGGAATCGTTTACCGGACGATAGAGGAATACCAACTACAGCGTCATTTAAAAGAGCGTTAAGAAGTACAGCAGGATGCGAGTGACCTGTGCACTTCTGGCCTTTCAGTGATCGTGCTACTACATCATTATTATTATTATTATTATTATTATTATTATTATTATTATTATTATTATTATCTGTTTACCCTCCAGGTTCGGTTTTTCCCTCGGACTCAGCGAGGGATCCCACCTCCACCGCCTCAAGGGCAGTGTCCTGGAGCTTCAGACTCTTGGTCGGGCGATACAAATGGGGAGAATGACCAGTACCTCGCCCAGGCGGCCTCACCTGCTATGCTGAACAGGGGCCTTGTGGAGGGATGGGAAGATTGGAAGGGATAGGCAAGGAAGAGGAAAGGAAGCGGCCGTGGCCTTAAGTCAGGTACCATCCCGGCATTCGCCTGGAGGAGAAGTGGGAAACCACGGAAAACCACTTCCAGGATGGCTGAGGTGAGAATCGAACCCACCTCTACTCAGTTGACCTCCCGAGGCTAAGTAGACCCCGTTCCAGCCCTCGTACCACTTTTCAAATTTCGTGGCAGAGCCGGGAATCGAACCCGGGCCTCCGGGGGTGGCAGCTAATCACGATAACCACTACACCACAGTGGCGGATATTATTATTATTATTATTATTATTATTATTATTATTATTATTATTATTATTATTATTATTATTATTATTATTATTATTATTATTATTGTTGTTGTTGTTGTTGTTGTATGTCTCACTGTGGTGGAATTTTATTTCAGTTATATTTTGATTGTGTTTAAATTGTGTCTTCTAGTATTAATTACGGTAGTTTTACTTATGACTTTAATGTATACTAATTGGTTTAGTAAGAGAAGGCCCAATGGCCTTAACTACGCCAATAAAGACATTTTTATGTCTGTCTATCTGTGTCGGTGCGACGCAAAAAAAAGTAGCCACCGAGCTCGATAGCTGCAGTCGCTTAAGTGCGGTCAGTATCCAGTATTCGAGAGATAGTAGGTTCGAACCCCACTGTCGGCAGCCCTGAAAATGGTTTTCCGTGGTTTCCCATTTTCACACCAGGCAAATGCTGGAGCTGTACCTTAATTAAGGCCACGGCCGCTTCCTTCCCACTCCTAGCCCTTTCCTGTCCCACCGTCACCATAAAACCTATCTGTGTCGGTGTGACGTAAAGCAACTAGGAAAAAAAAAGCCACTATTAATCTGAGACCTACTGTACACGGTCGCAGGGTGTAAGGTACCGTAGATGTATTGCATTACACCGCTCCTACCCATGAGTGGAATTCACACTATGCAGCCATATATGTTTGTTAAAAGTTCTAAAGAGTTATATGTAGGCCTATATGAGGAAACGTAATCACTGTATGGCTATTAGTTTATGTCACCTTGAAGTTGTTTTATTCCCTCATAGCGGAGGACGCATAGTGTGGAAGCCTAGAAAATGCTGGTTAAAAATATTATTGTAAAAAGAGACAGAATCATCACAACGAAGACGCAACATGCGATGGCGAAACTGGTTCATGCTGTGTACACTATGTTGCAATATTATACATTCCTCTCACATGAGAATAACAGAACTTCAAAATAACAACAAACCATGAGCCGTGGAATATACAAGGTGCTTCGAAATTCCCATCACAGAAAATACGAATGGGGACAGGTCAGGAATTGCCCCGCTGGGTTTTCGTGACAAGGAAGCGCGGCGCAAGTCCTACTTCGGGTGAAATGAAAGACACAGTTTTATTTTTAAGTAGCTAACGAAAACAACAGTACCGAGCAATTTGGCTACGCGGTTCGGACTACGTAGTTTTAAGCTTGCATTCGGGAGATAGTGAGTTGAAACTCCCACCGCCGAAAGAGCGGAAGGTGCTTTTCCGTGGTTTCCAATTTTCACACCAGGCAAATGCTGCGGTAGAACCTTAATCGAAGGCACAACCGCTTCCTACCCAGTCGTAGCCCTTTCTTATTCCACCGTTACCAAAACACCTAACTTGAGTAGGTGCGACGTTAAAACACTAGCAGATGTACACAGTATATATAAAACGGTAAGTAGGCCTATAGTACGCGCACCTTTTAGCGATACATGGACACCCTAGAGCTGAATCGCTCGACCTCAGGTATTTTCGAGATTCATTTTGGCAACCTTTGAAACACAAACTATGAATCGCTTATGCATCTCTGTGTGACATCTGGCGTACACTTTACGTACTAGTACTGTTGTTGTTTACACAGCAAATCCAACTATAAAATTCATCCTAGGAACAAGATTCGCATCGAGAAATGTTATATAATGTGTGTATGACACAGTTGTTGGCTTAAGATAATAAATGTTTAGAAAATTCATATCGATCGATCATATTATCAATTCATTTCAGATTTCATTTCCATACAGTTGGCAGTATTACCGGAACCGGGAGAGCTCCCTCCTTACACCTCAACACCGTAAAAAAATATCGCTAAATGGTGCGCGGACTATAGATAAAACTGATTATTAAGTTTTCTGGTTGGTCATTTAGCGACACAGATGGCTAACTATATAGCCCGATCATATGCGAATCGCATCACTCCGAATCATTTCGAAGAAGACGCGTGCGCTTGTGTAAGTCGTATGATTCTGTGCGGTTGTAATTTGCGAAGTTGAAGCCCAAGAAAAGTGATGATGGTTCGTTTAATTATTGTCGTATTCTTCTTTCCAATGATAATAATAATTTCGTGTGGCTATTTCTAGCCGAGTGCAGCCCTTGTAAGGCAGACCCTCCGATGAGGGTGGGCGGCATCTGCCATATGTAGGTAACTGCGTGTTATTGTGGTGGAGGATAGTGTTATGTGTGGTGTGTGAGTTGCAAGGATGTTGGGGACAGCACAAACACCCAGCCCCCGGGCAATTGGAATTAACCAACTAAGGTTAAAATCCCCGATCCGGCCGGGAATCGAACCCGGGACCCTCTGAACCGAAGGCCAGTACGCTGACCATTCAGCTAACGAGTCGAACTTTCCAATAATAAGAAACACACACACAGATCTTTCTTTCTTAATCTGCTTACCCTCCAGGGTTGGTTTTTCCCTCGGACTCAGCAAGGGATCCCACCTCTACCGCCTCAAGGGCAGTGTCCTGGAGCGTGAGATATTGGGTCGGGGGATACAACTGGGGGAATGACCAGTACCTCGCCCAGGCGTTCTCACCTGCTATGCTGAACGGGGGCCTTGGTGTGGGATGGGAAAATTGGAAGGGATAGACAAGGAAGAGGAAAGGAAGCAGCCGTGGCCTTAAGTTAGGTACCTTCCCGACATTTGCCTGGAGGAGAAGTGGGAAACCACGGAGAACCACTTCTAGGATGGCTGAGGTGGCAATCGAACCCCCCTCTACTCAGTTGACCTCCCGAGGTTGAGTGGACTCCGTTCCAGCCCTCGTACCACTTTTCAAATTTCGTGGCAGAGCAGGGAATCGAGCCCGGGCTTGCGGGGGTGGCAGCTAATCACACTAACCACTACACCACAGAGGCGGACACACACACAGATGATGTTCCAAAACATTTTTAACTTTGAAATTTTGTACACCATGTAACTTTTGCCCTGATTGTCCGTCTACCGCAATTGTACCTCAACGTCGGACGAAAGATTCTCTATTCAACGATACACATATTAGGGGTCGGAATTTGCATTCATAGTCGATATGAAGCAAATTAAGAAATTTTTGCCGAGCTGAGTGGCTCAGACGGTTGAGGCGTTGGCCTTATGACCCCAACTTGGCAGGTTCTATCCTGGCTCAGTCCGGTGGTATTTGAAGGTGTTCTAATAGGTCAGCCTCGTGTCTGTACATTTACTGGGCACGTAAAAGAACTCCAGCGGGACAAAACTCCGGCACATCGGCAACACCGAAAACCTTCAAAGTAGTTAGTGGGACGTAAAAACAATAACATTATCAAGAAATCCTCACATTTTTGACCTCAGCATCATTTTTCCTAATGATGATACCAATATTTCGGGCTCAGAGGGAACTTTGTGATGGTACTCACGTGAGCGGTCGGAATGTACATTTGGATGGTCAAATTACCAAATTTTCAACAGATTTTTCAACTTCAAATTTTGGCCTCTCCCTTATCGTGTTACTCTTTCGGATTCGGACCATTTTGTTATGCGAACGTAAGGCATCAAATTTTTAAACATCTTCGTAGGGGAAGTGCGTGTCATTTGGACCGATAATATTTTTGGTATGTACAAGTTCGGGCACCTCGTGTCTGAGGCAAGGTTAGCAAGACAGCCGAGGGTATCTTCCTTCCTGAGAGTTGTTTTGCTAATGGACTTAAGGTTGAAGGAGGAAGAGGAAAATTGATACATTCCTTGTAAGCTTATTCGGTGACAAGTGTACTGTGAAGTACCAGGTGAATGCATACTTTCTTCAGGTTTTATGCTAAAGAGAACACGCATTTTTCAAGGAAAATCCATTTTTAAATTCAAAATATTGGCCATCGGCTTCTACACACGTCGCCCATCTTTCGGGTAAGTTAGGAATACCATGCCAGAAAAACTGCTTGGCTTTTGCGGTAAACTATTCGTCGAGCCATTTTCCAACTTCCTCGAAATTGCTGAAGTGCTGCTCTGCGAGCGCGTGCCCCATTGATGCGAAGAAGTGATAGATGATGCCAGGTCGGGGCAGTACGGCGGGTGCGAAAGGATGTCCCGTCCAAGCGATTTCAAGGTGTCTTTCACTGGTTTTGCTATGTGTGATGGCGCATTGTCGTGTAACAAAATCACTTTGCCATGTCTTCTGGCCCATTCCGGTCGTCTTTCGATCAATGCGTGATTTAATTAATCATTTGTTGGCGATAGCGTTGTGCATTAACGGTTTCGCCGGGCTTCAAGAGTTCATAATACACAATACCGCTCTGGTCCCACAAGACACAAAGCGATTACGCCTCGGTGTTGAAGGACCGGCTTCGCCAGGTGACAGCTACGATTTTCTCCGCTTAGAGTTTTCAAAATATATCCATATCCATTTTTCATCCGTCACAATTCGGTGCTGAAATCATTTTCTTTCGTGGCGTTGAAGCAGCATTTCACAAGTGACTTTGCGATTTTCCATTTGCTGCGTATTCAAATCGTGTGCGACCCATTTAGCTAGTTTATTGATCTTCCCCGTTGCTCGTAAACGTCTGCTGATTGTTTCTTGTGACACATTTAATGCTTGTGCCAATTGCTGTTGAGTTTGAGTCCAGAGCGCACACTGCCTTTCACATTGAAATCACCACGTTTAAATAGTCGAAACCATGTCTCACATGTTCTAATCGATGGAGCGTGTTCAGCATACGTTTTTACCAGCAAACGATGACTTTCCACAGCGTTTTCCTTTTGATTAAATAAGAAAAGCAATGCGTGCAGCAAATGTTCTTTATCAGGCACAAACGTCGACATGATCACTGAACGATACAACACAGACGTTAGTGTTTGGCGGACTCTACTTGTGTGTGCTGATAGGTTAATGTGAAACGAACAAACTGACGTACCGGTATGTGTCAAATTCATACGGTGCGTACTGTTCGCTGGCGCCATCTCTTAGTGAAACAGGAAAAGACTTATGCATATACCTGGTAGTTATTTCAGCCAACAGAGTGCTGATGAAATATGTAGGTAAGTTTTAACATAGTTTCATTCATACATGTTAAACACTTTGCATATTATTTAGGTTATGATAAAATCTTTGCATGTCGTGTAATTTGGACTGCCCGAGTGTGTGTAAATTGGACCGTTGAAACAATTGTACGAGTAATAAATACGTTTCTTCGCAGTTTTACTGGCGATTCTGAAAGAACTTGTTTTATTATCTGAGGTGTAGGGGTAGAGTGCCTTCCTCTTACCCAGAAGCCCCAGGTTCGATTCCCAGCCAGCTCAAGGATTTTTATCCGCATCTGAGGGCTGGTTCGATGGCTAAATGGTTAGCGTGCTGGCCTTTGGTCACAGGGGTCCCGGGTTTGATTCCCGGCAGGCTCGGGAATTTTTACCATAATTGGTTGTTTCCTCTGGCACGGGGACTGAGTGTATGTGCCGTCTTCATCATCATTTCATCCTCATCACGACGCGAAGGTCGCCTACGGGTGTCAGATCAGGCCTCTCCGGAGGCCACACGCCATTATTAACTCCCTATTATTACAATATGTTTGCCAATAATATTAAACACCCTCAGGATGGTGTAACCATGTTGAAACACCATATCCGAAGAAAGCACTTTGGATGGAAGGCCCCGCTGGTGTATGCGGGCTAGATATGGAGCGGAAAGGAACTGGCCATTGCAAGATAACTCTGGCTCAGCTTACGTTATCTATGGCTCCAGGCCTAGCTGGGAGCACCGACTAAAATAGTTCGCCAACGTCCGAGTTTGGATGGAACCTTTAAAAGGTGAGAGTGGTGGTGGTGGTGGTGATGATGATTATTGTTGTAAGAACTACAGCTAGGCAACCATCCTCTATATAACAGCAATCAGAGAGAAGAAATGGAAGGGATCTGACACTTCGAAATATGAAGGCATCGGCCAAAGGGAGACAAGGGGCACGAAGGGCGTGAAAATGAAAGACTCCCTATGCCTCGAGTGCTCTCATACCATCGGGGTCGGAAAGGAACAAGAGTTGACCAAGGGATGTCGGATAGGGTAGATGAAAGTGAGGAGCCTTGCACTAGTAAGTGGAAGCAATGCCAGGACTTAGCTATGGGCCCCGTGGTCACCAACTCACGCTCGCAAGTTGAGAGCTCCTGGGGCCCTTTTAGTTGTCTTTTACGACAGGCAGGGGATACTGTGGATGTTATTCTACCACCCCCACCCACAGGGGGATTAAAAGACGAGACACGCAATGATACACAACACGCACACATTCATACTCTAGACGAGATTCGAGCTAGCTACCAGGTGCAAAGTCAGTTCCAAGGCCACCTTAGTATAGCTCGGGTACACCGAACGGTCGACACTTTTCGGCAGCCAAATCCAAGCAGGTTTTTTTTTTTTTACAATCTACTTTTCGTCGCACCGACACAGATAGGTCTTGCGGCGACGATGGGATAGGAAACGGCTAGGAGTGGGAAGAAAGCAGCCGTGGCCTTAACTAAGGTTTAACCTGGTTTGAAAATGGGGAACCACGGGAAACCTCTTCAGGACTGCCGACAGTGAGGTTCGAACCCTCCTCTGTCTTCCGAATGCAATCTCACAGCTGCGCGCCCCTAAACACACGGCCAACTCACCCGGTCCAAGCTGTTAATACCAGTATAACATTCCTACCAGAACCGGAAATCAATCCCTTACCACAAGTGCAACAGTATTGATATCGCGTGGCAATCGTTAGTTTGGTGCAGCCAGACAGATGGTGGATGTATAGGAAATGTCTGCCGTGTGTAGGGAAGTACGTGTTAATGTGGTGGATGATGTGTTCGGAATAGCTCAAAAACCCAGTCCCCGAGCCAAGAGAATTAACCATTTACGACTGAAGTTCCTCAATCCAGTCACGAATCTAACCGGGACCCCCGAGGACCTAAGGCCACGTAGCCGACCACTCAGCCATGGAGCTGGATACGTGGCCAGCATTCAGCTATCACGGCCACAGTAGGAGACAATCAGGAGAAAATAAACAAGAAACCTCCGAACTGCATAGCGGGAAATTTACAACCAGCTTTAGTCTCAAGAAGAAAGAGTGGGTAAACCTGCTTTGACCTTCATGTTACCTGTGATCATCGTAATGGAAATATACTCACCCTTTGTACACAGAACTCGGTTATAATGTTGCAGGGCTTAATATTTCCCGTCTTGCAACCATGAACCAATATTTAGGAACTCATCATACCTTTGTGCTGGGAGAGTGGGAGGAGCATGCGCGTATTGGAGCGGTCGCTGGTACTTCGCTGGCCGTGACTCGATTGTTAGTTCTCTGCTGGCCTCTCGTGTGTACGGTCGGGCGTAGCTTAGTGTGCTTCAGTGACAGCGGGACACGCTCGTTCTCAGCAAGATAAGAGACAGACGTCGAATTCATCTGCTCTACTTGGTGAGTACTAAGGTCCATTTAAAGAATTGCGTCTGTGTTTCTTAGTTATTTAGATAGGAATTTAATTTTTACTGCGTATGTTGTCCAATTCCTTGGCTCAATGGTCAGAATATTGACCTTCAATTCAGTGAGTCCCTAACCGGGGATTTTAGTCGCGTCTGGTTAATTCTTCTGTTTCGGGTACATAAGTATACGCGTTCAGTTGAACACATTTCTTCATTTATACACTAACAACCACCATAGGAACACGTAATAGACGACGGCTTGCGCTAGGAAGGGTATCCGACCAAGTCCACATGTGTTATACAGATCATATCCGCGACCCCATCAGGGCGTGGGAAAGACGGCGGACAACGAATTAGAACAAGATTATCGTAAGGGCGTTGTTGGGATTCTATGTAATCCTGTGGATCCCCATAGTTTATCACGAATGTCAGTCCCATAAAATTGCAAGTTGCCGGGCTGAGTGGCTCAGACGGTTAAGGCGCTGGCCTTCTGACCCCAACTTGGCAGGTTCGATCCTGGCTCAGTCCGGTGGTATTTGAAGGTGCTCAAATACGTCAGCCTCGTGTCGGTAGATTTACTGGCACGTAAAAAAACTCCTGCGGGACTAAATTCCGGCACCTCGGCGTCTCCGAAAACCGTAAAAGAGTAGTGGGACGTAAAACAAATAACATTATTATTATTAAAATTGCAAGTTTGCTCGCCTTTGATTTTAAGGACTGAAGGATTATGTTTGGTGGTTCAAATCCCAGGTAATACATGAAGGGTTTTGTTTTTCTTAAATTGAAAAGTCTTACGCTTGTAGTTCAGATTGCACGTAAAATTGTGATCCCGGAACTATGATGACTATATCAAAAACCAAGTACGAATAAAAAGGGTTTGTTCGATTGTTTTTGTGATTTTTTTTGTTTAAATTAGAAACAAATTCATTCTATTAACTCTTCTTTTTATTCATCATCATCATCATCATCATCTGTTTACCCTCCAGGTTCGGCTTTTCCCTCGGACTCAGCGAGGGATCCCACCTCTACCACCTCAAGGGCAGTGTCCTGGAGCTTCAGACTCTTGGTCGGGGATACAACTGGGGAGAATGATCAGTACCTCGCCCAGGCGGCCTCACCTGCTATGCTGAACAGGGGCCTTGTGGAGGGATGGAAAGATTGGAAGGGATAGACAAGGAAGAGGGAAGGAAGCGGCCGTAGCCTTAAGTTAGGTACCATCCCGGCATTTGCCTGGAGGAGAAGTGGGAAACCACGGAAAACCACTTCGAGGATGGCTGAGGTGGGAATCGAACCCACCTCTACTCAGTTGACCTCCCGAGGCTGAGTGGACCCCGTTCCAGCCCTCGTACCACTTTTCAAATTTTCGTGGCAGAGCCGGGAATCGAACCCGGACCTCCAGGGGTGGCAGCTAATCACGCTAACCACTACACCACAGAGGCGGACTTCTTTTTATTCACGTAAGGAAATCAAGTCCCTGTCATGGACGGTGTGAAAATATTGCTTATAGGGTCAGCTGGTGCCTTCATTTTAGTGGGCTTGACAGACTGATATGTAATAGCAACTTCTGGCTCAGTGAAGAAAGCAACGGGAAACTACATCACTTCTCATTTCCCTAGTACACTTCTTCAGTGATACCTAGGCCGTCTATGACAGCTGATGTTGGAACTGTTGAGGATCAAACCAGCCTCCGGGCTGAGCACTTAAGATACACACGAAAATAAAGACTTGCGAAAGGAGAAGGGGGATTTTCTTCTTCCTATTTTTATAATTCTGAGATGTAAATTAATGAATTTTCAATACTATTTCACTTGCACTTCTGTTTTCCTTTCCTCCATCTCTGACTGAGAGGCTCTATACCTCTTCGTAACAATTTTCTTCATTTCTAAACTTGTATTCTGCGCTTATTTCGACAAAAAGATAGTCTAGATATGACTTGAAAGCTCATAGTAGCACAACTTCGTTAATGATACTCACACAATAGTAGTCTGCATAATAGGGTTTGAAGTAAATAATATGAAATATTATTTAGGGTCTATAATGTCATATCAATCAATCAATCAATCAATAAAGCCCGTTGCATGGAAGAATACAACGGGTTCTAGAAAAAAAATGTATCTGGCGATCTTTTAAACTCAAAAGCGAAAATGTGTAAGTGGTTGTGTTTTTTTTTTTTTTAATGTATAGTATTTACACATGCTTCATGGGTTTTGGCATTTTGTTATAATAATTTCGTGTGATCCGCCATTGTAGTGTAGTGGTTAGCGTGATTAGCTGCCACCCCCGGAGGCCCGGGTTCGATTCCCGGCTCTGCCACGAAATTTGAAAAGTGGTACGAGGGCTGGAACGGGGTCCACTCAGCCTCGGGAGGTCAACTGAGTAGAGGTGGGTTCGATTCCCACCTCAGCCATCCTGGAAGTGGTTTTCCGTGGTTTCCCACTTCTCCTCCAGGCGAATACCGGGATGGTACCTAACTTAAGGCCACGGCCGCTTCCTTCCCTCTTCCTTGCCTATCCCTTCCAATCGTCCCATCCCTCCACAAGGCCCCTGTTCAGCATAGCAGGTGAGGCCGCCTGGGCGAGGTACTGGTCATACTCCCCAGTTGTATCCCCCGACCAAGAGTCTGAAGCTCCAGGACACTGCCCTTAAGGCGGTAGAGGTGGGATCCCTCGCTAAGTCCGAGGGAAAAACCGAACCTGGAGGGTAAACAGCTGATGATGATGAATTTCGTGTGACTACTGCTAGCCTGGTGCAGCCCTTGTAAGGCAGACCCTCCGACGAAGGTGGGCGGCATCTGCTGTATATGGCAGCCTGCGTGTTATTGTGGTGGAGGGTAATGTTATGTGTAGTGTAGTGTAGTGTAGTTAATGAGTTGCAGAGACGTTGGGGACAGCACAGACACCCAGTCCTCGAGCCAAGGAAATTAACCCTCGAACTGGCGTTCATTTAAATTATCCTGTAGTGACAGGGATATTCTACCGGCATTGCAGACTCGAAGTATAAATTCTGCCAAAAATCATTCACAAGTCATTTATCCACAAAACAGTACATCATTTGTCCGGCTCCATGGCTAAATGGTTAGCGTGCTGGCCTTTGGTCAGAGGGGTCCCGGGTTCGATTCCCGGCAGGGTCGGAAATTTTAACCATCGTTGGTTAATTCCCCTGGTACGGGGGCTGGGTGTATGTGTCGTCTTAATCATCATTTCATTCTCATCACGACGCGCAGGTCGCCTACGGGACTCAAATCAAAAGACCCGCACCTGGCGAGTTGAACATGTCCTCGGACACTCCCGGCACCAAAAGCCATACATCATTTCATTCAAAAAATTCCAAGGAATAAGTTGACGATGCTACTAAAACTGTTTTTTTTATCTTCCAAAAAACTATTGACTTTTTCTGAAGTATTTATGTTTGAAAAACTTTCACTGTATGTAACATGTTTAATTTTAGGCGAAATTTAAAAAATGAGATACCGGTATACGAAAGGAGCACCATTTGATAGCAAATACAAATATTCGTATGGTTTATTGAACTGTTCTCAATTAAAAGCTGTGTATACATAAAACAATTGTACACCCACGCAGGGGCGTAGCCAGGAGGTTACTGGAGCGTTAGAATCCCCCTCCCCCATGGACATTTTACAATAAAGAAAATAAACAAACTAACAATAAATTAAATAAACATTCAGAGACATAATTGTAGAACCAACAGATGTGTTGAATCTATTTTCTAAGAAGCCCCGAAAGTTGGATTTGAGATCGTAAACTGAACGTACCATCCGCAGTAAAACTGTAGACCTTGATCGTACTGTTCTTGTTCTGTATTTTAATGTAAGATTTTGTAGTGTACTGCCATCTGAATATCAACATAATTCACTTGTCAGTGTCCTTATAGGCGCAGTGATAAGCCATGCATGCGCGCACCACTCACGCACCTTCATTGTGTTCTATCATAATTTTGTAACTATAACCCCACCCCTCTGCCTGCTGTCATTTCTTGATGGATACAGTACTTTTGCATCCATCTCTTGGCACAGGCCAGAGTAAAGTGTAGCTTCCACCGAAGTCCCAGTCAACATCCATGCCTGTGACAACATGGAAGTTGCTGGGGTATGGGTAGTGCTGAGTAATGACATTCAGAGCATGACTAGTGCATCTGAGTGTTACGAAAGGTGCTACTCATAGGGTCAGTCGTGCTGCAATAGTACTTTCTGACCCAGTGAGGAAAGCAATGGCAAACTACATCACTCCTCATCTTGTCTAGTACGCCTCATTTTGGTGCTGCCATTGGTTTTTGGGGTTTCCTTATAGCCGCATAACCTTTGGTGGTGCTATTTGAGGATCCAACCAGCCTCTGGGCTGATGACCTAACAGACAGACAACCCCACCCCATCGGCAGATCCTGGCTACGCTACCGGCACCACAACTTGTGCGCTTCGATTGTCGGGCCTTAAGAAGTGTACTAGTTTATGATAACAGCCCTGGTGAATCCCACCATTACACCCTGGGTGCCAGTTTGTAGTCTTCCCCTTCGTCTTCTTTCCTTCCAAGCAGACAAGACACAGGCAATTGTTATTCTGTGGCAAGTTTTGGAGGACATGAGATGGGCATCCTCCATGATCTTCTGGTCCGACAAATGGTGTAGGAATTGGGATGGGTTCATTTACGAACCCTCTAACAATACTGGCCATGAAGTCTCGTCTTGGTAAAGGCTTATCGGAGTTCTTCAGATACAGCATGACGAGTATAAGTGAGGACTCAGCCATTATAGCATAGTAGTTTGTGGTCCCGCCACTGCAAGCACTGCAAGCGACTATATCCAACACGTGCTCCGGTAGTTCCGGTAAGACGGGTGTAGAAAAGTGCGGGAGACGTTACTGTGCGAGATATTTAAGTGAATAATTTGAATTTTCTTTGCATTCAGTTCCTAAACTCTGGTCACTTCGTGTTGTGAACTTCAAGCATGTATCTTATGTGGCTTGATTAATTTAATAGTTCAGCATGCCGTACTCTTTTGCGCCTGGCTGTAAGTCAGGCTATGGTAGAATAGTTAATGATATGCGATATTTTTCACCACGAAAGTATAGAAATCAATTTGAAAAATGGGCCAGAGCTATTCCATGAAAGAATACTGAATTAACGCGTAATAGCAGCATTTGTCATGTTCATATCCCTGATGATTTGATAGTAAACTCAGATAATTTTATAGTGAATGGTGAAAAAGGGAATATCTCTGGTGTGAGACAGAAGATACGTCCAGGAGCAGTGCCTCACATTTTCCTTAATTTGCCGCCAAATCTTTACGCAAGCTTTCGAAAGTCCAGTAACCGACAAATTGAGTTGGTACGTAGAGTATTACCTTTAAACAGTTCACGGGCGTGGGAGTTCTGTGCTATTTATCTGTAACCTGTGCTTTCCGTAACATGTAATGGAGGCCGTAGCTCTTATTCCCATGTATGGTTTTTTCCACTGTACACCGCCGTGGTATTTTAATTGTAATCTCTCATTGTTTTTTGAAAGACAGTGTATATGCTTATCAGTTACGGAGTAATACGCTTCCTCTGGTATGATTCCTAAGACCAGCTGATCGGTACTGTGGAGCTTGCCCACTCGAGCGCTGCCTGGCGAGGCGCGCTTGAACTCGAGGAGCCCTCACACTTGTTCTTATATTCGTCATGGTTACAGCATGTATCCATTAAATATTGCTATGTCTAGAAGATTGGAAAATATTTGCTTTCAGTACATTGTAGTCAGTCTGGAACAGGTGGCATGGTAAAGGCACTTCCCTAGAAATATTTTGATATTACCGGATATTACTTATATGAGTACCGGGCTAGTTGGCCATGCGATTAGGGGGGCGCAGCCGTGAGCTTGCATCCGGGTGATAGTGGGTTCGAACCCAACTGTCAGCAGGCCTGCGGGTGGTTTTCCGTGGTTTCCCATTTTCACACCAGGCAAATGCTGGGGCTGTACCTTAGTGAAGCCCACGGCCGCTTCCTTCCCATTCTTAGACCTTCCATATCCCTCGTCACCATAAGACCTATCTGTCGGTGCGACATAAAGCAAATAGCAATAAATAACTCATAAGAGTGCATATAAACACTTCGATCTATTAGAAGGAAAACTAGCGACTAAATGTGCCAGCGTGGGATTTCCCAGCTGATAGCACAAGACAGCAGATTGAGCTTATTTGATATCGTTTTACATATCATCAGTACAATATACGAATGTATGAACTATTTATCGATAAACGCTAATCGATTGACACGCAAGTAACAACCTTTCTGCTGGGCTGAATGGCTCAGTCGGTTGAGGCGCTGGTTTTCTGGCCCCAACCTGGCAGGTTCGATCCTGGCTCGGTTCGGTTATATTTGAAGGAGACCAATTACGTGAGCCTCGTGTCGGTAGATTTACTGACACTTAAAAGGACTCCTGTACGGCAAAAGTACGGCACCTCGGCGTCTCCGAAAACCGCCAAAGTAGTTAGCGGGACAAAATATTATTATTATTATTATTATTATTATTATTATTATTATTATTATTATTATTATTATTATTATTATTATTATTCGTTCGTAACCTGTTTACCCTCCAGGTCGGTTTTTCCCTCGGACTCAGTGAGGGAATCCCCACCTCTACCGCCTCAAGCGCAGTGTCCTGGAGCTTCAGACTCTGGGTCGGCGGATACAACTGGGGAGGATGACCAGTACCTCGCCCAGGTGGCCTCACCTGTTATGCTGAACAGGGGCCTTGTGGGGGATGGGAAGTTTGGAAGGGATAGACAAGGAAGAGGGAAGGAAGCGGCCGTGGCCTTAAGTTAGATACCATCCCGGCATTTGCCTGGAGGAGAGGTGGGAAACCACGGAAACCATTTCCAGGATGGCTGAGGAGGGAATCGAACCCCCCTCTACTCACTTGACCTCCCGAGGCTGAGTGGACCCCGTTCCAGCCCTCGTAGCACTTTTCAAATTTCGTGGCAGAGCCGGGAATCGAACCTGGGCCTCTGAGGATGGCAGCTAATCACACTAACAACTACACAACAGAGGCGGACTATTATTATTATTATTATTATTATTATTATTATTATTATTAGCATATTTCAATCACTAACAGTTAGATTAATGCGATAAAATAAAAAGCCTGTCCAAACGTCTGATATTAGGCGCTGCCACTGAAGGAACGGATGAATCGCCTGTTCAGGCGTTTGCCAGTTCGAGGGTTAAACAATTTAAATTACTCGACCCGCCCAGGAATCGAACACAGGGCCCTGTGAACCAAAGGTCACTACGCTGACCATTAGCTCTTTAAACTGAAACGCATGCAAATGATGTCCTCCTCTAAGCACAGCTAAAACCACACTTACTGCTTGATGTTCTAACACCTCATGTTGCGTCACTATCACGCAACACAAGCATTGATATTATGTTACTCGGCAAGGCCTTCTTTGGTAATGGCTCGGTTCTGCAGCCAACTGACAACAGAGGGAGTAGTTTTAGTAGCTTCCTTCAAATCAACCATTATTTATTCAAGATACATTTTAGAAAAGTTCGCTGTAAATTTCACGGGATTTGCGTATTAACAATATTTCTAGTGGGCCGAAGAACGAATTTAAAAAAATCTTCATATTTTCAGCGGTTAAGATGTTTTCCACTTTTCCGTTGGGGTTTCCGAGATAACTACTATTTTGATGCTTTAGAAAATCCTCTCTGCCAGACCTTTCGAATGACGAACATTGTTAACTATTGCCTGATAGAACTCTGTAAATGGACGTTAACGTGCAAAGCCTTGGTCTTTTACATACAGTATATCGATAAAATTTGGACCTTCTTCGGTATTCAGTCTTCCAAATTATTACTGTTGTGATATATTCTAGAACCGCAATCCAACTTCGTTTTCAGATGAAAGACATTTAAATAATGGATCTCTAAACTTCATCAAACAGACCATCAGAATCTAAATTTCGAAAAGAAACTAGACATTATCGTTGGACCCAGGCCACTATTTTACAGTTTTGAATTTGGAGGTACATTTCCTTTCTGCAAGAATTTCAAACGATGACGCTGTGTTATGTAAGCCACACTATCCGTCAATAAATCAGGCGGGAACGCCCATCTGTCCCTAGCATGTAAAATGCATATCATTCGTAAATATCAAAGTGCATCTCTGTATGTAGGTTATTGCTATTGAATTAGTATACAATACAGTAGTTTGACGCTGGTTTCCATGCCACTTCGTTCTCTTCATAACAACTTCAGCACCTTAAAATAGTAAAATTTACCATTAATTTATCGTGTTGCTTCCATGTTCTCTCATTACTCTTCTTACTTCTTCTAGATTTCCCCCAAAACAAAGTGAGTACCAGTACATTTTTGACATCTGGGGCTGTGCCCTGTCATCCAGTCTCTTTTTGTCAAGTTTTACTAACATTATTTATATTTATATTTTTCCTTACGGTTCCATATACATATCGGTCTTTCCCTACTCTAACCATTCTTCTGTCACGTTTCCTTCCCTAGACGCACAGTCATGTTCTTATTTGTATTTCATGAGTATGTTCAGATGGTATGTAAGTAACAGCAGCATTTAGAGTTTCATCATGCTGCCGCAATTAAGCACTATTATGTCATCAGACGAACCTAGGCCTTGAATTTTGAGGGGCAGTTCATTTCCTATATCAGCCGTTCCCAAACCGTCGTCTGCAGACGATAATCGAAGGTGTCCACGATAATGATGTGAGTTGTAAGTACTTAAAGAGCAAAATTATTTGTGAAAACGGGTTATATGGACGATCCCTGGAATTTTATGATTGTAACTTTTAACTTGGCCAATAGGTGGTACAAGTTATCAGAGGACTGAATTATTAGTAACTCTTAAAGTTGCCGATAGTCATTGATAGGAAATCTAGCAAAGGCGTCATTATCGATCCAACAGTCAGATCTGAGCGAGATGAAAAGCAGACCAAAGAGGTTGATACAGAAAAGAAAAGGCACCGTGAGCCTTGCTTTCGTGACTGGAGACACAGGTATAAAAAATAAGAACTGGGAAGTTATTGGTATGCTGCATGGGCGCGCGGTACAATCACAAATTTCTCTGTGAATATTCTCAAAAGATTTCGAATACCTACTACTGTTCTTCAAGAAATGTCAACTGCGATTTTCAGAGACTCACTCCAAATGATACAAAATTATCTGTAGCCTCTTACTTAAAAGTTATTTGAATTTATAGAACCCCATCAGGGGGGTAGCTGCTCGAAAATTAATAAATATTGCAACATTTAAAAAATTCCAATGAAAATTTATTAAATGCTTTTCTCTATTATCCTTACGGAATAATCAGAATGCTGACCCTTTGTGGTTTCTCTAGTATTAGGGCAGCTATCCTAAGTGGGTTCTCTCTCTCTCTCTCTTATTCTTATATCCTCAGTAGGAAAATGTATCTTACGCTTTTTAATGTATTATTTTATTAGATTTGGTATGTTAGGTGATACATTTAAGTTAAAGTGGCAGTTAGTTACAGCCAAAGGGACCTCTGGTCCTACTTCTTTAAGTAAATATATTTCTATTTCTCTCTCTCTCTTAGGTCTACGTTATACGAATAAAATGTACTATGATAAAATTACAAAATTCTGTCTTCTATGTACTGAATTAAATATTATGTTCGGAGGCAAGGGGATTTTTGGACATGCTGAGGGGGGGCTCACGCACATAAATTTTGTTGAAGCCTGTCCTATACCATGTAACTAATAGACAAATTCGAGTGGTGAAAGCAGCGAGAATCTACTCCATTTCTTCTAGCTAATCCCGAAAGAAAAACGGATGATTTCGCTTTTCTATTCTGGTACAGATATTCGTAGAAGTTGGTTGTTTTAAAGATTTTTCCCAAAATCTAAACAACTTTGCAGGTGGCTATGATTCGTTGGGGTGATCTTTTAACGGTGTTATAAATAAAGGTTACAGGTTATGAGAGTATGTAGGGGTTGTAGTAATGATGTAACGTGAGGGCGTATTCTATATGTCGCTGGTAAGAACCGAACTGGTTGGAACCCCACTGCCCAACGTCGTTTCTCCGTAGATTGCTGGTTTGTCAACGCACGTGGGCTCAACATGATGTGTGCATTCGGGAGATAGTGATTTCGAACTTCACTGCCGGCAGCCCTGAAGATGGATTTTCGTGGTTACTCACTTTCACACCAGGCTAATGCTGAGACTGTACCTTAATTAAAGCCACTGACGTTTCCTTCGCGCTCCTAGCCATTTCCTATTCCATCATCGCCATAAGACCAATCTGTCGGTGCGACTTAGGCCTAGAGCATTTTTTTAAAAACAGATTATAGTATGATTCCAATGTATGGGACCCACACCATGATTACTCGATTATAACTGGGAGAGATCCTAAGGAAAGCAACGTGATTTGTTCTTTCCGACGAAAAAGTAGTGTTACGAAAATGTTGCGAAGTTTGAGATGGGAAGTCTTGGGAGTAAGGAGACGAGCTGCTCGACTAAGCAGTATGTTTCGAGCTTTCAGTGGAGAGATGGGGTGCAATGACATTAGTAGACGAATAAGCTTCAGTGGAATTTTTTAAAGTAGGAAAGATCACAACATGCAGATAAAGTTGGAATTCAAGAGAAAACAATGGGATAAACATTTGTTTTGAAGGAAGGGGATTTAGGGACTAGAAATATTTACCAAGAGGGATGTTCGATAAATTTCCATCTTCTTTGAAACAATTCAGGATTTTTTTTTTTTTTTTTTTTTTTTTTTTTTTTGCTACTTGCTTTACGTCGCACCGACACAGATAGGTCTTATGGCGACGATGGGACAGAAAGGCCTAGGAATGGGTAGGAAGCGGCCGTGGCCTTAAGTAAGGTACAGTCCCGGCATTTGCCTGGTGTGAAAATGGGAAACAGGACTGCCGACAGTGGGATTCGAACCTACTATCTCCCGGATGCGAGCTCACAGCTGCGCGCCCTTAACCGCACGGCCAACTCGCCCGGTCCATTCAGGAAAAGACTAGCTAAAGAACTCATAGGGAATCTACCACCTGGGCGATAGCCCTAATTGCAGGTCAGTGGTGAATATAAACAAAATCGATCAATGTAGAATTTCAAATGTTAACGTTCTTCACAATAATGAGAATTGGAACTTTGACACTGTAATTGCTTACCGCACTCAGCTTCTACCAGCATAAAAACGTACCAACAGATACATTTTTCAATGCGCGTAAAAACAGTTACTTAGGTACTTACCAAATGGCTACACTGCGTTATGTAGTTGAGTCAATACACCTATCGACTGATTGTTGAATCATATAGATTCTTTCATTGATGGCGTCTGTTTGACTGGTGAGCTCTGAACTGAACATAATGTGTTAATCTTGATATTATTTAAAAAAAAAAAAACATTTCAAAGTGAACATAGTGTGAAATAAAATACTGTACGTTACGGGGGCGAAAATGTTTCAGGTATTCGTTTCGAAATCCACACAGGGTATTTCGTGATGATGACAGACTTTGAGGAAGGGTGGACAAGGGTACATGTATCACTTTGAGATAGAGACTCCGGCTGGGAAACGTCTCAGTCGCTGAGTATAAACCAAGTTTGTTTTGGGATACTTTTGAACGTGGGATATAAAAAAATAATTTTTATGTGGAGATGTAATACATTTCATTAGCTCTGCTGCATGCACAATCTACGAAGACACGTACACACATGCACAGAAATGGTGTCCCGACATAAACAATCAACACTGCCCCACTCCAGTACTGGAAAGGAGGGGTGGGAGTGAAGGGTTAGTGTTGAAGCCACTCTAGCACCGACAAGCAGGGGAAGGTAGTGAAGGGGTAGTGCTGAAGGCACAGTGTGTGTATTGCTATACATCCGCCACTGTGGCCATTTCAGTCACAACCGCCTTGTAGCAAGCTGTCTACCTGCAGCAATGCGTTAAGCGAGGAGGTGGGGGACGCCTTGCTTAGTTTATAACGCGACACCATTTCTGTGTATGCGTGTACAGCAACTGTTCAAAATAGCGTCCCATCATCGGGACAACATCGCAGTAAGTTTTGACGTATCAGGTCGCAACATCTCTGGCGTTGTTCTAACATGTCACCAAGGCCGGCCATACACGTTACGGCGTACCGGAGAGATTTACCTGTACAGTTGACCTGCGTAGGTAAACCGGAGCGTGGATGGCACCTACGTTCGATGAACCTGCACAGGTGGCCAGACCTATACAGGCGATCCAGGAAGAATCGAAAAACAATTCCGCTACCTGCGCAATTGAACATAACTGCACGTCTGTGTGATTCACCCAAGACCTGCACAGGTTTCAGCTCAGTTGAAGCAGGGCAAGAGTAGGAAGAGGGTCATGCGTTCTGTTTTTTTTTTTTTTTTTTTTTTTTACAAAACCACTCGGTTTGTTTTGTTTTGTAATTTCTTTTTGGTTACCGGTGATTTTTTGTTTTGTTTTGATAGAATACTATACGAAACATGTCAAACCGTAAGCGAACTCAAGTTTTAGAGCAGTTTATCGAGTTGTACAAATTTGAACCTTGTCTATGGCGTGTGAAGAGCAAGGAATATCATAATCGTGTACTGAGAGACGCCGCTTATATAAAATTATTGACAAAGTTGAAGAAATCTGGGGAATCGTCGTGTCGATGCCATAAGTTCAACTGATGGGCAAACCGTACCGTGTATGAGGTCGTCGCCTGTACAGGTTTACTGTGCAGGTCAACTGTACAGGTAAACCTCTCCGGTACGCCGCAACGTGTATGGCCGGCCTAACAGCGAGGCTTCTTGCCAGGAGCTCGCTCTCTGTCCCTACAAGCATCTTGCAGACAAGATTCCCTGAACTCAACAACAAATCAAGTGAGATCAAGCGGACGAGGTTTCGACGCACCAGGATCTGTTGTTTCTATCCACGTTTCCGGGAACATATGATTAAAATGTTATCGATTAGCATGTACAAAGTGGGTTGGAGCCTTATGATGTTTACAACCTGCTTTACGTCGCACCGACGATGAAGTGGGAGTGGGAAGTTAGGGGCCATATTCTTAATGAAGGCACAGCCCCAGCATCTGCCTGGTGTTAAAATGAGAATCCACGGAAAACGATCTTCAGGGCTGCCGGCAGTGGAGTTCGAAATCACTACCTCCCGAATGAACACTTCGTGTCGAGCCCACGTGCGAAGACAAACCAGCAGTCTACGGAGAAACGACGTTGGATTGTAAGATGCGACTCAGGCATTTCCGGACCGGTGTTCTCTACCTCGCATTGATACATGTACTCTTCTCTAGCATCCCTGAAAATCTCTATCGTCACGGAAACACTCCGTATACGGTCCGACTCGTTGGCTGATTGGTCAGCGTACCGGCTTTCGGCTCATTGAGTCCCGGGTTCGATTCCTGGCCGGGTCGGGGATTTTAACCTTAATTGGTTAATTCCAATGGCTCGGGGGCTGGGTGTGTGTGGCGTAGTCAGCATTAGAAATCATCCTAGGGAGGGCCCACATCTTCACAGACATGCAGGTCGCCTAATAGGCTGTCTACGAAAACAAGACCCGCACCAGGCCTCTCCGGAGGCCATACGCCAATAATAATAATAATAATAATAATAATAATAATAATAATAATAATAATAATAATAGTAATAATAATGTCCGCCTCTGTGGTGCAGTGGTTAGTGTTATAATTTACCACCTCCGGAGGCTCGGGTTCGATTCCCAGCTCTGTCTCGACATTTGGAAAGTGGTACGAGGGCTGGAACGAGATCCAATCAGCCTCGGGAGGTCAACTGAATAGAGGGGGTTCGATTGCCTCTTCAACTATTCTCGAAGTTGTATTCCATGGTTTCCCACTTCTCCTCCAGGCAAATGCCGGGATGATATCTAAATTAAGGCCACGGCTGCTTGTTTCCCGCTACCTTGTCCATCCGTTCCACTCTTCCCATCACCCCCCCCCCCCCACCACACACACACAAGGCCCCTGTTCAGCATAGCAGGTGAGACAGCCTGGGTGAGATACTGGTCCTCCTACCCACTTGTGCCCCCTGACCCAAAGTCTAGTGGGAAACCACGGAAAACCATCCTCAGGGCTGCCGACAGTTGGATTCGAATCCACTATCTCCCGAATACAAGCTGACAGCTACGTGCCCCAAACTGTCTTCTAGGTCAGAGGTACTTTCCACTCACACATATCGGTAAAAACAATCTACTACGTAAATATACTATCGTCAGCGATAATATCTTATCACGTAAGATATACTACTCCACTTCGTATCCCATTTTAGATTTGAGGTGGGAAGAATATACCAAGCTACTTGTCGCGGTAAGCACGTGTCCACTCTTGTGAGCGCAGAATGTTAAGCCACGTGAAATTTCGATTGTATTGTACGCATACTTTTCCCACGATCAACATATCATTAGGGCACTTGTTCCTTTCGTATGTATGGGCCTGCTCTTTTGACTTGCTTGCTCAAATAGCCTCATAATAACGATTTTGCAATGTGCAATGTGCTAATTCCAGATGCAGTTCTGGAAAGTTAACCGCAGCAATGAAAGCCTCATAAAATGGCCAAGCCCGTAAGGTTGACCAGACTTGTTCTCTTGAGTCATATTTTAGTTCTAGCCTCCTCGTCTTCTTTCTTTAAATGGTGTCTTTTTTTTTTACATATTTTAATACTTACATACATACATACATACATACATACATACGCACATACATAATAGGCCTATTCTGCCGTCCTAATTCAAAAGATTTTTAAATGTTTGGCAACTGACCAATTTTGTAAATTACAGATTGCATCTCCTTTTTTTAAAAAAACATACTGTTTTCGTGTTATGTATTGAAACTAATTGCACTTGCTTAGTTATATCTGAGAGTTAATATTACAATATTAAGGAAAAGATGACACTGTTAATTCGCACAATATTTCAGTAACGTTTGAGATACAGCATAATTTATTAGTGTTTTTCATCTTTCTGAATAAGACACGGCTACTTTGCTGAGGAAGTAGGTAGAGTGACCCATAAACATTACTATAGTCGAAAGAAACGGACCATTGAAATACACTTAAATACTCCCTTTAGGCTTAATGTGACGGCATATATCTTTATTATAGACTCTTATACCCTTCAGTGTTTAACTTGCAAGCCTCTGAGTTAACTGACCGCCTCTATTTGAAAATGACTCGGTATTGCATCCCTCTCATCATTAAATACTGGGTGCAATCATCGTCACCTTGGTCTCTCCCCTCTTCTCATACCCTCCATGGCTGAGTCGGTTAATCTCCCAATTTCATCTATACTCCTCCATTCCCCTCACACGACTTCTGCGTACAGTTTAGTCCATTGAGTTCGTTCCTAACTTAGCCTTTACCACCTCATTTCGAGTAACCTCTGACATACTTCCATATATTCGTACCAGCAATAGTTCTCGCAACTTTTATGACTGTTATTTCCAACTTAGAGATATCCTGAGTTCACACAGTGTTCATTCCCGAACTGCAAAGTCTGTCTGAAAACAGACCAATATAAAGACAGGCCTTATTTCCTCCGACAGTTGACTTTTCCTACAGGATACCGTTGATCGCATCTGCGAGCGCAACTTCATTAGCTTTGCTGTACTTTGATTAATTTTCACTTAGTATGCTACCATCCTGGGATAATACACATCCTAAGTATTTGAAATGATCCGCCTGTTGAAACTTTGTATTCCCTATCTATTATTCAGTCATCTTAGGTTTCTTCTCTACCGACATCTCTATAGCCTTGGAAATGTTAATTTTCGTATCATAGTCTCTGCATACCTTTGTCAAGCTCTCACATACTGGAGTGAAGCTTTTCAGTACGGTCTGCCGTTAAGACAAAGTCTGTGGCAAAGGCCAAACTGCTTACTACATTTCAAACCAATTGAACTCATCCCTTCCACGTCATTCCTTTCAGTAAATGATCCGTGTATACAATGAGCATTAAGAGAGACAGATTTCAGTCTTGTCCAACCCCTTTAACTACTATGAACCAAAAGCTCATTCTGCCATCATTATTTTCCTTTAATTTGCTTTACCGGGTGACTTGGCTGTGCGCGTAGATGCGCGCGGCTGTGAGCTTGCATCCGGGAGATAGTAGGTTCGAATGCCACTATCGGCAGCCCTGAAGATGGTTTTCCGTGGTTTCCCATTTTCACACCAGGCAAATGCTGGGGCTGTACCTTAATTAAGGCCACGGCCGATTCCTTCCAACTCCTAGGCCTTTCCTATCCCATCGTCGCCATAAGACCTATCTGTGTCGGTGCGACGTAAAGCCCCTAGCAAAAAAAAAAAATGCTTTACGTTGCACCGACACAGATGGGTCATATGGCAACGATGGGATAGGAAAGGCCTAGGAGTTGGAAGGAATCGGCCGTGGCCGTAGCCCTTTCCTATCTTCTCGTCGCCATAAGAATTATCTGTATCACTGCGACGAAAGGCAAATTGTAAAAAATAAAAATGAACTGGACAGGTGGCGAAATATTGAAAATTCTGTGCATCTTGGGACATGTCTATTTGAGGTCCTTATTTTTACTTAATACAAAAGAAAAGCATGAAAGTTAATTTACCACTTGGTAGGGAAAATCGTACCTCAACAGAAAACTTCACAATGTGCTGAGTGGCTCAGACCGTTGAGCACTGTCCTTGCCATCCTAAACTAGCGTGTTGGGTCCCGACTTAGTCGAGTGGTATTTCATGTTGCTCAAATACGCCAGCCTCTTGTCGTCGGTAGTCTATATATACGACCGCGTAAAATAAATCCGGCAGGACAAATCTTCCTACGTCGACTTTTCCGAAAGCCATAAAAGTAGTCAAAAAGCAAAGGTAAAACAAAGTAATCTCAGTACAGGCCATGAAGATCCTGGATGGCTGGTGGGACGGAGGGGGGGGGCGGGGGAGTGGAAGGTAAAGGCTTCCACAATCCGTAACATCGGCGCCTGGTGGGGCAGAGTGGTTAGATCTACGCCCGACCGCCTTTATTCCCAGGAATTAACCTGGTACTCATTTTTGGTGTAGGCTGAGTGATCCTCAGGACCATCTGCACCTCCGGAAGTGGAAGTCTCGTTTCTTAACATTTTAAACTCCTGACTAGGAATAGAACCAACGTCCTTCAGAGTGAACAGAGCTCGCCTTTACAGCCTCGGCCAGGCAGTCCCTATAAAAGTAGGCCTAGTAGAGGTACGTAAAAGTGAAAACATTATTATTAAGCCACTTTCTTTAATAATCGAAAAACTTTATAATATATTGTGTTATGATCTATGTTCAAAACCATAAATATAATATAATTTATGTACAACATAATTAAAGCAGATAGTAAGTCTTATTTTATACAGCGAAATCGGAAATATGTCTTCACCCTTCTCTCATGTCGTGTGAGCTAAAGGAGAACTCTTTAGCCGCACACACTGGGCCATGTTTGCACCAAAAACCTTCAGCTGTTGCAGATTGAACAATTGTAACGATAGACAAAAGATGAAATAAAATCTTAAGAGGAGGACTGAGTTTTCTGCCCGAACAACACACTTATACTTAAAATAAGAATTTTATGATCCTTTTTGATAATCGTCATGTCCTCAGTTACTGTCTTGCAGACATTTTGAGTTGACACATTTAGGTTGCCTTTTTGCCAATTTCGATGTTCCGTTTTGTTTCATTGGACAGTAGATAAACTGAAATTCGATGACCGAGTTTGAATTCATTCTGTCTTCGAAATTCAGACTACCTCTGCCCATGGTCTTGTGATACAGAGGCAGCCACTATGCTTCTGATCTTATTAACGTACATTTATAAATATGTGTTGAATGAAATGTCGTATGGCTTTTAGTGCCGGGATATCCCAGGACGGGTTCTGATCGCCAGGTGCAGGTCTTTCTATTTGACACCTGTAGGTGACCTGCGCGTCGTGGTGAGGATGAAATGATGATGAAGACAACACATACACCCAGCCCCCGTGACATTGGAATTAACCAATTAAGGTTAAAATCCCCGACCCGGCCGGGAATCGAACCCGGGACCATCTGAACCGAAGGCCAGTACGCTGACCGTTCAGCCAACGAGTCGGACATAAATATGCGTTATTAAAGGCGAAAGGGTTGACGGAGTTATTTTTTAGGGGGTATTGTCAGGGCGTGTTTAACACTTGAAACGACCGAGCTCGATAGCTGCAGTTGCTTAAGTGCGGCCAGTGTCCGGTATTCGGGAGATAGTGGGTTCGAACCCCACTGTCGGCAGCCCTGAAGATGGTTTTCCGTGATTTCCCATTTTCACACCAGGCTGTACCTTAATTAAGGCCACGGCCGCTTCCTTCCCACTCCTAGCCCCTTCCTGTCCCATCGTCGCCTTAAGACCTATCTGTGTCAATGCGACGTTAAAGCTACTTGCAAAAAAAAAAAAAAAACACTTGTAACGTAACGCATGAACATGGTGCTACACGTGCTGTGCTGAGGAAATCATTATTCATGCCTGCCACAGGCGACTTCCGTTCTTCTCTATACTTGTCCGTGAACTTGGAAAATCTCTACAAGTACATGAGCTTTCTATTAATAATTCTTTCAAGTGCAAAGACTCATTAAATGAATCAAATGATGGATATTAAGCCTGGAAACTTCCTGAAACGAATCTTTCTTGCTTTCACTCGTCAGACATTGGTATAATAGTAGACGATTTTCTTCTGTTCTTACTTATAAATCTATCCGTAACATAATATATCCTAATATCTGCGCAGCTTAAGTCCACTTATCTATAATAATAATAATAATAATAATAATAATAATAATAATAATAATAATAATAATAATAATGGAATCATGATTTCATTGAAATTCTAAACATTTACGATTTCACTCATTTCCTGCAATCTAACTTATTATACTTCACGCATAAGAACTTTTCAAGGCCTACGGCTCCTGATGAAATTATTATACAGATTATAATGTAGCAGGTGTTATTGTCTAGAAATATTACACCTGAACTCGGGTCAGTAATCATTATCTTTTACACGTTTCTAGCATTCAGCCTTCAGCAAATGACTCCAACAGCGTGTCGCCATTAAGCATGTTCGTAATTGACTTTGAATTTGTATTTGTATGAATACTTCTGCCATATTTCGAACTGTTGTCGTTTGTGGAAGCTTAAGTTCAGCTCGAGAAACCGAATAATGAACATATTTACAAAACATACTCTATGCTCTTTGCGTCCGTCTTTTCGGCTGAATAGTCCACTCATTTGTCGAGGTCCTGCCTGCTGTCATTTCTTGATGGATGCAGTACTTTTGCATCCATCTCTTGGCACAGGCCAGAGTAAAGTGTAGCTTCCACCAAAGTCCCAGTCAACATCCATGGCTGTGACAATATGGAAGTTGCTGGGGTATGGGTAGTGCTGAGTAATGACATTCAGAGCACGACTAGTGCATCTAAGTGTTATGAAAGGTGCTGCTCATGGGGTCAGTTGTGCTGCAATAGTACTTTCTGACCCAGTGAGGAAAGCAATGGCAAACTACCTCACTCCTCATCTTGCCTAGTAAGCCTCGTTTTGGTGCTGCCATTGGTTTTGGGGGTTTCCTTATAACCGCATAACCTTTAGTGGTGCTATTTGAGGATCCAACCAGCCTCTGGTCTGATGACCTAATAGACAGATGTCTTGCTCTCTACTTCGAAATCGGATGTCGGGTTTTCGAAAACTCGAACGTCGAGCCATTTCGACATATGCCTATGCAGAAAGGTACTGCACGGAAGATCTACGAGTAATCTTTCTCCCAATGTTTGTTTATCCAACTCTTGTCTCGTTTCTCTACGGGTTCTGGTATGCGAGGATATGGCGTTGAGGGTTTTTATGACCGGATGCTCTTTCTGGCGTCAAACTCATCAGAGAAGTTAATGAGATTAAATGAATGACGTGATATTTGGTAGTAGGAAGGAAGAGGGCGAAACCCGGCGCTCAAGGCTTAACGTCCCCATCCGATGGACGAATCTACATCAACAGCGTCGTATGCTCTTACTCCATATGAGCACTGCGGAGAGGTTTGAAATATAATCGAGGCTTTTTGCATGCAATTTAGTGATTAGAAATGGTATACCACCACTTCTCCTGCCCTGCCGGCCAACATTCTGATGGTGAAATTTTGTACACCAACGGGACTCGAACCGGCTAACCATGGTCTCAGACCGTGTACACTTCAACGCCTTAACGATCACGGCCATCAACTCCAGCTACATATTCCATGGAGTGCGGCCTAGCTGTCATGGTAACAAGTAGATTGTGTCAGTTGTTGAAGTATAAAAGTGCTCATATTATTCCCGATAGCAGTATTGAGAATACGGTACTAAATAGCGACAGTGATTTATCAGAGTTTAGTGCTGGTGAATCAAGCGTTGAACAATCCTCAGAGAATGAAAGCGATGCCGATAAAAGCGTTGCAACATGTGCTATGTTATAGAAGAATCTTTCAGTGACGATGGTAGGCCAATTGAATATCCTTTCGCTAAACGAACTAGGGTATGAGACATTAGTTTTTGGTGTTATTCTCAACATGGGACTTGTCAGTTTGCTTCATTTATGAGACTACTTCTCACAACAATGGGTAGCACAGCCCACGTGCCATTTTTTCGCGATCTTTTTACGCAAGATAGATTTGTACAGATTTTCTTGATGTTGCATATGAGTTCAAATCTAGGAGATATTCAAAGTGACTATACCGTCAGTAGGACACATAAAATCAGATACCTCTTGAAATATGTAGAATCACGATTCCACAAAATTTTCGTACCTGACTAAATCTCCGACATGGCTGGGAATCGAATCCGGGGCCCTTTGATCCGAAGGCGTCTATGCTGACCATTTATCCAAGAAGCCGGAATATACAGTATTAATTATAACAACAACAATAATAATAATAATAATAATAATAATAATAATAATAATAATAATAATAATAATAATAATAATAATAATAATAGTCCGACTCGTTAGCTGAATAGTCAGCGTACTGGCCTTCGGTTCAGAGGGTCCCGAGTTCTATTCCCGGCCGGGTAGTGGATTTTAATCGCTTCTGATTAATTCTGCTGGCTCGGGGACTGGGTGTATGTGTCCGTCCCAACAGTCTTCTCATCATATTCAGACAACATACCACACTAACAACCACCACAGAAACACGCAAAATGATTACATCCCTCCATATAGAGTTGGCGTTGGAAGGGCATCCGGCCGTTAAACAGGGCTAAATACACATGTGCGACGCAGTTCGCACCCGCGACCCCACAGGTGGGGGAAAAGCGGTAGGATAATAATAATAATAATAATAATAATAATAATAATAATAATAATAATAATAATTCGCACCGACACAGATGGGTCTCATGGCGACGATGGGACGGGAAAAAGCTAGGAGTACGAAGGAAATAGCCGTGGCCTTAATTAAGGTACAGCTCCAGCTCATAAGTAATTGAACCTATGGGTATAATTGTTGTAGGGTATCCATAGAGTTTGTATCTATATAGGAGTCGAATTATATTTTGAAAATAATAAAAATAAAATCTAATGAAATAATGAATGCGAGGAACATACCGTCGTTGCGCCTGCAAAAACCGCTATGTGATAATATTTTGGAGAAATACTGACCCGCAGCACAGTCTTCAAGTATGTCGGCTTCATTAGAATAACGGTTACATGCTGTTGATTGTGCGGTCTCTGGTCAAATGTGTTACTGAAGATGTTCCACTGCGCTCTTCTGACAAATTTTAATAAAAACAAATGCACGTAGGTGGGATAAAATGAAAACTATAAAATTGTGGTGATATAGATAGCTGTTGATTGGTAAAGTTCCTGATATTCTTATACCGAATTGGTCATTGGAGTCATGAGCATGTCATTAAAAGACTGCCCCTGCAATAGTAGCCTATTAATGATTTTCTAGCAACGACATTTCCGCATCAAATTTTAATTTTAGTGTTGAATTTCTTTTTTACGAAAAATCACTTATCTGTATATTATCTTATATACTTACAAATGGTTACCTCTACCCACCAGGGTTCATTTTCCCCTCGGACTCAGCGAGGGATCACACCTCCACCGCCTCAAGGGCAGTGTCCTGGTGCGGGAGACTTTGGGTCTGGGGATACAGCTGGAGAGGAGGACCAGTACCTCGCCCAGGTGGCCTCACCTGCTGTGCTGAACAGGGGTCCTGTGGGGATGGAAAGACTGGAAGGGATAGACAAAAAAGAGGGAAGGAATTGGCCGTGGTCTTAAGTTAGGTATCATACCGGTATTTGCCTGGAGAAGTGGGAAACCACGGAAAACCACTTAGAGGTTGACTGAGGAGGGAATCGAACCCCCATCTACTCAATTGACCTCCCGAGGCTGAGTGGACCCCGTCCCGGCCCTCGTATCACTTTTCAAATTTATTGACAGAGCCAGGAATCGAACCCGGGCTTCCGGGGTGGCAGCTAATCACACTAACCATTACACCACAGAGGCGGACAAGGATAATTTCACTGATAATAATTGCTTGTGGGTAGACCGAAGCGGCCTTTCTAAAGCAGACTTCCGAAGAGACTGGGCAACCTCTGCCATAGCACGCAGTTACCTACACATGGCAGATGCCGCCCACCCTCATTGGAGGGTCTGCCTTACAAGGGCTGCACCCGGCTAGAAATAGCCACACGAAATATTTATAATTATTACTTTATTCTAAACTTGTAGAAGCTTTGTTCGATTGTATGGTTTTAGGAGACGGGCCAAAATTTTGTCCGTCAGGGTTAGTCTTAAAGTCTCGTTACTGAATAAACCTTAATCCGGGACTTTATTATGGATTTACGTGCAAATAACGGATACAATTGCTTTTGTACATAGTGTTCGTGTTAATTTCCATGCTGATGATGTTGATGTATTCGTGTTTGGTGTCTATTAAATGGTCGACAAATGCAGACTATATTTTATATGTTAATGCTATAATATGTACCCTAATTAGAAATTTTGATCAGCTTATCCAGTTTGTGTAAACCAGCTAAGTTATGTAGCCTATACTGTGAGTTCGATGTTGTTTTTAGAAAAATGTCATTGGACCGGTATAAGGTACATAACAAATTCTTAGTGATAGAATCTCAAGGAAAAGAATATGGGATCAAGAGATAAAGAATGTGCTCTTACACGAGAAAACTAGACTATTGAGATTCATCGATAGAAGATTGTCTCTATAGGTAACATTATAGGATTCCCCGTCCGGTGAAGATAAATTACAGCCAATTTGTTTGCTGAACCGTACCCTCTTCCCAAATCGCACTTTCACCACTTATTGCTCTTTCTTGCAGGGGCTGATAATCACCAGCACTACAATTATCGTAGCAGTAACGTTGTACTGTATTTGTGTGATAAGTTTCCTTTTTTTTTTACATTTGCTTTACGTCGCACAGACACAGATAGGTCTTATGGCGACGATGGGGTAGGAAAGTGATAGGAGTTGGAAGAAATCGTCCGTTGCCTCAAGTAAAGTTCAGCCCCAGCATTTGCTTGGTGTGAAAATAGGAAACCACGGAAAAATCTTCAGGGCTGCCGACAGTGGGGCTCGAACCCACCATCTCCCGAATGCACGCTCACAGCTAGTTTAATTTTCTACAAGTTATTGTTTCCCAATTCTTGTGGCCCTTCTTCTACACCTCAGTGGGATCGCGAGTGCGAACTGTCGCACATGTGGAATTGGCCTTGTTTTACGGCTTGCTCTTCATAATGTGAACTCTGTAGAGAGATAGTCCGACTCGTTGGCTGAACGGTCAGCGTACTGGCCTTCGGTTCAGAGGATGCCGGCTTTGATTCCCGGCCGGGTTGGGGATTTTAACCTTAATTGGTTAATTCCAATGGCACGGGGGCTGGGTGTATGTGTTGTCTTCATCATCATTTCATCCTCATCACGACACGCAGGTCACATACAGGTGTCAAATAGAAAGATCTGCACAGTGTTGCCAACTTATATTTTCAAGATCCGCTAAATACTACTAAAAATCCGCTAAAATTCCGCCAAGAAATCCGATCTCAAATAATGATCAATAAAAATGAATAACAACAACAACAACAACAATAAAAGTAAATATCAGCACACACCTGATCTGTGAGTTTCACTGGGATTAATCTCCTGCCGGCGATCTAAAACTTGTAGGCGTTTTAGTGTCGGGTGCAAAGTAGGTGAATCCCCTACCTCAAGGGCCACACACAGAAGAGGCCAGTTCATTAGACGGTCTTCCTTCGTAGCATAAATATAAATGCTACTCTGCCAGTTCATTAGGCGGTCTTCCTTCGTAGCATAAATTCTCTCACAGTTTCATTATCTGTTGTCATTCGTAAACTAAGATATAAGTGCCCTTTCCCCACGCATTACAAATTTATGATACCATGATCTCATAACATCAAATCCAAATAACATTTTTTGCTCATGCGACTGCTAGCTCCTGACAAGAAATACGGAATAGCTCGGAGACAGACTGGAGTACAAATTTTTAAAAATACGTAAAATGGATAAAC
Source organism: Anabrus simplex (assembly GCF_040414725.1). Classification (NCBI taxonomy): domain Eukaryota; kingdom Metazoa; phylum Arthropoda; class Insecta; order Orthoptera; family Tettigoniidae; genus Anabrus; species Anabrus simplex. Next base: position 197,747,210 of record NC_090271.1, read on the forward strand.
CATAAATTTTGCTATAATAAATCTAGAATTCCGCCAAAAATCCGCTATCCGCTAAATTATAAATTTCTCCGCCGACAGTCTTCTAATTCCGCCAAATTTAGCAGAAAATCCACTAAGTTGGCAACACTGGACCTACACCTGGCGAGCCGAACCCGTCCTGGGATATCCCGGCACTAAAAGCCATACGACATTTCATTTTGTGGAGAGATGTTTTCACTATTGCGTGTTTCTGTGCTGGTCGGTAGCGTAGTATGTTTATATGGGAAGGTACGTACTGAGACAAACATAAACACTTAGCTCCCGAGCTAGAGACATTTCAGACGTGGATAAAATCGACGATCGGGGCGAAAATCGATCCGAAAATCGCGACACTGACTGTTTAGCCAAGGAGACGAATATTGGCGCAATGCCCATTTTATGTGAATCAGAGGCAAGATTAATTAACCACGTGTAATAGTGACGCACACATCACAAGGTCTGCGAACATGAACTCTGTTCTTTTCGGCGTTCTGCACACATGTAGACTTCGCACGAACTTTATGTGACTTCATCGTCATGTGATTGCAGATAATGGTTTCCGCACGCACACATTAGTCACTGGCGTATCTGTGTGTGTCGGTCTGTTTTCTTTATCACTGGCGTCTGTGGCACTGAGTAGGAGGTTATTCGATATCGCTGAATTGAATACGTCGATTAGAAGTTTCATAGGGGACGTGGGGATATTTCCGAACTACCACAGAAGTGCTAATAATCGGCAACTTCTGAACTTCATTGGGCTATGTGGTACTTGATCTATACCAGGAGACATGATAGCTCAGAGACATCGTCACTACCCCGTGCAGTTCCCATCGTTTACGAATACAAAATTCGACGTTCACGTAAAACCCCAAGATTGCGTTTTATTTGATTTGCGAGTAAAAGTACCGTCAAGAACGTTTGCGAAGTGTGTGGTCGTCATAAAAGGACAAAGATGAAGAAAATGTTCAAAGATTATTTATAGGCCTATGTTATCTGAGCTACTGAAATATTACCGGAGAATGAATAGAAGATGATATGGAATGGAACATTAATCGTAAGGAGAGTCTCAGTTGGATATCTTTGAGAACTGAAAAGTGAAGATATCTCAGAGTAGACTATAGAAGGCTCATAAGAATGAATATGGAATATTGTGGTTTATTTCAAAATATAGATGGTGAGCTTGCATTGGGAGATAGTGTGTTCGAACCCCACTGTCGTCAGCCCTGAAGGTGATTTTCCATGGTTTCCCATTTTCACTCCAGGCAAAAGCTGGGGCTGTACCTCAATTAAGGCCACGGCCGCTTCCTTCTCACTCCCAGGCTTTTCATGTCGCATTGTCACTATAAGACCTATTTGTGTCGGTGCGACGTAAGGCCAATAAAAAATAAACAAAAAATGAAAAGAAAAAAAAAACCCAAAACATAGATGATAAAATTCAACGGGCAGACTCTGTTATGAGAGAAGTGAGAGGAGTGTACTAAACACATGCAACATTTTGCATACGTACCAGTCACTCAACAGTTCAGACAGGCCGAATACACAAACGAGGTTACTGCTACAAGTGCTTAGCTAATCACTACAATCGATTTGGTTCAGTGTCTCGACCGATTACTTTTCGGATGTAAACTAGATTTTAGCTGCAGGTTTGCCATTCGGACGTTCGACGTGAATCCCGCGTTAGAAATTTTAGGTATCTTTTGGCATCAAGAATGGCATTCAGCCATAATCCCCTGCCAAAACGCAAATTTTGAGTTCCGGTCATTACATGAAGGATTATTTATTAGAGAATTCACGTCCCCGTGGTTTAAATTCTACGTAACAGCTATTTATAACAGAATAAACGTGAATTTGGTTTCAGAACCAAATATGAACCAAAAGGCACCAGAAATACCTGACATAAGCTATGGAAAGTGTTAATGCCATAATAAGTTCAAGAGTCTCTTGATTTGCTGTCGCTGAATTTAACATATGAGGAGGGTATCTTCATAGGAGGCGGAAGACAGTACAGTAGGCCTACACGAGACTTTTCGCGTACCATAACTCTGTGCCTAGTACAGTCTACCACGTTTTCTGAACGGGAAGTCTGTCATGATAATAGTAATAATGGATGTAGCACCTGTGCCTCTTAGTGGTGGATGAACATGATTAAAGGAAACGCTTGCAATACCTAGCTCTGTACAAGCATCAGAACTCTAATTCCTTTTCATGGGTAGGTCTTTTAACTTTCCACCCGGTATGTATGAAATGGCTACATCCATGTGGTTCGGATTAGCTATACGTAAAACTTTGGTCCTGTTCTTATGGTCGCGATATTACCACCACCCAAACGACCTCATGTTTATTCCTTCCTCTACCACGAATTTAAGGCTGCTTTCAGGTTTTGGAGCCCTGCAGCAATAATAATAATAATAATAATAATAATAATAATAATAATAATAATAATAATAATAATAATAATAATAATAATAATAATAATAATAATAATATGGCAGATGTATCCACATCAAAAACGGTTTACAATTAAGTAAATAAAACACATGGTGCTTTATCTCTGATAGGCCTTGGCCTACCAGTTGATCGCTGCTTAGTCCGAAGGCCTGCAGAATACGAGGTGACGTGCAGTCAGCGCGACGAATGCTCTCTGCCATTATTCTTAGCTTTCTAGACCGGTGCCGCAATCTCACCGTCAGATGTCTTCTTAATTGTTCTCACGTAGGCTGAGTGGACCTCGAATCAGCTCTCAGATCCAGGTTAATGTCCCTGACCTTGGCCGGAAATTAAACACTGTGCCTCCGGGTCTTCAAGAGACAGGCGCGCTAACTCTAAACCGCAGGCCCGGCAATAAAGAATACAAATATAGCATATATAACAGTTCATAAATTAACATGTAAGTTCCCTATACGGTCCATAGTAACAGAGTCAGGAAGATGAAATCGGCAGACACTCATTCACCACATAAGTTATTTGACAGTCTGTATTTGACGCCACCCCTATTTAAAAGATGAAAACGTGTTCATCTGTAGATCACTTCCACTAGGGTAGAGCGAATCCAGGAACCTTGGTGAAAATGAATGGCATGTTACGAAATTTCTAGGACAGTAAAAGAGTTCCACTCAAGTTACCACCGTGTGGTATCCGCCTCCGTAGCGTAACGGTTAGCGCTATTAGCTGCCGTCCTCGGGAGCCTGGGTTTGATTCCCAGTACTGCCAGAAATTTAAGAATGGCATGTATGGTATGTGGTCAAAATGGTACAAACAGTTCACCTCCATTCCATTGGCGGTGTGCTAAAAAGAGCTGCACTACATCGAGTTTACTTTCCCACCGTGTGGTAAAATATAAAGTACTGGGTTGTGCGCAGTAGTGATGCGCGATTCCGTGATTTGTGAGTCGCAGTATGATTTGATACCGTGATTTTTAACCGTGACGTAATCACAATCACTGGACCGCCCCTGCTACTTATTTGTAGCTTGCGATCACGAGATGGCCTTGTTATTGTGACTACCTCTATAAGGAAATATTTATAAGAAAATCAGTTATCTAAGGTCGTATATACAAACAGCCTGCATTTTGGTTGCAGTACAGAACACGGCCGTTGCCGATTTACGTGTAGGTGTACAAACATAATTTTTCCATCTAAGTTTGTTTTTGGGGTTGCTGTAATCCAGCGAGTGTCAACAACAACAAGTCAGGACCAAAATTGGCAGCGGTCGTGTTCTGCAGCGTAATCGATTATTTGGTATGTGCTATACAACGAAAATAAACACGTTTTTCTGTCACAAGTGAAAATATAATGATGTATAACTCTGTTCTCGGCCACCTATAGGTAAGGTTGGGGTTGTCACTGTACCTTTCCTTAGATACAAAATTATTAATGGTCCGCCTCCGTGGTGTAGTGGTTAGCCTGATTAGCAGCCACCCCCGGAGGTCCGGGTTCGATTCCCGGCTCTGCCACGAAATTTGAAAAGTGGTACGAGGGCTGGAACGGGGTCCACTCAGCCTCGGGAGGTCAACTGAGTAGAGGTGGGTTCGATTCCAACCTCAGCCATCCTGGAAGTGGTTTTCCGTGGTTTCCCACTTCTCCTCCAGGCAAATGCCGGGATGGTACCTAACTTAAGGACACGGCCGCTTCCTTCCCTCTTCCTTGCCTGTCGCATCCAATCGCCCCATCCCTCCACAAGGCCCCTGTTCAGCATAGCAGGTGAGGCCGCCTGGGCGAGGTACTGGTCATTCTCCCCAGTTGTATCCCCGACCCAAAGTCTAAAACTCCAGGACACTGCCCTTGAGTCGGTAGAGGTGGGATCCCTCGCTTAGTCCGAGGGAAAAACAGACCCTGGAGGATAAACAGATTAAGAAGAAGAAGAAGAAGTATCGAAGAATCATATGATCCAAACGTAAAAAGATTTTTTAATGCTATTTGTTCGGGGCGTCTACCTAGAAAGATCTTTTGCCCCTACTTGCACCATATGTTAGGAACCTGCGTGTATTTGGAAATTGCGGAAGTGTAAAGTGTTGAATGTGAGGAAAGGAACGTTAAGGACGAGACAAACACCCAGTCCCCAGGCCAGGGATATTAAAAATTTACAATTAAAAACCCCCTGACCCGGCCCGTCAATCGAACCCGGTGTCGCCGGGTGACAGGCGGACGCGTTGCCCCATACACCTTGGGGCCGGACAACGTAAAGAGTTATTTGTTAAAAGAAACTTAATTAATCCGAAACAGAACAAATAAAACACACAAATGACCACTAAATATACAAATGAAACATTATTATTTACACATATTTGTTAGTATTCTAGCCGCCTCTGTGGTGTAGTGGTTAGCGTGAGTAGCTGCCACCCCCGGAGGCCCGGGTTCGATTCCCGGCTCTGCCACGAAATTTGAAAAGTGGTACGAGGGCTGGAACGGGGTCCACTCAGCCTCGGGAGGTCAACTGAGTAGAGGTGGGTTCGATTCCCACCTCAGCCATCCTGGAAGTGGTTTTCCGTGGTTTCCCACTTCTCCTCCAGGCGAATGCCGGGATGGTACCTAACTTAAGGCCACGGCCGCTTCCTTCCCTCTTCCTTGCCTATCCCTTCCAATCTTCCCATCCCTCCACAAGGCCCCTGTTCAGCATAGCAGGTGAGGCCGCCTGGGCGAGGTACTGGTCATACTCCCCAGTTGTATCCCCCGACCAAGAGTCTGAAGCTCCAGGACACTGCCCTTGAGGCGGTAGAGGTGGGATCCCTCGCTACGTCCGAGGGAAAAACCGAACCTGGAGGGTAAACAGATGATGATGATGATGATGATGTTAGTATTCTAGGCGAGTCCCGTGAACCACGATGCAATTTGAACGCGCGCTTTAAAATAATACCACACTAACGAGTCAACGTGGCAATTTCCTAAAATTGATATTACTAGCGATGACGAGTACTACCAAAGTTTTACGTTATTTTTATATTCGGAAGAAATGTGCTCACCGAGCTCGATAGCTGCAGTCGCTTAAGTGCGGCCAGTATCCAGTATTCGGGAGATAGTGGGTTCGAACCCCACTGTCGGCAGCCCTGAAGATGGTTTTCCGTGGTTTCCCATTTTCACACCAGGCAAATGCTGGGGCTGTACCTTAATTAAGGCCACGGCCGCTTCCTTCCCACTCTTAAACCTTTCCTGTCCCATCGTCGCGATAAGACCTATCTGTGTCGGTGCGACGTAAAACAACCAGCAAAAAAAAAAAAAAAGTGCTCATTTTTATTTATAAATACTTTATACTTACAATAAGTTTACTTTATTTGAAAACAAATTACAAATATCCATAGGTAGGCAATTATGGTGATGTTCCTCCCTTGATCACATCGCTTCGCGAGGATACCGTTCCGGCAGCACATCCTGTGATATCAGGACTGATCACAATCGCAGTTTATACAGTAACATTCACTAGTTCAGAACATGAGGACGGTTGATCACGGTGACGGCGTAGGAAGTAACAGTAGTTACTTATGATTTTTAGATATCAGTGAAAAAAATCACAGTTCTTGAAATATCGCCCATCAGTAGTTCACAGTGGCGTCCTCAACTGTATGTATCCCCTGGGAACGGGCAACTACCCTGCGCTGGTAGCCAGGCTATCCTTCTGATTTCGTGGGTAAATCACATCAATAATGTAACTCAGTTATATTGAATGAGTACGCACAGTTCCGGTCACTCAAACGTCTAAATATTTTGCCAGCGCCGAGACTCGAAACCACTCTGCAGCGGATGGAATAAAACCATTTATCACAGAATACAGATTTCTTAGTGACATCCTGACCCGAACTATTGGGAAGACGTTACAGTTATCTGTTTATCACCATACAACTGTTTACTACAGATAATATTTAGTGCAGAGATGCAGAGATCGGTATGTGAAGGTCGCGTAAGCACGTTTCCACGAGTTATGGATAATTGTCTATCAGTATGGAGTAAGACTAGTTTCCTATATCCAGGCCAAGGTCCAGCCTCAAGGCGAAGTTCATGACACATTAACAGACTGTTGTTTATGCGGCCGCACAACTTACAGTATCTTACTGTACTAATATGTTGAACGAAATTCGACCCTTGAAAAAATAACACACTAGAAATAACCTTCAAATAATGCACTTTACTTAGGATATGTACAAAACTAGATATTACTTAATTTCTGAAATGAAATGACCGAACTCGATTAAGTGCGGCCAGTATCCAGTATTCGGATGATAGTGGGTTCGAGCCCCACTGTCGGCAGCCCTGAAGATGGTTTTCCGTGGTTTCCCATTTTCACACCAGGTAAATGGTGCGACTGTACCGCATCTCAATAGTATTGCTTGGCATTCTTGACCGGGTCCGCTGCCTTTCCTATCAATGGCTCCTCAGTTGGCCTCGCGAAGCTCAGTGAAGTCCTTTCCAGCCATCAATCCTGTATTTAAATCTCTGAACTGGTTGGAACCGAAACCAGCTCCTCCAAGTGAGAGGCAGGGATGTTACCCCTACATTACGGAACTCTCAAGACAAAAATAAAGCTGCACCGAAAATACACGTTTTATTATTTTTTTACATTATTTACTTTTCATAAGTAATGCATTTCATTGGGGTCCGTATTGACGAATGATCACTAACAAAGAGGAGGAAAGGAAGGTCCACCTATTCAATACCGGTTAAATAAAGTCTAATTATCTTTATTAAATGTTGGGACTAGTTTCGACCCTGTGTATTTGAGTCATATTCAGCCTTAATCACAAGTTGGAAAAAAATGTTACATGCAATACAATCACAAACAGGGGGAGGGGGGGGCGCGTCTGTGAGCTTGCATCTGAGAGACAGTGGGTTCGAGCCTTCGAGCCTCACTGTCAGCAGCTCTGAAGATGATTTTCTGTGGTTTCCCATTTTCACACCAGGCAAATGCTGGGGCTGTACTTTAATTAATGCCACGGCCGATTCCTTCCCACTCCTAGACTTTTCCTATCCCATCGTCGCCATAAGACCTTCCTGTGTCGGTGCGACGTAAAGCAAATTATAAAAAATATAATAATAATACACTGAAATTGGCCTGTCTTAGACTTGTTTATATAATATGCTTATGAGCAGATGTGAGTCGTAGTTGAGTTGTAGTTGTTTACGTGTACATCTGGAATTAAACGGGGGTAACCCTTCGTCGTAGGGAAGAAAGTCTTGAAGTAAAACAGTACTTTAGAATTTAAACACAATCACAATTAAAAAATCAAATTAAAATGACACATTGAAAGCTTTTTCCAGCACTACGTACTGTACGAATCCACCATTTATATGTCAAACGCCTAATATCAACACTAATGCATGGCTTATAAACACATCAAAAGACATTATAACCATTTTCTTTCTTTCAGAAACTAGTACGTTTTTGACAAGGTTTTCGTACTTTGATCCTTCCCTTTGGCAACGCTGCTACGCTGAGTTTTGAAAAGTGTAAAATAGATTATAGAGACTCTGTCCCCTTCTATGGGTTCTGTGTGACAAGTCTCTGGCGACATTTTCGGCGTTTACCCAACAAAATTAAAGCAATAGTTCACCTCATAGAATAACACAGAACGTCTAAATTGACATGCAAGTAACCTAAATCCCGTCAAATCAAAATGCCCTCACACCTTCGCTGAGACCAATAATAATAATAATAATAATAATAATAATAATAATAATAATAATAATAATAATAATAATCTTTCTTCATCTTTTCGGGGAAAGACAACCAACGTGAAGAAATTCCTCGCAGAATAGGTATGAGTTGGACTGCATTCCGAAAACTAAAATTCATCCTCACTAATAAGGATGTCCCAATTAACCTGAAGACCAAGGTTTATGATACGTGCGTGCTGCCAGTTACTACTTACGGTCTGGAAACGATGACTCTGACGAAGGAAAGTGCTCGCAAGCTTCAGCGAACACAACGAGCCATGGAGCGACAGATGCTAGGGATCAGCCTTAGGGATAAGATCCGTTCAGAGGACATCTGGAGAAGAACTAATGTAAGAGACATCCTAGAGAGAGTAGCAAGACTGAAATGGCAATGGGTAGGATACGTAGCTCGACAAGACTACAACAGGTGGACCTCTAGGATTGTTCACTGGAGACTATGGGAACACAAGAGAGGCATTGGAAGACCCCAGAAAAGATGGCTCGACGACATAAAGCTGTTGGCTGGAACACGCTGGTTCTAAGTGGCTCAAGTCTGAAGACGATGGAAGCACATGGAAGAGGCCTATATCCAGCAGTGGATTGAAATAGACTAGAAAAGAAGAGAAGAAGATGATTTGATGTAGATTTGGTCCAATTTCACGATCAGATGTCCTTCCTGATGCTAACTCCATGTGGAGGGATGTTTTCACCATTTAACGTTTCTATGGTAGTGTGCTGTGGTGTGTGTAGGGCAGTAGGCCTAGATGAAGAGAAAATTATTTAAGCAAATACAAACACTCAGTCCCCGAGCCAGAGACATTAACAGTACACATTTAAAACAAACTCCTTTGCTAAATGGCCAGTGTTGAGGCATATGGTTCACAGGATCCCGGGTTCGAATCCCGGTTGGGTCGGGGATATTAACCACATCTGATTAATTTTTCTGGCTCGGGGACTGGGTATTTTTATTTGGCCCAACCCTCATCTCTTCAATTCCAGACACCAACTACCATAGAAACACGCAATAGTAATTACATCCTCTCCACATAGGGTTGGCGTCAGGAAGGTCATCCAGACGTAAAACAGGGCCACATCCTCAGGTGCGAAACAGTTCGCACCCGTGATCCTACAGATGTAAGAAAAAATGTTTCTTTGAAGGCTGAGAGTTGCTGCTGATGCTGCTACTAATACTACTACTATGTCTTGGCCAGGAATCGAACCCGGGGCTCTATAAACCGAAGACCAGTACGGTGACCATTCAGCCATTGAGTTGGACCAGTAGTAGTACATTCTGTCTTCAAAGAAATATTTAATTTTTCTAGTTTTTAAACCATGTTTTATTTATGGTTTTGATGCATTTTCTATAAACGGAAGGCGGTATTTCAGCCAACTCCAGGAATATACCTAACTGCCTTACAGTTAGATAAAAATCATGTTTCTAATCAATTATCTGCGTCACGGAGTTGAAGGGGTCCTTACAATTCTGTGTTTTATGTACAAACCTCCTACATTAGTACTGTACTGGACCATCTGTTAGTTAAACATTCCATCACGTGTATCAAGTTCAGGAGGCGGGATGTTCAGATATAGACAAGCTATCAAACTACTGCAAGCCTTTGCAGCTAGTACGTGCTCGAAGTACTGAGGAAACTTTTGAACCCGTTATTGATTCGCGGTGAGCAGCTACAAAATGAGCTTCTGTTCAGAATTACAGTACATACGCTGATGTGCAGTGTGCCTATCTTAACGGTCCGAAGAGGCCTTCGAGCTAGATTATTGTTGGTTTCAGTTTTGGATAAAAGTATTTTCTGTCTAAGTTAGCAGAGTGACACGGAATTCCCATTAAGGCGGCTTGTAAATGAGAGGTTCTTTAAATGAAAAGCTATGCACCTGTGGTTCGGTTTCACGTTAAACTAGAAGACCTGCTCCTATGTTCACAATGTATGTATGTATGTATGTATGTATGTATGTATGTATGTATGTATGTATGTATGTATGTATGTATGTATGTATGTATGTATGTATGTATGTATGTAATGTATGTATGTATGTATGTATGTATGTATGTTCAGTCCGTCAGTGCTAACTCTGGTTGGATCCGCTGTCATCAGCTGTCATAGATGGCCTAGGCATCACTGAAGAGGCGTACTAGGGAAATGAGGGGTGAGGTAGTTTCCCGTTGCTTTCCTCACCGAGCCAGAAGTTGCTATTACATATCAGTCCGCCAAGCCCACTGAAATTCATGCACCAACTGACCCTATGAGCAACATTTTCACACCATTCATAGCAGGGACTGGCTGCAGAAGGAATGGCATTACTAGCATCGCTCACTTTCATATTGTCAAATCCAAGAATAAGACAGAGACGGATCAATGAAAGTAACAAAATTGCTTTAGCCCATACCAGAAGACATAGTGCACTGTAAACACTAGGTCCTGCCAGCAAAGGCATATGTTCACAATATCAGTCAGATACAATTGTTACCCTTTTCATAAAATTAATTTTCGATGCTTTCATTAGTTAAAGTTATATTGAAAGCCTGGAATGATGATGATGATGATGATGATGATGATGATGATGATGATGATGCAACTAAGGATTATCCAACATCAATTTATCCGGTTTGTGGACTTGTGAACAGTAAGTTATTTTATAAAAGGAAAGAAAGAAATACCAA